>NC_138548.1:257556201-258156201 GCF_964273705.1 Natrix helvetica
ACGCAGGATGTGAAAATGCAACTGGAGAAGAGATGAAGCAGAAAGTTTCTTCTGGAATGAGAATCAGTTCATCTGACACCACCATTATCAATGCATTGGGGAAATCTTCCCTTTCCAAATCCTTGCCATATGTTTTGGATTGGAAACCAAGCTCCTTTAATTCTTCACTAGAATGGCCCCAAAGTCCAGTGGAGCTGGAGGGAATCCAGTTGGGAAGAACTGCCTTAGGGTGAGAGACAGTTGGAACAAAAATATGGCCTTCAGGTAGCTGGGGTATAAAACTGCAAGCGGAGTCCTTAATTGTGTAGAATTCACAGAAGAAGGGGGTTGGGTTTAAATGAGCTGAACACCTTCCCTTATTATGGAGTATTATTGTGCAGTATGCTTGCAGAATATTTTGAAAAAGATTTTGAAATTGTGTTCATGTTCCAGCATGAGCCAGATGTGACCGGAAACAATGTGTATAGTGTGGGTATATTTAAAGGTTGGATAGGGGACTAATTATCTTCCTAGTCATTGGGATTGTGCAGTTTGTACAGATAGTAAATTCAAAGCAATTTGTCCATAGAGCATACGGAGATGCCAGGTGGCTTGTTCATGCTCATCTCTCAAACAAAAATAAACATTCAATAGCTACTTCATTTACACTTGCTCACTCCTAACAAGAGGCCTGTCTTCTTAGCCTTCATTTGGCAAATGGCAAAGGTTCTTTTGGGTTTGAATCAATGTACAATGCCTTCATTAACCATGGCAATGGACTGAAGAAACAATGCCCAATAGAGCTTTATTTGCAGCTTAGGTAGCATCAATTTGAATGACTTCATTATGCAGAATTAGACAAGTGAATGGGTGCAATTAAATCACCAAATCCAAGGGCACTGCTATTCTTGTAGCTTCCTTTTTTCTCTCTCTTCTTTTGTTGCAGAAAAACCACGGATGAACAGTATCCTCACCTCTGCTACAGAGCCCTATGATTTGTCCTTCTCCAGATCTTTCCAGAACCTCTCGCACCTCCCTCCATCGTATGAATCTGCAATTAAGACTAATCCAAGTAAATATTCTTCTCTGAAGAGATTAAGTAGGTTTCATTTCATTAACTTACTTGTCAGCCTCTGCTTCACTATTTGCTTTCAGCTGCCATTGAAACAGGGGGGGGGGCTGATATTTGGGAGGGGAGGTTTTAGTACAGGGGAGATTGTAACATGGGAGTTTTGTTCTCATCGTCTACTGTGCATGCTGGAGACTAGTGCTTGGTGTTGGTCAAGGCCAACCGTCCTGCATACCAACCTGATGATGCTCCTTGAAGATGAACCTCACATGACACCTAAGGGATTTGCAGATTTGACAGTGGGATGAGGGTTACAGGGGGAGGGGGTTGGTCACATATTGATATGTATGATTTTGCGTGCTTTTGCCTCAGATCTTGCTTTGCTTAGGTGCTATCTTTTCATAACCAGTAAAAGTACACTTAATTCTGCAAAATTGAGTTAAGTGGTTTCTTTGTTGGTTGCTGAGGGAGGCTGGCTTGACAGTAAGAAAGATCTCACTTTCGCATTCATCATGGAGCTAATGCCTTCCAAGGGGAGTGTAAATAAAGCCAAAACATTCGAAGGAATGTCCTACCCAGGCAGCGACCAGGAGGACGACATGGGGGAGGCTGGATTCTCATGTCCCTTGAAGACAGAGCGAATGGCGGATCTGAATTTGGAGGAACGATCCATCTGCCCCAGGTGGTCATTGGGAGTGGGACAGAAATATGACCCTGAGGAAATTCTGGCTGGTGTTACCAAAAGGTGACATCAGCAACCAGCAGCTCCTTGGCAGGACACCGAGGAGAAGAACCTTATGATGTCCCAGGCTAGGAAACTCTTGGGAGAGGTGACCTTTACGCAAGAGTGGTCCTGAAAGAGAAGCTGATCTTCCAGACCTAGAGGAGAGAACTGCAGAAGCCCTGTTCCACCCAAGGGGGCCCTGGGGGCAGACAGTGGAGCTCATCAGGATGGGGAAGCCCCAGCAGCAGTGGCAGCAGCCGCGAGAGCCCTTCCAAGAGGAGGACACACACACCCCGCAGATGCCGGATGGCAAAAGTTTCTCACTTGGTGTGAAATTTGGAGGTGACCCAAAGGAACTAGGATGTTTCCTGGTCCAAGTTTGGAATTTCATGCAACAGTTCGGAGAGGATCCCCCCACAGAAGAAGCCAAGGTAAGAGTTGTTACCATGGCACTGGAAAACAAGGCAGCAGCATGGATGGTTGCCCTGCATAACAATGACTCCTCCCTGCTGAGAGACTATAATAGGTTTATGGCCGCCCTGAGGAAACACTTTGATGACCCGCTCACTGAGCAGAAGGCCAGAACCAGAATGAAAACCCTTACCCAGGGGAAGAACCCAGTGGCTGATTACATACAAGAGTTTCGTGAATTGTCCGTTTATATGCGGGGGTTGGTCGGAAGAAGCTTTAATGGACAGTTTTATGGATGGCTTAAACCAAGATATATACCAAAACTGTGTGAACAGCCCCCCCCCCCGGTAACTTGCAACACTGGTACAAATTGGCAGCAGACGTGGAGATCGATCAAGTACTGCGAAGACAGTGAGAAAGAGAAAGCTACCCCTCCCAACCCCCCAAAAGGAACTCTGAAAGGAGGAAAAAGTTGGTCTACAAGCAAGCCCCGGTCTACCACCTGCTTCCGTTGTGGAAAGGAGGGGCACCAGGCAGCACATTGTCGCTCCAAGAATGGCCCAAATCCCTCTGCCGGGGGGGAGAGGAAACCAGACAAACAACCTGGGAAAAGGAGGGACACCGCCATGAAAGGGGTGGGACCTGTTGCGCAATTCCCTCCCATCCCAAGAGAAGAAGAACCATCCTCCTCATCGGGGGAAAGTGAAACCGAATCCAATGACAACCGTCTGGTAAGTTCCCAATCGGGCCCCATGACCATCCCAGTGGAACTTAAAGTGCCCTCTACTGTCGCCAGAAATGCTGGGCCTTTTAGACTCGGGATGCACACGTTGCATTGTTAGCCCGGAAGTGGTAGAAAAAATGGGCTTGAAACTGAGAACTTTGAAAGTCCTCATTGCTTTTTGCCAGCTAGATGGGTATATAGCTGGGGGGGCTCCCGCCCATTTTGTGACTGAACCTGTAGACATGTGGATGGAAGATCACCAGGAAACATTAAGTTTCATTGTGGCACCGGGGATGGACCGGCCTCTCATACTGGGCTTACCCTGGTTACGTAAATGGAATCCACACATCAACTGGAAGAAAGGGTAGTTGCTCATCCGATCCACTAAACCACCTGAGGGAGAAGGGAGGGTTTCCAATATTACCAACACTGAACCTAACCTAGCGGCCGCGGTGCAGGAAAATATTGAGGATGAGGAGAAAATCCCAAAGGAACATTGGGACCTAAAGGACGTTTTCAGTGAAAAATCCTCTGATAAATTACCCCCCTCACCGTGCGACGGATTGCAGCATTGAGATCCTCCTAGGAGTAAAACTTCCAAAACCCCAGATTTACTCAATGACCCCATGCAAAATGGAGGAATTACAGAAGTTTATTGACAAAAATTTGAAAAGGGGGTTTGTTGAACCTGCTAGGCCACATGTGGCTGCCCCTGTGTTGTTTAGAGAAAAGAAAGATGGCTCCTTTCGTTTCTGTGTTAACTACAAAAATCTTAACAGAGTGTGCGTGGAAAATCTATACCTCCTCCCTCTGATGAAGGATATGTTGGCGCAATTGGGTAAAGGGAAGATCTTCATGAAATTGGACCTAAGAGAGGCCTACTACAGAGTCAGAATCAAAGAGGGAGATGAATGGAAAACTGCTTTCAACTGCCCACTCGGGTGTTTTCAATTCAGAGTACTCCTGTTTGGCCTACAGGGGGCGCCAGCTGTTTTCATGCAATTAATAAATGAAGTTTTACATGAACACCTGTACAAGGGCATGATGGTCTACCTAGACGACATCCTTATCTACATGGAAACACATGATGAACATGTGACTTTAGCGCGATCAGTACTCAAGAAACTGTGGGCCGCAGAACTTTATGCCAAATTGTCTAAATGTGAATTTCATCAAGAGAAAATTGATTACTTGGGCAACTGCATCTCCCAGAACGGCATCGAGATGGACCCAGCGAAAGTCCGGGCTGTAACTGAGTGGGCACCTCCTCGCATCCACAAACAATTACAAAGTTTTTTGGGATTTGCGGATTTTTATCGTCAATTTATCCCCTCGTTCGCCAGCATTGCTCTGCACATTACAAATCTCCTAGTCAAAATGGGAGGCCAAGCCCAGACCAGGTAAGCCCTTGAATTGGACTATGGAGTGTCAAGCCGCTTTCGAAAAATTAAAGCATCTCTTTGCAGCTGAACCTGTTTTGAAACACCCAGATATGGAGGCACCATTTATCGTTCAAGCTGATGCCAGTGATGTGGTGGTGGGGGCAGTATTACTTCAAACGAACGCTGATGGAAAATTGCAGCCATGCGCTTACACCTCTCATAAACTGACAGAGATGGAGAGACGATGGGCTATATGGGAAAAGGAAGCTTTTGCGGTCAGATAGGCTTTGATGACCTGGCGACATTTCCTAGAAGGGGCGAAACACCCTTTTGAAGTATGGATTGATCATAAAAATTTGGAAGCATTGAAGACCCCACATAAGCTATCTCCTAAACAGGTGCGTTTGGCACAATTTCAACCATTTCAACTTTACCATCAAGTACATTCTGGGGGGGAAGAACTTCATGGCTGATGCTTTGTCTAGGCTTCCCCAATACAACAGCTCTAAGCTGAGTGTAGTTCACCCAGTCATCCCAGCAAAAAGTCTAGCTGCCCTGGTGATTACTAGAAGCCAATGCATTTCAAATTTAGAGGTCACAACGGACCTCATGTGCAAACTCAAGGAAGGCCTTGAGTCCGATGACTGGTTCAAGGAACATTCAAACGAATGTACTATGAAGGATGGACTGGCTTGGGTAGGGGCTAAATTATATGTTCCTGCTAACCTGAAAACTATTGTTCTTCAACAGGCCCACGATTCAAGAATGGCAGGCCATTTTGGATATGTAAAGACTTTATATCTGGTTAAGAGGCAATTTTGGTGGCCTTCATTGAAAAAAGACATTGAGTCCTACATAGCCAGTTGTCCCATTTGTGCTGCCGCAAAGCGACCACCAGGAAAAACGCAGGGCCTTCTCCAAGGTGTGGCCCTCTCTGAGGCCCCATGGAAGGAGATATTGATGGGACATTGTCAAATTGCCAGAGAGTCTGGGAAATACCGTGATTTGGGTAATCACCGACCTGTTTTCCAAACAAGTTCATTTTGTACCCTGTTCCAAAATCTCATCAGCTAAGTTGTTAGCTAAGTTGTTTATTTCACATGTATACCGGTTACATTGAGTGCCTGAATGCATAATTTCGGATAGGGGGGTCCAGTTCACTTCCCTCTTCTGGAAGGAGTTTCTGAAGTTAATTGGCTCCACCAAGGGGCTAAGCTCTGCCCACCATCCTCAGACTAACGGGGCTTGTGAATGGACTAATTCTGTTTGGAACAGTACCTCCAGTGTTTCATCAATTATCAGCAAGATAACTGGGCTGAACTGTTACCATATGCTGAGGTGGCATACAACTCTGTGCACAGCAGTACCGGCTTGACCCCCTTTAGAGTTGTGTTTCGGCAGGACTTTGTACCAATTCCTGAGTTGCCTCGAGAAAAGCCACAAATTTTGTCCCTCTCCAAGTGGAGTGACTAGCCTCGCCAAATTTGGTCCATGACCCGAAAGGCGTTGGAGGCTGCTCAAGAAACAGGCTGACAAAAAGAGGGTGAAGCAAAGGGAATACAAAGTAGGAGATGGAGTGTTTTTGTCAACCAAGTTTCTACAAACCACCCAGAAATCAAAGAAGCTGGGGCCGAAGTATGTCGGTCCTTTCCCTATTGTGAAAATCATTAATCATGTTTCTGTATGATTGGAGTTACCAAAGCATCTTCAGCAGATTTATACAGTGTTTCATGTAAACCTATTGAAGCCAGAGCACACTTCTTCTTTTCGTGCGCCCCTACCTGCACCCCCTACCCCTCTTCTTGTTGAGGGAGACAACATTTTGAGGTTAAGGAAATCTTGGACTCCAGGAAGCATAGGAATCGATATCTAGTATCCTGGAAGCATTTCCCCCCCTCCCAGGCTGAGTGGGTTGATAAATCTCATGTTAGAGCTCCTAGACTCTTACGGAAGTTCTACGCCAACTACCATGATAAGCCTTGATCATATTTGAAATGTACATATCTTGTGTTGTCTTTTTTATTGTTTTATTTTCTTGCAGGGATGACTTCTTTTCCTGAAGGAGGGCCAGATGTCAGCCTCTGCTTCGCTATTTGCTTTCGACAGCCATTGAAACGGGGAGGGGGGGCTGGTATTTGGGAGAGGAAGTTTTAGTACAGGAGAGATTGTAACATGGGAGTTTTGTTCTCAACGTCTACTGTGCATGCTGGAGACTAGTGCTTGGTGTTGGTCAAGGCCAACCGTCCTGCATACCAACCTGATGATGTTCCTTGAAGATGAACCTCACATGACACCTAAGGGATTTGCAGATTGGACAGTGGGATGAGGGTTACCAGGGTGAGGGGGTTGGTCACATATTGATATGTATGATTTCGCACGCTTTTGCCTCAGATCTTGCTTTGCTTAGATGTATACATTTTATACCTTTCATGTTTATACTTTTATACATTTTAATATATTTCAGAAGGCCAAAATTAGACTATTATCAATGGGCAAAAATACAATTTTATTAAACAGTACTTGAGATCAATGATTATGAGAGCAATCAAATAATAGCCAGTTGATCATCAATGTGAAGTGTAGCTGGAAAAATATCTGAGGCTATAATGGAAAACAATACAAAGGGTCTCCTAAGTTATGACACTTGTGAGAATCTTCAGTTTAGTGATAGAAGGATGAAGAGGGAGTTCCAAAGAAGAAGAAGAAGAAGAAGCAGGAGATTTCAAGAAGTGATTCACTTTAATGGACCATACACATAGTTCAGCAGAAAATGAAGATGTAGCATTAACTCTCCTTGCTACAGCAAATAACGAGAAATGTTCAAGTCTCCCTGTTAGAGCACAAAAGGCATAAGATTTGAGATGTAGCATTCACAAACATACACAGATGCTAAAACGGTTAGGTTCCTGAACATGTTATACGGGGCACAGCTTATTTAAGGGATAAAGAAAGAGGCTGCCTCCTTGATAAGAAAGCAGGAAAAGAATCAGGGAGGGAGACAGAGATTCAGAAAAAAAGAAATTACCTTTGGAGTTGTGCTGGGCTAGTTTTGCCAGCTTAATAAGTTGCCTTAGCTTCTTTTGGATATAAACATAAAGCAGAGGCTGTGATGAAAGAGAGAAGTGTTCGAGTTAGTTATACAGTTTATCTACTGTCTCCTTCCTCAAGAACTCTCTAAGCTATTTCCTCTTATTTTCTTAAATGTTTGCGAGCCACTTTTATAATTTCCTTGAGGAAATGTTTCAAATAAAATTAAATCCAATGAAATAATCACAATGGATCTGATGCAGGAATGATTTCTATGACTCTTGCCCCTTTGTTGATATCCATAATTTTACAATCATTTCCTCAGAGGATAGACAGAATTAGGACAATCCGTAAGGTAAAGGTTACCCTGGCATATATGTGCTAGTCGTTCCCAGCTTTAGAGGGATCATCTCTGTTTCAAAGCCAAAAAGTCAGTGCTGTCCGAAGACATCTCCGTGGTCATGCGGCTGGCATGACTAAATGCCAAAGGTACACGGAACGCTGTTACCTTTCCACCAAAGTGGTCCCTATTTTTCTACTCATATGTTTACATGCTTTCGGTCTGCTAGGTTGGCAGAAGCTGGGACAAGTAACGGGAGCTCTCTCCATTACATGGCGCTAGGGATTTGAACCACCAAACTGCCAACCTTTCTGATCAACAAACTCGGTATCTTAGCCACTGGGCCACCACCCTTAGAACAATTCATAGGGGGTTGCAAATATCTTTTCCTGAATTTTAATAATGGGAAGAATTTGCCACTGCTTTTGCCAAACTGAAATGGAGACATTATTTTGAACTGTAGATTGTTTCTACCTAACACGTTAAAGCTTTGAGTTATTCCCCTTGTTGATAATCCAACATACCAAGGCTACCATATGTTTTCCTATAGAACTAGTTTTATTACAATGGGTACATTACAACAAAGAAAATGAAGACTTAGCCAAGAAGAACAGAAACTCTTTCTACTTGAACAATCAAATTAAATACAATTAATTCTAACACTGCCTCTATTTTCTAATTCTTTGTTTCTCTTCTGCAAGGAAAAAAAAATAGAAAACGGATTTCAAAAGATAAAGATTAAACCCCCAAAATCTGACAATATTGGAAAGACAGAAAAAAATCTGAATTTGGAAAGATTTTTCTAACATAAAACTAAAAGAGTTGTATGCCACCCAGAGTCATTTTCCAGCAAATGGAGAGCAAATTGAGAGCTATATAAATGTGATTAATAAATAAGTTTATGAAACTCATTATTAATGAAGAAAGGTTGCATTTTAAAAAGTCACATTGTAGGCAAAGCAAGGATATACAAGTATTGGGGTTGGCATTTGGTTTGGTTGATGGCATTTCCTCTAGACAAAGAACATTGAGAGAGAATTTGGGTATTTGCTTACTTGCTTGTCAAAATGACTTGCCAGACATACCAAATGCAAATATCCTTCTGTTAAACTTGCAATTGTCTTCTATAAAATTCAACAATCAATTTTGAAAATGGGGAATCTGGGAGGATCTTCTAACAATCTTGGACTGACAATATCATACTTGAGTCCTTTAAATAGCATTTTACTCATAGCTTGACCCAAGAAGTGCAACAAATCTGGTGGGAATAAAGTAAGAAGGATAATATCTGTAGGCACCCACGTTGAGGCTCCAGGCTTTAAGATATATGCCGCCTTCAGGTTGATCATTCATTCATTCTTTCATTCATTAAATCACTCATTCATTCATTCTATTTAATTTGAATGCCTCCTGATCTTAACCAACTCTGGGTTGCTCCCAACAACAGAATAAAATAAAAACAAGATACAAAACAATTAACCAGAGGAGTTGCTGTTTCTACTTTGTAGTCTTGACAGCTATATTTTTATTACAGAAATGCTGTTTCAAAAGGATGCTTTGCTTCAGTTATGATTTTTTTTCAGAGACACATTTGCTTCACAATCCAATGCACCCCTTCGCTCCACAGTTCTGGAAGTTAGAGCTGCAGGCGCAACACATCTTGAGAGTGCAAACTTGGCAAGATCTGGTCCCTTTGGTGTGCGCTAAGTACCGAGTGCAGCATAGTCCCATATTGAAATGTGTTTGAATATTAGTAGCTTGGGTTGGTACCTAAGCTGTTGGTTTGAGCTCCGAGTTTGACAGTTTGGTTGCAAACGTTTTGTCACCATTCAAGTAGATATCCTCAGTGCATTTTGAATTGTGAGCAATTCAAATTTGGACTATTTAAAATGCACTGACGATGTTGCCCCAAACGGTGACAAAACATTTGCAACTAAATTACCAAGCTCGGAGCTCAAACCAACATCATAGTCCCATACTGATTGGACATCAATTCAAATGAAAGGGTGTAGTTCCCAAGTACTTTGCTTACTGCCTTGACACCCATTTCATATATTGATTATTCCGAAAAAAGATGTGGTATCCCCCCCCTTTTTTTTTTTAACTTTCACCTCTTCTCCCAGCCCTTTATTTTATCTTTCAATTTCTCTTCTCTATGTAGCTGAAAAGGACGCAGAGGAATATTACTCTCGAAAGAGGCACCTTCCAGACTTAGCAGCAAGGGGGACCCTCCCTCTCAACGTCATCCAGTTATCCCAGAAACAAGTCAGCCAAAGGGACCGGCCACGCCGTGTAATGCGGGCCATGTCCCAGGACCGGGTGTTGTCCCCAGAGAGAATCATGCCTGAGGACTTCAGTATGTCTTATGAGCATATCCTCTCAGATGAACAGCTGTTGTCTACTGAGCGTCTTCATTCCCAAGATCCTCTGCTTTCTCCAGAACACTCAGGTTTTGGAGAGCAGTCCATGTCACGAGCCTTGTCCCACTCAGATGTCTTTGTTTCAACACCTGTCTTGGATCGCTACCGGATGACTAAGATGCACTCCCATCCCAGTGCCTCAAATAACTTGTACAACACCTTGAGTATGAACCAAACCTCAGCCAAGCGCCAAGCATTTGCCTCCCGGCGACACAACACAGTGGAGCAGCTGCACTATATCCCAGGACACCACCACCATTATCGCACAGCCAGCAAGACAGAGGTGACTGTTTGATCAGAGACACTGTGTTCCTTGTAGATAATTCATGTGGACCAGATGGTTCAGTGCCGTATACTGCAGCGGCCTTATGGCCAAGATAACCTCTAAGACAGACTCTTCCAACAGTCCTGTCGGTATTGTCTTGAACATTCATTTTCATGTTATTGACAAAAAAGGGGAGGAAGAAGAAAACCTGAATAAGGAGAGATTATATACATGAAGTTTTCTGACATGCTCAGTTTCTGTAAAAGAAAGCCATGCTAGTGATGGCTTCTTTCACAGGCTCACTAACACCATTATTTTTCATGTTTACTAAGTCGGGCTATTACTTTTATAACCTTTATGACAAACAATCTTGCAAAATTAGCAGAATATGACACTAGTTCAGGTTTCTCTCTGGCACAGTGAAAATATATTACATTACAGTACTTGCTAGATGCTGCATCTTACCAAGAGTGTCCAACAAGTGTTTTTGCTGAGTTCTATTCCAACTGTATGTCATCCACCTGTTAGAAGATAATACATTTCCATGTGAGCATAATTTTTCCTGGTTTGGAGAGAAATTGTAGTGTCAGACAATATTAACTAGCTTAACAGAATTCAAGACAAGTGGTTGCTGTGGTTAAGAAACCACTTAGTTTTATATATCATTGCCAAGTATACAGTACATAAACCCAGGAGTGTCATGATTGCAGTAGGTACAATAAATAAACAAATAGCAGAAACTACGCCAGTGCCTAGAGATAAACAGTCCCAGATGCAAGAAGGTGTGAGAAGGGTTTAATTATAAGCACAACTATGCTAAGAGTGTTTGCCACCATCCCCCTTTTCATTTATATTCTAAATTTTCAACATTCGAATGTATCTATATATAAATTATTCTCTCTCTATTAACAAGAGTGTCAAATCACCCATTTTCAATGGGCAGTGTATCATTTTTATGTCCAGAATATAATTCAGAGATCCAGCAAGATATATGGAGTAGGTTTGGCTCAACTAGCATTCCATGAACATACAATTTAGGCTTGGTTTCTTGCCAGACCACAACTTTTACCCAACTGATCTTGGGAGTTCCTTGTTTTACACATTTTCTTTAAAAGAATAATCATCCTAAAGCCTTCTCACAGTGAAATGATATCTTTGAACTGCCAGATTCTTTTTTTCTTTGTCTTAATCCCATCCATCAAGTGAGATGCTCAATCATCTCAAATACCAATTTAGCATATTGTACAGCCATTATACAGTGGTAATTAGACACTGGGTGTCTGTAAAGTCTTTCAAATAAATGTTTATAGATCCAGCATTTGTTGGATTTTGTACAGTCGGAAGAGATATTCTAATGAACATATTCCTAGAGACACAAATGTTCCTACCTGGCCCTGGTCTCTGCCCCTAAAAAAGCTAGAAGGTCTGTGTGAATCTCAAAAAATGTTGCTTTGTACCATTATGTACTTGTATCCTCAAATTACAGGAATATTGCCAGGTTTGCCCAGTAGCAACTGGATATCTTGCATCAAATGGGATTCCACAGAGCTTCACACGATCCAAATAGGTACATTGATCAAATATTGATATACTTTCTCTGGACAGAGATCCTTCATCCAATTTTTCTTCAGGTTCTCACAGTGTTTTTCAAAGAAACAAACATGTAAATAGTAATACTTGTCCCTTTTTTTTTAGTAATATGACTTTGTTTACAGCACCAGCAAGAAGTAGCCAAAGGACAGTTTTTGCTGGCATACGTGATGTTTGTAGACCACAGACTGGAGCCATACGAAACACTGTGCTTTGCTTAACAGAAACTGGGCTAAGAGGGGGAAATGATAGTGCCTACCATAATTGGCTCTCTGCCTTCGAGTGACAGATGTGAGTTTTGGAGGACTTCTCATTAACTGTAATGCATGTAAGGAAAGCCACAGGAAGGTGGCAACAATTCTCTGAGTGTTCTGGAATTTGTACTATTTTCTGCCCTCGGTGTAGCTGTTTCCAAACATCTCTTGGCTCTGTATGATATGGATAATACAATGTCTGCGATTGACACACATAGCATTGTTCCCCAGAAGCATAAGAGCACTGCATTATCTGGCATGAAAAGCCAGTTGTGTAGGTGTTTTGCTTCAATCTTCCTCTGCATAAACTGTGAGAGTATTAGCTACATGGATTAACCTGATATCTGAGAAAAGAGTCTCTGGCCTTCCACTTGTTGAAGCAGTGGGCAAAAGATCCACTCAGTCATTATAATGTTGCAAAGATTTCATATCATCTTTTCCAGCAGGGGTGGTTTTCTGTAGCAATTGTCTTAAGTCTTTCACAACCTCCAACAAGAACAAGCAGACCTTGTCCTTTCAGCAACTAACGTGTTCTGTATGAATCACCAGCACACCTCTCCTTATGGGTTCTCTGATGACACTGTAAAAGAGACATGGGGGTACCCTGTGTGTTAGGGTATTGCTAGATCAGTTCTGCCTGGAATTTGATTTAAAAATTAGTTTGATGTATTGAGAAATTTTGCTAAGGTCACAGCTGGACTGAACACTCTTTTCTTAAATCAAGGGTCATAAATAACCTTGAATGGTACATTTCAAGACTGACAGGGAAAAACATGGAACTGCAAAAAAAGAAAATAGACAAAGCCTGGTCAAAACAAATCATCTGCAAAAAAAGCAAATCCATCTGGAGTATTTCCAAACTATTCATTTTTCCTACACTTTATCAATTAATTTGAGATTTAGCCCATATTCTGAAGCTCTTTGCCACATAGAATTAGAATAGAATAGAATTAGAATTGAATTGAATTCTTTACTGGCCAAGTGTGATTGGACAAACAAGGAATTTGTCTTTGGTGCATATGCTCTCAGTGTACATTACTCCTTCATACTACGATGTGAGCAGATCGTATTATTTTAACGTCTTCATAGGGTCTTCTATTTAACACTATCTCAGCTGGAGGTTAATCTTTAAATGTGATTGACTCATCAGACTATTGGAATGGAATGACTGATCTTCCATATCACTTGAATCATGCAGACCCAATATAATAATCTCAGAACGATGTAAGTAGGCAGGTTTTGCTTATCCAATTTTTTTTCAACTTCTCAACACGAAGCAAGGACTTGATGAAAAGGACAGTTAGGAAGGAATTAAATGGAATTGCTTGTCCCACAGAGTTTAACAAAACCTCCTCTCTACTAAATAATTTCCACAAAGAATTTGAGGTGTTCTTCAAAAATTCACAGAGAATTTTGAAGGGAGGAGGGAACAAGAAAATAGGATGCAGTCCTAAAAAGAACTGGATGTTTGTTTGTTTTAATTGCCTCCATTGAACTATAGGACTGAAAAAGGCAAATCCATTTTAGTTTGAAAAGCAGTTTGCTCAAGCTAGGAGCTGCAAGGCAAACATCAAAGACAGCTGGATTGGGTTACATAATACCCCACCCCCAAGTCAATCAGCCAGTCCACCTTGTTTGGTGTGTTTGACTCAGAGTTGGCATCAACAAGCATGCCAACTGTCAGAACCAGTGGAAAGTGTTATGGTATGAAAGTTATTTACAGCACTTGTGTTTTTAAAAGTGTGGGATTGTTGGCCTTTTTAAAAAAATATACCCACCTTTTCTAAAAATTTCCAGATGGTTTACACCAGGGGTGTCCAAACTTGGGAACTTTAAGACTTGTGGACTTCAACTCCCAGAATTCCCCAGCCAGCATGGCTGGCTGGGGAATTCTGGGAGTTGAAGTCCACAAGTCTTAAAATTCCCAAATTTGGACACCCCTGGTTTACACTATATCAATAGTGCCAGAAAATGTATGAAGAACATTGATTATTCCTACATTGCAGCAGAGTGAGCAGAATTAGGTTTGGTTGGGAAATTGCTGGGTATTTTGGCGGGAATGTGTAAATGCTGCTGACTCCCCCTTTTCCAATTACAGCCACAGCTAAAAAGTTGCTGAAAAAGAACACTTGGGGAAATCCTAGAGATGAATTATGGGTGCAAGACTTGCTACCAATCACCAGCTATGTGATTGCGCTGTTCCATATTCATGCCTCATCTCCTTATCTCAGCCCTTGTTTTGCACCAGTCTTGGTTAGTGTCCCCTAAAGTGTATCATTGGAAAACAAAGGGAATCTTGCACATCTCAGGTCTTGCACAGTGCAGTTTTGGCTATAGCTAGTGCGGAGAATCTAAAGCTCTCCAGATAGCATAGGAAAATTAGGGCCAAGGCAAGTCATAATGCAATTTCAGTGAGGTCTTGAATCCTTACCCTGCAATTTCAAAGGAATCTTTCTTAACCCCTGACATTAGCTACTGCTTGCTCTCTTTGGGTTAGTAGGGGGAAATCCGGAAGGGAAACTCAAGCTCATATGAGAGACTTTCTGTTTAAACTGATAGGAGTCCATCCTGAAACAGAGGCTGCTTCTGATGAAGCTTACAATTTCACATGCCTATAGAAGAGGCCTGAATCTTGTCTGTGTTTATTGAATAGGAGGAATACAGGCATATATTTTGAATTTAAGCACAAAAGGTTTCAAGGGAGCATCAAGGCATATTTTTTCCCTTCTATTTTGGGATCTTTTTCTTATCGACTGTTCCAGTATGTGGCAAGAGCAGCCTGTGAAACTACTGATCTAGCCAGCAGTACAAACCACTCACCTAAGCAAATCCCCAGGACAACCAACCGATTCAGAGATTGGTTTGAAAGGACATGGATAGATAAATGAAATGTCTCCAGGAATCACAACTGAGATATCATTAGCTGGCCTTTTTGACAAAGAAGCTTGTCTTGAGAACCCAGCCCATTCACCAATACCAGTTTCTTATTTCACTACACATGTGAAATCAAAGGGTTAATCTGAAGACAAAGTGGAGAGCGCAAAGGAAAGAGCCCCCTGGGTGCATCTGATTCTTTCTGAGCAAAGTGAAGGTATGTACATTTCAATCTTTAGTGTACAGAGAAGGTTGGAGTTCATAATGTCCCAGGGGTTATATATTTTGAGCATACATCTTCTAGGTTATTGTTGACTTGGCGAAGATAAGAAAAGTATACTTTTCATGTAAGTAATCAACAAATGTGTGGTCCGAGATCCTCTCTCTGTTAGACATTTTTTTGCTAAATTACCCAGGTGACATACCTTAGCAAAAGAATGACGTACATCAAACCACTCCTGAAAGCCACTTGAAAGCATATCACTTTTAACGTTTCATAATGCACAAAACTCCAGAAAATGTCAAACGGTTTTGCTTGCCCAGAAATTTTTTTAGCAATAAAAATTTGGAGAGAAATGGTTTTCAAATAATAGCCACCTGTGTGTTGTATGTTTAGTGCTAATTAACCAGCTGATTTAGCATTCTTTCTGAGCTGAAGAGGCAGCAGCAGGTGGAATCCATTTCAAGCATGTATTTCATATGCTGAAAGCTGGTGGGAAGGAGAGGAAGCAGATCTAGTCCTTATGATGTTTATGTAAAAGGGGAGGGGGGCTAATAAGACCCATTATCTCATTAGTTAGCAAAGCAATGCCATGTGTTGTCCCTTTGTGACCTTTCATAATTTGGGGAAGCTCTGGCCACGGGTACAGACCTCCACCTTCCTGTGGTACTAATCGCAAGCTTTGCAGCTGCTGCTTCTTTAAGCCTCCATTCCACTTGCTGGTGAGGAATTCTCACAGCCAGAGTTTCTCTACTCTGAGGAAGCCAACTCATTATAACCAGCTTTATTTGGAGAGCCTGTTTCCTGAGGGGAAGATTGACTGTCTGACCCTCTTTGTGCTTTAGCCCAGTTTATGGAATCCATGTTTATTCTCCAGTAGTTCTGATGAGAAAGTACATTTGTATCTGTATCTTTGCACAGACTCTTGGGTCTGCATTAAGCTTCAAGGCAGTAGTATTTGACTGTTTTTCTCTGTATTATCCTCGTTGTTATACTTACCTGTAAAAGCACATTCTGTAGGTACTGTAAACAAACCTATTACCAGTTTAGTAAAAATTTAGAGTATTAAGGATTTTTTCCACTTTTGTCAGTAACAAATATTTATGGATTCAGAAATAAAGCAATTTCAGCAGGAAAAAAAAACACCCCACCTGTTTTTTCTTTTGCTACCTTCATCTAAAGACACTCCAGAAACTATTCTTTCCATGTCTGCCTCTGCCACTTTGCAAGCAAGGATGACAAAGGTAAAGGTTTCCCTCACACATATGTGCTAGTCGTTCTCGACTTTAGGGGGCGGTGCTCATCTCCATTTCAAAGCCAAAGAGCCAGCGCTGTTCGAAGACGTCTCCGTGGTCATGTGGCCAGCATGATTAAACACCGAATGCCCACGGAACGCTGTTACTTTCCCACCAAAGGTGGATCCTATTTCTCTACTTGCATTTTTACATGCTTTTGAACTGGTAGGTTGGCAGGACCTGGGACAAGTAACAGGAGCTCACTCGGTTTCACGGCACTAGGGATTCAAACCGCTGAACTGCCGACCTTCTGATCGACAAGCTCAGCGTCTTAGTCACTGAGCCATTTTGTCCCTTGGCCTATGCATGGCTAATTTCACATGCTGCAGGAAACCATGGCTTTGTTTACAATGGTTTATTGTAAACCAGAGTTGATTTGGTTCGTACTCTACTCCTAGCGTTAACCATAATACAACTTCTGGCAATTTGAAAGCCATAGTCCAAAACTGCACAGTATCATGTTTTCCTTAGTTGGATTTCCCCCCTTTATTATCTATAATGTTTATATGTATTATTTGGGAGGGAGTTATAAAAGGAAGACCCCATCAGAATAAGGTTGCACTTGTTTTTCTGCAGTGGAAACAACGAGACTATTTATTCAGGGTTATGAATTCCTCTATTGAGACAAAACACTGAAGCCTTAAAAATCAGAAATGCAATTCAGAGGAAGTCACTGAAAAAGGGAAGGGGTGTATCTAAGTCCCTTTTTTGCCTTTGGGGGACTTTAATAGTCAAAACATGTACCTTAAGCTTCAGTTTTCTCTTAGAATATTAACAAGAGGGGAGCCCACCCATGTTGGCAAGGCCTAAGGCTTATTAAGCCACCCAGCCCCCAGGATTGGGAGGTTACACCAAAGCTTCTGTTAGAGATGTGGCCTAGAAGCTGCTTTTTCACACCATTGTCGAAAACCATAAACATGGTTTGATTGCACAAGATCTATAACCAAAAATCATTATGGCTTAGTGTGTTTTCTGAATTTAACTTGTTTTCGCTTTGGTCTAAAGAAAACAGCCTAATTATATTATTTAATAATGTGATAAAGCACCTAGCAAGAGGAGAAATAATTGAAATAGTTCTGTCCAACTGACACAGAACTCAAACTGTAAACCTGCTGGGACAATTTCAGGAAGATTCTTATTTGCCTGCAGCAAATGGATATTACTTGTCAAGATTCAGAAACCTGCAAAACTTCAAGCCAAAACAAAACTCCATTTTGTTTTATTTGGACAGACTCACAGTCTCAGTGACAGAAATGTGGATGCTAAAAGCCTTCTGGGCCTTGCTGGCAGAGATTTGATGAGGAGGAATATTGGAATCCAAAAATCTTTGAAAGGGGCCCTCAGACCATTACTGACCCACCTTTGCAGAATCTTGGAAGAGTTATTTTTACCATTTTCTCTATATCTTTATATCTCAGTCTCTCAGCCATGACATTATTTAAAGACATTTCATGGAATGTTTTAGCTGTTTTAATCACTGTTTCTTTTTAAAGAAGTTGATCTCTTCTGCTTCTCCCTACGTTGACTCCCAGCAAAGGAACAGCCACATTTCTCTTTGCACAATTACCATCTCAAAACTCACCATCAACATGGTCAACAATATTACATTGTAGCTTATAACCAAGTATGGCAAGCACTTTTATTTCAAAAAAAACCTGTACATTTAAAAGCTGTAGTTTCTGCAGCAGTGTCTCATAAACAGTGTCACCAGCTTTAAGGCAATGGAAATTAATCCATAGTTTGGTGAGGAAGGATGAAATTCATATCTGGAGGGGGCCTGTACGTTTCTATTGACATCAAAATGAAATGAAAGGGGAGGTCAGGATGCATCCTTGCTTCATTCTCTTTGCACAGGGAATAATGCCAATGGCACTATTGATAGCGCATTTAACTTACATGAAAGTCTCCTCCTGAAGCATTATAATTAACCACAGAAGCTGGCAATCAATAAAAGAGGCAGCTAATTTCTGCCGTGGGCACTCATGAGGGATCAAATCAAAAGCCACCTTCAGATCAATTAATGCGGCATAAAGGATCCCTTGCGAGCAACTAGAACATTTGGGGGTAAATCTTTTAGACTGAGGACAAGTCATAAATTGAACAGCTTGTTCTGCACTAAATCATATCTTGAATCGTCCAATCCATCCTATTTCTCACATCTATTTTGATATTGCAATCAGTAGGACCCACCTGATTTAATTGTCTCTGTATGACACTCGGTATGCAGAATTTATATTGTCATTGCCTACTCTTTGTGAGGTCTAGGCTAGAACCAAAGTTATTTGCTTTTTATTTGATGACTTTAATGACATCTGAAATCTCTAGGAATCTAGCAAAGTTCTTCTGTCACAACCCTCATTAGGGAACACTGGCCTTGATCTCTATCAGGGTTGGAGGAAGGATTTGTTCATTTTCCTTAAATTTTAGAATATTATTGCAGATAAGTGCAGGCTTTGATAAGAGATACCTTGATTTCACACACTTTGGCCCCCTGCCTTCTTGCTACGTTTGGCACATAAATTTTGAGTAATGTAGTATTTGTTCCTGAAGAGAATGAAAAAGAAAAAAATGTTCTTAAATCATACAAACATATACATACCTCCAAATATTAACATCCATTATATTCCTATGAGCAAAGTAAAACACTTTATGAACTAACATCAATTCATTTTTGTGGTTGGAAGGGGGGGGGGATAGAAGAAAATATTTGTAGCTCAGGCTTTTTGTGCTTTCTGAGCATGTTTTTTTATTGTAGACATTTCATTACTAAACTAGGCAATATTATCTGCTAGTAGGGAATGGAGTTTGCTCTTATTTTATGTGCTACTAGCTTGCCCTGTCAATGATGGTGGGAGTGGTCTTGGTAGTTCCTTGATTGGGCTGTTGCTTATTCTTTGTCTCAGTTGGTAGTTCCTTGGTTGGAATATTGTTTGCTTCTTGATTGTTGGTAATGTAAATCTTGATATTAATCTCTGCTCATCTGAGTATTGATTGCTGATGAAGAGGTGTTTTGGTCTACACTGCACGCCTGACCAAACCAAACGTTCCAAGATTGAAATCATGGAGTATCATGACTCTTAGAAGCAAGGATCTTAGCAACCTTTGCCTAACTACATACCTTCAGTCTGTTGCACAAATATATCAACAAATCAAAGGAACACCCCAAGGGCTCACCACTTTCAGGACTATAATGCAATGCCTGGAATCTATAGCACTCCCAGGCATATATATATATTTGGATCTGGTATGAAGATGACACCTTTGTCATAATAAAAAAGGACCAACTAGAGAATACACATAAACCCATCAACAACATGTTTAAAGGAATAAAATATACTAGGGAAGAAGAAAACAACATGTTTATCTCCTCAGAGGTCCTCATAAGCAGAAGCAGTGATGGCAAATTAGAAACAGAGATTTTCAAGTGCTCCACTACCAAAGTAACAACCAAACCTCCCACAAGAGAAACTGTATAAAAACACTATTTAGACAAATGCGCTACAGGAATGCTAAACTGCAAAAAAAGAAAACAAATCATCTATACATTTTCCAACAAAATAGATGTCCAATCAATTTCACCATAAAGTGCCTGACCACTCAATATAGCACAGCCAACACAAACTGTTAAAAGGATAACACTGCCATACATTAAAAAAAAAAAACCTCAGAAACCACCAACAGACTATTACAACCACATGACATAACTGCAACACATAAACCAATTAAAGTCCTCCAAAACATTCTAAGTTAACCAACTCCAGTAGAAAAAACAGGAAATATCTACAACATACAGTGTAAGGAAGGCAACAGCTTCAGTTGTGAAACTGTGAGTATCCTATATCAAGCCAAGTCTAAAAATGTCTGGCTATTCAGGCAAATCAGGCACATCAGCAGGCACATAGAGATAAACATCTTCATACCAGTCCAAAGAGACAATCAGAAGGCCAGGAAGGGCACAAAAAAGACCAAAACACTTCTTCATCAGCAAGCAAAACCCAGATGAGCAGAGATTAACATCAAGAGTAACATTAGACCAACAATCAAGAAGCAAACAATACCCCAATCAATGAACTATTAACTTGGACAAACAAGCTAACAGTAAACAGCCCAATCAAGGAACCATCAACACTGACAGGGCAAGCCACCACCATATATTGAGAGCAAGCCTATTCCCTTCTAGCACTGATCATGTTATCTAGTTTGATAATAAAAACCAAATAAGAAAACAACCAAGCTCAGAGAGCACCAAGAACCCCACAGAAGAAAAAATGTCAGAATATTCATCTCAGTGAAACTTAAGTTGAGAGCAAGTAAGTATATGTAAAGTATATTAACACAGTTCAGCTGCCAGACTATTTCTTTATCTCTCAGTCTGTTTACCTGTCATCTTTCTCCTAGTGCTATAGAACCACCACTTGCCCTACTTGCTGCCATAGATAAAAGAAGAATGTCAGTAGGAAGACAGATAAGAAATACTCTTTCCAGTCCCTTGCAGTATGCAAGTGTGTAAAGCTCACAGGGGAAGACATGGCCTGCTCTGATCTATACAGTGCACAGAACTACAGAAACTAATAGGTGTGCTTAGTGGAAAAAACCAGGATGGAGCATTGGATAGAGGGCTGGGCGGTCTTACCTTGCTAACCAATGAGTATACATTTTGTGGTCCAACTTCACGAATAAGGAGAAACACTGGATTGCTTGGCAGGCAGGGGCAGGGAAGGATTGTGTGTCTGCGTGCCAAGCTGTCTGTAGGGCCAATATCAAGCACACAGCAGAGTGCTTGGATTGAAGGTTAGCTGGAGAGAAATGGGTGCCAGGAGGATGCCTATGAGGCAAGGAAACAGGAATGGCGTTCCTAGAAAAGAATGTATGGGACATGTGTTTCCATGCCTATTCCTTGAAATCCAAAAGAGAGGTGTAAATAAGGTTGAGCAATCTGAGATCATAAAGCATAGAATAGTCTTGGAATGCTGAGGAATAAACCAGAGTCAGAAGCAGGAGTAAGGCAAGACCAGGAGCAGAATAGGAATCAGAGACAAAGCGTGAGGCCATATGCCTCACTTGTTTCCAGTTGGTGCCACTTGTTTGTGAGGCACCCACCTCCTGAATAGGATGGGAGTGTTTACTGAAGAGATAGAATGATAGCCTGTTGCAGATTTTCTTTTTCTGATGAAGAGCCTTATTTCCAGCTCAGTGAGGTCAGCTACTCCTAAGGGTCTAATTTGAGTACATACTCATAATTCACAAGAAGATGCTTGGCCTTCTTGGCATCCAAGGCATCATGAAACTTGACCAGTATGAGCATGTGTACATCCTTACTTTCAAACATGAATGGACCACATTATCTACTGAATGGTTAGTTCACAACGTCATTTAATAGAGAACACTAATGCACCCTTTGGCCAAGAGATCAGAAAGTTAAGAAGTGTAAGGGAATCAGGGATACATCCATCAGATGAATATATCTGATCTATATCAATATCTGATCTATATCATAACAATGGTTGCATAAAAGAAACCTGAGTCCAAGGCAGAGTTGTAACCAGAGAAAATGTCTTAGACAAGACCATACCTCATTCTCAGAGAGACAAAGGGAGGGGGTTCAACCATTCCAGACAAAGTCCCAAGCAATTCATTTGAATTGGGAGGCATGCTGCACTATGGGGCACATCTTTTCTACGACATAGTATGTTGTACCATCAGCCTTGGTGAATTTGATGGAACCCTGGTGGAAGCCTTGTGTACAGTCTTCCCATCACTATCAAAAATAATTCCAAAACAATTTTATCTTTTCTCATCTCCTGCTCACTTTCATTGCCAAATGGTAAGCAAATGTCCTCAAAGTCAAGCTATGTAACGATACACACATTACTCAAATGTTAAGAAAGATATCAATAACCCCACTTCTTTAAAGGCTTCTTCTATACCTATCAGAGTTTGTGTCTTATCCATTATTCAGTGCTACCTCTGCAGACTGCATTATGTCACAGGCCACCTGAAGATAAAACAGTTTCTCCTGGCACTACAGCTGCTGATATTTATTCCTTGCACATCATTTCAAATTAAGTGTCTGCCATGTAGCAATCTATGTCATTAATTTGCTCCTCCATTGTATCCTTTCAGATCCACCCTCCAGAATTGCTAAATAATTGCCTGAATCCTCAAACTTTGATGAAAGTGTTGAACTTGCATCCAGGAAATACCCTGCAACAGGTACCTGGAAAATCAAATGTTTTGTTTTGTTTAGTGGGAGTCAAAAAAAATTAGAGATTTTTCTCATAAATGAGCAACAGAGAGGATATTCAGCCAGTTCAGACCAGTTCGAGCGAACCGGTAGTGGAAATTTTAACTGGTATGGAGAACCGGCAATTACCACCTCTAGCTGGCCCCAGTCCTGCCCACCCACCGCTCACCCCACCCGCCCACTTACCACGCCAACCCGCTCGCCCTGCCTTGCCCTGCCCCACCCAGTCACTCTTCACCTCCCCCCACCATAGCACACTGTGTGTGGGGGTCCTCCCTTGTGCATGCGCACAGTCTCTGCTCTACAGCTTGCCTGCCTAAGCTGCCTCCCCATGCAGTGCTTACGACCCAACTGAGCTACCTGCCTGGGTAAGTAAGCCTGCGAGTTGTGCTAGCCCCTCCCCCGGATCCCTGGAACTTGCCGCAGCCCCCACCCCCACCCCTGTCCCCGATGCTTGCTGCTTCCCCACCACTATCCTTGCAGTTTCGCCAGCGGTGCAGCTCCATCCCACCATCTCCAGGCTTACATGGCTGGCTTCGCCACCAACTTTTTTTTCTGTGGCTTCCCTTTAGAATTATACACTGAT
This sequence comes from Natrix helvetica, assembly GCF_964273705.1. NCBI lineage: Eukaryota > Metazoa > Chordata > Lepidosauria > Squamata > Natricidae > Natrix > Natrix helvetica. The sequence continues at coordinate 257,579,606 of NC_138548.1, forward strand.
AACATAGGCAGGATGATAGCCTTACTAATGGGAATAATTCAATTATTTCTTGTTCTGAAACAGAGGAATAAATGCTGGATTTTCTTCTCAGCTTTTGGAATTACCCCCATGGTCTGGCATTCTGTTTCTTTTCCTCAGAATGAACTCTAGCAGCAGGCATTGCTGCTGCTTCCTTCTCCTCTTCTCCTATAGCTTTTTTTGTTTTTGTTTTGGGGGAGGTGAGACCAAGAAAAAACTTTCTCCAAGAGATTCACCTATTTTGTCCTCTCTGCACTGTTCTTCAGTGACTTTCCATCTACATGAAATTCATTTAATGTGTACAAGAAAAAAAGGAAAGGACCAGGCTTAATATGCAAACTCATTTATACAAAAAATGTATAAAAACTCAAATAAATACATAAATAATGGGGGAAATGGCCAATGTGTGTGTTGGACCCTGGTCTGCTGAAGATTTGTTGAATAAAAAAAGCAAATACCATCCAAAAAAGCCCATTAAAAATGTCATTGGAAATGAGATGAGCAGCAAATAAACAAATGAACAATGCTCCTGCCCAATGCCAGGTGGTGCAATGCTAATGAAAAGTTCAGTGCCAGTCCAATGTGGGTTTCTTTTGCAGGCAGAAAAGATGATATCAGGTCCTGTTTGTCCAAACTGGGTTTTTCCCTAAACAAAAGAGAGAGGGGGGTGTTAGATATTAACTTATATCACGGCAAGTCTCCTCTCTGGTCCGCCGCTACGGCGGGAAACAGGTATCGCTCTGATTGGTCAAGAGGCGTACCCGATCCCTATAAAAGGGGAACCCTCAGACCACAGAGCAAGCTGGATCACTACTACTACTAATAAAGAGCTGTTAAGTCACTACGTGTCCGGAGTCTGTTCTCTCACTACCCGAATCCAACATTGGCGACGAAGGTGGGATCGAGAGGCAGATAGGACGAAGAGAGCTACTTCAGAATCCCAGGATTCGATCCAGCCAGGAATTCGGCAGAAATTCCGGCAGCCATCTCAGGACACCGCAGCGCGGCAAATTCAAGCGAAGAGAAGATGGCGATGGCGATGCACACTCCCCCCGCTACGTTCGACCCGATGAACGACGAATGGGAGGCTTACATGATTCGTTTCGAGTGTTTTCTCGAAGCGAACGAATACACAGGGATAACCGATGCCCGAAAGAAGAATATCTTCCTCAGCTACTGTGGGCGAGAAGTTTTCAACACGGCCAGAGACCTCTCCGAGCCTACTCCGATACAAGCGGTATCATGGACGGCGTTGCAACAGACTCTACAGACTCATTACGCGCCAAAACCTTCCCGCCACGTTTGCCGCCAGGAATTCAACACGAGGAACCAGAAGGCGGGGGAATCAATCAACCAATATGTTGCAGCCTTACGTAAAGCAGCAACTCACTGCGAGTTCAGGGATCTGGACGAGCATATCCTGGCAAGACTTGTTTGTGGGTTAAGGGACATTTCGCTACAAAAAAGGCTGTTGGCAAACCCAAATTTAACCCTACAAATAGCGCTAAACGAAGCAAGAGCATCCGAGTCAGCGGAAAAATCATCGGAAACCATTCAACGCGGATTCAACGTAAGCCAGCCAGCACCCAGACACACCAGAGTCCACTACGAGGACACCAACCCCGACTATGAGGATCCCGAGTTCGAGGACAGTCACCTGATGCGGAGCAGTCACATGAGGCCTGGGGGGAGATCCGGACTCCATTTGCCACCCTGCGCAAGCTGTGGAGGGAATCACCCCCGGTCTACCTGTCGGTTCAGGAACGTTGTTTGTTCGCACTGCAACAAACTTGGGCACATCGCACGAGTGTGCCGGAGCGAAGTCCCTGCCTTCTTACGGCAGCCTCCAATGTACCGCCAACAGAAGTCCAACCCAGGGGCTTGGCGAAATCAAAAAGGGCGCCCAGAGAGAAATCCACAAGTGTTTACCCAGAGAGACAATCCTCAAAGAGCTGAAAGGGCGTATTCCCAGAGAGATTACACACAAAGAGCTGAGAGAGCGTTCTACCAAGACGCTCAACGAGAGTATTGTCAGGATACCGATGCTGAAATAGAGTTGACCCAGAGAGAGGAATTGCGAACCTACCTCACCACAATAAGTCAGGTCCGCACCAAGCGGCCTAAAAAGCTGAAAGTCACAGTCCTCTTGGAGGGCTCTCCTTGCGAGCTGGAAGTTGACACAGGATCGTCCCTAACGATCATTTCATGGGCCTCCATGAAAAAGGCTATCCCTAGCCTCAAAAAGAGCCAACTACAAGCACCAGACATCCTGCTACGAGACTACCAGGGGAACCGAGTCCCCATCGTGGGCCAAGGCACATTCCAGATTCGTTTCAAAGACATCAGAGCCCAGCTGCCCGTGACCATCGCCAGCGCACCACTACAGAACCTTCTAGGACTTGATTGGTTCGAGGCCTTGGGGTTAGAAGTCACCGGAATCAACGCCGTTGAGAACAGCAGCGCTGAACAGATTTTTAAGGAGTTCGAGGATGTGTTCAGCCCCGGTCTTGGTAAGTATGTGGGTAAACCAATCTCATTCAATTTAGACCCCAAAGTGGCGCCAATCCGACTTAAGCCAAGACGAGTGCCTTTTGCACTCCGCCCAAAAATAGATAAAGAGATCGATAAGTTAGTAGAGCAAGGAATCCTTGAGCAGGTGGATCATGCGCGCTGGGAAACTCCCATTGTCACCCCAGTCAAACCAGACGGATCAGTCCGCATCTGCGCGGACTATAAATGCACAATTAATGTCGCGCTACAACAAAGCGCATATCCTGTGCCCGTGGTACAACACTTACTGCACTCGTTGGGGCCAGGTAAGATATTTGCTAAATTAGACATGGCACAAGCTTACCAGCAGTTGTCCGTGGATAGCGCCACAGCGGAGGCCCAAACAATTGTGACGCACAAAGGAGCATTCAAATGCAACCGGCTACAATTCGGTGTGAGTATTGCTCCAGGTCTGTTCCAGAGCGTCATGGAACGGCTTTTGCAAGGGATACCGGGAGTCGTCCCCTATTTCGACGACATCTTGGTGTCCCCTGCAAATGAGGAGCAGCTATTAAAAAGAGTCAGAACTATTTTGGCCAGAATCAGAGAAAAGGGTCTCCGCCACAAAAAAGAGAAATGCCAAATTAACGTGCCTAGTGTAGAATTCCTGGGATATAGAATTGATGGTCAGGGAATTCACCCCACTTCAAAGAAAATTAAGGCGATCCAGGACGCCCCCACACCATGAAATCAGACCGAGCTGCAGGCCTTCCTCGGACTACTTAACTTCTACAGTGTTTTCCTGAGACAGAAGGCGACCGTTGCTGAACCACTTCATCGACTACTCCAAAGGAACGCAACATGGAGATGGGGACGATCCAAAGCAGCAGCTTTTGCAGCAGTCAAGCGCCTGCTCACCACTGATTCACTGCTAGTTCAATACAACCAGACACTACCACTGGTATTGACCTGCGATGCATCCCCATTCGGCGTCGGCGCAGTCCTCAGCCACAGGATGCCCAACGGAAACGAAGCACCCATCGCCTTTTACTCCAGGACTCTTTCATCGGCCGAGAGGAATTACAGCCAGATGGACAGGGAAGCGTTAGCTGCTGTGGCTGGAGTAAAACGTTTTCACGAATACCTCTACGGCCGCGATTTCGAACTGATTACCGATCATAAACCGCTGTTGGGACTTTTGGCGGGAAACCGCCCCACACCAGTCTCCCTTTCTCCACGCATGACCAGGTGGACTGTTTTCCTGGCCGCGTACTCATACAAGCTGATACATCGACCGGGCTCCACTCTAGGACACGCAGACGCACTCAGCTGTTGCCCACTTCCAGATCTTTTGCCAGACCCCACTCCCGAGGTACCGGTGCTGTTAATTGACTGTTTGGACTCAGGACCGGTTTCTTCCTGCGACGTTGCCAGATTTTCTGCTAGGGACAATATAATAAAGCAAGTTCAAACCTGGGTTTGGAGGGGGTGGCCGAAAGGGAATGTGGGCCCGGAATTCAAACTCTTTTGGGGAAAACGGGATGAACTTTCAGTGTTGCAAGGTTGTTTATTGTGGGGGGATCGAGTTGTTATTCCTTATGCTTTACGAAGAAATGTATTAGAAGCGTTACATGTGGGATATCTGGGGATCGTTAGAATGAAGGCGTTAGCAAGAAGTTACGTTTGGTGGCCAAATATGGACAAAGAGATAGAGGAATGGGTGGCCACTTGTGATCCATGCCAGGAATCGAGACCAGCACCCCCGGAAGCACCCGCCACGGAATGGGAGAAGCCTAAAGCACCCTGGTCGCGAATACACATCGATTTCGCAGGACCAGTCCAAGGTCAGACTTTCCTTATAGTTGTGGATGCATACTCCAAATGGCTAGAAGTAGTCCTAATGACTTCAACCACGGCAGAGGCAGCCATTAAGGTACTACGGCGACTTTTTGCCACTCATGGCCTGCCCGACCTCCTGGTCTCAGATAACGGGCCCCAGTTCACGGCCATGCAATTTGAAACGTACTTAGCAGGTCAGGGAATTCGGCACGCCCTCGTCGCGCCATTCCATCCAGCATCAAACGGACAGGCGGAGAGAATGGTGCGATCCGCAAAAGAGGCCCTCGCTAGGATGGGTCCAGGTGATTGGCAAACACGCATTGACCATTACCTCCTAATTCAGCATATTACCCCCAGCGCAACGACGGGTAGGAGCCCCGCTGAATTACTCATGGGCCGCCGTCTACGGTCTCACCTGGACCGTCTTCATCCAAATTACTCTGCCACATCGCCCCCAGACTCTACAAGCAAAATTCGGAGTTTTAGCATAGGGGATTCAGTATACGCCCACAACTATGCAGGGGGAACATTGTGGATGCCGGCAAGGGTCATTGGCATCACGGGTCCTCGATCATATCTGCTAGAGCTTGAAGATGGACGGAATTGGAAACGGCACATCGATCAACTGCGGGGTCGCCTGGCACACTCAGACCTACGAGCAAAGGACGAAAACTTTCTGCCAGCACAAAGTCAACCACCCGAAAGCCCAAATACAGAGAATCAGGACACCTACGAGCCCAGGATTGAACAAGAGGTCGAATGCGAAATAGAACAACGCCAAAGCAACGAGAGCCGGCAGACCCCCGACAGCGAAGCAGAAAAGGCAACCGATCCTGCAACCGATCCTGCAACCACTCCTGATCAACCCGAACTGCGGCGTTCCACTCGTGTAAGGCAAACACCTACTTATCTAAAGGACTATGTAACTAACCGGAATGCTCCATCTAAGAGGGGAGGGGTGTTAGATATTAACATATATCACGGCAAGTCTCCTCTCTGGTCCGCCGCTACGGCGGGAAACAGGTATCGCTCTGATTGGTCAAGAGGCGTACCCGATCCCTATAAAAGGGGAACCCTCAGACCACAGAGCAAGCTGGATCACTACTACTACTAATAAAGAGCTGTTAAGTCACTACGTGTCCAGAGTCTGTTCTCTCGCTACCCGAATCCAACAGGGGGAAAATGAATTATAATAAGAACCGAGAGTGGCTGGGAGGGGAAGGACCGGATGAGGCGCCCCTTGATTTGAGTGATGTTGATTTGGCCACAACCACACAGACACATGACTACCCAGCCACACTTACCCAGTTACATGGCCATAAGCCACGCCCACCCAGTGACATGACCACCAAGCAACACCCACCAAGCCAGGCCCACAAAACTGTTAGTAAAAAAAAATATCCCACCATTGGACATAACCCTAATCCTAAGTAGGTTTATCCTCCAAAGGGATTTTTCCATACATTTTTCCTGGAACAGTAGAAAAGCCTGAATGAAAAAGACAGTGACCTACTAAGCAAACCAATGTGCTACAAATTTGTTGGCGACATCGATTTTCCTCTACTGGTTCATGGGGATGCAACCTAACCCTAAGTGGATTAACCCTCCAATGGGATTTTTCCATTTATTTTTCCTGGAAAAGTAGAAAAGCCTGACCGAAAAAGACAGTGCCCTCCTAAGCATACCAATTCACTGGAAATTAATTGGCAACATCAATTTTCCTCTACGAGTTCATGGGGACATAACCCAAGCCCTAAGTGGGTTTATACTCCAATAGGATTTTTCCATGTATTTTTTCCTGGAGAGGTAGAAAATCCTGATTGAAAAGGTGGTTGCCCTTCTAAGCATCTCCTAAGAACTCATAGAGGAAAATCAATGTCACCAATGAATTTGCACGTTTTCGTATGCTTAGGAGGCCCCTGATTTTTTCAGTTAAACTTTTCTACCTTTCCAGTAAAAATTCATGGAAAAATCTCATTAGAGGGTAAACCCACTTAGGGTTCAGGTTCTGTCTCCATGAACTTGTAGAGTAGAATTGATTTCACCAATGAATTCGCAGTGCTTTGGTATGCTTAGGAGGCCCCTGACTTTTTCAGTCAGGCTTTTCTACCTTTCCAGGAAATATTAATGGAAAATCTCATTGGAGGGTAAACCCACTTAGGGTTAGGGTTCGGTCTCCATGAACTCGTAGAGGAAAATCAATGTTGCCAATGAATTCGCATCGCTTTGGTATGCTTAGGAGGCTGTTGACTTTTTCATTCAGGCTTTTCTACCTTTCCAGGAAGAATACATGGAAAAATCCCATTGGAATGTACACCCACTTATCGTATTTTTCGGAGGATAAGGCGCATCTTTTTCCCTAAAAAAAAAGAGGCTGAAAATCTGGGGATGCCTTATACACCGAATACAGCATTTTTTACCTCCCAAAGCCCTGCCCCTTCACCAAAATGGTCATGCATACCCTTATGGAGGTTTTCAGAGAGCTCCTGGGGGCTGGGGAGGGCAGAAATGAGCAAAAAAGGGGCCGTTCTTGCCCCCCCCCCCCAGCAGCACTCTATAAGCCTCCATAAGGTTATGCATGCAAATTTTTTGACACGAAACAGGCCCATTTTTGGGGAAAATGGGGCATTTTTTGCTCGTTCCCCCCCCAAAAAAAGCACTCTGCAAGCCCCCCCCCCCAAGGTTATTCATGGCTTTAAGAAAAGGGCCCCATTTTCGTGAAAAACAAACCTTTTTGGGAGGTTTGCAGAGTGTAAAAACTTTTTTTCCCCTTTTGGAAAGCTCTTTAACTGATTGATGAGAAATACATTGATCAAGTGCTGTGCCAGCAGAAACACCTACCTATCTACTGTATTTCTCTCTCTCTACCCCTCTATCTACCTACCTACTTTTTAAAAAATTTGCTTCTTCAAAACCTTGGTGCATCTTATACTCTGATGCGTCTTATACTCTGAAAAATACGGTAGGGTTAGGGCTAGCAGGGCCTGTTTTTCTTCCACAAACATAGACCCTTCAACATCACAAATTTGACATTTTTTTATTTATGAACTGTAAGAGACATGTAACAATGCTCCCAACTAAATTCACTTATTTTTATTGTCATTTGCGGGTTGCCATAATTGTGTCCATATTTATGACTGTATATTATTATATATAGTATATAATAATACTGTACTGTATATTGTATATCACTGATATGTTTCATATCTCTGTAAGAAGTTTTACATCTATCCCGAGAGGTAAAAAAAAGAAGTAGCATTCAAGGATAATTTCAGGATGCAAAAGCTCTAAAATTTGCTAAACAGATTATTTATTGGCATTTGCCATCTAAAGTGTGATAAGTCTACGAGATAACATTTATACCAGCTCAGAATATAAATACAAAATCTGAATGCAATTTGAGGAAAAGCCGATACCATACATATCCCATCACTATTTGCTATGCCTAAATCATCACAAAAAGAAGGCCAAATAGAAGGGGTGACTGGTTTAAGAATTGGGATTTTGCAAGAAGGTATTAACTCTGCCTATTTTGTCTGATGAGCTATTAAAGAAAGAAATTGCTTGAAGATCAGGTGGCTAAAACACCGACAGCTAAGGCAGTGGTTATTATTTTCAGCAACTAACTTGAATGAATTAAAAGATAGGCATGTCTTTGTCTATTTTTGTCATGAAAAGGTAGAAGTTATCCGTGACAAAATGATAAGGACTGCCTTTTAAAAAAAGAATTGCCAGCTGCAGATGAACTATGAATTGGCCCATCATTCTTTATGTTAAATGTATTGCAATTAAAAGAGGAGGAATGAACTTCTCAAAAAGCAATTTAATTCTTTTTAAAACAACTCCTATACTGTCAAATGTATTGTGTGATCTTGGGTAAAATGGTGCAGTTTCTAAGTCTAAATGCTGACAAAAGAACTCTATTAACTTTTGAAGATCCAATGATCCCACTGATCCTTTTCAAGTTGAAAAAAGAATTCTAGCAGCTTTTCAGGCACTCCCAGATGTGTGTTCCATGATGGAAACACCAGTTCACTTCTAGAATGAAATGGCTCAGCAGAGGCTGGTTAGCTAAATTATAAAGGAGCCCTCATCTCAGGTAACAGTACAGAGTCAGTGATTTTGAAGACAGATAAAGTGGGATGCCTCTGAGAGACTCTTACTTTACTTAATGTCTCAGAATGTTCGTGACATATATAGAGCACCTTGCTAGACATTGATCTCATGGACATTTAAGGAAGACTTCTTCACTAACTTGCTACAAAAAGCCAGACAAAGATTCTGCATAGATTTGATGATCTATTACTAAAACTGGTACATGGGACTGCTGATCCTCTTCAAATATCCGTGCATTCAGCAACCCAAACAACGTCAGAAGACACAAATTCTCATTGGGAAGGCAGAAGAGCTGCTTACAATCTGAGGTATCAAAAGGTTTAAATGATTGCACAAACTAAAGCAGATACCTGAATCTTTAAAAATAATTGCAAATTGTGTTTAATGAACATGAAAAACAAAGACCTTCTTCTAGCAGTGTAATTCTTTGAAGTCTGCTACCAGTTTGGTGAGCTGCTACTGAGCATGCGTTTTGTGTGCATATTCGCACTTTGTGTGCATGCACCCCTGCAGCGCTAAAAAAGGAACATTTGAAGCCTTCTGAGTCTGCAAAGGTAAGTAGAAAAACGGGGGGGAGATCCACTGTGCCACACAATTTAGATTAGCTAGAAAGCGGGAAATCTAACAATTCTAGCTAATATAAATCGCACGTCACAGCTGATCATCACCCAGCTGATCGTTGGAAATACCAGTTCACCCGAACAGGTAGCATTTTTTACTACCGGTTTGGGCAAACTGGTCTGAACTGGTAGCATTTCACTCCTGCCTTCTTCCCCAAGAAATTACTGTTCTTGTAAAGTCTTAAAACTATTCCACTACATAGAAGAAGAAGGCACTTGTCAAAATATAGGTGAACTCTCCCTACATGAACTCTTGCTCATTCATATATGTTACATCTGCTACCTTTTGCTCTGACCAGACAACTCATTGCCAAATATGTTGATCACTAATTCTAACATAGTTGTAGTAATTTTACCCATTCAGTTATGTTTGACTCTTGGCAACTTTATAGGCAAGTGCTCTCCATGCTACCCTGCCAAGCACAACTTTTTCCAGTTGTTGGATGTTCATCTTTGTATCATCTATGATGGTATCTAGCCAGCAAGTTCTTTGCTTGCCCCATCTTCTTGATCCACTAACCAATCCTAGCATTATTATCTTCTCAATAAATTTACATGCAATTCCAATATCAGAGAAAAGCTAAAATATGACCCTGGAGAAAGAGTAAACGATTCCAAGATACTTACCATGCCACTATTTGAGCATCCTTAAGCAGCCACAAGTGAAAAGCTTTCTCCTCTTCTAGTGGAAATGTGAATGGAAGATCTCACTGATATGCTGGAACTCATTTTATGTCCTATTATTGAAGTTCTCTATTGTTCAAGAAGGCCTGAAGAAAAACCTTCAAGTTCTTGCCTTATGTCATAAAAAAGAAAACATGTAGCTAAAACTTACATTAAAACTAAGTTAACTAAATAGACCTACAAATTCTAATCTAATGTCATTTGAGGAAGGAATGGCAAACTAGCACATCTCTAAATGAGTGGAGCAATAACTGTTGCAAAGACTGAAGAACTGGTAAATATTCTGGTTTTATAGAAATCTCCCCTGAGAAGGAGAGGAGGGGAGATTACCCACATTTGCTCTTGATGGCTGTTCCTCATGAGGAGATCACAGGTCAGCAGTCTCCTGCAGGTTTGAGTGTCAAGAGACAAAGGAAAGCCATTATGCTCTATTTGATCAGATCCTCAGTGTAACTCAGTGGTGGGATTCAAACAAAATTACTACTGGTTCTGTGGACATGGCATGGCTTGGTAGGCATGGCAGGGGAAGGATATTGTAAAATCTCCATTCCCTCCCCACTCCAGGGAAAGGATACTGTAAAATCTCCATTCCCTCTCTACTCCAGGGGAAAGTTGCTGAAAAATCCCCATTCCCTCCCAGTCAGGTGGGACTTGGGAGGCAGAGAATAGATGGGGGTGGGGCCAGTCAGAGGTGGTATTTACTGATTCTCTGAACTACTCACAATTTCCGCTACCAGTTCTCCAGAACTGGTCAGAACCTGCTGAATACCACCTCTGATTCGAAAGATGGTAACCGCAGGTAGATAGACAGGTATGACTTCATTGGGCAATTTTACAGGAACATGAAAAGAGCCCCAACCATGTGTCTCCTGGGCGATGGTGATGTCACTAGCAAATACTCTCAACCCAGAAGTGCCTCTATTGCTTCCAACTCAAATGTAAAAAATTGCTGTTCTGCATTTTCCTTGCAAGTAAAAGCTGTCCACACATATGTGGACAGCCTCTCATCCTTTCCTTGTCTTTAGAGATTCCAAGAAACCAGTCTACTCACTGGTCTTGGTCTTTGCTGCAGTTATCAGCTCTGCTTTCATAGGGACATCTTCCATTCACCATGCCTCTCCTGGAAATTCCCTACTTGCTATTATCTAGATTGCCTAAATATTCATAGCCGAGTGTGTCTCTCCTTGTATTTTGAAGATGTATGTCAATTTATTCTCTGATACCAATACCGCTTTCTTTTACTCATTTGTGAGTACTTATTTGCATTTCCTTTTCACCTCTTCTTTCTTCCCTTGTCTCTTTTTCTCCAAGTATGAACCTAATCATGATATTCTTTTTTAATAAATAATATTTGGGACTGGAGATGACCAAGATGAGAAAACGTGATCCTTTCTAATGCTACAGTCTCTGATTCAACGATTCCTCTTCTCTGAGTACTTCTTGAAATGTAGCAAAAAGACAATAGCCAGGAGCATGCTAGTGATCCTGGAGAAAAATTATCTATGCGGTCACTCAAAGTCAACATGTCAACTGCTATCTCTCGCTTGTGCTTCGCAACCGATAACATCTGCCAGAAACTCTAGGGAGGCTGGATGGGAGGATGCTTTGAGGAAAATGCAACTTTGCTATATCTCACTGAGATGGGCTTCAAGGACACCTGGCTGGGAATGGAAGGCAGCTGCACACCAAGCCTATGCCTGAAGTGATCATTCAAAAAAGACATCTCATTTGAATTTGATTGGACATGGGGGCCCAGTGATGGGAGGTAACTAAGGGAGGGAAAACTTAAACTTGGTGATTTTGGCACACAATTTCAGTTCTGGCTATGTGTTACTGCAATTCCCCCGACTTCTTGTAAACTATATCTTTCTTCATAGATGGAGTTAAGGATCGTTTTTACTTAGGAGTTCAAGCTGAGGCAGGTCTGACACAACACTGATTTGTTAGCATACAATCAATCAATTAATATTCTAGCCTATTCTAAAATTAAGGAGCTAAATTATGGGGGAGAAGGGAGCTAATGGAATTGGAATTGGCAGGTTGATTTTGCTATCTGCAGGAAATCTTACAGCAGTATGGGTTCCCCTGGAAATCTGATGGAGAAAAAATGAAAGTACAGTATCAGATTGCTTATGCTGTGAACACTCATAGTAAGTTGGGTCAGGGGAGGCAGGGGAGGCAGAGCCTCAACTCTCTTCATGAAATAATAGTATGTAATATTCTATTATATATATATATATATATATATATATATATATATATATATACACACACACACACACACACACACACACACACACACACACACACACACACACACACACACACACACACACACACACACACACACACACACACACACACACACACACACACACACACATATATATATATATATATATATATATATATATATATATATATATATATATATATATATAAATATTTATTTCTTAGCCGCACCCTCTCCCGAAGGACTCAGGGCGGCGTACAACAAAACATAGGAAATAAATATATCGACATACATATAACAAAACATATACCAAGACATATATACGACATATACAAGGAGGAGGTGAACTGATAGATAAAAACAAGTAAAAACACAATGTTTAAAAACCCCTAAATAAATTGAATGCAATTAAAATACCCCAAATAAAAAACCCGTCAGGAGCGATATAGTTGGATCAAAGTTGAGCCAGGCCAGCAACTGGAAAAAGGTGGGTCTTGAGCTTTACACGGAAGGAGCGGAGGTCAGAGGTATTCCTAATATCCGGGGGGAGGTCATTCCACAGGGCTGGGCCCGCCACAGAGAAGGCTCTACTCCTAGGCGCCGCCCCTCGACACTGTCTGGTGGATGGCACCTGGAGGAGGCCCTCTCTGTGCGAGCGGATTGGTCGCAGGGATGTATGGGGCAGAATACGATCCCGTAAGTAACTAGGTCCTAAGCCATGGAGCGCTTTAAAGATTGTTATCAAAACCTTGAAACGCACCCGATAGACCACAGGAAGCCAGTGCAGCTCACGCAGGAATGGTGTCACATGGGAGTACCTAGTACTGGGGAGTACCTAGTACTCCCCATAATTACCCGCGCGGCTGCGTTCTGGACCAACTGTAGCCTCCGGGTGCATTTCAAGGGAAGCCCCATGTAGAGAGCGTTACAGTAGTCCAAGCGAGACGTCACCAGCGCATGAGTGACTGTGCGTAAGGCGTCCCGGTCCAGTAGGGGGCGCAATTGGCGCACCAGGCGAACCTGGTGGAACGCCCCCCTTGCCACGGCTGTCACATGGTCATCCATGGACAGCCGGGCATCCAGGAGGACGCCCAAATTGCGCGCCCGCTCCACGGGGGCAAGTTGAATGCCCCCGATGGCCAATGATGGAATTAATTGGCTGAACCGGGGAGCCGGTACCCACAGCCACTCCGTCTTGAAGGGGTTGAGTTTGAGTCGGTTGTCATCCATCCAGATCCGTACGGCTTCCACACACCGGGACATCACTTCGATGGCCTCGTTGGGGTGGTTCGGGGTGGAAAAGTACAGCTGAGTATCATCAGCGTACAGATGGTATCCCACCCCGAAACCACGGATGATCTCACCCAGCGGCTTCATATATGTGTTGAACAGGAGTGGCGAGAGGACCGACCCCTGTGGCACCCCACAAGTAAGGGGGCGTAGGGTCGACCTCTCCTCCCCTGCCAACACACGCTGCGTCCGGCCAGAAAGGTAGGAGCCAAACCACTGCAAAACGGTGCCCCGGACCCCCAACCCCTCCAGCCGGCGCAGCAGGATACCTTGGTCGATGGTATCAAAAGCCGCCGAGAGGTCTAATAGGACCAGGATAGAGGAACAACCTCTATCTCTGGCCCTCCAGAGATCATCCACCAACGCGACCAAGGCCGTCTCCGTGCTGTGACCGGGGCGGAAGCCGGACTGGCGCGGGTCTAGATAATCATTTTCCTCCAGATGCCATGGAAACTGGTAGGCCACCACACTCTCTACAACCTTCGCCAAAAAGGGAAGGTTGGAGACAGGACGATAATTGGCCAGCTCCAAAGGATCCAGGGAAGGCTTCTTGAGCAAGGGTCTCACCACCGCCTCTTTCAAGGCGGCCGTGAGAGACCCCTCGCTCAGCGAGGCGTTCACTAGGTCCAGGAGCCAGTCTCGTGTAACCTCCCAGGATGCCAGTACAAGCCAGGAGGGGCACGGGTCCAATAAACATGTGGTGGGTCGCAGTCGTCCACGCATTCTGTCCAAATCCTCGATGGCAACCAAGTCAAACTCCTCCCAGGTCGATTCCTCAAGACTCGCCACGGACGTCTCCATTGGACCACTAACAGGGACCCAATCCTTCCGAATTTGAGCGATTTTATCCTGCAGATATTTCCCAAATTCCTCTGCTCTGCCCTGTAGAGGGGCCTCCCGCGGCCTCTGAAACAAGAGGGAGCGGGACACCCGAAACAGGGCGGCAGGGCGGTTCTCTGCGGATGCAATGAGAGTGGCACAATATTGGCGTTTGGCCACTCTCAATGCCACAAGGTACGTCCTTAAATGGGCTCGTGCCTGTGTTCGATCAAGTTCGGAACGAGAGGATCTCCAACGACTCTCGAGACGTCTCTTGCGGCATTTCATCACCCTCAGCTCCTCGGTAAACCAAGGGGCCAGGGTGGATCGTTGCCGCCGGAGAGGCTGCAAAGGCGCCACCCGGTTCAAGGCCACGGAAGTCGCATTATTCCACGCGACCACCAGGTCCTCTACCCGGGGGCGGGTCAAGGTTACAGGAGGTGGCTCAAGCTCCGTCTGGAACCTATCTGGTTCCATCAGGCGCCTGGGGCGGAACCATCTAGTGCTTTCCGGTTCCGCCTCCCTGCAGCGGGAGGTAGCACCAGGGAAGTCAAGATGAAGGAGTGAGTGATCTGACCATGACAGGGGAGTGATGGTTAAGTCCCCTCCTCCCAGATCACTCAACCACTGGCCAGAGACAAAAACAAGGTCCAGATTGTGTCCTCCCTCGTGTGTCGGGCCCTGAATCATTTGAGTCAGGTCCATGGCTGTCATGGAAGCCATGAACTCCCGAACCCCCTCTGATGCTTCTCCCATCGATGGCAGGTTAAAATCCCCCATCACTAAAAGTTTGGGGGTCTCAACCGCCACCGATGCGATCAGCTCGAGGAGTTCAGGCAGGCCGCTGATGTATAGCGAGGAGCCAGGTATACTATCAGCAGGCCCAACTGTCTCCCAGGGCCCCATTTCACAACAAGGGATTCACATCCGGACGTCTGTGGCGCAGTAGACTCCCTCGGCTCTAAGTCCTCCCGAATAATTACTGCCACCCCACCGCCCCTTCCCTGGGCCCGGGGCTGGTGAAATGCTCGGTAGCCTGGTGGGCACATTTCCATGAGGGGAAGACCTCCCTCGTGGCCCAACCAGGTCTCCGTTATTCCCGCGAGGTCCGGCTCCCCCTCTAAAATTAGATCGTGAATGAGGGGGGCCTTGTTAACAACGGACCTCGCATTGCATAACAACAGCCTCAGGCCCTGGGTCTGTAACTCTTGACCACCTAGACCGCGGGGATTGGTACAAGTGACCGGGTGTAACCAGCAACCACGGTCTCCCAACCGACTATAAGTTCTTAATCTGTCCTCGTATCTGCCCCTCCCTGCGACCGTTGGAATTAAAGAGCCCTGTATAGGAATGATGTCCTCCCCCTCCTCCTCCCTTCCGCTCCTTCTGCTGACGACCACACCTGGAGGCCCAGCTCTCACATCGCTCCTGATCTGACCCACCCGCCCCCGCCCCCCCACCCTGGAGCCCCCTAAAAAGGATAGAAAACATTTCATTAAAAACCCCCTAAGTTTGCGCTTCCTCCACCTCTCTGGGTTCACAAACCCGTCATCAAGGTGGGCCCCGGAGGGGGCAAAGGGCCATGCCTGCGAGAGGGGGGATTCCCGCAGCTGGAGCAAGTCCGACCTCGAATACGTAATGGTAAAAAGCTATGACAAAGTCAGGGTGCTGTTGATGTTAAAATCAATAAGCCAGGATCTAATGGGAGGAAAGAAATGTCCACAATCACAACTAGGTGGGAAGATCTTATGTTGGCCAGGTGATCGGTTGGAAGATGGATGGTAAATAAATAGATGGAGGCCTGGGTGCGGTTCATTATGGGCGGAAGAGGGCAGATAGTTTGTAGTAGCTAGTTGTTATAAAATAGCAGATGGCGAGGGTGGGAGGGGGAGAGGTAGTAGGAGTAGCCCGGCAGGTGAAATGCCATAAGTCATAAATAGCAGGAAGTCAGCAGGATACCAGATGTTAAGCGGGCAGATTATAGTCATCAGGGGCACCTGGGCACAAGCCATGGCAGGTAGTTTGCAAAAGGACAGTAGATCTTAGTCTGCCAGGTGGGGGGGGCAATAGATCTTAGTCTGCCAGGTTGGGGGGGGCTCCTGCCTGTTTCCAGGACAGGCCCTGTTCTGCCCCTACTGCAGAAGCCCTGTTCTGCCCCTCTTCCCCTTTCTGCCTGGTTCCAGCACACAGCACAGCTTCCACAGCTTCCAGCAGCTAGTCCTGGCTTCAACCTGCCTCCCCTCCTGGTCTGGGCGCCGTTCCAGCCGACTTACGGCCCTCTCGAAGGCCTCTCGAAGGCCTTCCGTCGGCATCCTGCATCACGGGCCTCTCTCCGTCCTCACGCTGCCCTCCGGTGGCCGCCGCCATAATCGGTCTCCAATTCCAACTGCAATCTCCATGTCAGCCAGTGCTTTCTTAATCTCCCTCTGGCTATTCGCCATCCTGACGGACCAAATTAGGTCTCAAAGAAAACCAGGGTGGTCATTGAGGCTCAATCCCAGCCCAAAAGGTGGAAAAAGGGCCGGCAGCAACCCCTCCTTTGTCAAAGAGCTCCGGAGCATTTTCGGAGCTCAGAAGTCAGCTGCCATTCCCCGGAAGCTCCTCCTCCTGAGAAGGTAGTGAAATCTGTATGTATTAGTGTTACAACCCCTGGTATGCCTAAATATGGGAGGAAGGTCACTACTCCCTCTTTCTGTCCTTCGGCTTCATCACAGAAGACCATGCAGGCAGAAAACCATATTTTTATTTTTAATGTTGCCTTTTTTTTATATTTGTGTTGTATTTGTACTGATAAATAAATAAAGGGAGACTAGTATAGATCCATTTCAAGCTAATTAGCTCTCATCAGCTAGCCATACCCTTACTGGGATTTGAACCCGGGCTGTATATATCTTAGGCAGGAGTGTTAGCCACTAAGCCACGGGCTCACTTCCTTATCAGTTGAGCGAGGGAAATAGGTATGTATTAGTGTTACAACCCCTGGTATGCCTAAATATGGGAGGAAGGTCACTACTCCCTCTTTCTGTCCTTCGGCTTCATCACAGAAGACCATGCAGGCAGAAAACCATATTTTTATTTTTAATGTTGCCTTTTTTTTATATATTTGTGTTGTATTTGTACTGATAAATAAATAAAGGGAGACTAGTATAGATCCATTTCGAGCTAATTAGCTCTCATCAGCTAGCCATACCCTTACTGGGATTTGAACCCGGGCTGTATATATCTTAGGCAGGAGTGTTAGCCACTAAGCTAGCCTCCCATATTATATATATATATAATATACATCGGTCCGGCCGCACCCGGGAGCTGCAGAGGCAGAAATGTTGTCGGCGCTCCCGGATGACAAAGCAACTGGGTTCGCTTTCGTGCCTTCGTCATCCGAAAGCGCTGACAACATTTCTGCCTCCGCCCCCCGCAGTTCCCGGGCGCGGCTGGGAGGATGTAGCCACAGCGACGCCGAGGCGGTCTGGGCAGACGAAAGAGCAAGCGAGGCAGCCTGATCCTTGGTCGCTCGCCCGCCGGACTGCCTCGGTGCCATTCTGGCTACCTCCATCCGGGCACGCCCGGGAGCTGCGGAGGGCGGAGGCAGAAATGTTGGCGCTCGCCGATGACGAAGGCACGAAAGTGACTGGGGAACAACGAGAACCTTCCTGCCTCTGCTGGATTTCGCGCGCTCCTCGTGACTGCAACATGCAGTCGCGAGGAGCGCGCAAAGTCCAGCAGAGGCAGGAAGGTTCTCGTCGTTCCCCAGTCGCTTTCAAGGACTGCAGAGCGCGAGCCGGCGGAACACGCTCAGGAAGGCGGGGAATGGGATCACGTGTGCTGGAGGCTGAGGCAGCCTGAGCCTCCAGCACACGTGGTCCCATTCCCCGCCTTCCTGATGACGTCACCAACCTCACCAGCCATAAACCTCACCGCACGTCACTGGTAGAAGCTACATAAGCCCCTATTTCCCTCTTCCCATGGAAATTGGACCCTGCACTGGCACACTTCAGCATCTTAAACTGAGGTACACGTACATAAGAATGCTAACAGATTAATATGTCAATATATGGTCAGTTTTGGTTAATTGTAAACTTGGCATAACCCTACCTACTTTCTCATACTGTGCAGTCACCAGTACTGGACATTAATATTAAACTTCTCAGAAGCTGGAATTTATGATTGGGATTCACCCAATTCAATTCTTTGAGCAAATTCCCATAGCTTGAGAATGCCTGCAAAGAGGAAGCTTTCAAAGCCCAGCTCTTTCGTGCAATTGGGAGACAAATGCCTATAGCCTACAACAAACAGCGGTTTGTTCCTTTATTGGACTTATATCCATCCTTTCCTTCAGTAGTTTCATGAGGCACACATAGCATATCTTCTCTCCCCCCCACCCAGCAACATCCCTGTGAGAAAGCAAAGGCTGAAAGAGAGTGACCAACACAAGGAGCTTCCATACCTGTTTCCAAGGATTCAGATGGCTTAATCTGATGATACTAGCCCTAATACCAATCATTGGGCAGCATGGTGGCTCAACATTTAAGACTCTGAGCTTGTCTGCTGGAAAGCCAGCAGCCCAAGTTTGAGACTCACGCGCCACACAATGGGGTGAGCTTCCATCTTTGCCCGTTACTGCCAACCTAGCACTTGAAAAGCATGCAAATTGTAGTAGATAAATACTTGGGAACTGTGACATTATGCTGGCCACATGACTCTGGAAATGTCTTTGGACAGCACTGACTCAATGGCCTTGAAACCAAGATGAGCAACGCCCCCTAGAGTGAGCAAACACTAGCGGCGTAAAATCCGCAGGGACTCCTAAGACCATTCCTTAACCACTCCACTGCACTTACCTAAGGTCTATTATGCAAAGCAATATTTGATTCAATAACAGAGCCATCTTCTTCTTCCATATTCAGTGGTGATTATACTGCTGATCCTGAACCACTAATTTGGATGCAGCATCTGCAATGTTCTTGAAGGATGTCCCATTGATTTTGTGTCTGGCATCTGCTTGGATTCTCGCTACAAATTGTCTAATTTGGCACTGCTTCTTGCATATTTTCTTGGGGGATAACATGATGCAAATGTTTAGTACAGCATTTCTCCCACAGATGCTGGCAAAGGAAGAAGGAGTAGGAAAAATGGACAAAGAATTTATCCTTAAGTTACCTTGAGGATCATGTAATACCAGGTGCAGCAAAGCCGTCTTTAGTTCTTTTGGCTAGGAAAAGATGTCAGGAATATGAGCAGGGATTGGTTGTATTATGAGGTCCCTTGAAAAGTTCTACAACAGTAGTTCTCTATCGTGCTCATGAGTGTATTTCTTCTTCTGCCATAAAACAGACATTTTTGAGCCCATCTTTCCAGATAAAATCTGCCTACTAAATATGGGTGAGCAGAGAATACCTATCTGTTCTCTGAAGGCACAGAAAAAAAAACCATTCTGGGCAGAAACTTCTTCTGGAGTAGCTTGCCCAAAGAATTGAGAGAAGTCCCATCTGTCATCATTTTCTGGAAATGTGTTAAAACCTGGTTGTTCTTGAAGGGGTTAGCAGAGCATTGTCATTACAGTACTTGATTGTACTGTTTAACATACTGTACACAATGCATACACTATGCATCTAATTCGATTGGAGTGGTATAGAATATTAGTCTATTCATAGAGACAGAGACAGACCAGACAGACAGAATTAGGAAGATAGCCAAAGGTCAGGGAAAATCCTGCAATCAAATGCTTCCTCATTTCTGCCTAGAGGTGATACATCTCAGCAGCATCCCAAAAATTATAAGGTCCAAGGATCTTATAATACTTATACAAAAAGATATGAAATATAATCCTTTAAATTTTGCTTGCTTGGTAAAATTTAAAAGATTATATTAATTTTTAAAAACCTAAATAGTGGGAAAGCCTGAATATAATAGAATATATCATATATATTCAGGTCATCTCCCAATGACCTTGACCTGATGTAATCTCCTTATCACAAGACCCATCACAAGACTCACTGATGACTCACTGATGACTCACTGATTACCCTTCACTAGACCCTCACTTGGCATACCCATACTTGAAGCCCTTATAAACAGAACACTGACATTTGACACCCCCTAAATTCTACTGAAGATGTTACCTAGCCTGGTAACAATATATTCAGAAACCATCCCACAAGTTCAGAGAATGAATCTTCATAATGGAATATATCTCCCATTGCTAACCTGTCCAGGTATTACAATATACAAACTGATTCTTCTGAAGAAGGTCCTGCAGTTCCAAGCTGCAAAAGATACCTCCAAGACCATCTATTCTATTCTCCATTCTCCTGACTCATCAAGGGTGTGTGTGTCCTTTTAGCGGTGCCTCAGTTCTAGGAGGTGAGGCCAAGAAAGCTCTGCTTTTCCATTGTGATACCTACATCCTGGGACATCCTCTCTTTTGAAACTAGACTAGTCCCTAGTAATGTTTTCTGGTCAACAGAGAAAACAATCTCTTCAACAGGGTCTTGGAGAAATGATTTACAGTATATTGCTATAATATATTGTTAGTTATTAGTTATAGGTATTTCTATTGTATTTTAATGTATTATAACTTTTTACGCTTGAGGAAATATGCTTTTTTCAAGACATGACATAATATAATGTAACATCATAACAGAGTTGGAAGAGACCTTGGAGGTCTTATAGTCAAGCCCCCTGCTCAGGCAGGAAACCCTATACCATTTCAGATAAATGGTTGCCCAATCTCTTCTTTAAAACCTTCAGCATTGGAGCACCCCCAACTTCTGGAGTCAAGTCATCCCACTGAGTAATTATTCTGTCAGGAAATTTCTCCTTAGTTCTAGGTTTCTTCTCTCCTTGATTAGCTTCCATCCATTGTCCTAATTTCAGGTGCTTTGGAGAATAAATTGATCCTCTCTTCATTGTGGCAGCCCCTTAGATATTGGAACACTGCTATCATATCACCCCTAGTCTGCCTTGTAAGCTACAGTGAGTCAGATAGAAATGTGGGGCATACAGAGTGATTGGTTGGTTGATATTATTATTTCTATTGTTTTTCTATTATTTCTATTTCTATTATTTCTATTTTATTCTAACCCAGGAAAGAGGGATTTCTGCTGCTTATGACTGTGGATTTCAGGAGTTATCCAGGCATTTATGCCTGATTTTCTCTGTGCAACCAAGAAGTGTTCATTCAACAGTTTTTCAGGTGTAAATGAATTTTGATACAGATTTTAATCCACGTCTTTAAATGCTCTCTGTTTGTATGCTAATTGCTGTGAATTAAATTGAATTTAGATGAACTGTATTAAATAGTTGCAGATAAAATAATTGGACTTGAGAGGTAGGACATAAATCTAGTAAATTGATAAATCATCACATTTCTTGGAAGAATGATTTCCGTAAATGGCTTACAAGATATAGACAAAATACCGTTTTTCTCAATAGGTATTTAATTGAAATTGCAAAAGCTAGCTTGCCTACTTTCTAGGTCTTCCTGCAAATGAGGTGCCCATGAAATAGGGGCAAAGGGGAAGCATCCAGTGATGAAAATCCCTTTCCAGAAGGATTTGCTTTGCAGTCTATTTGTCGTTTGATAGATGATCTTTCAGTTCGTGCTTTGAAAACTTGCAGTTGAACCGGCTGTCTCCGTTCCAAATTCCCTGCTTCAGGGGTGGCTTTGGATTTAATGCTTCTTTTTTTTTTACTGTTTTATGTTACAGTCTGATTTTATATTTTCCTGTGAGCAGCCCAGAAAACTATTATTAGGAAAGGGCTGGTTTTCTAAATATAGATGCAAATCAACCAATAGCACAAATCAGTGCTGGGGGGGGGGGGGTCAAGCCTAGCAGGCAGAAAGCTCTCTTATTTTATTTTGTATCTCGCCTCGCTTAAGATTCTCAGTCGTTCCATTGTGACCGTGAGCTCTTTTTCTTCTGGTACTTGCAACAACAGAAAAGCATGAGATCGGCTAGTCTGAGCTGAGAAGAGCCTTACTTGCTGAGTTTCCACCTGTCATGTAGACAGAACGATCAACCTGCAAATGGGGAAAGGAGGGGGGATATTTAGATTCTGTTCATTGTGTTGCTTAACATGTCGCAGCAAAGAGGCTGATGGAGCTGGCAAATCCTCCCTGGGCTGTTTTCCACAACCTCAGACTTTCCCTGGTAAGCTTTCCAGCAGGATGAAGTGATGTACAGCCATGCAAGCTGGCGTCTGCATTTCAGGGAGATGAGAAGAAAATTAAACACAATCCAACTGGCAGCAATCAACAGACCCTTCAAAAACAAATTCTCGGTCTTTACCAGAAATACACAATGAGCACAGTATTGAAATACTACCTGGTATAGAAGGTGTGCCACTATAGCTTGTTGTCTATTCCCCTTGGCTTTCTTTTATTTTTATTTATTTATTTATTTATTTATTTTATTTATTTATCCAATTTATATGCCGCACCCCCTCCACCAAGGGACTCGGGGCGGCGTACAATTTATTACACAACAAATAAATAACAAGGAGGAGATACACAAAAAGCATTGTACAACACATAATAAATAAATAATCGATTAATTAAGAACAGCAAAATGCAAGTAAAAACAATTAAAATACCCAAAGTCAAACTTAATTTAAAATATTATCCAGAGGGATTAGAAAATAGCTATAATTCAGGCCAGGCCGGCTAGTTGGAACAGGTGGATCTTGAATTTCGTGCGGAAGGAGCGGAGATCGGTTGCTGTCCTAATGTCGGGGGGGAGGTCATTCCAGAGGGCTGGGCCCATCACAGAGAAGGCCCTGCCCCTCGGCGCCGCCCTCTGGCATTGCTTGGTGGACGGCACCCGGAGAAGTCCCTCCCTGTGAGAGCGAATTGGTCGCAGGGATGTATGGGGCAGGATACGATCCCGCAAGTAGCTAGGTCCTGTGCCATGGAGCGCTTTAAAGATAGTGATCAACACCTTGAAACGCACCCGAAAGACTACAGGGAGCCAGTGCAGCTCGCGCAGGAGAGGTGTCACATGGGAGTACCTCATACTCCCCATCACTGCCCGCGCGGCTGCGTTCTGGACCAACTGCAGTCCTCGGGTGCATCTCAAGGGAAGCCCCATGTAAAGAGCATTACAGTAATCCAGACGAGATGTCACCAGTGCATGAGTGACTGTGCGAAGGGCATCCCGGTCCAATAGGGGGCACAATTGGCGCACCAGGCGAACCTGGTGGAATGCCCCCCTTGCCACGGCTGCCACATGGTCATCCATAGACAGCCGGGCATCTAGGAGGACGCCCAAATTGCGCGCCCGTTCCACGGGGGCCAGTTGGTCGCCCCCAATGGCCAGCGATGGAGTCAGCTGGTTGAACCGAGAGGCTGGTAGCCACAGCCACTCCGTCTTGGAGGGGTTGAGTTTAAGTCTGTTGTCTCCCATCCAGATCCGTACGGCTTCCAGACACCGGGACATCACGTCAACGGCCTCGTTGGGGTGGTTCGGGGTGGAAATGTACAGCTGAGTATCGTCAGCGTACAGATGGTATCCCACCCCAAAGCCACGGATGATCTCACCCAGCGGTTTCATATATGTGTTGAACAGGAGAGGCGAGAGGACCGTCCCCTGTGGCACCCCACAAGTGAGTGGCCTCAGGGTTGACTGCTGCTCCCCTGCCAACACACATTGCGTCCAGTCGGAGAGGTAGGAGCAGAACCACCGTAAAATGGTGCCCCTTACTCCCAGCCCCTCCAGCCGTCGCAATAGGATACCATGGTCGATGGTATCGAAAGCTGCTGAGAGGTCTAACAGAACCAGGATAGAGGAACAACCCCTATCCCTGGCTCTCCAGAGATCATCAACCAACGCGACCAAGGCCATCTCCGTGCTGTGTCCGGGCCGGAAACCAGACTGGCGCAGATAGTCAGTTTCCTCCAGGTGGCATGGGAACTGCGCAGCCACCACACTCTCTACAACCTTCGCTAAAAAGGGAAGGTTGGAGACCGGACGATAATTAGCTAGCTCAGTTGGGTCCAGCGAAGGCTTCTTGAGTAAGGGCCTCACAACCGCCTCTTTCAAGGCAGCTGGTAGGAACCCCTCACTCAACGAAGCGTTCACCATTCCTAAGAGCCAGCCTCATGTGACCTCCCAGGATGCCAGTACAAGCCAGGAGGGACATGGGTCCAATAAACATGTGGTGGCTCGCAGTCGCCCACGCAACCTGTCCAAATCATCGGAGGCAACAGAGTCAAACTCCTCCCAGAATGGTCTCTCAAGACTGGCCTCGGACATCTCCCCTGGATCACTGAGGGAGATCCATTCCCTCCGGATCTGAGCGATTTTATCCTGCAGATATTCCCCAAATTCCTCTGCCCTGCCCTGCCCTGCAGACGGGCTTCCTGCAGCCTCTGTGATAGAAGAGAGCGGGTCACCCGAAACAGGGTGGCAGGGCGGTTATCTGCGGATGCAATGAGAGTGGCACAATATCGACGTTTGGCCACCCTCAATGCCACAAGGTATGTCCTTAAGTAGTCTCTTACCTGTGTTCGGTCAGATTCGGAATGGGAAGATCTCCATCTGCTCTCTAGGCGTCTCTTATGGCGTTTCATCACCCTCAGCTCCTCGGTAAACCAAGGGGCCAGGGTGGTTCTTTGCCGTAAGAGAGGCCGCAAAGGCGCAACCCGGTCTAGGGCCGCGGCCGCACTATTCCATGCGGCCACCAGGTCCTCTGTCCGGGAGCGAGTCAGGTCGACAGGAAGTGGCCCAAGCTCCGTCTGGAACCTTTTCGGTTCCGTCAGGCGCCTGGGGCGGAACCATCTCAGACATTTTGGTTCCGCCTCCCCGTGGTGGGGGGTAGGACCAGGGAAGTCAAGCCGGAAAAGTGAGTGATCTGACCATGACAGGGGCGTGATGGCTAAGTCCCCTATTCCCAGATCACTCGCCCACTGGCCAGAGACAAAAACAAGATCCAGCGTGTGACCTCCCTCGTTTCTTCCCGAGAAGTAAAGAGTTTCCTACCCAACATTTATGGGGAACAGAACTAGATGGGCCCCTGGAACAAGCTTGTCAGGTCCCACCCAATGCACCTGAAATGGTGGGGCTTTTTCCATCACACAGGCATGATATTTCACTGTACCTCAGCGATGAAGGAAAGGTAGCGTAATGGTGTGTTGGAATGACCTTGGTGTATCTTGAGAGACAGAAAGAAGAGACAGAGATTGGACAATCACCATGTAAATGATGCCTCAGCTCACATAAGGATGCCATTAGACTGATATTAGTCCTTCCAGATAGTCCAGTCAAGAAACATGGTCATTTCTTTATTGTAAGTTTACTTTAGAATCTTGCAAGACTGAAAGTATTTCTCTCCTCGTTTCCTCTTACTCTCCAGAAAACTAGGAAGTGAAGTGCTTTCCCTCTCGCCTTCTATCTATCTGCCTATCCTTTTGTCTGGGATAATGAAAGATGGATACCTCAGCTCATTATGACATGGGTGTCCGGTGTTAATTCTGCCTCTCTTTACATAAAGGTCAAAATTGTCTGCTTGTCAGCTCTCCCAGGTAAAACAGACAGGAAACATGATTAAATGAACTAATTACTTTATTATAAGAATACATCAACAAGTCTCAAAGTACAAACTTCCCAATACCACTTTTAAACTATCTGATCCATTAGAGTGAGTCCATCCTAAGTTCCTTCCTTTTGTAAAGCCGCTGGGGGTTTCCTGCCTCTCCTATCTGATTGTTTCCTAGCAGCATCTCTTCCCGCCATTCCCCAAGGTTATCCACACTTTCTATTACAATGCTTAACCTTTAGTCTAAGCCCAGCATAGACAAATATTGGGAAGAAAGCTGCCAATGGATCCGATGTTATTTCTTCTACAGGGAATTATGTGAGTCTATCAACTGAGGATTTACCCCTTAGATTTGTTTGAGCCACTATTTTAACCAGTAGAGTCTCAGAAGGGTATCAGCAGAGACTCTAACTGGAGAATGAGTTTATGAAAGAGTGAGAACTTTAAGCAAGGACCTCAGAAATTGGCCAAAACTCCATCTAGTGCAAGAATATCATTATAGACCCAACACTGTGGACTACGTACTGTTTTGGCTTTGAAAACTGTAATTGCTATAGGCACATAATTGATTCCCTTAGAGTTTATGATATCTGGATATTTATAGGCCTTTACTCAGTTTTGAAGTTTTGATGATTCAGATATGAGGTACTATAGATTGCTACACCACTTAGTAAATACCATCATCCGCATTTGGTAAGGTTATTTTCTAGCATTTGAGTCTGGCAATAAATGCTAGCATATGAAGGTTTTGTCACAAGTCCAGAAGGGTTACACAAAGGACAGCAGCAGCAGCAACACACTGAATACACACATTGGGTTTGAGCTAGAAGTTTGGCTCTAACGAGACCCATAGTATCAAGACTACAAAGTACCTAGTTACTAGGAAAGTGACTAAATTATTTGCCATGACAATGATATGCATGTTTGATTACCAGGTGGAGTAGAGATTATCTTTTTCTCTAACTAGGCTATGTTTCTGTACCTACTTAATAGGAAACCAGCTCTACCGAGCTCAATGGGGCCAATTTCTGGAAGTGCATACATAGGATTATGCTGTTAATCCATCATAGCAGAAATGACAATCATCTTATATCACTTGCAACATATTTCAGAAAGAGTGCTAGGAAGAAATAAATTCCCATCCAAACTTGCATTTTGGGTCTCCAAATCATCAATTTCACAACGGTGCTAAAACATGCTCACGTACATACCCAAATTATCAGTCTGAAAAGATTGCAGCAGTACTCCCTGAGCCTAAGCCTTGATTTCAGTTCAGTCATAATCTGTGTCAGGAAAGACGTTCCATTAAGTATGGATATAGAAGAGAATGAATAGAAAACTGTTCTGGGGATTTATGATCGAGACAAACCAACAGCACTGATCATTTTGAAGTCTGTTATTGTCAGAGTTTCTCCATGTGATATGAAGTTTCTATGCACCTCACATTTCCTTTGGCGATACTTGATAAAATTTGCTGCAACCAATATAACATGATATCCACAGAGATATTGGGGGGAGGGAGGTACCAAAAACAATGGACATTTGGTCTTTGAAGAAAATGCTGCAGAGAACTGGAGCTTATAAACTTGCTGCACCCCAGGGGCATAAACTAGAAAAGCAAGATGCTTCATGTGACCATTGACAAAGAGACTTTCTAATATTTTTCTCTTTCATGACAATGCGGATAAGGATAGAAGCTATACTTAAATATACATCTATAGAGTGTACCAAAAGTCAGCTCCCATAGGCCAATCATAATGTTTTATTAATTTTTTTCAGGGAAAATGTTACTGTGCTAAGAAATGTTCAAAGGTCATGCAATAAAGTGTTTAGAAGAAAATGGCAAACTATTCAGACTTTTAATGTGATTAAAGACTTCTAAGTTCTCTATGGGGTCCACTTTTGGTATGCCCTATGTATTAAAGCAAATTGTGTATTCAGAAAGGAAGACACCCATTCTTCACTGGAATAGAAGCTGAAGGAGAAAATTAGGGTCCGTTTATGACTGATCAAATGGCGCCAGAGTTATTTGAATCACATATTAAAGTTCACATAACATGTGGAGAAATTAGAGAGACTGAAAGACAGATTACAGAGAATATGCTATTTCATTCATTTACCTTTGCTAAAACTAGAGCAAGAAAATCTGGATAACTCAAGAGATGAAGAGTAGGAGGGAAAACATGATCACTTGTCTATCGCAGAAACAATTACAAATAAGTCTACAGGAATTAGATACAGTAGCTGGCCAAATTCAGCCTCTTCACATAGCAATAACAATAGAACTTAGACTTATATACTGCTTCATAGTGCTTTACAGCCCTCTCTAAGCGGTTTACAGAGTCAGCCTATTGTCCCCAACAATCTGAATCCTCATTCTACCCACCTCGGAACGATGGAAGGCTGAATCAACCTTGAGCCGGTAAGATTTGAACTGCCAAACTGCAGTTGAAGTAGCCTGCAGTACTACACTCTAACCACTGTGCCACCTCGGCTCTGGCTCACATATTACTGGAATTGTTTCTTTTGTACCTCCAGCTTCAAAAGTATCATCCAACTAGGGAGAATGTTATGCCAGCTTGAAATCAGTTTAGCCCCCTTCATTCTGTAACAGAGGCTGTGACAGAGAGTTGAACCAAATTATTTCTGACTTAGCTGTGGGATATGTAACAGCATCCCAAAAATAAAAAACCAGTACTGTTATTGTTGTATTTAAATGTTGCTGTTGTTCTTAGACAATTTAAAGATGACACCTTATAAAAATCTATCTTTGTTGCTTTTTCCAGAGCATCATTGAAACAAGGAAAATTAGTTTGGATGGAAACTATTGCATGAAGCTGATTCATCTCATGTTTTTTCCCACAGTCTCAGGATCAAAACTAGGAGAAAATGTTGACCTAGTTCCTGCAAATAATTAAATAATACAATTTTTAAATATATTATGGACAAGATAATATCATACTGATAGCCAAGAGATCACTATTGTTATCTGAACTGTAGAGAGGAATTAAGGGTATATGACAGACCCATTTTTTTTCAAGTAGAAAAATCTAGGTCTCAAAATATTTATTGAGAGACATACCAGTCTTCGGAGGCTTATATTATTTAAAATAAATAGATGCATCCTTGGGCCAAGCTTTAGAGGATATATGTAGCTTTGTAGTGTGAGTCATACTATCAGAAATACATTTTAAATGTAGATTGCCTCATACATTCCAAATAATAACTAGATGGAGGTTGGAAGTCAAATTATTTGAGTCTCAGTGGAAACGTTATCTACTTTTATTGGTTTATTAATCAACATATACAATAGCATCCTTGAAAGCATTACAAGCAAAATAGTAAGTCATAGCAATACTGAAAATCTATATTTATATGCTGTTCAAATATTTAGATTTTAACGTGTTACATGGATAATTCAGAGACACTTCAAGAGAGAATGTGTTACGGGATCAATTCTAAGCAAGTTTCCTAACAAAACAAGGCACAGTGGGGGTTAGTGAAAGTAATAAAGGATTGTGTGCATGCATGTACACACACACACACACACACACACACATGCATAATAGAAAGCATTCTGTGAAAACTTTAAAGGTGTGCTCTCCCTATAATATTAAATATTTCCTTCTGTGCTAGGTAAGGATGATAAATATATACTTTGCAGCAATGACAATAATTATACCCTTATAATTATAAATTATAGATTTGCTCTCCCAGTCACCAACACCCATCACCATTATTTGGTTGTGCAGGTAATGACTGGAATGCATACAAGTGACCTGAAAACATTTGGAGGAGTGAAACTCACAAACAGCAAGGAGTGAGAGGGATATGAGAATAAACATGAGTTGAAGATTGATTTGTTATTGGAAGGATAACAGACCCAAAAACATTCCTCCAAAGTTGTTCAAAATGCTCAGGTAAATAAACCCCAAAGCAACTTGATAACTCATTTTGAATTCAGTTAATTTCTATTTTAAGAGTTGTGCATGTTACATGGTATTAGTTCCACACTTCCATTTTCTATGTTGATGTTGCAAATTTTCTATCAGGAGATCTTATACTTCTTGAACAAGATCAGTGATGGCGGAAAAGCTGCCCAATTCAATTGAAAGGATTTACGTGTAGGGGTGGTATTCACTTACTTTTCCTACCAGTTCGCTTCGCTCATCCACACCCTGCCCATGCATGCACTCAGCCTTCCGCGCATGTGCTATGGCTTGAAAACGGGTCTAAATAGGACGGCATAGGGCCAAGGTGAGTCTTGGCCCAAGGTGGGTCCCAGATTTCCACTACCAATTCAGGCAAACCGGTCTGAACTGACTGAATACCACCTCTGTTTAGGTGGTACCGATCCTACTCTACCATAGGACAATTCAGCAGAGTCCATGGTTCTCAGTTTATACCCAATGCCTAGTCAATGCCAACATGTCTATCTTTTGAGGATTGTTTCTTCTGCAATAGAATGGAACTCCTCAGTGGACACAGAGTATAGATATGGTTCCTTGAAGGAAAAGCCTTCCAAACTCAGACGGTAAATAGAAACAGATGTTGCAGCTTTCAAATGCGGACCCTCTACTTTCTACTGTTCTCTTTAAAGTAAAGCTATTGGATATTCTTCAACTTCTTGCCACAGTGATCTTCACGGTTTCATCCAGGTGATTGAAGCTGAAATCAGAGCTGCTGCCAAACTGTCATTAATCAGAGACTCAATTATCTCTTCAAAGCCAGACAATCTTCAGCACATACTCAATAAGATCCCACAAACAGCAATTTATCTCTAATTATCTAATCATCCTTCTCTAAATCTGCCACTTCTTATCAATAATCTTATTACTGTAATTAATTGCAGAGTTCATTAAGTACACCGAGCATGGTAAAAGTATACACAATACCCAAATTCCTCTGACATCGAACAAGGAGTAAAATGCCTGAAAAAGATATCTTCATTCCAGAAGAAAACCCAGTATGATCTCTTTAATATTAATAAAGGGGAGGAATAAAAATAGAATGGCAATTCTCCCAGGTCTCCATAACGACTCTGATACATAGTCCTTACCTTTAGTGATACATCACTATTTCACTACAAAATGGTTTCTGTGTAAGTGGATTTCAGTAGCAGTTGTGTTCACAGACCCTTATGGCCTCTAAAAATACTAGGGATTAGCAATGGAATATAATTTAATTTCTGAATATGAAATAAAGAAGATGACTAAATCATATTTAATTGGGTTGTCAAACGTCTATGAATTTGAAAACAAAATGAGACCCTTTAAACATAAGATACTACTTCATACACATTCAGGGATACCCTTATGTAAATAGAAATGCACCAGAAGAAGAAAAAATAATAAGAGTAAAAGCAGCAATAGCAATAGATTTTGAAACGGCTCTATGAACTTCTGCAACCTGTGGGTTTTCATTCAGGATATAAATAATTCTATTTTCTTACTAAATTGGCAAATTTAGGAAGCTTCTAATTCCTTAATATTTATAAGGTTTCATATATTATATTGGCACAACCATCATTAATGCACTTTTTCCACACTGTTCATAAATCTGCATTATTGTCTAAAAAGACTCTGCTCAAGTCTCCACAAGAAGCCTCCATACATTTAGGAAACATTTTAAATTAAGTGCATTTATAAATGCAAGCACTGGATTATCTGGCCAATTACAGACATTTAATGAACTAATTGTAATAAGTAAACCGTGTGAGTCTCGACACAGTTTTTGGTATGAAAGCGCTATTGCCACCCATACACAGTAAGAAAGATGTCCATGATGGAGAGCTGTGTTGCAAATAATCTATGAATTATGTATAGCATTTATCCATCAATGAGTCAGATGGGAATCACAGCCATTTATTATGCAAGTGTGTCAAATAGAAAATTAAGAAATAAATTCTGTTTGTCCCTAAAGAACCCGTCTTTCTCATAAGACAGGGCCAATACAGCTTTCCTCAAAAATCATAAATCATTTGTTTAAAAGATTTCTCAATTCCCATGAGTGTGTTTTGTTGATCAGCCTTGGAGTCCTGTCTGGACTTAAGCCCAATGGTAAATAAATGCCAAGGTGTTTAACATTACTTATCCCCCACTTTAAGTGGCTACAGTTCAATTGGCTAAGAGACATAAGGTACTTCTGGAAGTACAGTCATGCCCATCAAGCATGGATCTAGCATAAGTAATAAGTAGGGCGGTTTCTTCACTCTGGTGTTCTGTAGATACACAGAAACTAACGCTCCCTCAGCCTGTGGTCAACATATGTATTCTACAACCTCTGAACAGTGCCACTTATAAGCAGGTTTTTATAAGAAATAATAGTCCATGTCTTTCTTTATATGTGGATTATAAAAGCTCTATTGGTGACTTACTTTGGTGTCAGTTCACTGACCATTAGCCTGAAATATGAGCATTTGTGGCTGAGACTGATAGCTTACATCCAATGGTGTATATATCCAATGCATTAGGGTTTGTAATTGGCTTCTGGATTATACTGAAATGGAGATACCTCTTCAAACAGAATACCATGAAAGTGAACAGGCAGGATGGACTTTCCTACCTATCATCTTTCCAGCCACTATAATCACTTTATTTCCTTCCAAGGTAATGGGTACGAAATCCTTAATGATTTTATCAACTGTGAAACTCTCCTTGGAGTTTATCAGAATAAGGTGTTGGAATGGAGGAAGATGTTACTTTAACATCAATACAGTAAGGGTCATTTAACTCCAACTGAATCAGAGACTAGGGTATAGAAAGGAAGTAGTGCCATAGGAATACAGCTGGACCAAAATGTTTTCAGGTCATATTTGTGCTAGAGTCAGTTGCAAGTTGGGAAAGGCCTAAATCATCACATTAGTATCAAGTTAAGGGTACCTTCTTCAGTCTCCTGCATCCACAAGTTGTCAGCAAGAGAAGTCAATAATTTCCTGGATAGACCAGACAGAATCAGTCAACAAAGCTTCCTAGCATTGCTCTTTTATATTGCAGTGACACTGAATACTGCAGTATTCATCACCTTAGAGCCTATGTCTTCACACTTAAAATTTCGAGGTCAGTTCATGCCTTTCTCCCCTTCTTTTTGTGTTAAAATACAAGTGCTCTAAGAACTATTTTTTAAAAAACACACAGGTGTTTAACCTTGCAGTTTGTCAAGCTTTCGATTTCAGACTTATCATGGTTGCCCTTTAATATGCCGTACGTTTCCCATTACAATTCTCTTTCAAGCCACCGTAATGGGGAATATGGAACAAGTTCAAAGATTGTGCAGTGCCACTGAGACCAAATTGCTTCCACTGAGTATGGATGACCAATTCATCCACTGTGGTGGCAGCTTTTACCAGCCTTTTTATCATGCTGTTCTGTTGAATAAAGGCCTCTTACATTTTAGAAGAGCCTAAAATATTAAGATTCAGAAAGTCAGAACTTGCTTTTAATACTCAAATCTCACTTTAATTCCCAGAAAATTATGTTATAGTGCTTGATATCTCGCTATGAAGAACGGTAAATGGAAATCTACACAGAGGAATAAAGACTGTGTGCTGTTTCTTTGTAGAAATAAAGTGAGCACAGTGGGGAACTTTTAAAAATGAAACTAATAGTGTCATGATACCAGCAAAGGTTATTATTGAGTTCCTTTATTAATGACATTTAATTTTTCATCAAAGCAGTGAATTGCAAGAGAGTGCATTACATATCTAGTTGATGTAATTACTCATATCTGTATCCTGCCATATTCCCCTATATATCCCTTAACATTTTTTTTAAAAAAATAGAAAAGCAGAGGGAGCTACAACTCAGTTTCTCAAGCATGGATTTTAAAGTGTTAAGATTTTTTTCCCTGAGATTATTTTTCCCCCAACAAATGCTTAAGCTTCTCAAAATAATAAGGCAGCCTTTGTGCTAGAGATTTGAGATTCTTGGTGCATTGTGTTTATGATGCAAAGCAATTCAGATTCTAACAAAGCATTTGTACTGCCAATAATCTCACACACTAAGTGCACACTGGTATTACTTTGCCAGTAATCAGATATATTCCTTGGAGACAAATAGATCTGGCTTCTTGCCATGGATTTTGATAATAGTTTACCATCCCCCATCTGAATCAGCTATCATAGTTGGAGATTGTTTTGATAACAAGTTATCTCCAGAGAAAGCTGTTTTCATTCATTTGGGAAGAAAATGTATGTAAAAGCTGGTTTGGACAAGCAGATATGAGCTTAACATGTACAATGAGACACATACAATTTGAGCAGTAAGAAAACACAGTATCATTGCAAAGTAGGGGGCAGGAGAAGGTCATCGATGACAATAGAGTAGAAATATTTTTTAATAAACAAACTAGTTGATAACCTGGCGTTGCCCAGGTATGTATTTATAGGGGGGAAATGTCTGGACCAAACATAATTTCTAATGTTGGATTTTCCCACTTACAAGAGGGAGCCTCCTTGTGGAATGCTGTGAAGCCATTACCATGCCAACTCCACTGCACTGTACAGTAGAAGCCATTTTAAGGCCTGAAAGTGCATGAAAGACTCATTTTTAAGTCAATGCCAATATTTGGCTCGGGAGAAAAAAATCCAGCACAGCAACACTTTCTGTTTACACCATGCAGCAGTAGTAGGAGTCGGGGGTGGGTTCCGGCAGTCACTACTGCTGGTTCACTTGTGGGTACTTCGTATGCATGCTTGATGTCCACTGCAATAAAAATTGCTCTGCGGATGCACAGAAGCAAAAACAAGATGGTGCTGCCGGTTCCGGCAACCCAGGCCACCAAACTACTACCAGTTCAGCCAAACCAGTCCAAACCAGTAGGAACCCACCAGCGGTAGGAGTACTAAAAAGAAGTGCTTTTTTCTGCATTTGATGACTTGAAGCTTAATTAGCAAATACAATTATTCAGAAAATGGAGCTTGAACCACTTGCTCTATGTTTTTATATGCCATTCAACACAGTGGTGTTGATCTTTCAAGCTTCTCGTGGTTTAGGACCAGACACCCAAAAGACCATCCATTTCAAACACTTACTCAACCCTTCCATTCTAGGCCTCCTTGCCAAATGAACTGTGGCTGAAAGGAAAGAGGGAAAATAAGCTTTTTAGGATCTGGATCTCTTTGATGAAATGGTCTTCCCACTGAAGCTAATGCAATATTTATGTCACCATTCGAGAATGTTTCAACTGAAGCCAGCCTTTTTCACGCTGGCAGTAGACTCCAAATACACCAGGATTACAACTTCCAGAAATATTGATTAGCACAACCATGCTAATTGGGAATTTTCAGAGTTATAATCCCAACATATCTGAAGATCTAAGACTGCCTTAGATGAATTTCTTTGCCTGTTTACCTATTATTTAAACATGTCCCCTGTTTTGCAAGTTGGATAACAGTTATTACTTATTTATGGTACATAAACCAAGTAGGCACCTTTTATTTAACAATGTAATAAACTTGAAACCCTGTGGTGTGCTTGAAGATAATTCAACTCGTCTTTCTTTCTTTTTCTTTTTTGAAAGATGTATACAAGCATGAGACAACACTGGGCATTCATTCATTCTTCGAAGCGAATACCAAATAAGAAAAGATGACCTTTTTTTTTTGCTAGAAAAAGAGAAGTGAAGTCTAAATTTGCAGGAGGAGAGCAACCCCTGCTAAAATCCATTTGGATGGTTTCTCTTTAGTCTTCAAGTTAAATGTCCAAATATAAGTAGGACCCCGTTGGCGGGTTTTATATACAGGACAAGGATATACGTTGCGTGCGTCTTGCTTGTCAATAAGGATGGCTTTAATGAAAATAGTCGGCATGGGTGGAGTCAAGTCCTTCAGTCTGGCATCAGCAATCAATCCAGTCTGCAAAGAGTAATTTTTAAAAAATGAGATATTGCTAACTCTGCCTATTCTTCTTACAAGAGACGAATCATTCTGAGCACAGAACTTCATGAAAACAACCCGTTTTGATTACACTACCAAAATATTCATAACAGACAGCTTCACACTAGAAGCATCACATTTGCCTCAAAGCAAGACATTTCACGGTTACACACTTAGAAGTGATTCAAAGTACAATATTTTGCACACCTTACCCTTAATGCTGTGTCCAAAAACTTCTGCGTGAAGTATGTTAATTTGTGCAGAGTTTTGAAAATAATGAAGCAACTATGTAATCACTTTTGTAGATAATTTAACTGTTCCGAATTAGCCAAGTTTGAACTCCTTAAAATAGGTTAATCCTTGCAAACATAAGCCTGAACAATAAATGGACCAGGAAGCAGAGCAATTACCGAGTCGCAAAAGTATTCAACAGTGCCTCGTTAAATACTACCTGATTCTTGGGAACAGAAATCCAACCAAATATGACTGAGACACTCAACATTAGATGGAAGGTAAAAAATATTTATATTTGTTTTTTTCATTGACAATGCTAATAGCAGCTTCAGAGAGGGTAACTTAGGTGAAGAAAATATGACGCACATGTACATGGATTAAGCTCCTCTTCTCCCCATGCGGCTGCTCTGATCAGATTTGGACTTTTCTACAGTTGTTTTTAATCAGACATTAAAGCAGTGTGATATACTGCTTGAATGGAAACTTGGCCTTTGCATGCAGCATTAGAAATACAAACTGGTCATTGAGTAGGCAAGCACAAAGCAACCAACGGATGTCAAGCTGGACTCAAAGAGCAGCACCTCTAAGTATAGAGACTAGAATAAAAAGTGGAAAGGATCAAAGAATTGTAAAATTGTATTCATTTATTTACCAAATGTATTGCTCGCCTGTTGTGGCTTGGTGGCTGCTGGCCTCTCCAGCAGCCAAATTAGATGAGGAGGAGGAGGGGGTGCGAGTCAGGGTCAGCATCAAGGCAACCTGAGAGCTCCAAGGGGGGAAGAGGGAGTGGAGCTGTCAGAGAGAGAGAAACAGACAGAGGCAGAGCATGGGCTGTCCATCAGCCCTCAGATGGAGAGCCAACAGCCCCCAGGTCTAGAGGTGGCTGAGGAGGAAGAGGAGGAACAGCTGGGTCCAGTGCCTGACACACGGATGCACAGAAAGCAGAGGAGAACAGTGGAAATCAGTGGGCCGAAGGAAGAGCCATAGGGGCGAAATGTTTTTAAAGCATTTTTTTTACTATAATTCAGGCAAACCGGAAGCATTTTTTACTACCGGTTCGGGTGAACCAGTAGTAAAAAATACTCCCGGTTTGCCTGAACTGGTAGTAAAAAAAAATGTTTTAAAAAAAGTTTTAAAAAGTTCCGACGATTGCACGGCACAGCTGATTGTCACAGCTGATCGTCAGGTAGTTAAAATGCTTTTAAAAAGTTTTTAAAAGGTTTCGATGATCGCGCAGCACAGCTGATTGTCGCAAAGTGAACCAGTAGAAGACTTCAGAAGATTTCACCCCTGAAGAGCCACCACTGCTAGCAAAGCCCCACTCTAGCTCTGGGGATAAAAAGGGGGCAGAGATGAATAGATGTGGCAGACAACTCTTCATCTCCCTGCTGGATAGACTTGTTAGCCTGCAGTGAAAGAGAAACTTTTTGCCAGAGCTACTGACGCGCCTAATAAAAGGAATCATTGCTTCAACTACAGAGGGTTTGTCGCAGTGGTGGGTTTCAAATTTTTTTAGAACCTCTTCTGTAGGTGTGTCCTGCTTTGTGGGAGTGGCTTGCTGGCCATGTGACCGGGTGGGCGCGTCCAAATTGTAAAATGTGGTGAAACTCACTTAACAACACTCTTGCTTAGCATAAAAATGTTGGCTCAGGAACTCTGGCATTTGAAGCACGCAAGTCTTAAAGCTGTCAAGTTACGAGACCCTTGCACCCCTAACCCTTTAGAAAAAAAAACCCAGGGGTGTTCAAACTTGATAGCTTTAAGACTTGTGGACTTCAACTCCCAGAATTCCTCATCCAGTCATGTTGGCTCAGGAACTCTGGCATTTGAAGCACGCAACTCTTAAAGCTGTCAGGTTACAAGACCCTTGCACCCCTAACCCTTTAGGGAAAAAACCCAGGGGTGTTCAAACTTGACAGCTTTAAGACTTTAAGGTTTAGATAGGACTCTTAGAAGTGGGCGGGATGATTGGTGAGCCAGCCAATCAGTGAGCAGCGGGCGGGGCAAGTGTGGTGCGGACAGGTGCAGGGACAGAGCTAGAACCGGTTCTAAACGGCACGGTAGGTTCGTGGAACCTCTTCTATAGAAGAGGTTAGAGCTGGCAGGAACCCACCCCTGGTTTGTCATGTTTGGGGAGCTGGGTCAGAACACCGCCCATCTTATCACCAGGTCATTCTGGGGAGCTTACAGTATGAAATTGTAACCATATTGCCTAGTCAAAACAGGTAGTCCCCAACTTGCAATCACAACTGAGCCCAAAATTTATATTGCTAAGTGAGAGATTTGTTAAGTGAATTTTGCCCCATTTCATGGTTTTTCTTGCCACATTTGTTAATGAATCCGGTAATGAATGAAGACTGATTTTGCTTGTCAAAAGGTTGCAAAAGGTGACCCCGAGACACTGCAACCCTCCTAAATATGAATTTATATGAATATAAAGTTGTCAAGCATCCGAATGTAAATCATGTGACCATGGGGATGCTGCAATGGTTGTTAAGTGTGAAAAATGATCATAAGTCCCTTTTTTCAGTGCCATTGTAATTTCAAATGGTCACTAAGTGAAGTGTCGTAAGTTGAGGACTACCTATATAGAAACATGGAAAAGAGAGATAAGCAAAGCTATTAAAATGATAGCCCACAAATCGCTGTTTCCTCCGGTATTTAAGCACCTCCACCTTTCCAACCAATGATTAAGGATAGCTAATGAAGATGGAGGAGGAATCCCTGCATGGATAATTAATGGCAAAACAGGAAATTCACTAACAATTCCTGTCTTTGCCTTAATTAAGGCAATGCTTATTCTCCAGTATATAGCCTTCCATTAGCTAGCAGGCAAAGGCAACTTGATGATTAATTAGCAATACACAGCACAATGAAAGGGATGGTGTAGAAGCAGTAGTGGGATCCAACCAGTTCACACGTATTTGGGAGAACCAATTGTTAACTTTCTAAGCAGTTTGGAGAACTGGCTGTTGGAAGAAATCGCATTTTGTTTTTTCCACTTTACAGGGCTAATCCTGTAAGGAAGGCAGGAAGGAAACATTCTGGTGTTGTTTCTAGCCTAATAATTATTGCCCTGGTTACAGAAACTGCCTATCTAGTTAACCCTTATTACATTGTAACAGCTAAGGTGAAGAGCTCATCGATGTGAGTGACGTTGAGTTGGCTACGCTCGCCCAGTTCACATGACCACCGGGCAGTGGTGGGTTTCAAACTTTTTACAACCTCTTCTATAGGTGTGGCCTGTTTTGTGGGAGTGGCTTGCCAGCCATGTGACCAGGTGGGCTTGCCAGCCATGTGACTGGGTGGGCGTGGCCAACTTGTAAAATGTGGTGAAACTCACTTAACAAAGCTCTTGCTTAGCAACCAAAGTGTTGGCTTAGAAACTCTGGCATTTGAAGCACGCAAGTCTTAAAGCTGTCAAGTTACAAGACCCTTGCACCCCTAACCCTTTAGAGAAAAAAACCCAGGGGTGTTCAAACTTGACAGCTTTAAGATTTGTGGACTTCAATTCCCAGAATTCCTCCTCTCGCTCTTCATCTTGATGATGTGCAGACGGGCGGGGGGAGGGAGCTGGAACCGGTTCTAAACAGCACTGTAGATTTGTGGAACCTCTTCTGTAGAAGAGGTTAGAACTGGCAGGAACCCACCCCTGCCACCGGGCCATGCCTACCCAACTGGTCATTAGGGTACAGAACCGGTAGTTAAATTATTTGAATCCCACCACTGTGTAGAAGTCTTGGCTGAACCCATTGGGTAAAGTCCCACCTGAGAATGTATGAGATTTACTCTAGGCTTTTTTGCTTTATAGTGTATAGGAAATCTCTCCTTAAATCTTGTTTTAGTGGTACAAACTTGCTTCCATAAAGTTTCTTTTGTTCTCATCTAAATACACGAAACCAAAAAAAAAGTTTTCAGGCAGCTGGCCAGGCCTAAACCTGGTGTAAAGAAATTCTGAACAACCCCTTTGGGAAACAATTCCACTTTAGCAAGACATTTCCTTTTAAAAAGATGGCTACAATCAGTGCTGACAGTTCTCCTCCCATCCTTTCCAAAGATTAATTTCTAGTGGATATGTATCCCAGAAAAATTGGCTACACACCTCACAGTAACTAATTTTTAAGCTGTCATCCATTTGACCCCCACAAGAATACATATGTTGCTACTGGATGGAAAATCAGAAGGTTTGCTCTAACACAGAAATGCTTTTATTCTCTCACCACATATATCCCCAGTTGGGGGGGAAAAACATGCTTAGGCACTAAGAAAGAACATAATTATTTTTATGTTGTGCTTCACAACAAAACATATCCATAGGAAGCAACTTTAAAATAGTCATTGTTTGTTATTGTCAAAGACCAGGTGAAGTCCCCACAGATTTTGCCTCAATTGCAGGGCTGATGAGTCTAACGGGGAATTGTTTTGGGGGTTGGGGGAGAATTCATCCTGATATGTCTGAATAGTTTTGCTTGAAAAGGTTTGTTACTGAGAAATTCTTCTTCAGTGAAGTCGCCAGGAACATCTTTTGAGATTTCTTTTCATGCCCTAGAATCAAGCTATTTTATCCTTTTTTTCTCTTCTGTTCCTGAGTATGCCCAGAGATGGGTTCTTGTTCAGCCGAACCGAGAGTGGTATGCCGGCCTGGGTTGCTGGAACTGGCAGCGACCCAGGCTGGCCACGACCACAAACCGGTTCCCTCGGTTGCCGCTACTATTGCCTGCGTGTTTTTTTGGACTGCCAGCATGTTTTTGGGCTGGAAAAGTTTGAACATAAAAGCCTTGAAATAAAGCCTTGTAGGGACTTGCATGTGGAGAAGACAACAAAATATGATCTTGTCTCTTATACTATCACTTTACTTCCTTGCTCTTATTATTATTATTATATCAACAGAATTGTATCACAGTGGCCAGTTGCTTCGCCGGATTTGGCATTAATTACTAGTCGGGCCCCACCCAGAGGCCTAGGACGTCGTAACGTATTTTCGTAATATGTGTGTGGATTATTATTATTATTATTATTATTATTATTATTATTATTATTATTATTATTATTATTATATTTATATTATTTATATTTATATTTATATTTATATTTATATTTATATTTATATTTATATTTATATTTATATTTATATTTATATTTATATTTATATTTATATTTATATTTATATTTATATTTATATTTATATTTATATTTATATTTATATTATTTATATTTATTTATAATATTTATTTATTTATTATTATTATTATTATTTCCTTGAATTAGTCAGATTCCATTACTTTTTGGCTCTTCATTCCAAATTTATTCTACCCTCATTCCAGGATGGTTGATAATGATCTGCTTAATCACTTAAGGCACTTAATTTCCTCAACATAGTTTGTGTTTTATGCCCACGAGTATAACCCTTGTCCCTGACTCAGAATCATCTCTCGTTAGGTAATCATCCCATGCTGAATTAAAGAACTTTTTTTTTATTCTCTGTTTGATCTCTATACATTTCCAAATATTCATCATTCTGTAAAAAGGTACATGTGTCACCTAATTTCTCTAAAGATCTCACTTCTCCTTAACAAGGAGGAATAAGGAATAGCTCTTAATTCCTTATCTTCATTTTTCTCTATCACTTGTATATTGCTATCAGGAATATTTGCTAATCCCAGTGCTAGAATTACTAACCCACTCCTTTTCAATAATGAAAAATAGGATGGGTAGAAAAAGGGAGGGAGCATGCAGGAGAGAGGGGGGGAGGGAGGGAGAGAGAGATGCCAGTTCATGTAGTGCAATACCTGATTATTGTCCTTAGTTAATTTCATTATCATTTGCCAGTCTCAAATTAATTTTCCCCATCTTCTAAAATACAGTGCACACTTTGCTCTGTTTTGCCATACCTATAAAATATTATTACTGTTCTACAGTTCTAAATAGTTCTCAAACTACATATCAGTCCACGCACATGTGAAGGAGGACATATGGTCACATAAATATTATGTGTTTCGGATGACCCGCTCCCTCCTTTCACAGAGGCCGCGGGAAGCCCCTTTGCAGGGTAGGGCAGAGGAATTTGGGGAATATCTGCAGGACAAAATCGCTCAGATCCGGAGTGAATGGGTCCCCCTCAGTGATCCTGGGGAGACACCGGAGGTGAGTCTTGAGGCACCACTCTGGGAGGAGTTTGACTCTGTTGCCGCCGAGGATATGGACAGGCTACGCGGGCGACTGCGGGCCACCACATGTTTATTGGACCCGTGTCCCTCCTGGCTTGTACTGGCAGCCTGGGAGGCTACACGAGACTGGCTCCTGGGGCTGGTGAACGCCTCGCTGAGGGAGGGGTTCCTACCAGCCGCCTTGAAAGAGGCGGTGGTGAGGCCCCTGCTTAAGAGGCCTTCCCTGGACCCAGTAGAGTTAGCCAATTATCGTCCTGTCTCCAACCTTCCCTTCTTAGCGAAGGTTGTTGAGAGTGTGGTGGCGAAACAGTTCCCTCGACACCTGGAGGAAATTACTTATCTAGACCTGTGCCAGTCCGGTTTTCGACCCGGCCACAGCACTGAGACGGCTTTGGTCGCGTTGGTGGATGATCTCTGGAGGGCAAAGGATGGGGGTTGTTCCTCCATCCTAGTCCTGTTAGATCTCTCAGCGGCTTTCGATACCATCGACCATGGTATCCTACTGCGTCGGCTGGAGGGGATGGGGGTGAGGGGCACCGTTTTGCGGTGGTTCTCCTCCTTCCTCTCCGGTCGGACGCAATGTGTGTTGGCAGGGGAGCAGAGGTCGACCCTGAGGCTGCTCACGTGTGGAGTGCCACATGGGTCGGTCCTCTCACCTCTCCTGTTCAACACATACATGAAACCGCTGGGCGAGATCATTCGAGGATTCGGGGTTGAGTGCCATCTGTATGCAGATGACACTCAGCTATATATCTCTACCCCGAACCACCCCAACGAAGCCGTCGAGGTGATGTCCCGGTGTCTGGAAGCCATGCGGGTCTGGATGGGTGACAACAGACTCAAGCTCAACCCTTCCAAGACGGAGTCGCTGTGGCTACCGGCGCCCCGCTTTAGCCAGTGTGTTCCATCTCTGGCCATCGGGTGGAACGACTGCCCCCGGTGGATAGGGCACGCAATTTGGGCATCCTCCTAGATTCCCGGCTGTCGCTAGATGATCATGTGACAGCCGTGGCTAGGGGGGCGTTCCACCAGGTTCGCCTGGTGCGCCAATTGCGCCCCCTACTAGAGCGGGACGCCCTTTGCACAGTCACTCATGCCCTGGTGACTTCCCGTCTTGATTACTGCAATGCTCTCTACATGGGGCTCCCCTTGAGATGCACCCGAAGGCTCCAGCTGGTTCAGAATGCAGCCGCGCGGGTTATTATGGGGAGTACTAGGTACTCTCCTATATCACCTTTCCTGCGCGAGCTGCACTGGCTGCCTGTGGCTTTTCGGGTGCGTTTCAAGGTGCTGATTGTCATCTTTAAAGCGCTCCATGGCTCGGGACCTAGTTACCTGCGGGATCGCATTCTACCCCACACATCCCTGCGACCAATCCGCTCTCACAGAGAGGGACTCCTCCGGGTACCTTCTGCTAAGCAGTGCGGGCGGGCGGTGCCTAGGAATAGGGCCTTCTCTGTGATGGGCCCAACCCTCTGGAACGACCTCCCCCCCCCCGATATTAGAACCACCTTGGACCTCCGCTCCTTCCGCAAGAAACTCAAGACCCACCTCTTTCGACTAGCCGGCCTGGCCTAATTGTAATTGTAATTGTACTTACAGGTAACACCCATTACTGACCTTCCTGGATGGCTTTTTAAATTTTTAAATTTTGGGGTTTTAAATTGGTTTTAGAATTGTTTTTAATTATTTAATTAGTTTGGGTTGTATATACAGACGGTATGTTTGCGTTGTTTTGTCAGGTGTTTTATGTTATGTTTTGTTGTTTCATACACGAACGGTCTGTACACCGCCCCGAGTCCCTACGGGGAGAGGGGGCGGTCTATAAATTTAATAAACCTAAACCTAAAACCTAATAATGCAATATTTGTTAACTTGGATTACCATTTTTAAGAACACAAAGATTTTCTTTTTTAAAAAGAAGTAATGAAAAAAAAACACCACAGAAATAAAAAGGTACATAATACTGGGATACATAGGGCCATGTGCAAGCCAGTATAAAACAGTTTTTACTGTCTACTTTTCTGACATTCGGCAAATTGCTTGTATATTTTGTTTTCCTCTTTCCAAAAGGGGTTGAACTGAGGGAGCTAAATAGCCCCTTCCAATTCTGTCATTTGATGATACTTCAAATCACACTTAATAGGCACTAATCTTCAGCCGATATACCTTATTACCCTGGATAAATACTACATTAAGTTTCTTCAAATTTGACAACATCATGGCACCTGAAGCCTAATACTCACTTTCAGCCTACTGTATTTCCATCACAATCATAAATGCTTAATTTTAAAAATACTCTATATTTTCCAATATTATATACCTTTAACTCCCAATAGCCCACAGGCATAGAAGTCCTACCATTTTGCCAGCTTTATAGTACAATTTAAGGCTATAAAAGAAGAGATACATATGGACAAAATATGTACAGAGGGCAATCTAGGCAAAAAAAAAATACAAATAATAAAGAATTACAACATCTTTATTTTTAACTGGACTCCGAAAGGCTTGTTAGAATGATCAGCATAATCAGTTCT
Source organism: Natrix helvetica (assembly GCF_964273705.1). Lineage (NCBI taxonomy): Eukaryota > Metazoa > Chordata > Lepidosauria > Squamata > Natricidae > Natrix > Natrix helvetica. The sequence continues at coordinate 257,624,059 of NC_138548.1, forward strand.
AAGGTTGCTGGTACACATTTCTGTTGTTAAAATTAACAAGAATCAGACGATTACGAGTAGCTGGTATAAATATTGCTTAAATATTTTAAATTATTTTTTGCTTTATTCAATGATATTATAGTGCATCACCCATACCTTGGGAAACACAGAGTCTAGGGGAGCTATGGAGAACCTTTATATTATTACAAAATCCACCTTTCCCAAAATTTCATTTTGTTGTTTTCATTGTTTATCTGTGTTCATTTTGGTGTTTGGATTTTTTTGGGGGGGAGGTGTGTACATTAAGATTGCACTAAGGGTGTGATGGCAAAACTTTAGGAACCCCTGCCCTAGACAGATATTAACATCTGAAGGGCAATTATTAAGGGAAAGATACCCTAGACAAACAATCAATTACAGTAGTTATAGGTCCTTGTTCCTCCAGGACGACTTTGAAGAGGAAAGTCTTGGGGGATGGAGATTCAGAGGGACAGCTCAGGGATGAAATTCAGCAGGTTCTCACAGGTTCTGGAGAACCAGTAGCAGACATTTTGAGTAGTTCGGAGAATCAGCAAATACCACCTCTGGCTGGCCCCAGAGTGGGGAGGGAATGGAGATTTTGCAGTATCCTTCCCCTGCCATGCCCACCAAGCCACGCCCACAGAACTGGTAGTAAAAAAAATTGAATTTCACCACTGGAACAGCTGCCTCTAGATCAGTGGTTCCCAACGTGAGGTCCATGCCCCACACGTAGGCAATTTGATTTTTAATGGGGAAATTTGAACCTTGTTTAAACCAAATTAATGGCCTTTTAGGCTTCTCCCATGTGAGCAGAGTTCACTTTTTGAATAAAGTAAGAGTTATATGTCACCGGAGGGGGAGGGATCAGGATTTTAGAGATTCTTAAGTGGGGCATGGCCAAAAGAAGGTTGGGAGCCACTGTTCTAGATGCAGCTCAACAGAAACTGCCTGATAGAAAGTGCTTGGAGTGTAGCCATGTTAATGAAACGATTCCCAAGAATCACAAACAGTCTGAAAAAAAGTGATTCAGAAAAGTCTGGTGTTCTTCCCAGCTTTTGCTACTCCTCTGAGTTTCTAATTATCATCCAGGTTCTTTAATACCTTATTCTGATTGCTGGACAAGAGCATCACTCTTACTCTGCCGTTCATTCAAGTACCCTGTCCTTTTTACAGGAAAATGAATGCCACCCTTCACTGTTCTACTCAGACTTAGCCTTTTTCAGCTTATGCTTACACCTTTTGGAAAGCTCCACAGGTCCTCCAGCCTCTGAGCTCTGAGCCTTGGTTCCTCTTGCTAGGGCTCATGCAAGGTCAAAGAACTGAGCAATGAGATGGCTCTGACCTGATACTCTGAGATGGACAAGGCTAAAGAATAAAAGGCATTGATTGGAATGCTTCAGAAATGGGCTAAGAGCCAAGAAGCATTTCAGCTTCAAGGCTAGCAGCACCAGCTGTTCCTTTGGCAAGGGTTTTCTGTCTTTCCTGCCAAAAATAAAGAGTTGTGGAGTGGGAGGCAGAAGAGGTGTAGTGCACAATATAATGCAGGTGTAATGCCAGTGGAAATGCAGATTCTGAGATCAGTAATTTTGCTTCCTTCTCTTTAAAACATAGGATTTTGAAATAGCTTCTCTGGTGAGAAGAGGATGGAAAAATAAAAGTTCACTGAGAACGCAACCATCAGAACAATGCCAAAATAGTTTATATTAAGTACTATTTTGTTGCACCATTATTTTCGGCATACTTGCTTTGGTTCCATCCATTATACTTAAATCTAGTTTTCATCCACACCCTGGATGATTGAAGGCAGAGTAATCAAGCCCTGCAATTTCTTTTTAAAATCCAAAATGCCTCCTGGGCTGCTTTCAAAAATACCTCCTGTACTACCGGGACGTTGAAGTAGTCTCCACTGATGCCAATTGTCAATTGGGAAAATTAGAGGGGAGGGCTCAGGATCACGGAAGAGATGGGGTGGAGAAAGCAGCTATGGAGAATCTAATCTTCCTAAAGGTGTCGGACCCACAATGGCAAATTAAGATCCAAATTAGGCCTGCACCCTGGAAATGTCCCCTGCCTTCTCTATAGGCTCCTTAAGCCTAGACTTCTATGTAAGCTGATGGGCTGGACAGTTCTTTGGGTCCCAACTCATCTAGCCAGAGCAGGAAAAAAAATCGGGCAGAGTTCTTTCCAAGCTGCCATAAGTGTCTCACAAAGGAAAAGCAGAGAAGAATTCTTTTGAGGTCTCTGCTTCATGTTTAGCTATTTGACACAGATTTCTTCCTCTCTGAACATGCAAGCTGCAGCACAGAAATGAAAACCCTTTAAAAAGTGTAAAAGCAAAAGCTAAGTAAAACGAATTGGTAAGGCATTGAAGTTTATCCCCCCCCCCCCCCGTCCACATTACAACCACCACCTTCTGCTATTTGCTTTATTTGCCACTTGAAACAATGATCAGCTCTTGGCTGGCTTTAAAGATTTGTGCCTGAAATGTTCCACACACTATGCTTTTAATGCAACCTTCCCAGTTCATGATTATGATCCATCTACAGTATCTCAATGTGATGAATTCCAGGAAAATACCAATTTTGTACTTGTAGAAGAAGGCTATGAATATGCATGACAGAGCTCTTACCCCAGGCTTTTAGTGACAAATGGCATACTTCCTGGAGGTGAGTTTGAATTTTCCCCAGAGAAGTAGCAAATCTAAGTTAATGGTGAGCCACAGTCCTGGTCTAATTATTCTGGAACGTTTGTTTCACAATAAGGAATGCCCCCTTCCCTCATTTTAGTGACTTATCAAGTAGCAGCAACCTTTAAATCTTTGCATTTACCTGCATATCCCAGCGTGCACCCTCCATGAACAAGCCGTGAATATATGCACCTTCCCGCGGAGGACTGGTGAACTCTTCACGGTTTCTCTTAGTCACGTCACATTGCAGCGTCATTTTATCCAGAGGCCACTCATTTTTTCGGGCCATGGACTGCATGATGGCTGTCAAGAAAGACTGTGGGTTAAAGAATCCTGCCAGCCATACCACCGATGGTAGCACGAAGTCTCCTATCCATGTTTCAAGCTCTCTGATGCGATTGAGAAGGTCGGTGAACCAAGTGCCTAAACCAGACATGGAAGGATAAGCTCTCCTGGTCCATGATTCAGGCACCATATCCAAGAAGATGGCATTCTGTAAAGTTTCCATGTCATTGGTCATGGTTAATTCACCCTAAAACACGTAAGAAAAAGAAGCATGACAGACACATTTCAGCCAAAATGCACTCAACATGGGAAAACAGCACATTTGGTAGGATTTGCAGGGTGAAAATCATTCACCCTTCAGTTGCAAACAAGTGTAGAGAAATGGAAAAACAACTAGTTTAACAACTTGAAAAACTCCTAAAATAACAGGGAGATTATTTGTGGAATAGTCTATATACTTCTGCTGTATCTCAAGCTTTTCTCATTATTTGAGTGAATTGCCATTTTTCTAGCTTTTGCTTGGTTTTTAAAATGGCAATAATGCAAACTATTAGCTATTTTATGTATATTTATTTATTATATATTTATTCCACCTTTACTATTTTTATAAATAACTCAAAGCTGTGAGCATTCATTCATATTTTTCTCTTCCTATTTTCCCTACAATAGCTGTGCGAGCTGGATTAAAAGAAAGAAAGAAAGAAAGAAAGAAAGAAAGAAAGAAAGAAAGAAAGAAAGAAAGAAAGAAAGAAAGAGGCTACCCCTCATAAACTGAGTGTTTTCCTGTCATCTCTAAATTGTGTTCAAAATTGTACAAAAAGTGAAGTGTGGGGGTGTCTGTACCTTCAGTCCCAGGTCCAGCTCTCTCAGTGACCGCTTAATCTCACAAGTGAGAAAGTTCATGCGTTCGCATTCTTGGAAGGCAACCACAATGTATGGTGTTCTCTCTTCTACTTTGGCCATCAGCTCAGGAATGTTAAACTCATCCGTCAATTTCTCCAGGATGTCATCAAGCAGCACCTTCACCTATGTGCCAGAGTGAGGAAATATTGCTGAAACTTACCTACACAAGTTATTAACAACTTGAACTAGGCTTAGAGAAGTTAATTTCCCCTTATTGAAGAAAAGCTGAGTAAGTCCAAGCTTGGGCTCCTTTAATCAAGCCATCTGACAGACTATTACATCTACAAGCATTCATGAGTTTCCATGTACATAAATGGTTTTGAAAATGGCCACACGTTATGCAGATATTCTTTTTTCCCTCTCCTTGATTCTCTGTGCCTGTGCCTCAATTTCAGTTCTAATCTGAATATAGATGAAGTTATAAAAGGAAGGGGGAAGAAACATTGGAGCACACCTCCTTAAGACTCATTTTATTCAGCAATTGTCAAATGCAATAATTCAGAGGCAGTGGTAATCTGGTTTTATTTTAGTGTGGACCTTTCTTTTGCTTCAGGCTGCAATTTGGCAAGATCAATTGTTGGCAAGATTTGGAAATTGGTCTAGAAGGACCACCGCTGAAAGAGAGTGAGGAGGGTCCAGGATGAAGATCCCTGGCACCAGCCTACCTAGACAAGAGGTTAGGTCAATGGAGTTTGAGTATCTGAGAAGTATTAAGATTTCACATATACCCCATGAAATGCTCAGTCTGTCTGCCAGTGATTCAAAGGAATGGCCTCAAATGTGAGAGGAGGTAGGTGACTAATAAGTTCAATTTAAGGTGAGAGGCAAGTTGGGGTTAAAGCTCCAACTGCTCAGGTATAAGTGGCAAAGTCCCTGAAGGCCCTGAGGGTTTGCACCATGGTAGATGTAGGAGTTAACCAAGCTGAGCCCAAGGAAGGGGTCAAATGTATCATCAATCTTGAGTCCCTACGCATCCACAAGAGATCAAAGTCCAGCCTACTTGGAATTCTGTTGACACTTATCTGTCACCAATTTGCTTTGATCATTAGTCGTTCAGGTTCTTGTAGGGAGCTTTAGTTTACAATAAATTCATTTGAATTTCACGGACTCCTGATTTTCTACACTTGACGGTAGAAAGGGTGTGATATCTGTACACAAATGGGATTGGTTGCAAGGTGAGGCTAAGCTGATACTCCAATAATTGGCCTGAGTTTTAGACTGATAGTGAAATCAATGGAAATATGACAGAAAGCATCCTATACACACAGACCTTGCTTAATGACCAATTGCTTAGCAACCATTCAAAGTTACGATAGGCTTCCCAAGAGCTATGTATGACTGAGTTCCAGAGTTTCAACAGCTGCACCTCCTCCTGCATGGTCACACGGTCATATTTTGAGTGCTTCACAACCAGTTTGTATTTACAGCCATTTGCAGCATTCTGCAGTCACAAGACCTCAACTTTCCAGCATTTACTTCTGGGTTCCGGCAAAAAAACACTCACAGAAGAAAATGGGTTGACTTAACAACTCTGACATTCACTTAACAACTATTTACATACAGGGTTATAAAAATGGGCAGAGTCATATGGTGACCCACTTAATGAACACCATGACTTACAACCATAATTCTGGGCTCAATTATGATCATACATCAGGGACTATCTGTAGAGCATTTCAGAAGAAGAGAGCCTCCCAATGTGGTAGCGGTGTCAACCTGGTTTCTCCAACCTGCAAGCCAGGTTAACTGCACTGGGGGTGTCCTTGGCCTCCAGATGCTGATGATTAATGCCAGATTTGTCTGTAATAAATGTACCTATTTCAGAGAGCATTCTCTTCATGCTCTACACCAGTGTTTCTCAAACTTGGTGACTTTAAGTCCTGTGGACTTCAACTCCCAGAATCCCCCAGCCAGCTGTGCTGGCTGGGGGATTCTGGGAGTTGAAGTCCACAGGACTTAAAGTCACCAAGTTTGAGAAACACTGCTCTACACCATCTGTTATTCCATTTTAATATACAGTAGCTAAATTGTATACTCATTTCAAGGGTGTTATGACTGTTATTTAATCAATTATTTCAACCATAGCATAAATGTTTTATACATTCATCTAAATTATGCGATATAGGCCACCAAGAGTTGTTACATTGCTGTGGGATACAAATGCAATCAATCAATTGTAACGTGAATCATTGCATCATGCTGCAAACTATACAAGAAATATAGCTTAACTGCCAGATTTTGGATGAGTTGGGTGATAATGTAATTAGCATTCCTAATATACTTTGAAGCATTCCCTACAACTACAGAAAATGTATCTCCATTTCCCAGCCCATCATTTCTAATCAGTCGGAACTAATAATCACAAATCAGAAACTGATTAAATTCATCCAAATTTTGGTTCCTATAATAAGGGTATGTAATTTTCCCTGGGAAGACAACTAAAAACAGCTGTTCAGTGGCATGTCAAGAGCCACAATCCCAAAAATAGTAGGAGAAAGAGGAGGAAGGGCAAAAAAAGGAATTTTGAAATATATATATATACACACACACATACATACACATACACACACACACACACACATGTGTATGTTTTCGTAGATTTTCACGGGTGTAGGTATGCTGGTTTTGTTGTGTTCAGGTCTTTTCCTGTGTAAGATTGAGATTGTCTTGGCAACATTTCAACGAGGTCTCACTCGCCATCTTCAGGCTGGGATTTGGGCTTAAAGTGTGATCAGAGCTGCCGTCTTTCTATAAATCTTGGTGGGGGCATGTGGAGTGCTGGCTTTGTTTCAGTAAGTGGAATGATTGGTTGTATAGTTGTATCATGATTAGTAGATTGGTACTGATTGGTGCTGGCTGTGTGTCTATTGTTGTTTCATGTTGTAACGGCCTGGGTGGTGGGTGGGGCTCATTTGTTGACTAGGGCTGGTTTCCTAGGTGGGAGGTATCGTCATATTTATTTATGTTTTATATATATATAAAATTTTAAGATATTAAGATATACGAAAGAACAAGAGGGAGGTTTAGAAACTGAAGGGTGGTAGTAAAAGGTATGTGTAAACAATATGAAATAATGAAAATGAAATGTAATAACTATGAGTAATAATATTATGCCTATTTGTATTGAAATGTATGATACCCAGGTATCACACCATTCACGCATTGATATGTATAAATAATATAAAATAAAAAACTTGATGGGGAAAAAAAAGAAATAGGATGTAACAAAACCCTCGTGTTTGTGTTAACAAGAATGAATATTGAAGACTTCCGGTTCCGGCGGCTACCAGCGACGAGCAAGTGATTGCTCGCTCCGGCTCCCCGGTGTGCTTCCCCACTTCTTGGGGGGCACAGGACGCCCCGTAGAGGCATCCTGCCGGAGGGGTGGCACCGCGGGGGATCCCTGGATCAGCGGCGGCCGGCGGGAAGTCCCCCGCATCGCCCAAGGCACCAGGGAGCAGATCGGAGGATGCGTGGGCGTCTCGCTGAAAGGCTGTGCAGAGAATGAGCAAGCAGAAGGAAGCAGCTGCGGTGTGGTGAGGCGCAAACCCCCCTCCACTCCCTTTACCCTTCCCAGCAGTTTAAAACCTTTTCTTTCGGCTAGCTTGAGAGGCGCGGCTGGAGGGAGGGGGATTTCCCCCCCCCCTCGGACAGGCGGCTTGGAACAATTTTGCTCTCAGCCCCAGGGGAAGGAGGAGGGGGGAGAGCCAACCAATGATGCCACACCCTTGCTTAAAGTGACTTTCTTTGAACTTAACCCCTTAATGTACTGATGATCTGAAAACTTTGGGAACTTTGGAAACTTTGTTATGCCCCTAGACCCGAAGCTGGCAGGGCAAGATGGCACACTTCCATTGTCTTCATGAACTGTGAAACCTGATTCCACCTTTAAAAATTCAGGCTTCCGGTCTTTGTCTCCGTGCTACTCAGATAAATCTCTTGTGGACTGCTATTCTTTGAACTCCCTGGAGTGAAAAACTTTGCTCTACTGCCAGGGTGATTAGAGAAACTCTCTTCTGCCTGGACCTTCTGCCTCCTGGACTCATCTGGCTGCTCTGCCGCTCTAACTGTCCATTCTCTACACTGACTGAACTCTTTATTCTATAAACAATGCCTCCTAAAAGACCACCTCCTGGAAAGCCTGGCTTTGCTACCTCTGTCCCGACATCAGCAACTTCCAGCCCTGCTGCACAATCAAACATAACAGACCTGATGCAACCTAAAAGTACAGAGATGGATTTGCAACAAATGCTTCAGCAACTATTACAGGGACAAGAGGAAATCAAGAAACAACTAAAGGAGATGAAACAAGAAATTAAAGAGAATCAGGCCCAAATTTATAAGAACTCACAGAGATTGGACTTTTTGGAGGGCGGGGCGGCTGAGATGAGGGAGGGGGTGGAGGCGGTGCAAAAGGGAAACAAAGAACTTGATACCCAATAAATGAAAATAGAATTTGAGAGAATGTCCTTTTATCTTAGATTTCAAAACGTGATGGAAACAGACGATGAAAACATAAGGGACATCATGACAAATATTTTGGCTGAATATATTCATAAAGAAAAACAACAGATGGAATGGGAGATAGATCTGGTTTATAGAGTGAACTCAGCCTATGCTAGAACACACAACGTACCCAGGGAGGTACATATTAAATTCCTTAGAAAAACCACAAGAGACGAAATTCTGGGTGCACAAAGGGGGCAAGCCTTGACATACCATGATAGGGAAATAACCATTCTGAAGCAGATCCCCAAGAAAGTGAGGGAAAAAAGAAAAAATTATTTGCAATTAGCGAATAAATTATACCAGAAAGGGGTGTGGTTCAGATGGTTGATGCCTGAAGGTATGTTAATATTCTGGGAGGAGACAAGAATTAGAATCAACACACCCATAGAGGCACAGGCCTTTATGGAAAAAAACAAAACACACGTAGAAAAAATAGAAGATCCTACAACAGATATGCAGGACACGGGAGGGGCCGGAGCTCTGTCGGCGGGGGGAGATGGGGCAATACCAAGAAAGCTCAGATCACAAAAATGAATAAGAAAATCTTTTTGACACAAACTGATCGAAAGTACTAATGGAATTAACATGTGGACTATATACTACTATGTATTAAACTGACTGAAAGTACCAATGGAATTAATATGCTGACTATATATGATCATGTATTAATGACATTTACCCAGATGTATACTATGAGTTTGGAGGGAGGGGCGCCTACCACACTTTGCAACTGCCAAAATTTGTATACTTTTTCCACTACCTTTTCCCCTGTAAATCTTAAAAAAAAACAATAAAACTATGTTTAAAAAAAAAAAAGAATGAATATTGAAAAATAAATGCCTGATAATGGAAGAAATATAGAGTAACTAAGAATTATTGATAGTTTTATTTTACTTGACTGATCAAAGCAACAATCAGTCTTCCCAATGAAGTGAGTTTGTACGTATTCCCCACATTCCATGAGAAAAGCATCCTACCAGACAATATTCAACAAGATATCCAGATTACAACTATCCCAACATTCCCTCTGTTGGTAACTCTGAACTGTGCAATAAACATCCAAGATCTTTTTAATTAACAAATTATAAACAACTGACCTAACTAATCTGATTACATAGCTTTTATTTGGAGTTGAATATGTGTAGTTGTCACATTCTCTTAGTAGTCTCGGAACACTATAACCATTGTTGCACTGAAGATGGCATTTAATTTCGTTGTACGAGGTGCAATGACAATAAAGTGAACTAAACTAAACACTGGTTGCGCAGCATCTGAATTTTGATCACATGACCTTGGGGATGCTGTGATGGCGGTAAGTGCAAGGACCAATTGTAAGTCACTTTTTCCAGTGCTGTTGTTAACTTTGAACAGTTACTAAATGAATGGTTGCAAGTTGAGGATGACCTGCCCATCTTGCCTAGCCAATGTTCCTAGCAGTGTCCTAGTTCTCCATTATTGCCAAGTGGTCTAAGGAAGTCCTGTAACTTGCTGGGCTTCTTTTTTTTTTTTTGCAAAGTAGCAAGGCTCTATACTTTCCCACATCAAATTTCCATTCTTTTCCTGTACATTGCAGCAGCAGGCATGAAAGGAAGATCTGCTTCTTCCATCTCTATAAATAAGCACAATTTGTTGCATGTACATACATGCAACAAATTGCACTCATTTTCTTTAAGAGATTCCTCTGCTATTTAGAATAACAAATCAGCTAAGGTCATAAAGCATAGCTGTGTATTATGTCTGTTAAGGGGATGGCAGCCTGATAGAGCATGTAAAACTCCAGGATCTTCCCTGGAACCCATGATGGCTTCCCAGTATTGTGACTATCTGGCTAATAGTGAACTCCCTGTGTGAGCATCTCATGACCTGAACCTCTTGGGGTTGAAATGAAATAAAATAAAATCATCTACATGGAAAGGAAACAAGTGAAGTGTGGTGGACTAGAGGTGGAGCTCTTGCCTCACAATCAGGAGGCTGTGAGTTTGATCCTAGGTAGAGGCAGATATTCCTCTCTCTGGGCATGTTGAGATTATATCTGCTGAATATAATTCATTGGCGACAGGAAGGGCATCCAGCCATTAAACACTCAGCTCAATTCAGTTGCCCAGACTCCACCCTGCAAAGGATTATGGGATCATTAAATGACAATGATGATGATGGAAAGGAGACAAGTATGTCCTCCTCACTCACCTTCTCTTCCCGAGTGGTTCCTACACCTTCTCCAAGATTAGTGTCCCGAGGTTGTAGCTCCAAAACAGTACGGAAAAGCTTCTCTGATGTTTGAGTTAAGAAGCCAATTTCTGCATTGGGGTGAAGGCCGTATAGATATGGAGATTCAGGAGGTAGGGCATCATCTATATACTAGGCAGGAAAATGATATGTACACTCAGCAAATGACAAGTACCACATATTCATTCATTCATTCATTCATTCATTCATTCATTCATTCATCATTCATTCATTCATTCATTCATCATATTTATATATCTGCCAATCTCATAGTTAAGTGACTCTGAGTGGCATGTAATGCCATCAGTCATCTGCAGTTTTATTGAACCTCTAAGTTAAACTAAATCATCACGATGCTGTATTTGTAAGCAGATGAGCCCTGTCCAAATTAAAATTGTAATTAATTATAATTAATAATTAGGCATTTTCAACCTAATACATTTTCCAGTATATTTTGGTACGCATCTGTCTCAGTCCTAATTAGAATACAGTTTTGATAACTGAATGTGTAAAATTTTCAAAAATATTCTAAAATAATAATAGTGAGGATAAAGACGCTAGGAAATTCCTAAACATGGCTACATATAGTATAGTACAGTTACAAAGACAGAGACGTTAGCATCTTCCAGACATTTTGACCCAAATCCCCTTAGTTCCAGCCAGCATGGTCAATAGCAAAGATCAATGAGAGCTGTGCCCAAAACATCTAGAGAAACCTGATAGCCTGGATTGCAATTCAAAACTATTTTTGAGTTAACAGATAAAAACTTTCAATAGCCCTCCTAAGGCTAGAGAAACACCACCACAAATGCTTTTTTTCCCCTCTATCCTTGTACGAACTGGACAAGGACACGGCTAACTGTCATTTTACAATCGGATAGCATTATGGAGACCAAAACAGCAGATCTTGCTTAAAGCTCTGAATCCCTAAATTGCTTCCTTGTATGGCTATGAACTCCAACATAGATCAGAGCAGGCTGAGTAAAATGCAAGACTACCTGATGATAACCATTGTAGTCCATGTTTCGTGGGAGGGGAAATCCAGGAGCCAATAAAAACTCTTCTTCCAGCAATTCAGGCTTGATAAATTCTTCTAAGTAGGATTTACAGAGACGCCTATCCCAATCATCTGTAATGTGACCCCCGTACATGATCTCTCCAAAGAGGTACCGGAGGTCATCGTAGGGAACCTAAATGCCAAGAAGGAAAGTTAGTTGGGACAGTTCCTTACAGTGTAGCAGCAGGCAATTCTTTCTACACAGCCTTTGGAAATCTTAAAGCGGGAGTTTGTTTTTGGAGGAAACTGGGTATAATATAACAGTTAGGCAATTCCAGGCAACACCAGAGAGATTGCATTTAGAGATGCCCCAGACTGTGGAACAGACTTTGTATGTGTGTATAAATGTATGTGTGTGTAGAACTGAAAAATAGTAGGAGTGTTGCTGAAAATGGGCGTTGGTTCTTACCTGATACGCTCATTTGCTGGTAGAGTAGAGACAGCAGCCAGACTGGGTATGCTCTATCCATTAACCAATCGGACTGAGTCTACACTTATGATGTCATTGGGCCCTTGTGGCTCCTCCCCAGTTTCAGATGAAGGAAAACTGTATACTCAAGTGAGAATTGTGAGCAAAAAGTGAAAGTCCATAGTCACTGGATCTCTTTCCTCCGCACAAGGAATTCCCTCGCGTGACCCATACCAGGGCGGGGCTGGCTGCTGTCTCTACTCTACCAGAAAATGAGCGTATCCAGTAAGAACCAATGCCCATTTTCCTGTTATCGTAGAGATAGCAGCCAGACTGGGATGTACCAAAGACTGGGCTGTCCATAGGGTGGGAAATTGTAAAAAAGGTCCGTTAGGGCACAAGCACTTGTTGTAGCACCCTGCACCCAAAAGCCATGTTAGCCGACGCATACTTGTCCAACTTGTAATGACATATGAAGACTGTGGAGACACCAAGGTGGCCGCCCAGCAAACTTCTTCCAAGCCGCAGATGTCACAGCTGTAATGTTTGCAGGGACCTGTATGGATTGAAGTTCATAAGACAATTTAATTCAGGCTCTTATCCAGCACCCGAGACTAGACAATGAAGCCTTGGTACCCAAGGAGGCCTGGCGAAAGGAGATGAAGAGAGCTTCCGAGTGGCGGAGCGAGGTGCGGTCAATGTAGATCTTGAGGGCACGATGTACGTCAAGAGTGTACCACTTGCGCTCCCTCTTGTGACGGGGAGACAGACAGAAATCAGGTAAGGTCAACTCCTGACCTCGGTGGAAACAGCTATTGACCTTCGGTATGAATGTCGGGTCCAGTCTTAAGACAACTCGGTCTGGATGGAACACGCACAAGTCATGCCTGACTGAAAGAGCAGCCAAATCAGAAATACATCTGGCTGAGGTTACAGCCACCAAAACCAGCGTTTTAAAGGACAACAGTTTCAAAGAAGTAGATCTCATAGGTTCAAAGGGCGCGGAAGTCAAAGCCTCTAGGACACGAGGCAAGTCCCAAGTCAGATATCTATGTATGGCAGGGGTACGCAGGTTGGATGGTCCACGAAAAAGCTCCAGATCAAGGGGTGAGAAGGCAGATGTTCGGATGCCAGGCCATCCAGAACAGAGGCCAGAGTGGCCACCTGTCGGCACAGCGTGTTAGGGGTAAGTCCCTGATTAAGCCCCCTCTGCAGGAAGTCCAATATCTGCGAAATGGATGCTCTAAGTCCCCCACTCTAAGTCCCCCACGTGGCATCATAAATGTGGTTAGTAGAGCTTCTGCGTGATGCCTGAATGGTAGCAATAACATCGAGGGAGATGTTATCGGCTGTTAAGGCTTGCCGTTCAATCGCCATGTGGTTAACTGCAGCCATTGGGGGTCGGGATGACAAACTGACTCTTGGTGTAGAGACAGGAGAGACAGAGAGATGTGCCATGGAGTGGAGATTGACAGAGTCACTAGGTCGGTATACTAAGGCCGGTGTGGCCAATTCGGCGCTAGCAGCAACAGTTCTGCCTCCTGCTCCAGCATTTTTTGAATTGCCCTCTGAATGAGGGGAAGGGGAGGAAATGCGTACAGGAGACTCCTGGGCCACTGACATCTGAGAGCATCTACTCCTTCTGCCATCGGGGTCCATGAACCTCGAGTAATACCTGGGTACCTGGTTGTTGTCTGCCATTGCGAACAGGCCTAGGACTGGGAGTCCGAACCGTAGTGTCAGTCGATGGAAGAGGCTCAGATGGATGGTTCACTCCGCCTGATCTATCGATGTCCAGCCCAGACTGTCTGCTTGGATGTTGGAGACCCCTGAGATGTGTTCTGCCCTGAGAGATGACAGGTGAGATTCCGCCCACTGGCATAACTGGTTGGATTCCTGCATCAGGGACCAGGAACGAGTTCCCCCCTGTCTGTTTATGTGTGCCTTGGTCATGGTATTGTCCGTGAGGACTAATATGTGACGGGCCTGAACTCTGTGGTGGAAGTGTCTGAGGGTGAGGCGAACCACCTGCAATTCTAGCCAATTTATGCTGTTTTGGCTCTCTTCAAGGGACCACTGACCCTGAGCCACTAGGTCCTGCATGTGTACCCCCCATCCTGGGGGGGGCAGTTAGAATATGTTGTTTTTGGGACCTCTGAAATTCTTTCTCAAGGGACTTCTGCCTGCGCTCTTCTGCCCTGGTAGTCGCTTTAAAGACCTTGGGGTTTACTCCTGAGGAAGGGGCCTCTTTGGCTTGCCTCTTCCTGCTGCTCTTTGCCCCTGATGGCCCTCCTCTAATCCTGCATTCGTATCCATAGCTGGATCAGCCATTTCCCCAAACATAAATCAACAGCCCAATAAGATAGGCAACAGTCTCACCCATTTGCTGGCCAGGTGCTCATGATCCGGTCCATCTGGGGTGATCCCTCATTGCTGGGCACTCCAAACGGCTGCTGTAGAGTTCGCACCTTTTTTAAAGCATCCAAAATGGGCGACTTTTTTCTCTGAGGCTTTTCCAGGCCTCAAAATGGCCACTGCTATCTTCGCGGGCTTTTCCGACCCAAAAAATGGCTGCTGATACTAAGTGTGGCCAGGCGATTTGCAGAATGGCCAATGGACTCGCCTGGAATCGCTGCACGCGAAACGGCCAGTCGCGCATCCCTCCGAGTGCCCAGAATCAAGGAGCACCACAGGGAAAACAGCCGTGGAGCTGTAGCTCGTGAGCTGGCTGATCTGATTGCAAGGCAGGCTTCCTGAGCAAACTCGTGGCTGCAGGCAGTCAGACGGCTGAGGAGAAGCAGCCAGAGATCAGTTTTGAATTTCCCTCCAATTTGTAGAATAAAGGATTATTTAAGGAACCAATTTAAAGGAACAACAAATTTTTTTGGAAAAATTCACCAATTAAAGATATAATTAAATAATTTGGAGGAGAGATCAATTCTCACAGCCAGTCCAGGTTGGACTGAGTCTGAAACTGGGGAGGAGCCACAAGGGCCCGATGACATCATAATTGTAGACTCAGTCCAATTGGTTAATGGACAGAGCGTACCCAGTCTGCCTGCTATCTCTACGATAACAGGAAAACAAGTCTTTCCCCGTTCCTTAGACTGAAACACATTTATCTAGGCACTCAATCAAATATTTTTCAGAGAAATGTCCTAGTACGAGCCTGCCAGGCTAGTTAGGAAGATTCACAGAAATAGGATGATTAGATGAAAAGCATATTCTTTTCTGAAGTCACAAAAAAAGGAGGGAAAGATGGCACATTGATAGAGAATGCTGCCCCAACCCCTCAAAAAAAACCACCCTCTAGTGATCATCTATTAGAAATTGCTGCACATCATTCTAGTACATGATTCAGTTCACCTTAGAAGTGGCTTCCAGGTAATTGTATAGAACATTGACAGAAATGGTGAGGTCCCCAATGTTAAATGGGTATGAACGATTCCAGCCCTGAGGGCCAAATTTGCGCCTTTCTGCTACCACAGCATGGAAATAACAGAGGGCAAAAAGGATGCTCTTGAACTCATTCTCACGGGTACACATCTCCAGCGTGTCCTGCAGGAAAAGAAAAGTTGGTTTCCATAATAAGTACCAACTAAGTCAGGTGTGTTCAACTCGCAGCCCTGGATAGTTAGTAATAAGCCCCCACAAGATCATAATAAAAAAATATTTAAAAATAAAGGAAGTTTGTTATTTATATACATTAACTATATTATATATTTCATATGGTGTCAAAGACAATTCCACTTCAGTCAATGCAGACCAGCCAAAAGATTGGACAACCATGATCTAAGTCAGGGGTGTCCAAACTTGGGAACTTTAAGACTTGTGGACTTCAACTCCCACAATTCCGCAGCCACAAGTCTTAAAGTTCCCAAGTTTGGACACCCCTGATCTAAGTCTTTAGGTAGGAGCCAAATGAAATGAAGAAAAAGAATGACACCCTGATCCACATAAAAATTGGATAACAGTATCTGGGAGTATGAAAATCTCCACTCATCTTCATTACTTGAATGGATCTGAGAAGTTGTGAGAATGCCACGTTGACTTCCAGACTTACTCAATTTATTTTCCATTGATAATTCATTTTGGTCGCTTTCATGCTAACATTTTTTCATTACTTATTAATAAATAGATTACTTAAAGATTTTTTTTTCTCTGAACAAATAAAATGTCACTTTATGGTTGTCACAATGCTTTTATCTGGTTTTTAAAAAGTCATCTGAATACTTGTAGCTGTTTAAATGCTCTCTCATACAGCCTGATCTTTTATGCTGCATAGGAATCTCTATTAGGTGATGGCTCTTCTTATAGTCTGCTTATAGTGTGGTTTGGAGACTAGATGGATAATTGCAGGAGTATTGTGACTGACAAATGTGCAACAAAAAGGGCTTGTTCTGTTTCAATTGTTTAGATAACTTTTTGCTCTAAATAAAATCATGGGAAAAGAATCTCCATGGATTGGAGTTGGGATCAATGAACATTATAAATTGATTAAATGTCTGCCATAACGATGTTCAAGAGCACTCTTGATTGTTTTTGACAGATTAACTGAAAATCAAAGAGCTGTTGGATGGTTAGCCAACACTCAATATTGTTTCCCATGTAAGTTGGAAATAGTGCTTACAAGCCTTGGGAATAATTTTTCCCCACAAATGTGCTTAGCGTCCTGGATGAAAAGTGAGACAAAGGCCTGAGTCATAATATTAGGACAAATATACCCTGTGCTTATTTATCCTCACACATTTCTCTACTTGCAAACTTGAAAGAACAACAGAATGCTTATGCAATGCAAAACCTACCATTTCTGTTTAAAAGGAATGTGGCAATAAACTCTTTCTAGACCTGTTTGTTTGTTTAATTATTTATTTATTTAGAACACTCAATATAGCCACTAATCATATAACTAGCTCTGGGCTGCTCCAATCATGTTTCAGCATCTCTATGTGAATGCATCTTGTACTGATTGAACTAGAAGCTCAAATCAGTTAAAAGAGGTACAGAGATACTGTCATAGCAGTATTGTAGGCTATGAAATGTTTTGTAAAAGAAATCAGCCATTTTGAGATACTACCTGATTTTCAGAAGCAAGAAAATAAATACTCCATCTTACCTCTCTTTCTGGAATATAGAATGTTTGTCTGTCTGTCTGTCTGTCTGTCTGTCTGTCTGTCTGTCTGTCTGACTGACTGACTGATTGATAGTTTCATATCTCACTTTTATTTTTTAGAAATCTCAAGGTGGTAAACCTACCCAATACTCCTTCCCCCTCCTATTTTATGATAAATTATAAATGATAGAAGATGGGAACAAAAGAAGCATGACAGCATTAATTCCCAGCCAGCCGTGCCAACTCAGACATCTAGTGCTTTTCCAGAAGAGTATTGAGTAATGACAAGAGCTGTTAGAAAGCTAAAAAGCAGAGCCCTCCCCCCCCCAAATGGCAATGCTTCAAACATCCTACATTCTAGACTAGTCTGGCTGAGAGCCTTGAGTTCAGAAAAATCATTCCCTTCTTCAAAGCAATACAAGTCAACGTACAAGAGGAAACGCTTGGCTAGTTTAGACAAACAGTGTTGGAAGGGACTTTGAGATTACATGCACAATTCAATTCTTGAGATGAGGTTCTAATTATGAGAGCTGCCTCACCCCAAAGAGCTAATACCTTGACACATTATAATAGGCCTGAATGGAGTTATCTAAATCCAGTTTCATAGCATTTCCTGGCCTGGCTCTGAAACAGCGCACCAAGAATCTCCCTGAGGTGGGAGCAAGGATAGAGGGATACCTGGTTAAAGTTGTCCAGAGCCTTGTGCAGGTTGGCATGCATCCCAGTTGGAGGTTCATTTGTGATTTTGATGGAATTCTCAAGGATACCCTGTGGTATCAGATGGCTTTCAGGAGAAGCTGCAGGTTCTGCACTGATAAAGATCCGGAAATCAGGGTGACTACCTTCACTGTGCTGCTCTAGTTTCTTCTCCAGAGAACTCAACCACTTGGCCACCAGGTGAATGTTCTAGGAGAGAAAGGCAAGGTTATTAAATCCTTCTCTTAAAGCAGCTGCTGCATCAATATCTTCCGGAAAATAAGAAGCACTGTGATGTACACACACACACACACACACACACACACACACACACACACACACACCAAAAAAAACCACCTTGCTTAATAGCTCTGAGCACTATAATTCACTTCCCCAGGAATTAGCTGCACATATACAATGTGGATTTTCTACACTTTGAAATGTAAATGATCAAGACAAATAACTAGCAATTAAGGAAACAGTTCTGAGTGTTTGTTTTCTTAGGGGTGATGATGGTATTCTGTTTGTTAGAATAATGTACTGTTACTGAAATAACATTATTTCCTCCAGACAAAACAAATTTCCAGTAAACAGCTGAAATAAAATTGCTTGATTATTTTCAATGAAATAATCCATCCTTGAAATCTAAGCTAGTTACCAGAAAATCAGATTTCACATCCTGCTCAGCTGAGGTCTTCAAATATTTGCAATGCTGGTACTTTTGTTCAGAATGACTCATTTCAGTTTTCCACCATTCCAGCCAGAGGTGGGTTGCCAATTATTTTACTAACGGTTTGGGCACGCTCCCGGGTGCGCGCGATACTTCTGCACATGTGCAGAAGCATCCAGGCGGGTGGACAGAGCCTCCCGCAGCCAATACTATCAGTTTGCCCGATCTGGGCTGAACCAGCGGCAACCCACCTCTGATTCCAGCATAGATTAGGCTGAGAAAGACTGACTGGCCCCAAATCACCCAGTGAGTTTTATATGGCAAGCTGAGACTGAGTCTTGCCACCAACTGTGATATCCATCCTACAGCGTATTGCCTTTTGATGTTATGTGAGAAAAATGTAAACATGACACCAGTATGGACACTATAAAAGAAAAAAAAATGTTTTCCTGGTTCTTTGTATAGGTAACTCCATTATGGAAGGCAAAAGCAAAGATATATTTCTTTGGCTAAAATAAATAAGTAATATATCTACGTGAATTAAGAAACCTTTATCAAACATTTAAACTTTGATCTAGGAGTGAAATGAAAGGAAGGCTTAAATTATTCTATCAAAATCGAGAAATCCAGAGCAGACATCTATCTCAAAGCCAGAAATACGGATGCAGAGATCCAAGGAGTTAGGATTTACAAAAGCAGACAGTTTCTAAACATGTCTTGCTTGTTTCCAGCACACAGAAAAATCTAATTTCCGACATAGCCCAGATTTCAATAAATAAGCAACGCTCATAACAATGGCGGAACGCTAGAGAAATATGAAACTGAACACATCTTCAGCAAGGCATATTATTTATCACAATTCACAGATCAGAGTGATAGCTTTAAGCTAGTAGAGAGCCATCAATTTAGATAATCAGGGTCTTTGTGTGAGGAAGAACAGCTGAAAAGTGTGGGGAATTTCTTATCTTAGAAATGGGAAGGACTTTAAAAACCTTTCACTTCCAAAATAAAAAAGGCTATTGTTTGGTAGCTTTCAGGTACAAATTAAAGCTTAGCTTCTGGGGATACATCTGAAAGACTCAAGAATACAACACAGCACAATCCTATTGCTAATAGAAGCTAATGTTCCTTTTTAAAAAAAAATGTTACGGCCTTTTGGGAATGAGGCTATTTCAAAAGCCAACTGCATGCCAAACCCCAGTAAGACCAAGTGTAGCGAGTCAAAGTGAAGCCATTCTAGGACAAGGAGAAAAAACTATATTGGAGTTTTCCCATTCGCTCGTAGCAGAGAACAAGTCCGTCCTTTTATCGAAATGAAATGTAACTAGCAGAACTAAAGTTATTGTTCTTTCTTCCGGTGGGCCTGGTATCCTCATTTTTAGCCATTAATCAAACTTCACCAGGTCTTTTTATTGGTAATATTGGTAGTATTCACACAATGGGAAAAAATGTTGTTCTGAGAGTAGAACAAGGCACTCGATCCAAACCAAACAGCATCCCTAACCAGTCTAGTATTTACTGTATGCTGCAATGCTGGAAGATACAGACTCACTTTCTAATTTGAAAGGGAAAGTGATGGGGACGGCTTACATTTCTGTTGTCTTATCACCACAGAACTAGGGGACATATCCAGACATAGTCAAATTAAGTCTGTCTTCCAGTGATGTTTCTGCCACTTCAGCTCCCAATGTCATCAGAGAACCAAAGGCAAGCTGGGATTGGCCAAAAAAAGGAGAGGCCATTCAGAAGTGACTTTGTCAAGGAGCCAAGATACTGACTCATGTCAGCAGTGAATGAGGTCCTCAAGATTATCAGGAAACTCTCTAAGTGCATGTTGGAAACCAAGTGAATCCATTGAGGCATCTGAGGCAGGTTCTCTGAATGGACCTGACCTTGTGGAGGAAAGGGCAACAGTTGTATCTGGGTCAGAAAGTGTTCTGCCACAATAAAGGATAGGTGGTTAATACCGTCTACATCTGGATCACCAAACTACTACTCAGAGGCAAAGGCCAGGTCTACATGTCCCTCAAGGCCATTCCTTCCATCCTCTGCATAGGGATACATGCCCAATCTGCCCATTCATCACCACCAAATTGTGGATGGATGTGGCCTTCCTACAAACAGACCTGGCATTAACCATCAGCAACTGAAGGCCAGGTGGTCCAGCAAACCGGTCCCCGTATCTCCTGGTAGAGGTAATCAAAGAAGAAACTACCAATAAATTGGGTACCTTTCTTCCTCTGAAATTAATTGGTCATTTAATATTATGCAAGTGTATGTGGGTTAGACTGTATGTGCTTGTGAATCAAATGACAAGAAAAAGAGTGAAATATATTCTCCAACCAATAAACATAAGGAGGGACCAATACCTCATTTGGAAAGGAAGTCCTGAAGAACAACACAAGGTAGAGCTTGGTGAGAAATAAGATTTCTGCTGGGAAAAGCAGAGTTAAGGTTTATATATACTGCATATTCAGTTATTGTAAATAAACCAAGTTATTAGTGGTTTAACTGAAGTTCTGGAACATTTCAGGAAGAACAGACCACAGGTTAAAGAAGAATGTAGTAAAATTAGAAACATGAACTTAACCTAGAACCCTAAATGCCTTAAAGGATATCATAGCAGAATTGAATCAAACACAGCATTAAGTGGATCAGCATAGTAAAACTGACTTGGAAAAGGATCAGGATATGGAGCCAGAGCACTACCAAGTGCTGCTCCACAAATGCACTGCCTGGATACATAGACATTTCATATGCTTTGAACTGAAAGCCAGCACCCAAGACTGCGTGCATTGGATCAATTAATGATAAGTGGAACTGGAAGAACAGAATGTCTTTATGAGCAGCAACTGTGCACTCTGACAGTCAGCAAAATCTTTCTCGTTTCAATTAATAGTTCAAAACAGCTCCTAGAGTTCCAAATTGCAAGGAAAAGACAAGAAATGAGAGTGTGGGCACAAGCTGAAGAGTGCAAACAATCCTCAGATTTCTAAGGGGGAAAAAAACCTTGACAGAACACAACAGGCACTTGTATACAGCATGATTAAGACAGCATAATTTAGGAACTTAGGCTTTTTACTGTGTCTCCCAGGCAATCTCGGGAACGCAGCTTTCATCATAATGAACGAGGCATGGTGGCTGTTTTTCTTCTGTTGTATTACATTTCTGGAAGATTATTTGGTTCAGCTGCCTGGGTGACATGTGACTGATTAAAATTGTCCAGATGCCAAGTTTTGTGTATCCCAAGACAGTTCTTGGAGCTTATTGGTGTTCAGAAAACAACAGGCACACACCCACACACCACTGAGTTATTTCTCACCAGTCTGCTAAAGCCACTTTACTGTTGCACTTCAAAAGGGTGCAAAACCCACCCGTTCTTGCTGCTGAACTTGGTGGAGTTTCTCTTGTTTATAACGAACTCCCTTTTTTTCTGGATTATTTGCAGAAAACACAGTAAGAAAGAGAGTCAAAGGATGAATGATTCAGAAGTCAAAGGACTTACAATTGTGATTGAGCCCACAATTACAGTTATAAAAGTCATGCCGCTCAGTGACATGAGTCATCACGTGGCCCCATCTGATTTTACAATTTTTTTTTGCAGTGGTCCTTAAGAAAACGCATAGTTGTTAAGCAAAATCATTTTTTCGCTATGGGATTTATTTATTTTTTGCAAGAAACCAGAATTAAGGAGAAGGTTCTGGCAAAACAGCATAAATTGCAGCCACCTAACCAGGAACATTGCAAACAGCTTTAAATGCAGGCCAGTTGCCAAGTGCTCACAATGCAATTATGTGAGCACAGAACAGGGACAGCTGTTGGAACTTTGATTCCAGGTCTTAAGTAGCTTCTGGGGGTTGTAAATTCAATGGTGACTAAGTAACTGGTTGTATGTCATTGACCACCTCTATCTATCGATACATTTTACAGATAGTCCTTGACTTATGACTAGTTGCTTTATACCCATTCAAAGTTATGATGAACCTCTCCAGAGGTAGGTATGATCTGGTTCTGAAGTTCCAATTGTCAGGATTCCCCTGCAAACATGTCATTGCTTTTCTCATCCTCTGCCATCCCATTCTCCTTCTGCCTTCAATTCATACGGAGTACTTACATCTCAGTAAGGAATTAGTCAATGAGTCAAACAGTTTTTGGAAATTGTAAAACTTAAATTTCATTCGTATGTTTTTCGTGATTCCATGGTTCATTTAAAAATGTTAAATTAAAAAAAAACCAAACACTACTTCTTTTGCAAAGGTGTGATCACCAGCTATTCCCGACTTTTGATGTTGAAAATTTCACATAATGTACATATTTCTCCTTTTGAAGATTACCATGGCTCTGTGGGAGAAAGGGAGCATATGCAAGCATGCTCCTGTTAGAAAGGTACCCAGTGAGTAGTATTGAAAGGAAAGAAGCTGCTTGTCTAACTTACCAGGGTAATGTCCAGAGACAGAAAAGGGAAATGCACATACAATAGACATATGTAGGTACTTGTTTTAAAACATTATTTGAAAAAAAAATGGTGTGCAATGGATTTCCATGGAAACAATGGTGGACACAGATTTGGTTTTTGGGGACCCGACAACCATGGAGAACAATTTGCTGTCAAACAGGTCAGTGCATCAAAATCCCTCTCTAGATAAAGGGGAGGAGCTGAGATCACCCATAGTGCTCTACACAGCCCCTACAATAAGACTGTAAAACAGCAGTCTCTGTCAAGTTTTAGAGTTCTTGGAACCAAAAGAGTTAGCTGTGCTTTAGGGTCTTCAAAGAGACACTGGGTTTGCCTTAATGCCCTTAATCACTTTAAGGAATGGCTTGTTAACTGGTTCTGAGTTCTTGTTGTTTTATATTAAGAACTTTTAGAAGAACAGGTTAGGGTCCTTTGTAAAAGAAGCTTCATAAGAACATCAAAAGTTATTCTGAAATAACCAGCGAAAGGGTGATTAGAATGTTGATTTTAGAAAGTTTTTAAAAGTCTAAGGGATCAGATGGATTTGAAATAAGATTTTGAAACTAATTGTAAGAATCCTTCATGTGGGTTGTTTAATATCCTATTAAAAATATATTAAGGTGTAAAAAAAATTCCTGTAGGAAAATATTGATGATTAGACAAAAACAAAAGATGAGGGCTACACACTAGAGGCAACCAGAAAGAATTAAATATTAAAATTTAAAGAGAGATCCACTAATATAGAATGGAGAAAAGTATATTAACTTTAGAAGAATTCGAGGATATTTGGCAACAGTACACTCAGAAAATTCTTTTAAGAGTGTTTACTATCATAAAAATGAGTTTAAAAGAGGTGATAGGAGTGGATACAGCAGAGAACCAACTTGTTTTTGGATATGGATTTTAAAATGACAAGATATACACATTATTATATGGAGGAGGAAATGTTGTATTTTTAGAGAAAATGATAAGTTACTCTGTAAACTGGAAAGAAATATGAAACTGATTCATTTGATTAAGATTAAAATAGACATTTTATTTTTGGTAACTCTTACTGGACTTTTGCTGATTAAGATTGAATGGCGAGGCTTTTTATATGTTTATAGATAAAAGATGAGATATGGGGAAAAGAGATATTTGACTGAAATATTAGAGAAAATGATGTTAATGAAAGTGTTTATAGTCATCCTGATAAAGATGGAAGCCATTTCTTACACATCTTTTTTCTTCTATATTTTTTATTTCTTTTCTCCCTTTCAATCTTTTTTCATTTTTTATGTTTTTCTTGGTTTGTATTAGTTTTTAATCTTGTTTTTAACCTTTAGTAAACGTTAGTATTAAAAAAGGACACTGATGTTGCTAAGGTAACTCTTAGAAATAGTAGCATAGAAACCAATAATTTATCTTATCACTGATCTTCTCCTACTCCTGTCAGTAGAGATGCAATGAAAATTTGTTGAATCCTTTCCATCTTCTATAGCTCAACCATCCCCAACCTGGCACACTCTAGATCACGGGTGTCAAACTCATTGTGTCATGTTGATGTCACATGACGTATCACAATATTTTTTGCCTTCCCAGAGCTGGGATGGACGTGGCCTGTGCGTGGTGCATCCAGCCCATAGGCTACCAGTTTGACACCCCTGCATCTAGATTGTTTTTCTTGTACCTCTGAGGGAATTCCATTTCCAAAATAGCTGACTGCATTGTGTATCATGATGTTAGTAGGATACCCAACATAGGCAACATAAGTTATAAAAATGCTGATTTTAAAAGCCACTCCTACCATAACTTTAAAATAAAATTCATAGTTTATTTGTTATCAATAACAATCAGTAATGATTATCTACCACATCAGAGGCAATATACCTCACAATATTAGTTGCCAATTATTGGATCATGATCAGAATGACTCCTGTCATTACTGTGATCTTTCTGAACACTTCTGATGTATCACTGCAACAAACAAGATGCCAGACCATATAAAAATTAAGTCTAATCCACCAGCTCTCTTCTATTTTGGGGAGATTTTCCCAACTTAAATCTAACTGTAGCATAAATATGTCCTTCCAACCTTTTTTGTCCTCCTGTACTACTATGACTTTGACCCCTCTTTTCCCTAATAGACACCTGAATAAACTTTAAGTTTTCCTTAGGTGGTCCAGGGTTAATGTTTTATCTCTTCAGCAGGCAACAAATCATTGGAAATTATTGTAGGTACAATCTCAGACACTTCTTTGACCATTTCATTAGAGCCAGGGAATGGAATTAGCCCAACACCTTCTGAGCAATAAATGTTACGCCAGTGTGGTTCGGGGTGGGTGTCTTTAAGTCAAAGGAATGGTCATATACCTTTTATGGCAGGAGTGTCAAACTCGATTTCACTGAGGGCCACATCAGGGTTGTGTTTGACCAGGGTGGGCATGCCCATCTTCATGTTACTTGCTCTGTTTTCAGCTGTGACGGCTATATTCAGCCCTCCTGGGCTCCATTTTTGCTGGCAGAGACACTGCGGGTCATTCCTTCGCTGATTCCAGGGGGCCCCATGGGCAGATCTAATCACCCCACAGGCTGGATCTGCCCCGCGGGCCTTAAGTCGGACACCTCTGTTTTAGGGGATGAGGTACACCAAATCTATGAGCTTTGAAACCTCTTTTGTGTAATCTCCCCTCTTAGAATCCTCCAAATTACACTGGTGGGTTAAGGAAAATAAGTATGATAAGCTTCCAAACCGCTGCTGTAAGTACAGTTCCCCCTATCCTCATTCAAATACGGGAAAATAGGTCAAAAAGACTCTCGTCAGTGCTCAGCTAATAAAATAATAATAATTTTAAAACTGCAGGTCCAACCAAAAATAATTGCATGTCCCTGTCTTAGCGGTATATTTTTCATTTTACTGATTATTCTAAGGGAAAACTACAGTACTAAAGGATCCACGTTACAGCATCCCCACTGGGCAGTTCCCCTTCCTCCCACCTCAAATAGACAATGCATTAAGTAAAAGCCTCAATAAAAGCCTCCATAAATGAATATGGAAACTGTTTTCTAAGATGCCATATACCTGTATCAGATATCAATTGAGAAGGGAGCATTAATCCTTATTTTTCTGTGCATTTCAACAATTCTAAAATTTGCTTTTCAAAAAAAAGGGCCCCCAAATCTCTTGATACAAACCAGGTGTGGTATGCACATAAATAAAGAAATAGCCTTGTCTCATGATTTGAAACACAAGAAGAAATTTGCCAATGCAATGAAGGCAGTGGTGGGATTCAAAATTTTTACTATCACTTCTGTGGCCGTGGCTTGGTGGGCATGGCAGGCGAAGGATATTGTAAAATCTCCATTCTCTCCCCACTCCAGGGGAAGGTTACTGCAAAATCCTCATTTCCTCCCAATCAACTGGGACTCGGGAGGCCGAGAATAGATGGGGGTGGGGCCATTCAGAGGTGGTATTTACCAGTTTTCCGAACTACTCAAAATTTCTGCTACTGGTTCTCCAGAATTGGTCAGAACCTGCTGAATACCACCTCTGAATGAATGGTCTAGCACCCCTAAGAGGCAAATTTCTCCCAAAAGTGTTCTGTTTCCTATTTATATTTCCATTACATCATACAAGGTATTTTCTGAATGGAAAGAAAGCATCTCTGCAGAGTGCCCAAGTGCATTTTATTCTGGTGGCGGGCAAAATATATAGTTTATTCATGCCAGAAGGCACATGGTGAGGTTTATTTATGTTAGGATGATAACGCACAGAGGTTTCCATTGGCAAAAGAATGCTAAGTTACCTTGAAACCTCTTCAGGGCTGCAAAGTAATCCTTAGAGAGTCAGAAGCATGGTGTACTATTTCTACCCTGATGGCTGGTAAAAGCCAAAGACATAAAAATGATCATGTCCACCTAAATGCCTTTTTATGTGCCCAATTTAAACACAGTCTGGAAATTCTAGAATGCAAATTTGGTTGGCAAAGAATTCAAGGTTGAAGGTAATTGTTTCTTAAGTGGGGAAGGGGCGGTTGCTTGGTTGGTTTCTTATGCAAACAAGCCTTCCACTTCTTAATGCTTAACAAGTAAACCAATTACTTAACATGCAACAGGGAAATTTCTGCCAAGTCCTTTGATCAGTGCACTGCTATGGTTGAGCAGTTCATTGTGATTTAATTTAGTACATGAACCCAATTCAGTCTCCATATTAATGTATGAAAATGGGACAAAACATAGGCATTTTTGTTAAGCACATTGTGGAAGGAAGATAATGGCATTCTGATTAATAAGCAAAGACTACAGTTAAGTTAAGAAAAGCTACAGTAGTGCTTATATTCTTTCCCCAAAAATTTTGGCTTTCTGACTATGATGTATTTCACAAATTAAGACAGGAAACAGGATTTAAAGAAAGAAAAGAACATTTAGGACCAATGACAAACATATTCTATTCTATTCCATTCCATTCCATTCTATGTCATCCATTTCTTCACACATAAAACATCAGAGAGAAACGGCTTGCTATTAAGGCCCTTTGCATAAGGTGCTGAAGAAAACCACAGAAATACAGACCAGAACAAATATTGCTGCAGAAAAAATATTATGGAATAATAATATGAATGAAAATCCACCATGAACTGCAGTAGAAGGGACATTTCCATCTCATTTACTGTATCCCCTCAATCCTCTGGGCTAGAAGAGAAACATACTTTGTAAAGGGTATCATTGACTAAATTCTTCAAAAACAGCAAAAATTAGGTACATCAGGATTGGTGGACTTCCTTAAACGTGAGTGCCTGATTAATGAAAATATGTACATAGTTGACATGGCTTTAATAATTAATGAAACCAATGAAATTCTCACCCACTCATCAATCCAACCCCCCCCCCAATTTAAATGAGCCACATTTGCATGATTATATAGAAAGAGCCAATATATAAGCAATTGTGTGGCTCAGTGATAGTTGCCATCCTCATTCTTGAAGCTGAAATGCTATCCTCAAAACCTCTTCCCTTCTCCCTTGAGACTACAGTCTCAATAGTTCAGTCTCTAAACACAGCTCAGCCTGGGCAGAGAATTCAACTTGCTGAGCATTTGTTGCACATTTTCTTGGAAGTTAATTTCTGTACCTTAAAATTATGAAAGTAAATTGCAGCGAATCATGCCTGATGATATGCCAAAACAATAAATGGTGACAGGAGAAGAATTTTCAGGGATCAGAGGGCACAGCTTCAGGGTACACTGCACACTGCTCTCTCTCTCTCCTTGGCAGATGCCAGAAAAATGAAAAATATGCAGAATATGCGCAACTAATTTCAACTTTTCTTGATGAAGAATTGAAATTCATGTTGGTATATCCTTTCCTACACACACACACAAAATAAAGTAGTATACATAATCGTATCAGCCATTAGAATGTGAATTGTACATTCAGCAATGTATGTAGGTGGGTAGGAATCCCACCTGTCATTTTGGAATGAAGAATGCAAATTAAATGTACTGATGTAAAAGCTAAATGAACAGCAGCTTTTCCCAAGACAGCGCCATCCAGATGTTTTTTTTTAAGTCTGCAAACTCCATTTATTCTTAGCCACCCAAATAAGGGTCACACAGGCTGGTATTTCTACAGAGTTCTAAGCAGCAGAAAGACTGGGAGATTTGTCAAAGAGTGATTTGTTCTACTCCGGATTGCTCCTGCTTTCACCTCTCTGGATAACAGATGGCTTGAAGGCAGACAAGAGACCTCTTCTCCCAAGCCAAAAGAGAACACAGACCTGCAAGATAACCCAGTGTCCTTCTGCTGCTCCCAGGTCGAGGGCTTGTTCTGCTACTATCTCTTGACCTTGCCCCAGTGAGACATTATGGAAATTCCGGTTGTTAAATGTGTAGCCAAGTTTCTTTCCTGAAAGGAAAAAGTAAGTGTTTCAGTCCAGAGAAAAACAGTGCCAGCAACTCACAGTAGATTGGCAGCCACAGATTTAGCTTTGTACCAGATCTACTACGTTGATTAGCTGTGCAGGCCGATCCTACATGGGATTGAAGTATACAACAAATAGAGGTATGTAGGTGTTAATCCTCCCCCCATTTCTCTTCCTGCCTAAAATCCTGTGACTAAACCTCATGGACAAAACTGCTGTTTAATTTCCCCAAGTGCATGGCTGCAAATAGTACTTTATATCTTCATAGATTGAGATGGTGTTTGGGAACAATATTGATCTACATCCTAAAATGATTATCTCCCATGGTGCTCCTGGCTGTTTCTTAAGGCAACTTCAGTAATTGCAGTCTAAATTGCTGTGAGCTGGCAATGGGGCCTGAATGGTTATCCCCTTGCTTCTTGGTCCTCCCATCCATGCAAAGAAAGCAAGCCTCTTTAGATGACTCCCAGGTAGTGTTTCCTAACAGTGCCTGTTTTTAAGGACTGTTCCATCCTCACAAATCTCTTTGCCTTTCCTTTGTTTTCCCAGATATTTGCACATGGATGCCTTCACACCTCAATTTCCACAGTATCTCCTTTATACTACACAGACCTTTTTTTACTTTTTTCCTCTGATTACTGTACAATTGTTGCTCTGATGCTATAGTAATTAAAGGAACAAGAAATGGGAAGTTCGTTTGCTCCTGAATTCCTTTGTAAGATAATGTGGGATGGTGATGGGCTGAGTGGGGTAGGAAGGGAAGGGGTGAAAAAAAGCACGCACACACACACACACACACACACACACACACACACACACCCTTACTGGGATTTGAACCTGGGCTGTATTACATATTAGGCAGATGTGTTAGCCACTAAGCCACAGGCTCTCCTCCTTATCAGCTGAGCCAGGGAAATAGGTATGTATTTGTGTTACAAGCCCTGGTGTGCCCAAATATGGGAGGGAGCTCACTACTCCCCCTTTCTGTCCTTCGGCTCATTACAGAAGACCATCCAGGCAGAAAACCATATTTTTATTTTTAATGTTGCCTTTGCTATGTTTGTGTTGTATTTGTGCTGATAAATAAATAAAGGAAGACTAGTATAGATCTATTTCAAGCTATTTAGCTCTCATCAGCTAGCCATACCCTTACTGGGATTCAAACCTGGGCTGTACTACATATTAGGCAGCTGTGTTAGCCACTAAGCCACAGGCTCTCCTCCTTATCAGCTGAGCCAGGGAAATAGGTATATATATATATGCTGGTTTTGTTGTATTCGGGTCTTTTCCCATGTAAGATTGAGATTGTCTTGGCAACGTTTCAGCAAGATCTCACTCGCCATCTTCAGGCTGTTGTTTGTTAACAATAGCCTGAAGATGGCGAGTGAGATCTCGCTGAAACGTTGCCAAGACAATCTCAATCTTACATGGGAAAAGACCCGAATACAACAAAACCAGCATACCTACACCTGTGAAAATCTACGAAAACATATATAATTAATTAATTATGGAAGCTATCGAAATAGAGAAACACCCCCACAACATGAAGAAACGTGATGATACTTCCTGCCTACCAGACATCTGGAAACTAGCCCTAGTCAATAAATGAGTCCCAGCCACAAAAACCAACACAGGACCCAAAACAAAAACAACACAGAACACAATGTTCACCAATCACCCTAACCAAACCAATTCAATCAACCAATCAAGATGTGACAACACAGCCAACCAATCCATTTAAAGCAACAAAGCCAACATTCCACACACACACACCTAGATTTATAGAAAAACGGCAGCTCCGATCACGCTTTGCTTGTACAAGCACGAACCAAAGGCACCAGCCTCCACAGGAGCTATTGACTTGAAGGGCTTAAGAGAGCTTGGGTCAGAAAACAGAAGTTTTGGAGCAAAACTGGAAGATACTGGTGCTGATGTGTTTACAGTGAGCTAGGACTGGAAGCCAAGCAGAAAGTGTGCATCTGCCTTTTGTCCAATGCTCCAAAGGCAGTCCATCACTGGTCTTCTCAAACCCAATCAAAACAGAGATTGCAGCAGGCTCTGTTTAGTGCTGCTAGACACAATTCAACAGTCAGCGGAGAGATGTGAAAATGGGACTACTGTCCCAGGTGTTTGAGTGGAAGGGACAAAAAAATGCAGGTGTAAATAAAGTATAAGATGGTGGCTTTTATGGCAGTGTGCTAAATTAAAATATGTTTCTCCCTGGAACCAACAAAGAAAGGGGATTTTATTTGTTTGTTTTTGATGAAGCAAGTTCCTATGCAGTAGTTGTCATATGGTTTCTGATGTACTGTATTTACCATGTTTCTCTACATCTTTCAAAGGATCCACTCCAGGTGAGAGAATAAAGAACATGGGGGTCGCAGGTCCTGACTCCTCATAGGATATTGCAAAATCCAGAGATCGTCCTACCACGTATTTGCTCCCAAGCTTTTCTTCCACAAAACCCCTGTTGAAATAGATTGGTAAAGAATTATGTGTGGCAATTACAATGTATTTATTAAGGAAACAAATTACTATAAAGTATGACTTATCCTAGACTGAGGACTCAATATCTCCACCTCCCAAATCCAATACCAGGAAAAAAAAGTCATATATGGAAGGACTGCCAGATTATTCACCTAATATGTCAACTGGCAATACTGAAAGAGAATATTGACTTGAGGTCCCAAAGAGAAAAGTGAATGGCTTCTTTTCTTATGCGTTGCTTTGACCAATTGTATGCTCTGCCCTTGAGAAAGGTTAGATTTCCAGAAAGCTCAAGATTGCAATAAGATCTACTTTATCCATCTTATGAAAACAATGGAAATTCATTTTAAACAAGAAATATTTATGGTTTTAATAAGAGGTCTTAATGCTGTCAATACCGTGGCACCAATATTGTTATTGCTTATTGCTACAAACTACCAAAATTATTAACACTATAAAAACTTTAGATGTGTTGAATGAATGCAAAATTCTTAAACTTTAAGAGCCACAGTGGCGCAGAGGTGAGAGTACAGTACTGCAGCTACTTCTGCTGACTGCTGGCTGCCTGCAATTTGGCAGTTCAAATCCCATCATGCTCAAGGTTGACTCAGCCTTCCATCCTTCTGAGGTCGGTAAAATGAGGACTCAGATTATTGGGGGCAATATGCTGACTCTGTAAACCACTTAGAGAGGGCTGTAAAGCACTGTGAAACAGTTTATAAGACTAAGTGCTATTGCTATTGCTAAAATGGTATGGAAAACATCAGAGACTAAGTCAGGAAATGGTACAGAACAAGCTTATATTGCAATATATTTGATATCTAGTCTGATATGCAATATACCATCTGAGTCATGATTTAGAAAAAGACAGCTATTGGGATCTAACTTTTATCAAGAATCAACTCGTGTATTCAGGTAATATTTTTAAAAAATATGTTAAAAAGGAATACCAATAAATGCATCTTCCAAGGTCCATTCCCTTCCTAAGCACCATTGCTAGAAAACCACATTCTATCCATGGAATCTTCTCTAACACCAAAGTTCCAAACCATTGACAGTCTTTCTGTTTTATTCTTTAAAGTCCAGCTTTTGTTTCCCTAAAGCATCCTATCGAAAATGAATATTTTTTCCTCCATTGCTATTCTACCAAGTGTTGGTCTGCATTGTATTTCTTGACTACAGTGCCTTAATACTTAATCCACTATTTTGATATCTTCGTTGTCACTTTTAAGTCTGTTTGTTGTGGTTCTTCATATTTAATTTTATTCTTAATTTTTCCCTATGCTTCTTGACTTTCATTATAACAGTTCCATGGCATTTGCATTTTCATCATTCAGAATAATGTCATCAGCATTGGTGCTTCTCCCTCCAGCTTTAAAACTACATTCATTTTCGAATCCATACGTAAGAGGAGAGGAGGAATAAGTAAGGAGAGAAGACTGTATACAGCTTTGTCCTATCCCTTTGCCAGTCTGGAGCCAATTTGTTTCAATATGTTCAGTTGATATTGTGACTTCCTAACCTGTCCATAAGTTTTGCATTGGGACCATGAGATGTTCTGGGCTTCCCATTTTTCCAAACGCACAGATTCACAGCTTCAACATGATCTTTAAAAAATGTTGCTAATAACATGAAATAGAAACTCTTTTACTGCAGATGTCAAGGTTGGGAACCCACTGATAAATCCTCTACATTAGACGTATTCAAAATGATTTTGAAGAAAAGTCTGGGCAGACCATCAGATACTGCTTCCTAGTGAGAATGGCTGAATTAGATGATTGGCTTTCCAAAATTTTGTGATTCTTTAATTCATGAGTATGGGATTGTTTTTCTACAACAATCATGCAGCTGCTGAAAATCAAATTAGAATCTTTGAGTCCAGGGACATACTGTATTTTTCGGACTATAAGATTTCGAAGAGGAAAACAAGAAATAAAATAGTTTTTGCTCTCCCTGGCCCCCAGGAGCACTCTTCAGGCCTCCCAAACCCTCTGCAGATCCAATGTTTGCGAAAATGGGCCCATTTTTGGCCTCCCGAACCCTCCACATGTCCCATTTTTGCCCTCCCCAGCTCCCAGGAGCACTCTGCAGACCTCCCAAATCCCCTGTGTGTCCCATTTTTGTAAAAAATGGGCCCAGTTTTTGCAAAAATGGGACACACAGGGCAGGGTTTCAGAAGGCCAAAAATGGCTGCATTCAGTGGAATGACACACTGATATTTCCACCCTCTTTTTTGGGGGGGGGGGAGAAGTGCGCCTTATACTCTAAAAAGTATGGTAATCAGATATCCAACAGATGACTAAACTGTTAAACTATTGTTTCTCAAACTTGGTGAAATTAACCAAAATTGTAAATGTGGTTTTTCTTCAGGTAAAAAGACACAAACCTGTTACCCAATCAAAACAGGGGCATTTAAATAAGGACCTTCTGATCGTTGGTTTTGGGTAATGAAGGAAAAGATTCTGGAAGCACTGTATTAAACAATAAAGAAATCCTGGTGGACATTTTGCTTTTCTCAAATCACTTGTACCATTGTTGTAGTGCCTGCCTGTATATTGCTAAGCCTGTTTTATTAAATAACTTATAACCAGTCAACAGCAACTGGCTTCTTGGTATTATTACTTATTTATTTGTTTATATATATTTTTCCTGTAGGGATAAATAATGCTACAAGACCTATTTTTTTCACAGAACCTCAGAGAAATAGCAGACAAAAATGTTACAATAAATTATAGAGCTTGCTTGCGCCAGAAGAGTTTATTTTTAACATTTCAGAGATAGAAGGTATGTGTCTTGCCCTCGGATGTGCAAGAACGCAGAAATGTGCTTGTCTTGAAGATGCCAGGGTGGGCTATTCTTTTCCTTGCTGGCTTTTTAATAACAGAAATTATTGTAGAAAGGCAATAATGTTTAATGAGAAGATATAAAGGAAACCTTTCTGTAAAACC
Organism: Natrix helvetica; assembly: GCF_964273705.1. Classification (NCBI taxonomy): domain Eukaryota; kingdom Metazoa; phylum Chordata; class Lepidosauria; order Squamata; family Natricidae; genus Natrix; species Natrix helvetica. The sequence continues at coordinate 257,658,402 of NC_138548.1, forward strand.
AGTTTTATTTTGCAATAAGCCAGGAGAGTGCAAGGAGGATTGCACAGAATAGTCCAGTAATGATTACGATTGTTTAAACTGACATGCCACTTTAAAAAAAAACCTGATACTTGACTTGCATGAAATGCCCCTGGGACAATTCAAAAACCTTACAAAATGCAGAACAGTAGTTATCAACATGGGGGGAGGGGGGAATAACTTTGAAGTAATTGTTATGATTTAATTAAATGGTTGAAGAGAGGCTCATGTTAGCAAAATGTCAGGCTTATGTATATTTTATTGGAAGCATTTCTGTAGCATTTATAATCCATTAGGCAAAAAGTTTGGATTTTTGTCACGATTCTTCTCCTACAAGTGGAGTCTGCCAAGGATGCTGTAAGATGGATGCTTCCTCTTCTAAATTTCAGCCATTTAGCCACTGTTCCATTTCCTAAAAGCATTCTGATATATGTCTATATCAGTGTTTCTGAACCTTGGCCACTTTAAGAGGTATGGACTTTAACTCCCAGAATTCTCCAGCCAATTGGCTGAGGAACTCTGGCCGTTCACTCCTTAAAGTGGTCTATATCATAAGTGTTGCATTCTAAACAGTATTTTCTCTTACGAGCAGGGCTCTTTTCTGACTAAAAGGTTTTTAAGAATAAAATATATCGATAGGTTCCTTTATTTTAAAAGTAGTTGAAGAAATATCTGTTCAGGTGTTTCTGTTGTGCACGGTTATTTTCCTCTTGATGTAGTGGTTATTACACCAGGCTGGAAAACAGGTGACTGTAGATTTTAGTCTAATCCTAGGCTCAAATCAGGCTGACTTTGGGCCAGTCACTCTCAGCTCTAGAAAGAACAAAGTGGTAAGCCACTTCTAAAAATATTGCCAAGAAAATTGGAGGGAGTTGACTAGGCAGTTGCCAGGAATCAACACTGGCTTGAAAATACACATTTTCATTTTTCTGTTTTGGGTTCCAAAGATATAAGTCCAAGAATTCTCAATAAAGTATTCAAACCCTAAAATCATAGACCAAATTCGTCAGATCACCAAGTTGAGATGCTGCTGGATAAAGCTAGCCAAATTTTTACTGTGCATGGAAAAATTACTTGCATGTATTTTTAAAAAATCAAATGGAAATTGGGCATTAGAGAAACATAGCATAATTTTCCAGCAGTACAAGATACTTTCAAAGACAGTCATAATGAAGATAATACAATTATTACCATCAAGTATCAGTAACACAAAACTAATGTGAATAGAAAATATCCTTATTAGAATAAATCAGAACTTCATTGTGCCTTGCACTAGTCAAGACCTAAAGCAAGCTAAAATTTGGCTCACAAACCTTGAGCAAACTCTTATGGTCTGCGTTACCTGGAAACACAGAAATAAATTTTCTATATAAACCAGTCATTTTGAGAGAATATAACTAAAGAGACCCCATCTCCCCATATTATTCAGAAATATTCCTTTTAGGTGGAAAATAAATAAATTTAATCTGACATTCAAAAGTAGTTTGAAATCTTTCATGTTTAACATTTCTATATAAAACCCCTAGCTGGCTTTTTAAAAATAATTATTTAATTTTTAGCTTTTGAAATGTTGGAAATTTTGTTTTTTAATTAGAAAACCACCCAGTGTTAATTTATTTGTGGTGGAAGAAAGGAAACAGACTAAACCATGACAATATACAGTATTGTGTATTATTTGCACCCTATTCAGACAATCAAAGCTGAAAATGGTATCAAGTAAATGGACATTATTACATCTATTCTGATTAAGTGGAAAATGAGGAAGAAATCACAGTGCAGAATTAAAAATGATTCAGAGTAAGCCAGAAATGGGACTCTACAAGGACAAGAGATATGACTCATCTAGCATTTCTTGGACACTTAGCATCAGAAGCTTAGAGTTTCACTCTATTGACTAAGTCATCACTCAGTACTTTATGAACTCACAGGACAGCATAAGTCATACGGTCAGGTCGTAGTGCTCTCATCATACACAGATGCTGTAAAGCTGACTTATTCTTCCACTCCTGAGGGAACCTCTCCTTTTCAGGGCATTCAGACTCCACAAACTTCTTCCAGCGCTTGGCAGATCCTTCAATATCACGATCCAGGTTCCGAAATTGTTCCATGGATGACAAAGCCTGGAAAAAGAGAAGTCCCCATAAATGAAAAATGGCTTTGCTCAATGGTTTCTAAAACTAATAAAAAGGAAACAACTGCTGGAAATTCAAGAATCAAGACTTAAAAGCATTTTGTAGCATTGTTTCCCCCCACCCCCAAAGATGGGATTTGTAGGTTTCAGAACTGTTTGGTTTTAATCATCCAAATTTTAGGAACATCCATGCAAATTTCTCAGAACACCAACAAGTCTTTCAAATAATGTCATTACAGCAGAGGTATGCTCCTTTCTCAAGAGGCCATTCTTGGACCAACAGTCTTCAATAATTATCATCCTTTCTCCAACCTTCCCTTTTTAGGGAACAATATTGAAAAAGTGATCAGTTTGCAGTTGATAACACTAGAGGAGGCAGCTTATTTGAACTCATAGCTCCTGCTTGATGACAGGTGGTAGCTATGGTCAAGAAGAACTTAGCATGCCAGTTATGCCCTTTCCTGGATAGGGAGGCTCTTCAGACAGTCATTCATTCTCTGATTACCTTACAATACAGATACTCTAGTGCATTCTACATGGGGCTAACCTTGAAGAACATTCAGAAGCTTCAACAGATCAGAATGCAGCGGCATGGACAACGATGAGCATGTTCTGCAAGCTATAGTGGCTATTGGTTTACTTCTGGGTACTATACGAAGTGCTGATTATTAAATTCTTCTTGACATGAGGCCTGGTTACATGACAGACCATCTGTCTCTTGTTATATCTGCCCAGCCAGGACTAGCCAATAGTGTTGGCACACTTCAGGTCCCTTCAATCAAGCAATTTTTGAGAACCCAAGAGGTGTGTGCATTCTCTGTCATAGCACCTGTCCTCTGGAATAAAGTTCCCTATCAGATAGGGGTAACTCCCATCCTGATAGCCTTCCAGAGAGTCTTTAAAACCTGGCTATCATCCTAGGCATGGAGTTAGAATGCTTGGAGCCCTTATGAGTTTTGCTGCTATAAGTTTCTTGTGTTTTCGGCTAGATTTGCCATCTTAGTCTTATCCTTATCTTATCTGTCTTTGTTGGAGGGCAATTTTCTATCCAATGTTATTTCCATATATACATATTGTGTATGTTAAAAAGTACTTTAGCAGTAAAAGTAGCTGATTGTCTACATCTCAACTTGTTTCACTACAGGCAGGCTACGTCACTCAATATTGGCAGCTGGGACGTATCAATAATCTTTAACTGTTCTTGTCGAAGTTTGCCTTTTATCTTGGAAAAACCACCTGGATTTGACCAGCCCTGTGCAATATGGACAATGCTGAACTGAATTTGCACTGGCCATGGTAGATATATAGATGCCCTCTATAAATGGGGCAAAATGCCATCAACCGCATTGTGAATGTAGGGTTGGAAAACAAACTATCTAACATATAGTGTCAGCCTGCCAGAAGAGGTCCTAAAATGGAAACTTTGTTGATTCCCTGGCTGTGACAAATAAAGTAAAAAATTATATCTGTAATCTAGACATATGTTTATAATATTTTAGGTTTTATGCTTTGTGTTTTGTATTTTTGTCTCTTGTGTTTTTATTGACATGTGATATGAATGTGCCATACGATGTATAAATAATGCTTTTGTTAGTTTTCTCTTTTTGACTTGTATTGCATTTTATTCTCTTTATCACAATGTGAGCTACCCAGAGTCATTCTGTAGTAGGCAACACCTAAATCAAGTAACTAAAAAGAAATAAAATTAAATCATTAAGGCAAGTCAAAGAATATGTGGTAACATCTCTTCTTTCTGAACAGTTCTCAATGGACAACTGTGTGTTATGTAAAGTTTTCAAATAAAATATTTTAATAAAATAGCTCTATCCAGTCCCAAATCAGCAAAAATGTTCACAATGTTTTCATGTACATTCTGTAACATATCCCACTATGAAAGTTTGCTTTTAACACCATATACCTTGCTGGTATGATAGAAAAGTGGATCCTGGCCTATAAGGGAAGGACTTTTCTCTCTGCTACAGTTCCTCTCTTTCCTTTCCCCCCACTTTCAGTTTTATTTTGTGTGGGGATTACTTGAATGTTTCTTGTTCAAAGAAGTTATAAAAGCTTAATATTTTCTTTTCCTTCTGCCTCCATTGTTGCTTGGGCTAACAGAGGAAAGGACAGATGGGTTATTCAACCATATTCGTTTCCATTCATTGAACTGAATTTTTAGTAAAACAAATTAAAAACTTTAGAAGAAAAAAAAATGGATTCTAACGGCATTCCAAAAGGAATCTTAAACGGGAATGCCATTTAAGGAAGGGAATCTAATCTTTCATTTTTTGATCTCCAGCTATTTGATCAAAAGGTCCAAATTATCCTTATTCTGAACTGCACAGAGAATATTTCAAGAGTTTTCATACCAAGTGACCAATCTATTTTCACCATAAAGCCATACACACAGGAAAAAGGAGAAGAAACTGCAGGCATCTTTACATTAATCCGGGGTTGTATTAATTTACCCATCGTGACACCTGCATTTCCTTCTAATGAAATGCCATGATTATTTTATGTAGCTGGAATACCGCCTGGTAATCATCCACTCAAAACTATCCTTAACACCCAAGATGTCACAATGCTCGGGGGGGGGGGGAGAGCAGAGAACAGATAAAGGTCAGGGAATTCATAATCGGTGCATTATATCAGAAAAGTTCTACAAGAATCAAGCAACAAAATGGAAAGATTAAATTATGACTCTGACATTCTAGAATGTTAATATTTTTAACATAGCTGCTGAATAAAGCTATAGGCAGATTTTATCATATAATCTTCATTTTAAAAACTGAAAGCATTAGCAAAATTCAGTGAACAGGCATACATGAAGCACTCAAGCAAAATTACTTTCCTCTACATTTATTACACAATACCTTTGCAGTAACTTTTTTCATCTCTGCAGAATGACAGAGATGATTGGAGTGATAGGGAAGAAGAAAATAATCCCAACTATGCAGGCATATTCAGCATGTAATAAAGTGCTTCCTAACTAATCTTAGTTTGGTTGGGAAGTTAAGGAATAGGATTTGCAGAAGTGACCACCACAGAAGGCCAGGGTTTAGGATCCAGTAGGAAAACAAAAAGCATCAGAAGAAAATAATAACACACCACTTCTGCAATATTGTGGACACATCAGTACATTCAAGGAAAATGTACTGATGTGTCCACAAAAAGAACCAATGATCTGAATCCTTGTAAAGCAATGTCTGTGTGAGAAAAGAAGGCAGATGTTGATAAGAGATTTCTGCCTGAAGGAACTCAGATGTGGAGAAAGTCATGTACACTGTTATCTGAAGAAATATGGGTATGAGGAAAGACAATGGGGCTAACTCTGTGTCCTATAAGGCCTCCTTAAATATAAATGAGCAAATGAGTACATTACAGTTTGTTAAATGAAGAACTCCTCCTACTTCTTAAATTAGATCTGCCTCCAGAAGTTGTTAATGCTCCAACACTGGAAGATTTTAAGAAGAGTTTGGACAACTATTTGTCTGAAATGTATGGGGTTCCCTCTGCCTGAGCAGGAGGTTGGACTTGAAGACTTCCAAGATCCCTTCCAACTCTGTTTATTCTATTCTATTCTATCAGATCCAAGTTGAGATGTTCATGTTTGAAACTTAAGATTTACAAATCCTGACTTCTCTCTGTTTTATAAAGGCATACTGTTCCCACATGATGATCATTCATCTGAAATGTTCTTAATCAGGAGAAAGACAATATTTAGGAAATTTGCTGGTCAGATTTGGCTTTCAGGCCACTATTTACCTCAAGTTGAAGCCAGCAAATGCTCAATAATATTTTCCAAAATTAGAAATTTTGGAAAATTAGAAATTTAAGGACCTTCCACACAATAGTTCATTACCAGTGGCTATAGAATGCAGAGAACTGCTCATCATAAAGTGATTTAGCTTTTAAATTTTTTATTTCTATAGTTACAAAACCTACTGTAGGAAGCACTGCCTTTGGGGATGTTTTTTTGTTTGCTTGCTTACTTGTGGATGGAGGAATGGATGATTAAAGCAAATTTATTTAATTAAAGTCAAAGAAGATGACCTACATCTCTTTCAAACCATCAGCCAGCAATACATGTCACTGTTGGTTTGACACCATGATAGATATAGTCACCAGTTTGTTATAGTGATGGAGGTACCTGTCTAGAAATCAGGAGACTCTGAGCTCTATTCCTGCTATTGGCATGAAAGCTGACTGAGTGACTTTGGGCCAGTCAATCTCTCTCAGCCAGCCTCTCACAGGGTTGCTGCTATGGGGAAAATAGGAGGAAAACGGAGTATTGAGTATGTTCACCAACTTGAGTTAATTATACAAATAGTAAAGGTGGGATTTTTAAAAATGTAATCAATAAATATGAATAAATAAATAAAATAGTGTCTCTAGAAGACCTTATAAGCTGCTAGTGGGTGAAAGACATTAAATATGCCACAGAAAAGAGTGTCTTAAAGCAAGAAACAAAACACAAAAAAGCCTTGAACTACTTATCAAAAAATATGGTGAGCTCTGCTAATAAATCTCAGGCAGAATGATAGATCTGATCTTTTGAAGCACTTCAAATATATGAAGGTCTTTTCCCGTGTAAGATTGAGATTGTCTTGGCAACGTTTTGGCAAAACCAGTTCTGGTAAACAAACGAGCCCCACCCACCACCCAGGCCATTACAACACAAAACAACAACGGAGCCACAGCCAGCACCAATCAGCACCAATCTACCAATCATGATACAGCCACACATCCAATCAATCCACTTACTGAAACAAAGCCAGCAGTCCACACATCCCCACCAAGATTTATAGAAAGACGGCAGCTCCGGCCACACTTTAAGCCAAAAACACCAGCCTGAGGATGGCAAGTGAGACCTTACGTTCTTAAACTGTCTATAGGAGTAGACAAACTGAGCTGTCTAAATATGCAGAATAGTTTTGGTTGAAGCAATGTTAAATGGAATAGAGTTGTTTGCTTTTCCCAGTACTATAGCTAGGATGAGCAAGGCTATTTTGATGTGAGTGTTTAAAAATAATCTTTACAACGAACAGCCTTAAGGGCATAGAGAGAGAAAGAAAAATACATCCCAAATTCATCAAAGTAGAACACCTTGGCAGGTGCTGAAATAGTATCCACCATGGTAGTATCCACTATCAACTACTTTTTCCTTCACTTGTAATTCAACTCAAAATACTTTATTAATGAATATAGTAGCATAGTATACAACTTCTCTTATGCTATCCAGATCCTGCAACTGAACTCTAAACATTTCTTTATAGCTGCCTATTTTTAATCCAATAGTTAACATCAGAACCTCCTGCCAATTTTGCAATCAATTGGGGTTTTTCCCCTACCAGAAACCTACTCTCTATTACTATGTACATTTCTTACTAAAAGTACACCTTAGTTTCCCATTAGGGCAGGGGTGTCCAAACATTTTGCAAGGAGGGCCAGATTTGGTGAGGTGAAAATGTGTGGGGCCGATCATTCAGCCTGACATTCTTTGAACCCTTAACATTAAATGCGAATTAACTACCGTATCTTTCGGAGTATAAGACGCACCAAGATTTTGAAGAGGCAAATTAAAAAAAAAGTTTTTGCACTCTCCCCAAAACGGCCCATTTTTCGTGAAAACAGGCCTTTTTTTTTAAAGGGCATGAATAGCCCTTAAGAGGCTTCTAGAGTGCTTCTGGGGGCTGGGGGGGGGAAGTTGAGCAAAAAAACAGCCCGTTTTTTGCTCATTTATGCCCTCCACAGCCCTCAGGAGCACTCTGAAAATCTCCTAAAGGCTATGCACAGCCATTTTGGTGAAGGGGGCAGAGTTTTGGGAGGCAAAAAATGCTGTATTCAGTGTATAAGATGCACCCAGATTTTTAGCCTCTTTTTTGAGGGGAAAAAGATGCATCTTTATACTCCGAAAATTATGGTATTTTATGAAAGACTAAACAAATAACTCGGTGGGGAGAAGAGGCTGCGGGCTGCTTGCAATTTGAAAAAGGGCCGCATTTGGCCCCCGGGCCGCACTTTGGACATGCCTGCAAAAATCTCACTTGAATTAGACCTTTGCTGAGATTTATCCATGAAGACTAAAGAAGTCTATGATTTCCCTTCAATAAAGTTTTCATTTTCCTTGCTGAAGAGAGAAGCAAGAAGAAACACCCTAAAACCTCATTTATTTGAACTGCTCCAATTCAGTCAACATAGAAAAGCAAAGTTATCTACCTTCATGCCTCCCATCAAGTCAGTTCTGCTAAGAATTTCTTGGCTAGTTATCTCCAAACGAAAATATGCACTGCAATCTGTTGCAAGGTCAGCAAAATTGCCACTTCAATCCAGCATGGTGACTTAAGAATCCAGAAGCAGGGGCATTGTTTCCCTCTGCAAAAGTACATCCAAGTGGCACTTCATCAGAAGTCCAATCAAAGCAATGCACTTCTTGAAAGCATTTGACAGGCCTATTAAATTTGACAAAGGAGACTGATACTTCGATTTGCATTTCATCGGTTTCCTCTCTGCCTGCCTGCCTGCTTATCTTTCTATCTTTCTAACTTTTTATCTATCTTTCTTTCTTTCTTTCTATCTATCAATCTATCAATCTATCTATTCATCCATCCTTTGGTGTGTGTGGGGGTGTGGGGGGTGTCTGTTTCTCTGTCTCTCTCTCACATGTGCACACACACACACACACACATACACACACAGGTCAGGGAACGTGGGGAAATTATATTACCCACTTTTAGACTATATAAAAAGATAGTCAGAATCTCTCTTTATAACAATCCAATGGCATCCTGCTCCTTCTACAGAAAGTTTGCCTAAAGATCTTTGATGATTTCTAATACGCTTCCAGAAGGAACAGCATATACCAAACTTAAAGCATGCTTGGACTTAATTCTTTTATAACAGAATACTTTGTTAACATTGTTTTGACTAAAGCAAATCTTATTTCAATGTAGCCTGCATATTTCAGTTTTCAAACTTCAAACTTATTCCTAGCTTTTCTTGATCGGGTAACAGCAGGCCTAGGTCATATGCAAATGAACACAATCTGCAAAGATAGCCCTGGATTTTATGACTATTCTAAGAGGTCAGAACATCCCTGATGAATAGTTTGAACTGAACTACTCACCCACTTTTACTTATCTTTGATTGTCTTTGTTTCCAATCCATTCCAGCATTTGATGGATTGGATAAGAGATATGATGAGACCACATCTTTTTTTTGCCAATTCCATTCTCTGACAATTTAAGGCTCGACCCTGAGTTGTTAGGTAGAGTCAAGCACTTTCCTGAAGTTGATGAAGCAAGAAAGCATTTCCTTCTCTTCTTAAAAGAACATTTGAGGAACTTTGTATTGTAAAACTGATTGGCGCTATGAGACCAATTTAGGTTTCATGGATCACTTTTCTACTTCTTTCACGGAGGACACTGCAAAACAGTTTGCTGATATTGCAGCAGTTCTTCATGGGGGCAAGGACTGACCGATTCCTACTTTATCATTGAAATATGAAAGGCTGTTTGTTGATGTGACCATGTATCTGTAAAATGCCCTGTTCCTATTGCAGATTACAGGTCAGAGGGAGGAGAAGGAAAAGGAGTTATGGTCTCTGGTTATCCAAAGTTTTAAAAGACAGTACTGTACTTCTGTATCATAAGACAAGAGCCAGGAAATGATTCTTCATCAAAAAAGGCAAAAATATTGCTTGTTAGCAACCAAGACATGTTTTATAAAGTGATGCAAAAACAGAAGATTTCTGCATCAGGTAGGGAGAAGATTTCTGGGGTGACAGAAGAGAGAAGGAGATGGCCATTATTAGAAAAGGTGTTGGTTGGTCTACTATAACTCCTCAAGTTGCCTTGATGACAGTCCCAAGATTCTGCAGTTGATGACTAAATCATAGAATTGGGGATCAGCCATTCAAAAATTCATCCGAATAAACACAACAAATTGTCTTCTATTGTGGAACCTAATTGGAATTGACTGAAATGTGTCAGTCATATCACACTCTGCTTTGTTTGCCCAAACAGCATTTGTTACTCTAGGTGACTAACATAGGTTTTTTTAATAATAATAATAATAATAATAATAATAATAATAATAATAACAACAACAACAATAATAATAATAATAACAATAATAATAATAACAACAACAACAACAAAGCATTACATGGTCAATTTCTGGAAAAAATAAAAGATAAAGTGGACAGTGAAAAAACTTGGTTATGGTTAACAACAGGTACATTAAAGAAAGAAACAGAGTCACTAATCCTGGCTGCGCAAGAACAAGCTATCCGAACAAATGCCATTAAGGCCACAATCGAAAAATCCTCTGATGATGCCAAATGCAGACTCTGCAAAGAAGTTGATGAAACTGTTGACCACATACTCAGCTGCTGTAAAAAAATCACGCAGACTGATTATAAATTGCGGCACAATTCAGTAGCACAAATGATCCACTGGAATTTGTGCAAAAATTATAATATTAAAACAACAACAAACTGGTGGGAACATAAGCCTGAAAAAGTCACCGAAAATCAGATGGTCAAGATCCTGTGGGATTTTCGTATACAAACAGACAAAATACTAGCGCATAACACACCAGACATCACACTGATTGAGAAAAATAAGGTTACAATCATAGACATCGCAATACCAGGTGATAGCAGGGTCGAGGAGAAGGAACATGAAAAAGTCGTGAAATACCAGGACTTAAAAATTGAAATTCAACGATTATGGCACAAACCAGCAGTGGTAATTCCAGTGGTAATCGGCACACTGGGTGCTATTCCAAAAGCACTGGAATTACATTTTAAAAAGTTAAAACTTGACAAAATCACCATCAGTCAAATGCAAAAAGCTGCACTGCTTGGATCTGCATGTATATTACGAAAATACGTTACGACGTCCTAGGCCCCTGGGTGGGGCCCGACTAGTAATCAATGCCAAATCCGGCGAAACAACTGGCCGCTGTGATGCAATTCTGTTGATGCAATAATAATAATAATAATAATAATAATAATAATAATAATAATAATAATAATAATAATAATAATAATAATAATAATAATAATAAATAATCAATAGCAGAAAATAATGTAAACATGAATTGCATTCAAAGCCCATAACCCTAGGTCCAACAAACATATGTATACACACAGAAAACATGTTCATCTGATATCTAGCCCCATGAATACACAGGTCTTTAACCCTTTACAAAAAGCCAGCAGGGTCAGGCCCATAAGTATCTCAGGGAGAATGTGTTCTATAGAGCAGGTACCACCACAGAGTAGGCATAGATCCTGCCAAATAGCATTTTTAAGTGTGTATGAGCAGCTGACTTTGTGTTTGACCATGTTCCATTGGCAAATAGCCCAGCATCATTTTCTAACCAACCTAGTTGTTTTCAAGGATTTCATAACTGAAGAGGTCACCCTACAATGAATGGATCAAAACTTCAAGACTATCATGGCAAACAGAGGTCTCTTCAAGGTCTCCATAATAAATGCTAGACACAGATGGTCCTTGACAAATGACCACAGTTGGGACTAGAATTTCCATTGCTAAGTTAGGCTGTTGTGGTGTGAGTTGCACCCAATTTTCTGACCTTTTTGTCATGGTTGTTAAGCAGGTCACTGCAGGAACATGTAGTCATTAAGTAAACCTGGCTTATGACTTTGTCATAAGTCAGTTGGGAAGGTCACAAACATGATCCTGGGACACTGCAATTGTCATAAATACATACTGGTTGATCACATGACTGTGGGGATACTGCAATGAGAACAGGTTATAAGTCATTTTTTCCCTCCTGTTGTAATTTTGATTGGTCAAGTTTCCCTATTAATTTGTAATCAGGTCTTCTGAAAATCTAACCGACCTCTGGGATGGAGAGATAATTGATGTGGTGGTTTCTGGTCCTATCCTAAGTATAACCAAATGAGTTTCCTGATTTTCAAATGCAATTTGAAATAAATAAATAAATAGCAAACAATCTAACTCATAGTGGCTACTGTTGTGAAGAAATTGATCTTCCGTGTTACTATTACATCTGACAAAAATTGTCCAACTGAATCTCTTCAGAGATAAGGAGATTACTACATTTTATAATATTTAAAATATTATTTTATTTATACTTGATATACCATTATCAATTGCAATTACCCAATTGCATTCAAAGTTACATCAACTGGGACCTACATTAAGACTGCTTTCTTACAATAGGAAGATATTTCATCATACCTAGTAGAACAAATAGTAACAATTCTGGTTTGTTGTTTTTAATCATCCAGTTTCCCACCTTGTTTAATAGTTTCCAACCATACTAATATTGTTAATATCTAATATCTTAATATGCCACTTGGACAATTGCAAAGCATTTTACAAGAGCTGGTCCTGAAAAATGTTCAGAAATTTCAGCTAAAAGGTAATGCTGCCAGACAGACAGAGGTTAGTTATAAGAAGCATGTTTTTTTTAACTTCCTTGTTAAAAAATTACACTGGCTATTAGTTTATTTCTTGACACTCTTATTAAATGGTTCCAAAAAATGTGAGACTGACCTTAATAGTCATATAGTCCTTGACGTTTCCATTCAAGAAAGCAAATGTATTACAGGTCAAGACAAGAAATCCTCCTCAGGGCAGTCAATTTATGCTTTAACCTTTTTTATTTCTCTTAATCAGTTCTTTGTTTATTGCTGAAGGACAACTTGAGCTCCTATGATTAGCTGACCATACAGATCATGCTTTTCCTCCCACTAAGGATGGTAAATGTAGCACAAAAATCTACATTCAATCACACCATGGTATTATTTTGCTTTAATAATTTGAGTTGGAAGCAGTTTAGAGTAGTGGTGAAGGTGATAGCCTAGAAACCAGGATGGCATGAAAGCCAGCTGATTATTTGGGGCCAGCCACTCTCTCTTCGCTCACCTCACCTCACAAGTTTATTGTTGTGGAGAAAATAAGAAGAGGAAGGAGTATTGGTGTCAATGCTGCCTTAAGTTGTATATGAAAAAATAGCAGGATTTAAAAAAACAAAACAGTTTCAGAACTGGGGTGTAAAAATGGCTTAATAGCAGAAATGCTCTATCATGAAAAGTGTCTGTGTGTGTGTGTGTGTGTGTGTATATATATATATATATATATATATATATATATATATATATATATATATATATATATATATATATATATATATATATATATATATATATATATATATATATACACATACTAATAGAATAGAATAGAATAGAATAGAATAGAATAGAATAGAATAGAATAACCGAGTTGGAAGGTACCTTGGAGGTCTTCTAGTCCAACCGCCTGCTTAAGCAGGAAACCCTACACCACTTCAGACAAATAGTTATCCAACATGTTCTTAAAATGTCCAGTTTTGGAGCATTTACAACTTCTGCAGGCAAGTTGTTCCATTGTTAATTGTTCTGTCAGGGAATTTCTCCTCAGTTCTAAGTTGCTTCTCTCCATGATTAGTTTCCACCCATTGCTTCTTGTTCTACCCTCAGATGCTTTGGAGAATAGCTTGAATAGCTCTTCTTTGTGGCAACACCTGAGATATTGGAACATTGTTATCATGTCTCCTCTAGTCCTTCTTTTCATTAAACTAGACATACCCAGTTCCTGCAACCGTTCTTCATATGTTTTAGCCTCCAGTCCCCTAATAATCATGTATACCTACATAGATACATAGATACTTATTTATTCAGTTCAATCACTAGTAGTAAAGACATTTGGAGTATAAATTACCTTGATGCCACCCCATGATTGATTTGTCAAAAAATCTACTGGACTGGTGACTCCTGTTTGGGCAGGATATCGCAGCAGGAAGTTAAGTTCCATTGCACTGATTTCTTTGTTCTTCAGAAGTATCTGAAACAAAACCCCAGATTAAACTACAGAAATTTGCCAATATTTCCTGTTGGCTACAAGGATAGAAGCAAGACTCTGGATGCTAAGAAATATCAAAATGCTAGCAAGCAGGTGGAAGAGAGATGTTGGGAATTGCAGACATTTCGTACTGAACTGTTTCGGTTCAATTTACTGAACAACAATACAATAAAGGATCTAGAACACCAATTTAACCATCATACAGAGACTCAAAGACAATGATCTACCACTGAAAGTGTTACAGAATTCCTTATCTACAATCTGGTACGTCCTAAGCAAAATGTTGCAGCTTGGAGAACATTATATACCAGTGCATACCACTTAGAAAGTAACTGGTCTGCTAGTTAACAAACCCACAAGTTACCTGAAAAGTGACTTGGGCTATGTAAGTCAGTTTGTCACATTCAAAGAGTCCACGAGTTGTATATTGAAACACTGAGAATGTGATGCTATCAATCAGGTTATTTACTCGCTCTTTCAGGATTTCATCTGGTGGAGCTCTTGAGACAGCTTTCTGGAAGACCACATTAAATGCCTAAATGTAGTGAGAAAGAGAAGACAGTGAGAATGAAACACTTTGAATATTTTAGTAGCTTTCCAAATGCCCAGTAGCTTAATAACAGGATAAGGGAGTTAGAAGGGACTTTGAAGGTCTTCTAATCCAACTCCCTGCTCAGGCAGAGATCCTATACCATTTCAGACAAATGGTTGTCCCATCTCTTCTTTAAAACTTCCAGTGTTGGGAGGATTCACAAGTTCTGGAGGCAAGTTGTTCCACTGATTAATTGTTTCAACTGTCAGGAAATGTCTCCTTAGTTCTTTTCTCCTTGATTAGTTTCCATCAGTTGCTTCTTGTCCTGCCTTCAGGTGTTTTGGAAAATAGGTTGACCCCATGTTGATTCCATTCTAGCCTTGTAAATTACAATTAAAACAATCTAGTTTTTGTTATAAAATATCATTCTGGGTCTCATTCAGAAAATGGAGAAGAAAGTAGTATATAGCTCTAGCTAGTATTCAGGCAGCCTAGGAGTACTGTAAGCATATAACGCTGCACCCATACTTGGCTCACAAGATCTTTATGCAGAATAGAAGGATTCCAATTTTCAATTTCTTGAAGGCCAAAGATATAAATCTGTTATTCTACTGTCATGGGCATTAAGGAAAGTAGGGTTAAATAGAACTGGGCTACTCCTTCTTTGTCTTTTATTATTAGCAATGGTGTTATGCATTGTAGAAAAACTGAGCTGCCCTCATAAGTTAGCAGTCTCCTGACAAACTCCATTGCAGCTGGGCCAAAGCAATCATTCTGCTTCAATTGCATGGCATATTTGACTCATTAGTTCAAATTTGTTCTGAGCTGAAATTCTGACTTAAAGAAATAAAAGGAGAGTAAGGGGGGAGAAGGAATCACTTAATTCTTTCACCTTACTAGGAAATTTTGTAGGAAACAGACACGTCTTACAGGCATAATAGAGCTCCAAAGCTATTTTACATGCTATTGCCTTCCTAGTCAGTATGTCACATTTTCTGTGGTGCCTGAGCTCTGTTTTGGTCTGGGGATGAATTGTGATTTTTAGTTGTCTTGGTGGCTCTTTTCAACTCTCCATTCTTCTTTTCAGCCAGCCTTTATGTTGTGCTCCACAATAATTTTGTATATCTTCCTTTTTCAATTCCTTGCAGCGTCACCTGTCAGCAAATCATCATTTTTTCTTCTCTTCATATCTTTCAAATCCCAGGATTTTTGGTCTATAACTAAAACTTAACACAGGGGCAATTTTTATGGATCTCACCATGGATACATTTGCCATCAACCACTGAACTCTCATTCTTGATGGCAGGGATTACTTTATGCAATATGTCACTGGAATTAAACCAGGTCTATGCCTTACTGCTGATTGGAAGAGCTCTCTAAACATATTTATTCTCTCAGGCCTTTTATCACTGCTCTTTGGCTTTTGTATTTTATGACAGTTATATTTTACTGTTATTGTTTTTTTATATAAAACCCTTTACTGTTCTTTATGAGCCATCCAGAAATTATTTTCATGTGTTTCACGAATTTTCAAATTAAAGGTATTTTTAAGCTTGTAAGAAGCCTACCAATTATCAATCTGTAGATTTCTGAAAAATATATGCACGTCATGTGTAGCATTCTAAGTATGTGCTATTAGTTTGTGGAAAGCTGGCAGAAATAAGTTGGCTTGCAGGATAATTATAAGATTAGAGGTCCAACTTGCATTGAATAGCATAAACATACATGAGAAGAAAATTGGGCGGTAGTTGCACATATGGCACACTGGCCAAAATGTGCCAGAACTGGCCAGTAGTGTCCTATAACAAGGGTATCACAATGGATTGTGACCTAGTGTGCACTTTATTTCTATTCTTAAAAAGTATTAAGTGAAAGCATCGTTTGAATGAAGCTGTAATGGGCACCAGAGATCAACATCTATAGCCTATTATGTGACAGTCATGATATAAAGAGTATGAATTAACAAAATAAAATAGGAAGGCAAAAGGGCAAGCAAGCAAGGAGTGGAGAGGAGGAAGAAGATATAGTACAATCTTTGTACTATAAAGTCAAAAAATGCCAAAGAATGTAAGATATTTAAATGAAGATGGTTTGATCTTGGATAGTTGATGCATAAATGCAAGTGAATATGAGGCTTAATTAGAATGAAAAGACTAAGATTATTATCAGAAAACATGGATTGATGTAACCTAGATTGTTGTGAGTACTTATAAAGCAAGGTATCTATAAATTAGTTATAATTACATGTTAGACTCTAATGAATGATGATAAGAGTAAATTTTCAAGAAAACTATATAGCATTTGAGATTAATATGATCCAAGGGAAAATCTCTGTTAGGTGATTTAAATCTAAACCTTTTGGGTGACCTGCTTGAATGGGAGGAAATGAAACCAGAGGACATAGAGAAAGTGATTGGGCCATTCCAAAACCTAAAAATAGATGAGCAGAATGACTCATGGTGAATATGTGTTTACAAAAAGGTCTACAGTACTTATTGCCGATCAATGGTTTAAGAAAGATCTATTGATTTATTAATATCCATAAATTAATATTAATTACTTTAATACCTATTAATATATAGAAAAAGAGGCAATTGAAAAGTTTGATTGATTAGATTGCAATGAAAATTTGGGATAAATAATGCACACTTTCCTGGATCAGGATTCCCTGCATTCAAACATTCAAGCCGACTGTTGGACTATTTCAATGTCTTCTACTCAAGGCTATACTTGAAGAGTATCCAGAAGCTTCAGTTGGTGCAGAATGCAGCTGGATGGGTACTTCTTGGGGCCACTAGGGTGGCCCATGTTACACTGCTGTTATGCAAACTGCACTGGCTGCCAGCTTGCCCGCTGGTCCAATTCAGGTGGTTGGTTACCATCTTTAAAGCCCTGCATGAAAAGGGCCCAAGCTATCTGAGAAAGCAGATCACCCTAATGGGCTTTGCCCATCCCACCCAGGCCAGCAGAAGGGGCATGTTGTGCAAGGAATTTCAGCTGGTAGGATCCAGGAGAAGAGTATTTATGCATGGCCTCCACCCACCAAGATGAGATTCACCCTCACTCATCCTCTTGGCCTTCCAAAAGGTCTTGAAATTTGTGAAAAGGTCTCAAGCTACTTGAAGCCCCAATGTGGGTATGCTATTTTGGAGGTGGATAATGGAGTAGATAACACCCCACCTTCCTGAGTCCACTTCGTTCCCTTCCTTTCCATCCTGGTTAGTTTTAATTTAATTTTAAATTTATGATTCTTATTTATTATTCTGTTTTATAATGCATTTTAATTGAATGCCTGTAAGCTGCCTATGGGATGAGCAGCATACAAGCTGAATGGGGGGTGGGTGGGTGGATGGGTGGGTGGGTGGGTGGATGGATGGATAAATAGGATTTGATTACTCTTCAATTCTTTTTTATCCCATTGCATAGATTTCCTCAAGGATTTAACAGCTTCTTTTGTAGATTCAATAAAAAACATTTCCCAGGTCATTGTCATTCGTATTTCCCTTTTAGTTTTTAAAGGTTCAACCAGTTTCTTTTGCATATCCAGCTTAGTAAGTCAGTACAGGTTTCTTCAGTTTCTGCTGCACTTTTGTGATTAGTGGATGTTTTTCTTCTAGTGAAGAAGCGTGGAAATAAAGCCAGAAGAAAAAACAGTATGCCATAAATGGCACATGCAAAAATCAGGATATTTGGGAGCGTTTTGGACCAGACGTAACAGAGGCAAGGTAGGAATTGGCAACAGAGACACAAATTTCATTCAGATATTGTTTCTGCCTATTGAAGGATGGAGATCCAGAAGTTGTGAATGCCCCAACACTGGAAGTCTTTAAGAAGATGTTGGATAGCCATCTGTCTGAAACGGTATAGGGTTTCCTGCCTAGGCAGGGGGTTGGACTAGAAGACCTCCAAGGTCCCTTCCAACTCTACTATTGTATTGTATAGATCATATTATAGTAACTAAGATTAGGGGAAACTTACCCATACACACACACACACACACACACAAATATCTACATTCCTCAAGCAACAGAATTGTTTCCCTAAAATAATCCATAATAGGCTATGCACCTTGCATTACGTATATTTCCTCAAGAGAAAACCTCAAGTTCAATTTAAAAAAAGCTGTTTTCATGTAAAGTATCTTACAAACTTCCTGCAGTAGCTGAAATATTCAAAACTAGAAAAGCAAACAATTGGGGGAGGGAGAGAGCACTGAGCAAAGTATAAAACATACATAAAAGTCATCAGTTGCTATCAAATGGAATATACAATAGAGCAATTATGGATGGAAAGGAATTCAGACTGAATTCTAAATTGCTATATCTTTCTCTTAAGTTAAATGCCTGCCATATTAACCCTTGAAGAACGTTGTTTCATAGGAATGAAAGTCTCAGCAAACAATTAAAAATAGTTTCTAGTAATATTTTATTTAGGCATGCAATATTGTTAAATTACTCATAGCACTTTTTTTTTCCCCCACTGAATGTTCTTAGACCTTTCTGTAACTTGAGCTATTGCAAATTGGAAAGAACTATTTAAATCTCTAGTGGAAACTTAATGCAATAACATTTGTTTCTCTAGTCTTCTATAAAGTGAAATTCAGCAGATTTCTACAAAAGTTTAAACTGTTTAATCTGCCACATTCAGAGTCTGAATATTATAAAAACACGAAGAATGGCACAAACAAAGGCCAGGAACCTTTGGTCATACATTTTTATAATGCACAAAAAGAACCAATTAAAGATGACATAATTCACAGGCCTGAATATCCTTAAATAACTATCTAAGGCCCAGGACATTTTAAAAAATGCAATCTCAATCTATTGATAAATTTTGCATTGGCTGGTATATGGAGCTAATTAAGGGAGAGGGTGGGGAAGCAAATAAGACTTTATGGCTGACAGAAATGGTTATGAGTCAATCAGCGCAAGCAAAAAATAATTTTAAAAATTTTATGGGATAAAAACAAGATTTACACAATGAGCGCTGAAATCTTTTCAGATTCGGTGAAATTTTGGCAGTTTTGAATCACCAAAGTTTAGTATTTTCACCTGAGATTACTATACACAATAATGTTTAAAGTACTGGCAAGATTGCCAGGCTCCTCCTGCTAGTGGGTCTCTTTAGTCTCAGACTCCTTATCTGTCTCTGAAATTTAGAGAAGAATTGGAATGGGAAAAAAAGGAAGAAGGGAGAAAAGCCGATTCTTATTGTAGATTAAACTATTGTTACCTTTAGAGAAAATTGGTACATAGGATTGATGGTGTTGAGGTCATTCATGATGAAATAAAGCAGGGAAGCACGAGCTGCTGCAGGACGGTAATGCTCCCTTGCCTCATTAATCTTGGTTTCTGTTATTTTGGATTCCTGGACCTGAAAGGAAGTAACAATAAAACTATGAAGGTAGCCACATCTACTGTAGATACAGATTTTCTTAGTTTGCATGGAGATGGCATGGCTTTAGATAAATTTGCGTATATGTAGAACCAGTGGCGGGTTTCAATTTATTAACTACCGGGTTCGCTCATGCATGCGTGACGCTTCTACACATGTGCAGAAGCATCTGGGTGGGTGGGCGGAGCCTCCTGCCACCGCCACTACTGGTTCGCCCGATCCAGGGCAAACCAGCAGGAACCCCCCCCCCCTCTCTGTGTAGAATGTGAAGTAACTCTCTTGTCTGCTTCTAACATATCAAATCCCAGCACCTCTGGATGTAAAGCACAACATACATTCAACCATCACTTCACCCATAAATTAATTATCAAGGAATTCACTTCCACCAGATTCTCCTTCTCTTTCCAAGGTCGTTACTATGTCCATATTAAATTTTCACATATCTTAAAATGGAGGTGTTGCATAACTTTATCAGCAAGGGTGTCTGAGTTCCAGCCACCAAAGCTTGAAAGTAACCTTTGCACAAATAGTTCAGAAACATCTCTCATTTGTGCTGAAGGGCAAACCTGGCAGTGCCCATTCCCATGGCTCTTCAGTGTGGCACAGGTGAAAGATGTCACCAGTATTTGCAAGGCAAATCATCTACGTCAAATGGTTATTGAATAGATAATTTTCAAAGCCAAATGTTCACCCAGGGAGCAGCCAAGATGCTGAATTCTAGCCAATTAATACAGACCGTGGAAACTTCAGCGGATTCTGCCACACTGTGTAGCCTCCACTCGATTCCTAATTTAATTCAGTAAATGTAATGCGTGTGAATTAACTCAAGTAAAACACTTTGGTATTAAACTTAAATGCTTTAAAACATCTTGTTAGAATGCTGTAGTTGTATGGTCTTTGCATCCAGTGCTACTATTTCTCTTCAATTGCTCATTAAAGGCATCTGAACTAAAACAAAAATGCTTAGTAAATCTTGCCAGAATGTGGTTTTATCGTGATTTCTAGCTCCAAGCTGCAGAACAAGCAAGATGCATTTAACCAATTCATTTATTTTTCAATTTTATTTACAAATTGCCAGAAAATTGACAAAATACATAAACATGCCACCACAAACACATACACAATTAACAAAACAATGTTTGAAGGAAAAAATTGAATTAAAATAATATTAATAAAAAAACCCTAAACAAACTAAAAATGAGAGAATTAGAAAAAAAATCTACCTTATATATTATACTTATTTACTTTACTTTACTTTTATTTGCGCTTCTAGACCACCCCCTCTCCCAAAAGGGACTCGGGGCGGTGTACAGTCCATACAAGAAATACATCATATGAATAATTAAATAATTAAACAGTTAAAATTGTTAAATAGATAGATAGATATGGAGGAGGTTAAAAAGAAGGTTAAAAAGAACTGTACAACTGAGTAAAGAATCTAAATATAGTTTTAAAACCCCTAAAAATATCCCATAAATTAAATTAAAAACAGTTCCCCTAAAATACCAGTTAAAAATATGTCTGCCAGGAGGTAGCAATTATGAATGTGCCAGGCCAGCTAATCGGAACAGGTGAGTCTTCAATTTTTGTCGGAAGGAGCGGAAGTCGGTGGTGGTTCTAATGTCGGGGGGAGGTCATTCCAGAGGGTTGGGCCCATCACAGAGAAGGCCCTACTCCTTGGCGTCGCCCGTTGGCATTGCCTAGTGGACAGCACCAGGAGAAGTCCCTCCCTGTGAGAGCGAATTGGCAGCAGGGATGTGTGTGGCAGGATGCGATCCCGCAAGTAGCTAGGTCCTGTGCCATGGGGCGCTTTAAAGATGGTAATCAAAACCTTGAAATGCACCCGAAAAACCACAGGCAGCCAGTGCAGCTCGCGCAGGAGAGGTGTTACGTGGGAGTACCTAGTACTCCCCATGACAGCCCGCGCGGCTGCGTTCTGGACTAGCTGCAGTCTTCGGGCGCGCCCCAAGGGAAGCCCCATGTAGAGAGCATTGCAGTAGTGCAGGCGAGACGTCACCAGTGCATGAGTGACCGTGCGTAGGGCATCCTGGTCCAGTAGGGGGCGCAATTGGCACAAAAGGCGAACCTGGTGGAACGCCCCCCCTTGCCACGGCTGCCACATGGTCGTCCATAGACAGCCGGGCATCTAGGAGGATGCCCAAATTGCGCGCCCGTTCCACAGGGGGCAATTGTTCGTCCCCTATGGCCAGCGATGGGGTCAGCTGGCTGAACCGAGGTGCCGGTAGCCACAGCCACTCAGTCTTGGAGGGGTTGAGTTTGAGTCTGTTGTCCCCCATCCAGACCCCGACGGCTTCTAAACACCGGCACATTACTTCGACAGCCTCGTTGGGGTGGTTTGGGGTTGAAATGTACAGCTGGGTATCATCAGCGTACAGATGATACTCAACCCCAAAACCACGGATGATCTCCCCCAGTGGCTTCACATATGCGTTGAACAGGAGAGGCGAGAGGACCGACCCCTGTGGCACCCCACAAGTGAGTGGCCTCAGGGTCGACCTCTGCCCCCGTCAACACACATTGCGTCCGGTCGGAGAGGTAGGAGCCGAACCACCGCAAAACGGTGCCTCCGACTCCCATCCCCTCCAGCCGGCGCAATAGGATACCATGGTCGATGGTATCAAAATCCGCTGAGAGGTCTAATAGGACCAGGATAGAGGAACAACCTCTATCTCTGGCCCTCCAGAAATCATCAACCAACGCGACCAAGGCTGTCTCCGTGCTGTGCCCGGGTCGGAAGCCGGACTGGCGTGGGTCTAGATATTCGGATTCGTCAAGGTGTCGCAGAAATTGCTGTGCCACCACATTCTCAACAACCTTCGCTAGAAAGGGAAGGTTGGAGACTGGACGATAATTAGCTAGCTCCGTCGGGTCAAGTGAAGGCCTCTTGAGTAAGGGCCTCACCACCGCCTCTTTCAAGGCAGTTGGTAAGGATCCCTCGCCCAATGAGGCGTTCACCAGGCCCAGAAGCCAGCCTCGTGTCACCTCCCAGGTTGCCAGTACCAGCCAGGAGGGACACGGGTCCATTGAACATGTGGTGGGTCGCAGCCGTCCACGCAGCCTGTCCAAATCCTCGGGGGCAACAGAGTCAAACCCCTCCCAGAATGGTCTCACAAGACTCACTGTTGACGGCTCGCCTGGTCCACTGAAGGGGGCCCATCCGCTCCGGATCTGAGCAACTTTGTCCTGCAGATATTCCCCAAACTCCTCTGCTCTGCCCTGCAAGGGTGCCCCCCGCGTCCTCTGCGATAAGAGGGAGCGGGTCACCCTAAACAGGGCGGCAGGGCAGTTATCAGCGGACGCAATAAGAGCGGCACAGTGTCTACGTTTGGCCGCTCTCAATGCCACAAGGTAGGTCCGTAAATAGGCTCTTACCTGTGTTCGATCAGATTCGGAGCGTGAGGACTTCCACCTGCTCTCTAGACATCTCCTATGGTGCTTCATCACCCTCAACTCCTCGGTATACCAAGGAGCTCGGGTGGGTCGCTGCCGTAGGAGAGGCGCGACCCGGTCCAAGGCCCCAGCCGCCGCCCTATTCCAGGCGATTATTATGAACAGTCACTAATAAGTATTTTTTTTTTTATGCTGAATCATGTCCGATTCTCAGAGACTGCCTGAACAAGTATGTACAGGGTTATTTTGGCAAGGTTTTCAGAAGTGGTTTACCATTGCCCCCTGCTTAAGGCTGAGAGAAAGTGACTGGCCAAGGTCTCCCTGCTGACTTTGTTCCTAAGGCAGGACTAGAACTCATGGATTCCTGGTTTCTAGCTTGATGCCTTAACCACTAAACAAAACCGGCTATCAATAAATACCAACATTTAAAGAATTCATATTCACTCAGTGTCTCTCAACATAGATTTTTGTTCCCAGTCACACACCAGGCTCAATTTAGCATTTTTACCTTATCTTCAATTTCCGCAGCTGTTTGTTTAGTGACTTCCAGATTCTCCACCAAGGCAGTATCTGCTAAAAAGTTCCCTGAGGCAGACGAGAGACGGGACAGCAAGTTGTCCTCTAAAGTTTTCAAGGTAATTTTGTAACCATTCTGCTGCTTGGTGAGATCAGACTGTAAAAAGTTGAGATATATAATATATATATATATATATAGTACACTATGCTATTTTCAAAGCAAAGCAAAGATTTTGCTAAATCGGAGACCTCCAAACTTGGCAACTTTAAGAATTGTGGACTTCAATTCCCAGAATTCCTCAGCCAACCATGATGCTGGCTGTCGTAAAGTTGTCAAATTTGGGAAAATAAAATGCAACACGGCAAAACCCTCCAAATTTAAATAGATGTTGTATTGGAGAACAACATTTATGCAGCATATAGTGCACTACAGTTAAAATTAAGAATTGCCGCTACCCTTCATTTCCATTCAAGGGCCCAGCCCAGACTTCCAAAAATCTGTATTAGGATGATTGTTCCAGAGACAGTCCAATTTGGTGCCTAGATCTGGCAAAAATTCTAGAAAAAGATATTAGGAAGGAAACCCACAAACAGATATAACACATGCAGCTGAATTTTAATTTTGTCTTTTAATGACCCATAATCCCTTGCATTGGTGTAGAGTCAGGGCAATCGAGTGTTTACTGGCCGGGTGCCCTTTCTGTCGCCAATGCAGAGTTCTCAGCTGATATGTATTCATTGTGCCCAGAGAGAGAAATACCTAACCTAGGATCAAACTCACAGCCTCCTGATTGTGAGGCAAGAGTTCCACCTCTAGGCCACTGCACCACTAACACATTTAGCTGAATGAAAATGGATAATGAAAGTTTGCTCATAATGATAACTCTGCTTTGAGAAGAGACCAACAATCACTGAATCTAAACCACGTATGTTTCTATCATGGCATTTCACTCAAATGATAACTTGGTTTGTTCTCCTCCCCACCCCACCCCCCGCAAGTGTTTTTGGGGATGGAGGAGATACCTCTCATTGCAGTATCCTTTCAGCGAGAGCTCCAGAAGAAAGAGATTAGGAGTAAAAAATTACTGTCTTCATGAACAAACATCTCCATGAACATCTGTTCTGAATTTCACCCTTTCTCCTGCTGCTCCTCCACTTCAAGTGCAAGTTTGCCATTCTTACCTAAACTCTAATTTACTGGTCAGGGTTGCAATTCTGACATTACAGATGGAAAGGGAAAAGTCTTCAATACGGGAAACGTGGAAACAGGCTTGCCGAACGCTGGGATTTGTTTAAAACTCAAATGTTTCCTCCTTTAGTTTTTGAAAATGTTATTTTAATTAAAAAGAACTTTTCTTATAAAAGCTACTATGATAAAGTAATTAATAACTTTTTTTCTTTGGCCATAGGCTAACCATAGATCTGTTTGGGGGGAAAAGACAAAGCAAAACTACAAAGCTATTATTTTTCTTATTTCAAAGAAGTAATTAATTTAACTGAAAAGCGTTGCTTCTTTAATAGATTTAATGATTTTTCACAACTGCTTAGCCCAATTTGGTTTTCTTTGAATAGCCAGGTTGGGGTAAGATATATGGGATAGGAAATTTAATATGTAACTACAGAATATTACTTTCTGCAATTTTAATAGTATAAAAGAGCAATAGGGTAAACTCAATTTTTTCCAACTTTCCCCATAATAATACCAACTCGGAAATAAAGTTGGCAGTAATAAGAATAACAACAACCCAAAGTCTTGTTCTGCTGTTAAAATTAAGAGGCCTAAATCCTTAGTTTTTATGCTTTCCCAACTGTACAGGCAGATTCTCACATTTCCGTTAATGAGCCATTTCTTTCCAAACTCCTTATTCATTATCGTGAACTCTCTATCCTGCACCTTCAGCCTCTAGGACAGACCAGCAGATGGTTGGCAACCCATCTAGCACAGTGGTTCCCAACCTTTTTTTGGCCATGCCCCACCTCTAAAATCAATCCCCCCCCCCCCCTGGTGACATACAATTCTTACTTTACTCAAAAATTGAACTCTACTCATGCAAAGGAAGCCTAAAAGGCCATTAACTTGGTTTAAACAAGGTTCAAATTGCCCCCATTAAAAATCAAACTGCCCCCCCCTATGGGTCCATTCCCCATTGGGAACCACTGATCTAGTAGGAAAATTTGTTATTCTGTGCTATTTATTAGGAAGCCTGATTAATTATTAAATCCCCCATTTCCTAAAACATGGACTTCCTCCTGTGCATCTAGCAAGATATGGATTTTGCACAAAGGTGTGCCAGAATATATCCCCTTGCATTATGAAGTTGAATTACTGTTTATATGAGAACTGCCCTCCTCCAACTTGACCATCCAAAAGGGTCTGAAAACCTGGCTTTGCCAACTGGTCTGAGGCCCTGATGGGGGGGATGCCCGATTTTAGACGTGGCTGGTAGATTAGGATACGATTACACTTCCATCCCATTTACACATTGGTTCTTTTTATCCATTTGTTGTTAATTTTAATATTTTAACTTTCAATGCCCAAGATTTTACCCTTTTAATTATTTAATGCAGGTAGTTCCCGACTTACAATAGTTCGTTTAGAGGCTGTTCGAAGTTACAACGGCACTGAAAAAAGTGGCTTATGATTGTTTTTCACACTTACGGCCGTTGCAACATCCCCACAGACACATGATCAAAATGCAGACGCTTGGCAACTGATTCATATTTATGACGGTTACAGTGTCCCAGGTCATGTGATCAGCTTTTGTGACCTTCTGACAAGCAAAGTCAACGGGGAATCCAGATTCACTGAACAACTCTGTTATCTAACAATACATGCAATTATTCACTTAACAAATGTTTCACTAAGCAACATAAATTTTGGGCTCAATTGTGATTGTATCTCTAGGACTACTTGTACTGCCCTTTTTCATTTCACAAACCTATAGTAATTCCTCCTGATTTGTCTACTACTGTGAATTTGGAGACAGTTGTCCATAAAGTCATACAGTTTAATATGAACTCCAAATACTGTAAGCACTAATTATAGAATTTCTCTATTTGTTTACCCAACTTTCTTTCTTTGATCCATTGATACAGTTGCTCTCACTCACCAAGTTACTCTAACAAATATACTCTCAGCATTGGATTTTTAAGACTAATGTTACCAGCTTGTACAAGGTTTCTGAATTTTAAAATATGCAAATGATGTAATTGTTACTGGAGATTTTGGATTTTCCTGGTACTGTGACACAAATGGACCTTATGATTAATTATTTTTTAGCTGACACAATATTCCCTGAGAACAGAGAGAGAGAAAGAGAAATGATTTGCTACATTGAATGGAAAATCTTTATGCCATCTTGATTTCTTCTCTAGGGGCTGTTGTCTGTGGCAGCAGGGTGTTCTAGTCTACTGTTTAACAACTATATTATAACAAGCCACAAACAAATTTATTGCAAGGGCTCCTTATGTGTCAATAGCAACATATTGTTCAGCTACAAGAAGAAGGATGACTATTTTCAGTAGAACCAAAAATTCTTGGTAAACATGTCGCAATTTGCTAAAGTATTCAGAGGCCGGCTCTAGTTTGTAATGTTTCATGCACAGCTTGAGAATTAATTGAAGTAACCACTTTAGGACATTTTATGTTTAGGACATTTTATGCGTGTTCTACTGCATATCTCAGCATTATTACAACCTAGGCAATGGCATTTGCTGAGCTGTTCATTGATTCAACATATGTACATTTATTTAGTCAAGGGGAAAAAACAATCAGTAGCAAGAAAAGCCATAAAATGCCTGACCTATATAATTTTGTGTATCTCCTTTGGGTCATAGAAACACTCCAAAAAGCAGAATTAATGATGCTGTCACCAACTGTACTAATTGAAGGAGTCGTGTTGCCACCATCGGAGAAAAAAAATTATCTGGTTTGAGAAATGAAATTAGTTCCGGTGGTAGGAATTTTGAAAGCTATAGTCCCAATACTGGATGAAGGAGTTTCCAGCTTTGGATAAAGCTACATTAATAATCTATTTAATGTTAATTGTCAAGATTGAAAATGCTGGCTCTAGTTGGCCAGATGTACATGAAACCTTTTTATAACTAGACCCAAAATCTATTTAACATGTTTATCCTAAACTCTACTAGCTTCGTGACTGGTGGGGAGGCCAAACCTGCAGAAATACTACTTTAGGAATGTTTATGTTTTCTTTAACTTTTCTTATCTCTGATAATAGATACAGGCAATAGTTTAAAACATGGATAATGTTGGAGCGATCAAAAGGAGATTAATTCAGTCTATCTTGGATTCTGTTGGTTACCTTTAATTCTTCCAGGTCAGGCCTCTCCATGCTTACAACGGCTGCCAGTAGCTGATCTTCTAGACCATCCCGAGTCACAGTAAAGTTGATGAGGGTGCACTGTGCTTGCATTTCTGGCTGGTAATGGGGATTGGCTAGTTTTGTATGAAGAATTAGTCGGAAGCTGGGGTTGTACTCACATTCCTTATCTCCAATTTTAATGAACCTGAAAAAAGATCAAGCATGATTACTCATGCCTGCCGTATCCATATGCCATTATAAGATAATTAATTAGATTCCAGAGGTGTGTTCCAGTGAGAATTGATCATTCTAAATCAACTTTCCCCGATAAAATATCCTCCAGATATAATAAACTGATACCCATAAAGGTCCTGTTCGTTTTTGAAGTCCAACTTATTTGGAGGATACATTTACCATTGCAATGCCTTCCTTGTCCTTTAGGAAAGGAACAAAATGTACTATGCAGCAGCTCCTATAATCTATGCCAATTACGTTAAATCAAATACATTGGTGTGCCAGACTGGGTTAAGGTATTGGACTACAGGAACTCACTGGGAGAGTTTGGGCCAACCACTGTCTCTTAGCCCAATGAGAAAAATGAGGAGAAAGGAGGATTATGAACACCAGTTTGAGTTCCTGGATGAAAGGTAGGATATAATTCGAATAGATAAATATTAAATTTATCCTTTAGACTGGTTGTGAAAAGTAGTTTTACAATATCAATTTTGAGGGCTTCAGAAAAGTATATGAACCCTGATATTATAGGCCTTGGGGGAGGAGATCACATGTCATGCACATCTTTCAGAGGATGATGGTCACAGAATTATGTCATTCACTATCATCTCACCTTCCTTTTTTTATTGTCTCTCGGCCCAGCAATGGACCTAACACTGGATCTACGGATTCTTCCAAATTCTCAATCAGAACAACTTCCCCAGCAGCAAGAGCTTGTTCCACAATGTCCAGATACCTAAGAAATACAGTACCAGGATGATACATGTTAAGGAAAACCCTGAGAAACTCTCAGAGTAAAGTGAAGGATGAAGTCATTTACTATAGGTATAGACAGGGAGGAGTTGATGATTATGAAGGAGAGAGACCAACAACCTGCTGTGGGTATTTATTGTTATATTCTTACTTAAGCAAAGTGGATCAGCATATAGAACAGTATTTCAGTTCCTCAAAAAAATGGGTTTTGCAAAATTCAAGAGACTTAGAAAGTAACTGGAGTCAAAGGCTTTTTTTAATAGAGAGGTACCTCAGTTTTTTCCTCATGCATTATCTTTTTTAAGAACATAAAAATCCAGACTTCCATAACATGAGTCCCAGAGGAGTTCCGGATGTTCTGGGATTCCATGATGGCTGGGAATTCTGAGGATAATAGTTTCAATACTCCTGGAGAATACTAGGTTACATAAAATAGCTTTACCCTACTAATGTATTCTCTCCCTCCAAACAAAAAAATGAGTTCCCCCTAAACCCTTATGGCCTAGGTATATAGTTATAAATAACAGAAGCATAACTGTTTAAATTAAGCAAGGAGACTGAAGAAAGAATACTAATGTTATGTTTTAAAAAGATCGCCAATGACTGTAGATATGTAACTATTTCAGCCAGGAGACAGAATTTTGGTTTGGCTCTTCAACTATGACTTTTAATTATTATGAACCACTAAAATTCAGGTTTTATACCAGGTTTGGCTATAAATCTCCCAATCTTAATCCCTTATTCAGAAGACAGAAGGCTTCCAGGCACAACCGACTAAATTTATCTTTTTGTTACTGACTAGGAATAAGCCATACATATCCAGAACACTGGCTCGCTACAGAAACAACCCTACGCTCCAAGGTTTAAGTTCTAGAATTTTTTTCCTGTCTTTTCAAGTCAACATCCTCTTGATGACCTTGGAATTTGATCTATGCTGACTTAACAATTCTCTCTCAAATGGTAATTACCGGATTCCTATTCCACCAGTTTTATTCCTTACCCCTAAGTAAGCTTTATTATATCAAATCTGGAAATGTACTCAACAATTTTTAAAGAGTGGAATTATTTACTTGAATACATTTTATAAAAAATATGTCAGTTGACTAATTTCTATGACTTCTTCTTCCTACTGGGATTTTTTGTTTGTGTAGATTGTGTAGGATATATTCCTTAACTTGTTTTAAAATCTACATTGGTTCTTTGAATTAAGCATTTCCTCTTTGTGGTGGTAATCCTTTGTCTTGAATGACAAACATTGAAGACCAAACATACAGCATATTCATATTTGATGCACAGATGCATGTTTCATTTTTGAATGGAACTGCCTAGAGTCACTGGGAGTTGGCTAATATACAAGTGTAATAAACAGTAAATTAATTAATACATTTGCTGTATTATTCTTTGGAAACAGCTTTGTTGTTTATGGTTTTATATAAAGTTGTACTCATATATTTGTTATATTCCTGATTTTGCTTCAAATCTGTATTATTTTGGAAGCTGCTTAGAGCTTTCTTCGGATTTACAAAGCATACAAATTGCAGTAAATGTTTTAACTCTTTTTTTTAGTTTAGTTTGGCTATCCTACTTATTTCAATCAGTGACTAGCTTAATAAAATCTATCCTATCACAGCATTGCCTGGCTTACCCTATCTGTTTAGAAGAACAGCATTAATCTTGAGTTTCTCTTATAAAGCATAACAACATGCACTGTTTGAAAGATGGAGATATCCACAAATCATGAGAGATACAGGGTAAACGTACTTTTCCAGGCTGATTCAGATGTATCTAATAGCCAGCTAAACTCACAGCAACAAAACCTATAAGCAAAATTATTAGCACTGGCTAAACAAAAATTAAGAACTATAAAAATGTCTGGATTTCATCATTTTTAAAATCAGTGACAATGCATCTAAGGCAGTCTCTTCATTAGGACAGAACAAAACAGGAGATTAAAAATAGCCAGCCCTATGAGTTTGATCTCTTTGAATTCTTTTTAAATCTTCCCAAAGATAATTTGTTAAGCGATCTTCTAAGCAAGGGACCAATGCCTTTCTTCTACCCTCACGCTAAATAAACTTCCTTTTGAGAACTCACAAAAGCACAGTCTGGAAGGCCTTGCCTCTCAGAGGCCTGGATCCCTGTATTCTTTTATCTGAATTGCAGAAAGAACAGAACAGAGATTAAATCGCTGGCACTTAAAACTGCACTCTGACGTACAGCTTGTTGGTAGCTTCTTCTCATTCTCCATTCAGTTTCAGGTTTCTATAGCAACCATGACAAGTTCTACAAAGTTCCTCCCCATTTAATCAGAAATTTCTGTCATTCTGATAGTAAACAAACAGCCTCATGCCCAAAAGTTTGATATAGCATCAAATTGGAGAGTTTTTCTTAAAATATAGTTGGCTCCCATAATCTTAACTACATACGTCAAATGTGATACTCAGATGTGAAGCTACTGTTGAAACACATCCATTATTTTCTTCCTGTTTTGATTAATCATGCCTGCTCACCCCTTCTGGCCAATCCGAGTCACTCTGAGATCTTCTCCATGCTTGGCTTTTATCCATTTGATGCCCTGCAGCTGGGGGTCAACCATGAGTGGCCAGCGCTCACAGCTGGTGAGAATGGTAGCATTTTCAGCAGACATGCGGTCAGCTGGTAGACCTTCATTTTGCCACGCTGCTATGTCAGCATCATCAGTGAGCATCTTCAGAGGGTCCAAAGAGGGAGTGACAGGAATTGCAACCTAGGACAATCAAAACATGATCACCTACAGCCAAAAGGTAATGACTCTGCATTTCAACTATGCACAAAAAGCACAGGTGACCTGGTTATAATGGAAATTGTAATCCAAGACCCTGAAGGTAACTATGTTCAAGAAAACACTCTTTAATGACTTTTATCTAAGAACCATAGAATAAAGTAGAAGCTTCCTTGCGTCTGCCCTCAAAAAATACTTACGCTTCTTCTTTTGAAAGTGGTAAGGACTCTGAAATAGCTGGAGTAACATAGGTCCCTCATATTGTCATTCCAACAACATGGATGACAATATTCCTTGCTCTTAATAGATTGATTGCCGCAATAGGGTCAAATACACATTTATGTACCAGCAGATTTATTTTACCTGTCCTTGCACATAGGGTTTTAATTGTACCTCAGACCTTATTTCCATCAATAATGTATTTTACAATGCCATCAACTAGCTTTGAGATCTGACATTGTAGGAGGGGAAACCTGTTACATTATGGTGGCCAAAAGTCAAGAATTTGGCAGCACCTTTTGCAGCTAAAGAATTTTATTAAAAGCCACATGTTTTCATGAGCTGAAGGTCATTTATTCAGATTCATCATCCAATCCAATTCAGGGCTGAGGGAATGTATGTTTTCAGGGGTTGGAAGAAGCACAGAATGACTTTGTCCACATACTGCTTGAGCAATGGGAGAAATTCAGTGGCAAGGGCTTCATGGAAGGGCTTGACAGTTTGCCCTTGGTTATTAAAAAGAAATTAGCTTACAAAAGCAAGTAATTAGACTATTTTTCTCTTATTCTCGTGGTATCTTGTATTTTTTAATTTTAATTAAAATATTCAGTAGGTGAGCTGAAAGTTAGTGTGTACTCTATAGCTATACTAACTTTTTGCAGATATATCAAAAGTCAGCGGGCTGGAGGCAACCAACGGCCTCTTCTTTTGCCTTTATGTACACAGATATCAGTCAATGACACAGAAGAATGAAGCCTGGAGCAGACAAATCTGACAACTTGGTAAAGAAAGATCTGATTATGATTACAAGTTGTTCTTTAGAAGAATGTAATTAACACATTCACACATCTGCTGTTCTGCTGCAAGGAAATATTCACAGTTCTGAGAAGATGCAAGTCCTACATGCCAGCCCACATTGAAGCCAATCAAGCACTGCTAGAAGATTAGGGACTAGAGTCATTAAAGGTCTTTCATATCTTCTCAATAAAGATGTGATTTCGTATTGCAATAAAAATATTAAAATAATAATTTTATTAAGAATTACAATTGCAAAGGTAAAAACTAATACATACTAAAACATTAAAGAATTTAAAAAAATAGAAGAGGCAGAAAAGAAAAAAATAGTAAAGAAAAAGAATATAGTAAAGAAAAAGAAAAGAAATAGATAAAGAAATTTTCCCTCTTCATCACAAGTATAAACAATTTTAGTAATTTTGTAAATTGTACCATTTTAGTACAATTGTAAAAGCACAATTTTAACTTCTCTTAAAATACAACAAATGATCTCTTCCTCCCATAACCCATCTCTTATCTATAAACAAAATCTTAAACCTTTGTTATTTTAATCTTGACCAGCAAACATCCATTAAGGTTTGTTTGTTTGTAAAATTTATTAGCCACCCATCTTACCAAAGGATAACTCTGGGCAGGATTACCAAAGATAACAGTATATCAATTTTAACCTTGACCAAATAAACCAACTTTATATTCCTTCCTTTTATTTTTAATAACCTTGAGCTTTTTCCCCTTCAAATAATGTCCTAGAACAGTGGTCGGCAAGCCGTAGCTCGCGAGCCACATGCGGCTCTTTATACATTTTAATGCGGCTCTTCTGTGTGCCGGGTGCCCGCTCCCCTCCCTCCTCTCGGGCACTTCAAAACAAGCGCCCCTTTCCCTTTTTTCTTTTCGACCCACAGCTTCCCCCTGCCCCCTCCCAGCAAAAATCTAACCGGGGAGCCGGGCGGGCAGTAGCAAATTAGCCGATCACGCTGCGTGATCGGTAAATTTGCTACTGCCCACGCGGCGTGATCGGCTAATTTGCTACTGCCCGCCCAGCTCCCCGGTTAGATTTTTGCTGGGAGGGGGCGGGGGGGAAGCTCCTTAGCCTCCGTTTCTTTTTCTGCCTCCTCGCTTCTTGTCCCCGCCCGACTTCAGGATCCTCCCTAATCATTGTGGGTCGAAAAGAAAAAAGGGAAAGGGGCGCTTAAAGGTTCAAACAGTAGAGCAAACGCTTCAGAGGCAACGGTTTTCACGGGGAATTAGAACAGAGAGCCCTGGAGTTTCGCTGCCCACCCGGTCAGACCTCGCTTTCCTCACATGATTGGCTAATTTGCTACTGCCCGGCTCCCCGGTTAGATTTTTGCTGGGGGGGGAAGCTCCTTGGCCTCCGTCTCTTTTTCTCCCTCCTCGCTTCTTGGGGCTCCACCAATGGGGGAGCAAGGCCCAGCACCAGGCTTTGGGCTAACACAGGGGTCTGCAAAGTTGGCTGTTTTAAGACTGGTGGACTTCAATTCTCAGAATTCTGGGAGTTGAAGTCCACCAGTCTTAAGAGCCAATTTTGCAGATCCCTGGGCTAATATGATTGATGCCCTTGGTGGACTTCAATTCTCAGAATTCTGGGAGTTGAAGTCCACAAGTCTTCAAGCTGTCAGGTTTGAAGACCCCTGAGGTTTTTTTTCTAAAGGGTTAGGGGTGCAAGGGTCTTGCAACTTGACAGCTTTAAGACTTGCACACTTCAATGCCAGAGTTCCTGATCCAATATGACTGGAGGAGGAATTCTGGGAGTTGAAGTCCACAAGTCTTAAAGCTGTCAGGTTTGAAGACCCCTAGGGTTTTTTTTTTTCTAAAGGGTTAGGGGTGCAAGGATCTTGTAACTTGACAGCTTTAAGACTTGCGTGCTTCAAATGCGAGAGTTTATTGAAACTAAAAACAGTGTACCATCCTATGTATTTTCGGTTTTAAAAATGTGGCTCTCAAAATAAATTTCAATCGTGGTTTTGGCGAGATTTGGCTCAGTTGAAAAAAAAGGTTGCCCACCACTGTCTTAGAACTTGATTTTTTTTTTCAATTTTTATTTGTCCCTTCTCATAAAATTCTACAAAGCTTTGACAAGCCTATTTGACAAGCCTATTAGAAAAATTATCCAGTACACTCTTTTGGTTTGTTATTTCTATATTCTGTTTAATTATTAAAATATCAGTTGGTTTCTTTTAGGTGTTCATCATAGGTTTTTTCTCCATTTTATTCTTATAGCCTATTATTTTTAAAAGTACTTTCAGATCAGTCACAATATTGTCAGGCAAAATTTGTTCCTGTTTCATAACATATTTTAAACAAAGTCTCTCTTTAAAGGCAGATGACCTAATAGACACTATGGAATATAATGTATGAGTCCATTGATTATAAATCCTTCAATCTCTCCCATATTAAAATATTTTGCTCCACTCTGTATTAATGTTAGTTTTCAGTGTTTCTGTTTTAATTGTAATTTTAGATCTTTCCTAAACCTGCCAGTTTCCTGATGAGGAACAACTGTATGAAGCACTTGTGGGCTATCTCAATTCCTCTTCTTACCTAGAAAGGAACTGCAAAGAGCCAGTATACTAGCCAGCATTTCATTCTGCTATTGTTGTCAGCTCTACTTTTAGCAGAGCTGTCTTTAGTTCATCATGTCGTCCCCCAAAGAGCAGCAACATATTACTTTTGGCATCAAGTCACAGTATGAAGGTTAGAAACCAGAAAGAGAGGAAAAAGAAGATGAAGAAATACCCTTCATTCCCACAGAAAACAACCTATGTAAAAAGGAAAGTCCCCCTAACTATTAATCCAAAACAAATTTTGGCAACTAAAGAAGTATTTCCCAATACCATCCTGGCCAGCAGCAGCAGCTATGGCACTTTCAAAAGAGAGGCATGTGAAAATATAACATTTGCCTTCTGCTCACTTTTAGTTGCTTTAAGTATGGTTTCCATGCATGGTCCATCAGATCTTGTCTATATTTCTTGCTGAAATAACCCAGATAGGAGACAAAGGCAGTAATCAACAAGACATCACCACACAGTGCATTTTCTTGCAGTTTGAAATCTCTTACTGAATCAGCCCATCTCACATTTTCAGAGGCCAGGCCCCCAACCTAAAAAAAGCCAAGAAATTAGATTTC
The DNA here is from genome assembly GCF_964273705.1 of Natrix helvetica. Lineage (NCBI taxonomy): Eukaryota > Metazoa > Chordata > Lepidosauria > Squamata > Natricidae > Natrix > Natrix helvetica. The sequence continues at coordinate 257,694,533 of NC_138548.1, forward strand.
ATCAGATTCCAAGCCTGACGTGTCATAGAATTTACATCACAACAATCATTGTGGAAATAGTAGAGAAACAAATATTGCTTAAGAAGAGGGGAGATAGTTTTTAGTTTCAATAATCTTTTATTCATAATCAACAGTAAGGCAGCAAATTTAGAATATATGTATCCCCTTAAATAGCCAAGACACTTGCTGGAAAGCTATGGAAACAGCTTGCATCTCCATTGGAACTCTGAATCTCCCTCAGGGAATCTATTTCACACAGTTATAAAAGGGGATGAGTCAGGCAATTTAGGAACATAGTATATTTTAACTCTTGAACCTTTGTCTGTTGGAAAATACATTCCTTTTTTTAAAAAAGCTGGACTTTATACTTGAGTTAAATAAAAATCGCAGGTGTTGGTGTAGAACATTTAAAACTCAAAAGGAAGAAGTAGTACAGAAGCCTTTCCTCTGCCTAACCCTCAATGGGAAAAAAATGGTAGCATGTCTTTATCCATAGTAATGACTGAGTAACAGGTACAGTTGGACCACTAAAATTCTCTCTCTCTAGGAGGTGAACTGACCCAAAGGAGGCAGATTGTACCTCATCTTCATATGCATACAGTCAGAATGAATATCACCGATTGTGTCAATTTAGGGTGCCAAAATGCAAAGTTGGCCTTTGTTCTCCTAACCAGTTACAAAGTATGAATCTTCTTACAAACAGATAAACATACGTACAAATAACCAAGGGACTTCAAATGCCAGTTCTGAACTAGAGAGATAAGCATTTACTAAAATGTAGGCATTAAATAAATTAAGATGTACAGAATAATGTTCAAAATTGTCCATGTTTATGTTTAACAGAAAGGCACAGTTAAAGCACACTGTGGCTCATGCTGTAATTTTATGTGTTTCTATAGTTATAATTGTCTTTATATTTCTATTTCTGTTGCATTATGCCATAAGCCACCCAGTGTCACTCTGGATAGTGAGGTGGGCAGAATATAAATTGACTAAATAAATTCTTTTCACAAGTACTATTGCCAAGTCAGGTACCACTTTTTGTGTAGCAAGGCATCTGGTTGTTCTTACCTAAGTGCCCTGTCATTTTGACAAAATTGATGGAAAGGGGCATCAATCATGTTCCCACGCCAGACTGGACAAAAAGTAAAGTTTAAATATATGAAGTCTTAAACAGAAAAAAGGGTCTACAACCAGACCACAAAATGAAAGCTTTAATTTGAACAGCTTCGTCTTAATCATGTTCACCCTCTATGCTAATTACTTCTTATTGTTTTTTTCCTGATTTCAAATTTTCACTGGTTCTTCAGTGACTGACCTCTTCTACAACAGTTGCAGCCTAAACCCTCATTCCTCTCTAAATAAATGTAAACAAATGTGGAAATCATTAGCTTTCTTTATTTGCAAAAATGCACAACGGCCTAAGATTTGTACTGAAACTCATGATAGGAAAGATCTCTCGTATTAACTATTCACAGTGTAATATTCAACTATATGACATTTTGTGTTCAACTTTTAATTAGGAAAACTGTGAATGGATGTACCCAGTTTAAATTTGCCATGACATCCTTTATGGCAAAAAGCCAATCTGAGCTGTAGTGGCAGGTAAATTCCATGGCATTAATAACACATTTTACTAGAATATCTTCAAGCATCTTGAAGTATTTCAAAAATAATGAGGGAAATAAAGTACCTGGTAGAATACGCTTAAATCTCACACAGTGAAATTCACAGGCCACTTAAACCATTGCCCTTGCAGTTATACTGGCTTCATTTCATTAAAAAGCAATCCTTATGTTCAGACTGGAAAGAATTGGTAGACTGCAGCAGTAGTTTTTATATGCCCTTGTAGCTATGAATTGTGATCCCAACCTCAATTACAGTTGGTTAGTAAATTTAGAAGACACTGCATTGTCAGTAGTTTGAGGGTTACAGCAGTAGAAATTGAAAATCACCAGAAAGCTGGAGAAAACTGCCCATTCACTGGCAACAGTTTAAACAGGCAAATTTGATATTTTGCATAATATAAGGCTATAGAACTGTACACCTGAAAGAGACTTATTGCAAAGTTAAAAGGGAACAGTGATTTTTAAAATCCTGTATGCTCATTAAAAATACAAATTAAAACCTTCCTGTCATACCAGCTGGAACTGATGCATGATTATCATGCTGTTAAAAAGCATCGCAAAATTAGCCATACATTTATATAAATGATTAAATATGAGAAGAGTATTTACTGAAATTATTGCCTCTCACTTTGAAGGTTAGGAGGGTTGTATATTTGTGATCATTTTCAAGGAAGATTTGTCCATTGCTCTTATATGATGCACCTATATGAAGTACTGTTATGTTCCTATTCAATCCATTTCCACTATCTTTAATGCACTTTAAATAATTAGTGTTAAATCTTTTTTATGTACTCTCATGAATTAGATCCCTATCATCTTTTTCCTGCTCTGCTGCATGCCAATTCATAGGAAAAGTGGGAAAACCTAGCAGTTCTTTAATTTTCTCTTTGCCAGTACTAAAGAATGAAATAATGCACATTAAAAATCAAACAGTATAGAAGTCCAAACTACTCCCTTGTGTAGATTTAATTTAGAAATATTTATCTTTCATTTAGACTAAATCCTAAAACTTTACAGACTTGCAAACTCTTCTAGTTTTTTCTCCAGCCATTCAGACCGAGAAACACATACTTCAAGACTCTTTCTACCCCACCCGAAGCTTCAGCCAATGATACTCACCAGACGATTTGCAAGGGAAATGGTATTTGCAGTGGCTTCCGCATCTTGCTGACATTTCAGCTTCTCCACCGTGGCTTGCTCAAATTTGGCTGTTAGTTTTGCCAGATTTTCATTAAGGTGCTACAATTCGGGGTATAGGGGAAAGGAGGAAGCCATATCATAAAGAAATACAATTTCAATATATGCACCAGTACATTGTAGCCTCTGATTTAGTTAGCACTGGAATTTTTGTTCAAGAGGCAATTCAAAAAATGAATAATTTCATTATTAATAAAATAAGTCAACCAAGTAGATTCACTTTATGGGGAAGAGTGACATAGGTAGCCTACAAGGCCATTCAGCTCTGAACAAATATTTAAAACCTAGAGGTGTTAAGCTGTTAACAGCAGACAGCTAGTACGTATCTGCACTGCCAGGTTGCCCCATCATAAGTACGGGCCATCAACTGTCTCTGGAGGACAAGAACAGATAACACTGTCCTCAGCTTGCCCCATCCCTGCCCACCATAAATGTGACTTCTGCCAGTGTTTTCTTGCTTTGCATTTGAAATAGTATTTGTTGATTTAGGCCAGCTGAAATGTAGCTGTCCTGTTTCCTTCTCAGGAATGGACTGAAGACAAATTTACATGTCCTAGGATAATGTTGCATAATCCAATCTGGGTCGGTCACTGGGACCAGAGGTTTAGTCTTCTGAGCTTTCAGACTCGTTCTTAGGCAACTTTTCTCTAGCAGAGTATATCCCTTCTGATTTTAATTTTGTTCTAGGCAAACCTCTGTACTTTGGATCTGCACAGGACGTCCATCATCTCAGTTGCTCAGTTCGCCTCAGTAAAGATAATGCAGCTTCTGCTATAGGCCTTTCCTAGTAGCACACTTGATTGACATGCAGAATTGCTCTCATTTGAAATCTAGCAGAAACATTTTGTTACATTTTTTTCTCTTTCTCTGAACTGTCTACTTTTCTCCTGGGATTTATTATTATTTTTGCTTGGATATTGAATGGGGGGGGTTGGTGGTGGGGATTTGTTTTTTAATAAGTCCACCTATGTAGTGGTTTATCATTTTTCCTTCTATCTCAAAAAGTTTATCTCTGTCCCCCAACAGTCCAAATGAATAAGTAAAACCCGTTTACCTCAACCGACTGGAAAAATGATTGAAGAGTACACCAGAGAACCTATTTAAAAAGCAGTACAGTGCAGTCTTTGCTTACCAACTAACTTGCACAGTGACTGTTCAAAACTATGAGGTGCTAAATAAAAAGAACTTTGCAGCCAATCACAGCATCCCACAGTCACATGATGAACATTCATGTTCTTTGCAATCAGCTTGCAAAGGCAGAAATAAAATCATAAGTCATGGATATATGATTTTCTGCTAAACAACTGGATCATTTAATGACTGGGTTGCGGGACTCAATTATGGTCACTGTAAAGAGCTATTTATAAAGTGGGTAGTTTAATGGGTAGTTCAGGGAAAAAATAATAATTAAAAAAATCTATTGGTGAAATTCTACCTGCCATGAAAATACATTGGTTGCTGTGCCTGCATTTAGGTGCATTTTGATATTTCATCTTTATATGTATATTTTTAATGCAACTTTGCATACATTTGGCTGTGCATACACATTTATAAATTTATGCGTGTCCAGTAAGAATTGACCAAAAGAGGAAAATGAGAAGCAATTGTTTTCCTGGCATGGAAAACTCGAGGATCCCAGCAGCAGGAAAACCTCACTATGAGGATCAGAGTTGCTGGAAGTCTGGATTGAACATCTGGCAATTTGTTGCCAAAATGTCCCCATCCGAAAAAAAATTCTTCAACTATTTTACAATCTGGTGACCATCAATCCAGGTGGACATCAGGTGTTCTTCTGAGAAAATGTTTCATCTCTCTAGCTACCATTCATTGGTATGCATTCAACACAGCTTACTTTGCCTTTTTTCTATTCTTAACTTCGTAATATTTCTACCTCTGTTTCTATCAGGTTAGACAGAAGGGAATTGGGGCTATCTTATAGCTTTAATAGCTGTACAGAAATGAAATATTGGCAGGCGTAGCTTGTTAAGTTACATTGTCTTTTGCATCTTGTACTGATTTCTGGCCGTTGATATAAAATTCCAGGCCTAAAAGCACATGTATCAGTACTGTTTATAGCCTGAGTGAGCAAAACTGCTCATGGGAGTTATTTAGAAAGCCAAGCGGAAAGGCTCATGCAAAAATAGCTCTATTAGCTTTATTTCAGGGGCTGAGAAGTGGCTTTCACAATGGGTCTCCCAATCTCTATCGCTCTAATTGATCATTTTTGCTACTTCACTGTAAAACAAAAGCAGAGTGTTCCCAAATTATTTAACTCCTGTGACAAAAGAAGTTAACAATTGATTTTTATCAGCCTTCACACCAACAGCTTAAAGTTAAGTGCCTCTAAATCATTTTAATACTGCTCGAACAATACTTGAGAAATAAACTTGAATTTGAAAAGGGTACGTACTTTGTTAATAGCGTTTGGAACGATTATGAACAGAATTGTTCCTAAAATCCCAAGCTACAATTTCTATAAGATAAATGCCCTTCCTCCCTTTCTAAAAGTACATGTGTGCACGTGTTTGTATGTGTGCTTGTCCAGTGTACAGTAACACAGATGCAAGCATACCATTTAAATTAGCTCTGTCTTAAAACTTGAAGAAGCTTCTGACTCCTTCAAGCAGGACTCTTATTTGTGAAAAAGGTACTTTTTCACCACATGAAAGGACTTGTGTTGTAATACAAATGATGGCCTCTCCCTAAACTTTCTTCTGTACCAGTGGTAGAATTCAAAAGTTTTTACTACCAGTTCTGTGGGCATGGCTTGGTGGGTATGCCAGGGAAAGGATACTGTAAAATCTCCATTCCCACCCCACTCCAGGGGAAGGTTACTGCAAAATCCCCATTTCCTCCTGATCAGCTGGGACTCGGGAGGCCGAGAATAGATGGAGGAAGGGCTAGTCAGAGGTAATATTTACTGGTTCTCCGAACCACTCAAAATTTCTGCTACCAGTTCTCCAGAACCCCTCTGTACCCCATCACATCCCACCCCAGCTGCTTCAGAGGAAATTCTAATCTCCTGCTCCAGATTTGGGCGATCTGAATGGAAGATTCAGTTGGCAAGTGGGGAGGAAGATCTGTTCAACTAAAGATATCAATTCTGCTGAAATTCAGCCACAAATGCTTTGCTTAGCCTGGTTGACAAGCAAACAGCCTAGTAGACAGCCTACTAACAAACACAGTAGGAACAAGTATATTGGTTTCTACCTATCATGTAATTCTTAGAGTCACTAAGTCTATGTTTATAATACATAGATTTAATTTAATTTTAAGGAAAGTCAAAGTCCCACTCACAAAACTAACAAACGTAGTAGCCAACTCTGTGAAAATATTCCATGATCTTCCCTTCTCTAACATACATCTTAACTACAAATGCTATAGCAATAATTTCCAAAAGCCTTACAGCAAAACCTTAAGTGTCATTAAATAATCAATCACCTAGACTTGGGATTGCTCACCAAATTGCTCTCAAGGCTGCAAATAATTGGAACTTTCTCTATGGCTGATGCATTTGAAGAATTTAAAATGTTAAGTCTAAAAAAGGCAGAACAATTTTGTGGCCAATTGCCACCACTTTTCTGGTCATTTTATGCTGCATTTTAATTACTCAGAAAACCTTTAACTTGCATAGTGATTACTTCATGATTATTATTGTTTTAAATATTACTAATGTACAAGTATCACCCTGTTTTAAAATAAGCCATGGTACTTTCTTTAGGCAAAATGCAGGGTGGTTTCCTGCAGCAGCTCCTTATGCCAGAAGTCTGTGTTTAAGGCTCTAGAGAGTAACCGCTGCCAAGAATTTCAAGGTGTAATGCTGATTTCAATTTGCACTTGTTTCCCAGGTTGCTTTTTTGCATTCAGACTTACTGCAATTTTGGCCTTGATGTTAGTCAGCTTTTCCTGGGCGTTAGAAAGCTCAGCATTGGCTTTGTTGAGAGCCTGACGCTTGGGCTCAACATCACAGTATACATTGTAAAAGCGCACAATGTTGATGACCCAGGAGCAGAGCCCAGCAGCTGCATGGGACTTCGACGCCACCAGTTCTGGGTTGAAGTTTGGATCCTGAAGATAAGGTTGTAAGGCTCGGAGGCTGTTCTCATGTATATTCTCTTTGTTGAAGTGAATCAAGGAGTCTAGGAAGCTGTCAACCTTGGCCATGGCCACCTTAGCTGCTTTCCAGCTCCTGTCCTTGGGGACCGTACCACCCAAACCCATGAGTACCATCACGGCAGCAGCAACATTGCTGACAGCAGACGGTGGCGATCCAAATGACTTCATTTCTGTCAGATTGATCTGAAAAGGAGAAGAAAAAGACCAAGCCTGTGAGATGAAAATGAATGGGGTTTCTTTTTCCTTATTTTTCTGGTAATGGAGTAACCTCTAGAGCTATTAATCGGAGAGAGAAGTTTTAAAGCCTGGGATGGCACTCTGAATTTTAAATATTATGACTCATGCTTTGTAAAGCAATGAATCCCTCTAGTGACTTGGGGCCATTACCCGCTTGTTAAGCGTGAGAACCGATCACATTTTTTTTGGCATTTCAGCCAAGTTGCAGGACACTGAAAAAGCCCAATTAGATTTCAGATTTACATGATATGGAAAAATAGGCATAACCAGGAAAAGATCAGCCTGGCCTGAAATCGACAATGTATGTCTGCAGCTGCGGGAGGAGTTTAAACATGGACCTTAACTGAAAATTCTCAGAGAAATGTCTGCCTCATGAATCTTTAGCCAGTATCAGTTAAGGTGATTTGGGTCATGAAGCGCCATTGCCGTGCCCTGTGGCTGCAATCATATTGGGACTAACCCACCAACAGCAACAAACCACATAGTGAAGCTGTCTCATGCCTATTCCCATGTACTTTTGATGAAATCAATCTTGCTGGCTGACCAGTCACTGAGCAGAACTAGGATCCTTATGTGAATGTAGGCTCTGCATGGCATATTTACTATGTCATGCTCTGACTTCTTAATCCGTCTTCATACAATCAAATGGGATATTATGATTTGACGAACTCAAACGTATCTTAGGATTTGCTTACAAAATGTTTTTGACCAACTAGTTTATATGAGGAGAATGCTGAGAACGTGGATACTGAAGAACTCCATTCTCCATGCGTAGCCAAGGCTAAAATGTCACTGATTTCAGTGAGAGGCACCGAAGCTCGATCCTTCTGGTGAAATCTATAACAATTAAATGTACTCAATCAGACTAAGTTCTCAAGTCCTTTGTAAAGTCCTTTCTTGCTTGAATTTGTGTGTTTAGTTTCTTCCGTTACAGAACATAAGTTTGGCATATCATGTATTCAAACACAAATGTGGCACTGAAACTTTGTCAGAGCTGGATCATGCAACATACTGACAAAGAAGCCATTGTAAAAACTCTTTATGTCCATATCATGCAGTTGATTCCTGCTTTTCATTAACTCCAGTAAAGCTATTAAAAAGAGCTTATCATTTCCATATCGGAATACGACACAGATAGCATTTCCCTAAAGCAATTAAAAAGAAACATTCAGCTGGAAATGGCTTGTGTAAGTCCTCTTCTGTCACACAATGGCAAGTTCCAAAGCAGAATCCTACCCACCACCCATCATGGGACCGACCCCAGAGTTTGCTAGACAGCAACCTTAAGAGAATGCAGATTTTTAAAGCCAATGGAAGCATTAGTATGGACCAGCTATTAACAGCAAATGCTATCAGATCAAACCAAGAAGAAAGGCATATAATATGCTGCCCATTCAACAGATATAAGAAATCTGGCAGAGCAAATGACACTCTACACAAGGATTCTTACTCTGATACTCACTGGACGTTGATATTTTTTTAAAAACAAAACCAAAACATTTGTTTATGAAATCCATTTTAAAAACTGCTTTTGACCTGAGTGCCAGGATAGGTTGTTAAAGAGTTTAGAAGGAAATCAAGGAATTGGAAGAAGCCACTGAAACACTGAAATCCATCCTATCTCTGTGTATTTAATTCCTGTTTCTGAAGTACAGTATATTATTTGACTCAAATTTCTTCCTGCTTTTTTCGGGCAATTTTACTAACTTAAAGGTAAGGTAAAGATACCCCTCGCACACATGTGCTAGTTGTTCCCGACTCTAGAGGGCGGTGCTCATCTCCGTTTCAAAGCTGAAGAATCAACGCTGTCCAAAGACGTCTCCGTAGTCATGTGGCCGGCATGACTAAATGCCGAAGGCACATGGAACGCTGTTACCTTCTCACCAAAGGTAGTCTCAATTTTTCTACTTGCATTTTTACATGCTTTCGAACTGCTAGATTGGCAGCAGCTGGGAGAAGTAATGGGAGCGCTAGGGTACGTAGCACTAGGGATTCGAACCACCCAACTGCCAACTTTTCTGATCGACAAGCTTAGCCACTGAGCCACCACATCCCATTACTAACTTACCAAGGCTTATTTCTGTCTTCTAGAGTAAAAGCTATCCAAAACTACCTAGTGTCATCTATAAATTTGTTAATTATTTCCGGCACTTCTTTCATCCAAGTCATTAATAGAATTAGGTAGAAGAGCAAAAGATGCAGAATTGAATCTCAGTGCCTCCCTTGATAAAGAACCTTTAGTGAGCATTCTTTGACTACAAGTTTTAAATATATATATATATGGAGATGGAGATGGAGATGGAGATAGAGATAGAGATAGATAGATGATAGATAGATAGATAGATAGATAGATAGATAGATAGATAGATAGATAGATAGATAGATATCAATCATAGTGATTCCATCCACCCTTTGTTAATCAAATGCTGAAGTTATCAAATGGATACATAGTACCCACGTAGCCAGCGGGAGAATATAACAATCCCCATTCTGAGCATGCTTGCTTGCTGGATTCACTTGTCTGTTTAGTTATTTTACATTATTAATAACCTACCCCAATCCTAACGGAATCTGGGTAAGAACTGTAGACAATCATACATATTTGAATAGTATGGATACTGCAAGATACTGATTTGCAATAATTTGGACAAGCAGCAGCATGTTGTTTTCACTATAAGCCTGGAGGGTGTTGCATTGATTGGTTTGGGTCAATGTCAACATAAATCCTTTTCTCACTTCTCACCTCATCAGCAGTTTACAATTTAAAAACACCTGAGTGAACTTTTAATAGAGTAATAATATAAGCAGTGCATTCAACAATGTTTAAAATGGAAGACAATTCACCCAAAGTCCATCATTCTCAGCCAGGTTGCTAAATATTCATGAATCTGGAGTCCCAGTATACGTATCTACTGGGACACCATGGCAGAGAAGCCAATTTAGGTAAATTCGTTGCCCAAGAATTTGTCTAAATTATTTTAAAGAATTATGGTCAGAGAATTGGACCCGAGCTCTGATATTTCATCAACTCATGTGGATCGCTCAGTGATCTTGGGTTAATCCATTTCGGTTCTTTGTCAATAAAATGGAAAAATAATGAAAAATGCATTGAGATGGAAACTTAATAGTATGTATCATGACTACACATGCAAATATTTAGACGTTTTAAAAAGCAGGCTAGAGGAACATCATTTCAAGTAAAAAATGTGCTGCTAGTTTGGCTATTGGACGCATCATTCCTCACCCATCAAATTGTTCCTTCATGGAGCAGAATAGAGGAAGGATCACTTGGTGTATAATTTCCTTCTCTATTCTGCCACATTTCTAGATATAAAATATTTAAATGCAGAACGAACAAAAGCCACGCCTTTGGGACTGTCCATGCTAATTTTCTACACTATTGTTTTCAGTGGTTCTAGAAAGTTCCGTTCCTTTTGATATATAGATAATACATACATTACTTGCTAATCATTTCTTGCTTGCTCCCTTGTTTTCTCTCTCCCTCCCTCCCTCCCTCCCCCCTTTAATGTTTTCCTGATGTTTAATAAATAAAAATCAAGCTATAGTTTTGCTAGATGAACTGAATGAAATCTATGCCTCCTCTGATCTGGATACAGGGATTGGCTAGAAATCACTAGAAGTAAAAATTATCCACTGCAATTTTCCAAAATAGACAATAGCACACAATGAAGACTGAATAAAGCACTTTACAGTGAGTGAATTCAATGCTCCCCCAGAATTTTGTTGCACACTGACTGAAATCTGTAAGAAAGTAAAGACCTCCATTCAAGTCCAGCTGCAGTGAGTATTCATTTAGTTTTCAAATGGCTGTATGCTTAAAGTTACAGATATGTGTAAAGAACCGTCTCTTGTACAAAACTGTAAATGGATGCCACACTGCAATATGAAAGGTTCTTTCTGTGATACAGCTGTTGCATATTGCAGCTGGTACCAAAAGGTGTTGCTGCTAGCATCTACACATTCATATTGTTAATCCACCTGGATAATAGATTAACAAAATCAGAAATACAGCAAACTGCTGTCTTTGTGATCTTAACACAGATGTCACCGTTCCTTGCTAGAAAATAAATGAAAGTGTTTCAGCTCCAGGTAGACTTCACTGTCAGATAAATCACCCCAACTTTTGTTTGAGAGTGGCATTGCCAGAAGGATTTAGCTGAGATACATTTCAACACATTATACTTGTAACTATTTTCCATCCGCACAACTCTTTTCAGGCAGAGGAGTAATTTAACAATACTGCTCAAACGGCTTTCACTATGGGACTTCCTATATTCACCAGACATGACAGACATACTAGAGTTCCACGGAATTACTGATTTAAGCCCAGGATCTTGGAGACTGCTACCATTGCCTGATTCATCTCACACTGTCCACTTCTGAAGATAGTAGGACTTGCAGCATGTTCTAAAACAGGAGTGTCAAACTTACGTCGTTATGGCGGCATCATGTGACGTATCGGAATTTTTCCCCCTTCGCCAAACCAGGTGGGGGCATGGCCAGTATGTGACGCATCCGGCCCACAGGCCACGAGTTTGACATCCCTGCTCTAAAACCTCTTTCATCCTCTGGTCAATCAGAAAATTCCTAGGAAGACCATGAAGGCAGCAGGTTTCTCTTACCTTTGAATTTGGAGGTAGCATTGCTAGCTTCATCTACCATAAATGTGTCCATCCTCCTTAAAGGATAGCTCATCTGCAGCATTTCAAGCTACTGCAAATACAGAGGAGATGAAAATGTCTGCCCTCTTGGGCTTATGTGCAACATCATGACCTAAGGAGATCAGGAGTGGGACTTGGTTTGATGCCATAATGCTGCTGTCATCACTCTGACTTCGCTTGTCTCTCTTTTACACTTCCTCCCCACCAGATGCCACTGTAACTGACTGAGATGTGAATCTCCTTTCATTATCTTTCCTAAATCATAATGCTAAAAAGATTTACTACCCACTCCTTTATTATACAAAGCATCATTGCTTTGTATTCTGTTTCTCTGATAATTCTCTATTGTTTCTGTCTTCTGAAATACAAATAAAACTAGCCTAGATAGAGCTTCTCCAATGGTTGGTTCGATGCTGATTCAGAAGTGCAGGAGGACAGACATATTTGGGGGCAGTGGGGGTGGGGGGGAGGATTCACATTTTTGAGTAATGTTCTTTGGACATTCAAGTTCTAGCTAGGAAACTAGGACTTATTAAAGTAAGTTTATTATTAAAGTTAAGATGTAACATGTGCAAGATGATTTTCTGTAAATCACACAAGCCAAGTGGGCTGGATTGCTATATTTCCAGTGAAAAAGCAAAAATGTCTCAAAGAGGAAATAGGATCCTAGAAATGCACAATTGGCTATGCAAATATTATTGTTAGGAAAACTCTTTATGTTCCAGACAATGGCCTGCACTACCTTCATAAAGGACTCCAGGAAGTGACTGGATATAGTACATCTTATAAAAACCAAACAGGGAAAAATGCTTGGCAGGCAGCTTGCCATTTTCATCAGGGTGGGATCAGACCATAATAAAAGGGGAGAGGGTCCAAAACTGGGGCCAAGAAAAGAGAACATTGAAAGAGGAATGAGAAGGCCTCATCAGGGACCAGACTTCTGCATCTACAATCCAGGTAGCAGTTGGTGGTATTCAGGTGTTCCTGTACCAATGCCCAGAGTAGGGGAAGAAAACAACTAGAAATCCTACTTTGAGAAGACAAATACGAAGCCAGGTGTGACGGTGTGCATGATTGGCACATAGCAACAGAAGGCCACAGGAACAAATCTAAAAGAAAAGGGGAGGGGGAGTTGCATGTATGCATGTAAAGAAAAAAACATATCCTTGTATAGAAATGTGTGGATCAGAGCACGGTAAGTATTTAGGTTAGAATAAAAGAGGTGGGGGAGGAGGCAATCAGATTGTGAGAATTTATTATAGACCACCTGGGCAGGCAGAAGAACAGATGAGGTCTTTCTGCATCAGTTGGCCAATCTTTCAAAAAGGCATGCAGTAGTGCTAATGGGAGGTTCAGTTATCCTGACATCTGCTGAGGATTTGCCAACAAATTATTCTCTTTCCTGACAACAACTTCATTTGTCAGAAGGCGGAAGGAAGAACAAAGAGTTCTGCTGCCCTGGATCTAAATCTCACCATCAAAGGGGAGGGGGGATGAAGAAGTGAATGTGACTGCCACTCTGTGGGAAAGTACTATCCTCAAAGTTGTGGCATCAGATTGGAGGAGGAAGTGAAGAGAGTCAGATCTGTATATTGGATATTAGAACAGCAAATTCTGAAAATTCAGAGGGAAGCTATTTCAAATCCAACGGCTTCAAATCCTGAAGGAGAAAAGTATCCAGGAAGAATAGGAATATTCTAAGAAATCAGATCCTGAAGATGCCTCTGCAAACAATTCCTATATGAAGAAAAAAAATGGGGAAAATATAATAAAGCCAATGTGGATACATGCAAAACTCTCTAAAAACTTTGAAAAGGGGGGGGGCATGCCTAGAAATGGGGGGAAAGGCATATCATACATAAAGATTACAAGGTAATCTCCAATGCCTGTAGAAACTTTGTGAAAAATGTTAAAGCTCAGAATGACCTGAGATTTGCAAAAAATACCAAAGGTAGTAAAAAAAAAAGAAATAATTTGAGTTTGTTAAAAATAATAAATCAAAATGGAGAAGGTACAGTGGGGATGGTGAAAAGCAAGGTCTTCCTAACTACTATTTTGTGTCTGTCATCCCTCAGAAGGGAGCCCTTGTAGCAGATATTTTGATCTATTGCTCTGACCACTTTTGGACTCTAAATTTCCGTTTCCCTATTGTACACTGAAGTGGGCCTCAATTTTTGTAACTCAGTCCTACATTTATGTTTAATGGCAATCCTTTTGGTGGTCAGAAAATGCCTTGATGTCTTGGCATGGCATGGCATGGCATGGCATGGCTTGGCATGGCATGGCATGGCTTGGCATGGCATGGCATGGCTTGGCATGGCATGGCATGGCTTGGCATGGCATGGCAGGGCATGGCATGGCAGGGCAGGGCATGGCATGGCAGGGCAGGGCAGGGCATGGCATGGCAGGGCAGGGCATGGCATGGCATGGCAGGGCATGGCAGGGCAGGGCAGGGCATGGCATGGCATGGCATGGCATGGCCTCGTCTCGTCTCATCTGGCCTGGTTTGTGAGTTCCTGCTTAGTAGATCCCTTTCTGTAATCCAGGGCTGGCCAAGTTTCTTGACATTTCAATTAAATGTGCTAGTGAGGATTTATCTTTGTTTCCTCCCTCAATATCATTCAGCTATGAATAAATAAACATGAGGCTGAAAATTATGGAGTTGTGATCCCCATATCTAAAAGGGATCTGCCTGGGTAGAAGCAACAGTATTCCAGTCCTAGGATGTCTAGCAGGCATCGTCTTCCTGACTTTATTTGAACTTCTAATAGCATCACCCAGATGTCCACTATGGGGCTAAAAGGAACTGAGGTTGAAATCAGCCAATAATTATAATAGTCCAAACATGTTTTTATTTTGGCATTAATTTTTTTAGCCAAGAAAGTATCTGCAGCAGGGTACAGATTCCCATAAAGCAGCAGTGTACCAAAGCCAGGTGAGAATATGAGGTGGGCGATCTTTTTTAAAAAGCTGTTTTACAAAGCATCAGAGCATTAACAAGAAACTATTCCAGACAGGTAGCAGTTGATTCCATTAGTTATGATTAAATTTATTAGATAGCAGTACAACTGCATGCTAAGCAATTGAAAGCTAAGTCCAAGCAATCTATTTCATTACCTCCTCCCCCTTCTCCTTTCCTGACAACCTGCATTTTTCATTACTTTTAGTTAAAAAGCAATGCTGATACTTTCCCCTGGTGCTGCTTCATTAAAAAAAGCACAGGAATACTAGATCTGGATTACTGGTTGAAACTTATGAATAAACACACATCCACAGCCAATCATTCATGTCAATTGATGGGCTACACTCTCGGATGCAGGTGAGAAGGAGCATGTGGCCTTTAGTGTCTGCAAATGCTGCCACCTTCGTCTCCAGGGAAGCTTCAGGCTTCCCATTAATCTTGCCTTAATGAGATGTTGTACAGAAGCAAATGGAAAATTGCCACTCTTTCGTACTATGCTTAGTCATCACCTCTTTTCGTTTGTGTATTTGTTTCTCGGCTGCCTGGGCTTTCAGGGAGGGGTAGTTTAGCTGACTCATAACACAAGCAAGGAACAATTCAGCTGATGAGCAGCTAATGGAATATCAACATTGACTTAAGGAACTTCCCCACACCAGCCCTACTAAGCCCACTATAAAGTAGCAACTTTCAAATCACCTCCTCTTCCTATTGTTGGCTGAAGTAGTTCACTGATGTAAAATGATCCCCAAATCACCTGCTCAAGTAATATTTGCAATGTTTTTTTCCAAACTGACTCCCTGAATAGGAGCCTAATTTTAAAGCAAGATCTATTTGATAATTTAGTTTGGGGAAGAGTTATCTATCAGAGGTCCCCAAAACTGCACCGGGGAAGTGGCAGCCGAGCGTACATATGCAGCTCCACTTATGTGCGCACTGCACAGGTCCATTTGTGCAAGTAGAGTGCATGTGTGCTCACTTGTGTAAATGGAGTGCACACACCACTCGTGCAGAACTAGCCTCCCTCCCCTCTGGCTGCAAAGCTGAAAAGATGGAGACTGTGCAAGATCTAGAATCTAGATCATTCCAATTTCTACAATGAGGTGTCTGTGTACATGCCCACTAGATTACCTCAAACCAGTGGATTTTTCAGCTGTGGTCCACAGAAATCGTCCTAGTGGCCCGGAGCCCACCAGTTAGCTTTCCCCACCAGTTAGCTTTCTAAAACTCTGCTCAGTCACTCAGTGTCCAGTACTTGAAGGGTTGCCACAAAGAAGAGGGGGTCCACTTATTTTACAAAACACCAGAGGGCAGGACAAGAAACAATGGTTGGAAACTAATCAAAGAGAGAAGCAACCTGGAATTAAGGGGAAACTTCCTAACAGTGAGGACAATTAACCAGTGAAACACATTGCCTTCAGAAATTGTGGGCACTCCATCACTGGAGGTTTTTAAGAAGACTCTAGAAAGTCACTTATCTAAAATGATATATGTTCTCCTGCTTAGGCAGGAGGCTGGACTAGAACACCTCCAAGGTCCCTTCCAACTCATTCTATTCTATTCTATTTTATTCCTTTCCATTCCATTCCTGTCCCTGCTCACCCTCCCCGTTCATCCCTTTGTCATTCAATTCCTTTGACATCTTACAGCTTCTCCAGCATGATGTCACACAACTTCCATTTCTAACAAGAGTTCACTCTCAGTGGAGTTTGCGGACTGCAGCCCTCAATCATGTATCATGCCTCTCAGTGCCTGGAGCTCATGAGTCAGTCGTGCTAACAGGAAGGTGATGTAGGAGGCTGCAACTCTGCCCCCACTGCCTGCTTTCCGCAAAGGTCACAGAAGCAGTTTGTGCTTTACAGAATTATTTCTCTATGTTCACTGAGTTCGCTTTCGAGTTGCTTACCATGCTACGTTGTCTTTACTGATTCACGAAAAATGAATCAGTGGTTAAAAAACAGGCTCGCTTAAGTGTACCATGTCAAGTTGAGTCGGAAGACTCATCCTGGTGAATGGGTCTTGAGTTCAAGACTATGAATCCATGTATAGCTATGCGATGTGGAAGTAAGGTCTTTAATTGACAACTCACAAAGAAAGATGTGAATGGGAAACATCATCAACATCTAAAAATTTCATTGGGATGGAGAAACATTCAACTCCAGCTCTGTGCATTTTATGTTATGAAAATGTGCAAATGATGCTACTGTTGCTACTGAATGTCACAAAGTACATAAAACAATTCAAATGCATATTGAGAAGTCCAGCTTTAAATGTTCAGTCCATGAGCATAAAGAATTATGATTCTAGATAGCAATAGCACTTCATAGTGCTTTTCAGCCCTCTCTAAGTGGTTTACAGAGTCAGTCTATTGTCCCCAACAATCTGGGTCCTCATTTTACCAACCTTGGAAGGATGGAAGGATGAGTCAACCTTCAGCCTGGTGAGATTTGATCTGCCAAACTGCTGGCAGCTGGCAAGCAGTAGAAGTAGTGTGCATTACCACACTCTAACCACTGCACCACCGCAGCTCTTAGTCCTCGACTTCATTTAGCAACCGTTTGAAATTACTTCAGCCCTGGAAAAAAGTGACTTATAGTTGGCCCTGATATACTTAAGACCATCATAGCATCCCCATTGTCACATCATCAAAAGCCGAGTGCTTGGCAACCATCGTGTATTTCTGCCAGTTGCAATATCCCGGGGTTCCTGTGATCACCATTTGCAACCTTCCCAGTTAGATTCCAACGACCAAAATCAATGGGGAAAGTTAGATTTGCTTCATGACTGTGTCTCAGTCAACACCTGCGGTTATTTGTTTAACAACCACAGCAAAAAAGGTTCTAAAATCAGGCACAATAACAAGCACATTGCTTAGCAACAGAGACTGTGATTGTTAGTTGAGGACTACCTATATATGAAACCCAAGCAAGTTTTTTTTTCTGAACTAAGGACGAGTTCATAATTAAATAATAAAGAGAGGCAGTTCCCTTCTTCCTGCTTTCTTCTACATCAATTAGTCACCACAAGTGAAGGAAAACCTGCGATATGAAGGTATGGCTCGCCCTGTATGAGTGCAGAGATCTTCTTAGGTAAGCAGGATATTAGGGAACATTACTCCACCCTCCTTAAGTACCTTATTCAACGTGTTCAGAGCTTGCTGGGCAGCAGCAAGGGCCGGTTCAGCTTGTGCCAAATCTTTCTCACAGTCCTTCTGTTTCTGCTGGACCTCCTCGGTAATCAAGGCCACCTTCTGCTCCTCCTCATCAGCAATGGCCTTCTCCTTACTGACTTTCTCTGTCTCTGTGCCCACCACCTGAATCAGCTGGTCGGCATCTTCGTTCTTTTGCTTCAGCTCCACCTCCTGAGCTGCCAGTTTGGCCTTCAGATCATCTACCTGGAGCAAAGACGAACGAAAGCCAGTCAGGAACCATTACTCACCAAACACACACACACACACACACACACACACACAAAGGATGCAAGGTTCAAATGAAAAAAAATAGATTTTTTTTTCTCTAAAACCAACAGAAGTGAATAAAATAATGCATTATAACACCATAAAGGTAACTTACAAAATACTAAGATCTTAGCATTTTAACAAATAAACAGGATTAGAAGAATATTTTGTGATTTTTTTAAAAAATATGTTTTTAAATTCTAAATTGTCGTGTGTGTGTGTGTGCGCGCGCGCATATCAATCTTGTTAAAGTCAGTGACTGGTAAAATATACCAGTGGGCCAAAACCATAAACAACCTAAAAAAAGTGAATGGTCTATTATTGAAGTCCTAACACTTAAAGGAATAGTTTCTAACATAACGCAATGGAGGTCAAAAATAATTTGCAACTCCCCTAGAGATGGTATGGTTCCTGCCCAACAGTAAGAAGCAAATGAAGTTATCTTCCCAACTAGTGAGAGTACTAGTAAGTGGTGTTATAAGGATAGGATGCAAGTTGCTATAGAAATGCATAAGCTTAAAAGATTCAGGTTACTCCAGGATGGCTTCGCTCTGCAAAAGGGTCATTAATAACACTTTCCCCTCCAAGATTGCAAAGGGCAAGGCATTAAAATGAGCTAAGAAAAAAAGCTTGTCAACCTCTTGGACAAGTAATATTGCATAGATAATTTTTGGTGTGAATGGTTTCCTATTTATAGGTTGCCAGAATCAGTGACCCAATTCGTCCTGCTCTACTTGGAAGGCTACGTCAAATGCCTGTTGCCGAGTTGCATCTCTAGCTCTTGGAAACCTCTTAGCCAAGAGAGCTGCACTTGAGAAGCCTCACTGGCATAAATTTTCCAGGAAGAGGAAAATTTATCAAGTAGGCTCGTAGCAGTCAGAGAGTCACTAGAAAAGTGAAAAGTGAGCCAAAAATAAATCAGTGTATGCCAGCCTTGAATTCCAGGGAGATCATTCTGGTTTTTAAACTTGAGTGCTACTGTTGGAGACAGCAAAGACTTGGAATAATGTTCTTAGGAATCTGGACTAGGTAATGTCTAAATTATTCTAAGAAATAGAATTTATTTATTTTTTACTTCTGATTTACTTATTTTACTTATTTCTCAAATTTATACGGCCACCCATTTTGTTCTGAGCAGTTTACAACAAAGCCTACTACTAAAACCTACTACAAATCAATTTAAAACATAAGGGGTATTGGTGCTCTCTGAGCTTTTGCTGTTGACTTGCAGACCTTCCATTGCCCAAACTAGGTAACGTCATCAGCACCAATGGAGAAAGGAAGAGAAACACTGCAAAACAATGCCTCCCACTCCCAATCTCTGAAGTTCATCCAGAAGAATACCATGTTCAATAGTATCATGACTGAGGGATCCAGGAGGACCAGGACAGTGACACCACCTGCATCCTGAGCCCTCCAGCCACACAAATGTGTCTAATGCTACCTCTGTTCTATAACCCACAGAAAAATGTAAAAAAGGATGGACTGGATGGAGAGAGGGAAGATATATTACCAAGGCAACAAACAGATAAATGTGGCTTAAAGATGTATGTGAAGTTAAAGATTTATCATAATGTCTAAGATATACATTCTGCCCCCACACACACACATACACCACAATTCACATGAAGATAAAAGGGGGAGGAGGGAAGGAACATTCAGACTTGTAAGATTCTCTTACTACATGGCGCCATGCCCATGATATACAGCTTTGCTGAACAGTTAATCTGTTCTCCAGTCCCGTTCTTCTGATACAAGGCGTATTTACTCTTTGTTTGGAGGAATGGGATAAGCACTTCAATCAGCAAAACTCTGTGGCAGCATTTCATTTATTTATAGATCTTTGGACAATTGGGGGTGGGGGTGGGGGAATGAAGGAACACTTTTTCTTCCCATATTTCAGATACAGCTCATAACTTTCAGACTGAGTAAAATAACATTGTGATGGTGAAGTGTATATGAATAGAATGTTTATCAGGTTTTAAATATTCTGATGAGGCATTGAGTTTTTGATTTGTAAGGCTCTACCAAATCCATAGATCGGGTACACGAAAAGAGAGAATCTAAAGTTGCCATCACCTCTTTCTCTCCTTGTAAGAAGAGACACAATATAGAAAGAATATAGAAAGAAAATCATATTTTTAAAAGTTTCACAAAGCTGCAGAGCATACAATAGGTTTAACAACAAAAGGAGGAAGGCCAGTGAGTTAAAAACGCACGATTTTTCTATTCTGTTAAGAATGGATGTAAGAAAAGGCAACAGAGCAAAAGTATTGGTCTTATGGACAGAAATTCTAAGGAAAACTTTTCCAGAACAAAGCAAACCCTGACAATATTTAAGCTCAAATAACATAGTACATGTCACTGTATGTGACAATACTTGCCCAATATTTTTTGTTTGTTTGTTTTAAAGAGATTATCACAGTGGGGAGCAATTTGTGAGCATAGAAGCAGCAGGAACAGTGGCACTTCTGCTACCTGGCCTAATATTTTCAATTCACTGAATAAGGCTGGGTTTTTTTTTACCCCCTGACTAAGTTTCAACTGTATATTTGTCTCTGCAAATGTGCACTGAAGGCAGACGAAGACATTCAAGATGCCAGGATTGAGAAATGATGGGAGTGAATATGGAATTGCCCTTCCTCTACATCACCCCTTTGCTCCCAAGTATTACCCTCAAAATTGCATCTCTCGTTTGGAAAAAAATATTATCAAAAGAAACATATATCCATCGGCTGATTTAACACACTTTACTAAACCATAATGTACCCTGGTCAGGACTTAATTAAGGCAAAAGCTGCCACTGTGATATATAAACCAAGGTTTATGGGGAGTGAATTGTGACTCTAACTAACAAACCTAAGAGTTTGGAATAAATTCTCCTATCAACTATATAAAAAGTCTTCAAATTGGAGCTCTAACTTACAAAAAAAGGACAATTGAGAATCATTCCTAGGGCCGACTCTGCTTTGAGGAAGATTTGGGCAAGTGTTCCTTTGGAGCAGTTTCTGCACATGCCAGAAGAAGCTTCAGTAGAAGCAAAGCAGCTTACTCCGTCTGATCGGCCCAATGGTTCTCTGACACAGAGCAATTCACGGCACTGAAATGGCAACACACGAGGTGAAGCATGCCATCAAGGGAGACTATTAGCTGCTCAGGTTTAGGAAATGTTAGGGAAAGTAGTCAGTAAGTAAAAGACAGACTTACAGGCTTCCCTCATGTTATGGTTTTGGGTTAATCTGGTTAACAGCTCAACTTTGTCATCGCTGTTCACAAATTGATTTTTTTCCTGGGTTTAACAACATCTGCACACACAAAGAGGCTAACTAGTAACCAAGGCAACGCAAGCCAAAAAAATTTAAAGGGGCAGAAATAACATACAAATCCAGACATATTCCTCCTGCTAGCTCCCTCTCTTTAGGCAGAGCTGGGAGAACTGAAGCAAATCACCTCACTTGACTCAGTAGAGATGATCCGTAATAATCACCAAATTGTAACTAATTAATGTGTACAGTTTGCTTTGTTAGAGAAAGGGGAATATCTGCTTGCTTTAAGAAACCTTAGATGGAAAGGCGAAGAAAAAGCATGCTGCGTTTAAGCAGGCCTTGTGATTCGGTGTGTATAGAAAGAAAGCCCATACTCTAAATTAAGAGCTTGAAGGAGAATGCCAGCATGCCTTTTAAATTCCAATTGTCTGTGCCAAACGCCAGGACATGATATACTACATCAGAAAGTTTGACAGTTAATTGGTAAAGCAGGAGAGCGTAGAGCCTACAGTGCATTTTTTTAAAAAAGAAAAGCAGAGCCAACAAGTTGCCACACATACAGAAAGACTAGAACAAGGCAACCACTCTTTCACAGCAGGAAGCATGCTTAAAAATAAAGTGATTGCCCAAAGAGTTCTCTTGCCCAGCATGTCTCATGTTCACAGGAGGAATGAAACCTCAAACATTTCTGGAAATAAGGAAATAGTTGCATCAGGGGAGAAAGAAACGAAGCAAAGGTTAAAATAGAACCCCCCCCCAAACCTAGGACTATTTTGATTGGCCAAAAGTTTTTCAAAGTTTTATATATATAAAAGCTAGAACAGTTAAGCAGCAAATTGAGTAGTGATTTAAAGTTGTAAATCAGAAATTGGCTGCTTCCAAAGTAAAGCAGTATCTCATTCAAAGGAGATCGTTCTCCACAATGTTCAGCAAGAAACCAGAAAAGAATCAGACCAGGGAAGCTTAGTGGTGCTTTCAGTCAAACTACAACTTATGAACTGCTCTGAAAGTGCTTTAAAATATGCCCTATTGGGGTTGGGGGGTAATCTTCACTTCTTCCTTCGTAATACAGTCTTCAAATTTAAGCTAGGTTAATTCTTATTAGAGGGATGCGGTTGCTCAGTGGCTAAGACGATGAGCTTGTTGATCAGAAAGGTCAGCAGTTCAGTGGTTTGAATCCCTAGCACCATGTAACAGAGTGAGCTCCCATTACTTGTCCCAACTTCTGCCAACCTAGCAGTTTGAAAGCATATAAAATGCAAGAAGAAAAATAGGGACCACCTTTGGTGGGAAGATAACAGCTTTCCATGTGCCCTAGGCGTATAGTCATGCTGGCTATATGACCATGGAGGCATCTTCAGACACCGCTGGCTCTTCAGCTTTGAAACAGAGAGGAGCACTGCCCCCTAGAGTCGGGAATGACACATATGTGTAAGGGAAACATTTACCTTTTAAAGACCATATGGGTTTTAGTTTGGAAATTATTATTCTGAAGATCCACTTTGAAAAAAGAGTGAAAGGTGTTAAGAGTTGGCAGCTCAATTCACACTTCTTATAGATTTTTCTTGGTCATGTGTCTATACAACAGTCCCTTGATCAGAGATTTCCATATACCAGGTCAAGAAGCAACTATCCATAACATAAAATTGGCTGGGGGGTTTCTGGCTGTTCATGTTGGGAGGCCCAAATCATATGGAACTGACTTAAAATCTCATGACCTACTGAACATAGGGAGAAGCAATCTTTAGATAGAAACTGAAGGACTTACTCTGGGCAGATACACACTTTCTGCTTGGCCTTTTTCCAATTTAAGCCACTCACTGCTTCCTGAATGCAGGAGCGGACAATCTTCCCACTCCCAGCCTATTGAATTGCATCCAGAGCATATGATGTCCAGCTTTGAATCAGAACTGTATTTTCTGACCTGAGCAGGCTTGAGACTTTCAGAATGGGTGGCCTCTGCTGATTAGTTCTATTCTGGTGGCAGCCGCAGGTCCAACTGGCGCCATGCCAAATGTTTGTTTGTTTTCAATCTTGCAATTGAGGCAATGGTGGCCTTTTGGGTCCCTTTTTGACCCTAGAAACGCGTGATCCATTCCACCCTTTCAACTCCCAATAGACAGCCCATTGATTTCTTCTCAGTTGGATGAAGCTTGCTCCTCTTGCTTTTTCACCCCCTGCCCACAATACTGCAAAGCTTCCTTTACTTTTAAAACCATATTTAAGCTGAAATATTGCTAGTCTATTCTTATACAATACAATATTTTTTTTCTCTACAAATCAGTCCTTTCTTCTACAAGACATACAAAGGAATGTAGAATCAGTCCTTCCTTCTAAGAAACATACAAAGGAATGTAGGAACAAAAGATCAACCTGTTCCTCACTGATTATTGGGGCACTGAAGCTGAAACATATCATAAGAAAAAAAAAAGCAAGGGCCTGCATTGGTGTCAAAGGCAATTGTGTGTGTGTGTGTGTGTGTGTGTGTGTGAGAGAGAGAGAGAGAGAGAGAGAGAGAGAGAGAGAGAGAGAGAGAGAGAGAGAGCGCATTGTTAAGCAAATCACTGTAGGTCAAGGAATGTAAATACAAATCAAGCAAAAGAAAATGCCGAGGCCAAGTAACATGTGTCAACCAAGCCAGTATATTTCTTTTTCCAGGACCAAAGCAACACATCTCCAGTTCCTGTTGAGCAGAATAAGGAAACATCAGGACTGAAAATGGCAGGGAATGAAATGGCTTTCGAAATGTATTGTCCCTCCAATCGAAAAGGTTACCTGCTTATTAACATCTCACTACAACTCATGTGACAATACCATGAAATCCAACAAAAGCTCGTACATCCGAATGCAAATATCTCTCCGCTAGCATTGCAGAGATCATTCTTTACTTCCTTTTAGAATATTTGCATGTCTCCAGCCTTCCAGCTAAAACAGGAGCCTTCTCACCTGCGCTGATGTGCTGCTGAGCTTCTGTAGACCATTTTCTAGTCGCTCCATCTTTGCTGTTAGTTCTTTTCTCTTTTTAAGCAGCAAATTCTGATACAGTTTTATTTGCTCCAAGAATGACTTGGGGGTGGTATAATTATAACGACGTTCGTTAGTCAAGTAAGAATAAGACATCTCATTAACACTGGTATGAACATAAGCCATGAACTTGCTGATAGATTCTTTCACAGGAGGCTTGTTCACGATGATGATAATGAAGATGATAATGACAATGACAAGAACAATGTTAAAAGAGAAACTATTTCAAAGATAATAACAAAGCAGTTTGACTAAGTTTCATGGATATATCTTACATAAAGCACTGATTACCAAACTGAAATATATAATATTCTAGAAAACACATGAAACTCCTTTTCAAGAATTTCCTGATTTTGATATGATATGTGAAACTTGATTAGATTGCACCAAATTATTCGTAACTTCAAAATATCAATTTTATGCATGCAGAGTTTGTCCAATTGGTACCCCACTTTTCCTTTAGGAACTCAATGGAGGTTACATTGCCCTTCCTCTTTTTATTTATTTTTTCCCAAAACAAAAATCCGGGAGCTTCCATAGTGGAGGTTGGGCTTGAACCTCAGTCTCCACTGTCCTAGTCTAACACCTGAATCACTATATCACACTGCTGGAAAACATCTGCACATAAGTACACACTACTTATGTAAAGATGGGGTGAGGTAGATTTTCCTCCTTGCCTGCAGCCATAAGATGCCAGAAGACCAGATCTGCCTTACAAAATAAACAGCTGTTCAGCCTTGCAGTTGAGAGAAAGCATTTGTCGTGCTCCTAATATTCACTTACCTCAATTCCTTCTGTCCCTTGCAAAAAGCGCAGGCTGACTGACTCCAGAGCTTCCTGAGGCCACTCGTGGAACCAGTCAATCGCTGTACAATTCACAATGGCTGGGAACTTCCGGCTACGAACTCTCAGTTTGTTCCCCACTGGAGAAAAGCAAAGTGCCACCTGAGGAAAGTAGAACAAGCAATGAGGAAAATAACACGAACAGTATTATGAAGGAGGAAGGTCTTTGCTTTGCTTTATGACTTTCAAAACTTTCAAGCTATGCTAAGGTTTTTCAAAGATGCATGGGCTCAAAACTATTGAAATGAACACATTTGCTTGTGAGCAATCTTGAGAGTGAGAATGTTTCCTGATCAATTATTAGTGAAGCTAGGTTTTACAATTGTAACAGAAAAGTGATTTCTTTGAAGGATGCACAAAATAGAGATAAGCAAAGCTCAGGACCTAACTAACTACATCCCACCAGGTCGAAAGTCAAAGAACAAGAGCTCCATGCTTGCATATTTGGGCACCAAGTCAGAGACAAGCAATACTGAGATTAGTTTCTTATAGGCAAAGAATGATACACAAAGGGCGAACACAGAGAAATCCCTCACTATCTAGATGGTTCTTGCAGATTGTCTTTCTAGTCATGGTCCCACAGCAGTTGAAATGCAGTATGGCCAGCTAACTTTGCCAGCTCACGGTTGATTCAGCGTTCATCTTTCCAAGGTCAGTAAAATGAGGGCCCAAATTGTAAATTCCCTAAAGAATGTTGTAAAGCACTGTGAAGCAGTATCTAAGTCCAGGGGTGGGCTTCAAAAATTTTAGCAAAGGGTTCTCTGCCCTTTGGGTGGGCATGGCCATGGTGGGTGTGGCCTAGTTGGCCTCCTGCACCATGGTGGGGGGTGGGGTTGTTTGCCCTCACTGGGCTCTGGAGGCTTTCCTCAAGCCTCCAGGAGGATGAAAACAGCCTCCCCGGGCTCCAGAGGCCCTCTGGAGGCCGGAAATGAGCTCGTTTCCAGCCTTCCCGAACTTTCACTAGGCCCGTTTTTCACCTCCCATGAGCCTCCACGTGTGCCCTGCACTTACCTGCATCCAAAACAGGCCACATGGGGATTCCAGGGAGGGGAGGGGTGGGCAGGGCCAGCCAGGAGTGGGATTTGAGGGTTCTCTGACTGTGCAGAATCTTAGCTAGAGGTTCTCCCAAACCCCTGTGACTCTCCAGCAGCCGTCTAAATGCTATTGCTATAATCAGAAACTTGTGCAGAACAGTAGGTGCCACTGAAGTCACCTTTCCAGGAAAAAGAGCAACCCAGAAACAGTAAAGCACAGCACCTCAGCCTAGTCTCTATTATTTTTCTTGCCTAAAAGTGTATTATTCTTGTGTTATCCAAGATACAGATATCTCCCTTCTTCCGCCGCCACCACCCCAATACAGTATTGAGTGGAGCAGCAACACTTCATTGATTGGAGATCAATTTTATAAAGATCATCTTCAGAAACATCACACAACAAAAAAAAGAGCAGGTCCTACCTTGAGCTGTCGTCTAACCCGGTCAATGAAGAATTTCCAACAGGCCTCCCTTGTATCCATCAGGCCATGAGTTTTTACTTCATTCCTCATATTACTTATGATATTTTCTACTTCTTCATCAGGAAAAAGATCAGGAATTTCTCCTAGAAACACAAGATGACATCTGATTCATAAAAAAATTCCATACTTGCAGCATTGCTGAGGACGAAGGAAAAGACTATTGAGAGAAGTCAACAAATTATTTTTTCTTATATTTGCAAGGGCTCTCTAATAAGTTCACCTGACAAGTGAAGAAATATAAGGGCAGAGAAGACAAAGTAATTACACAATGAAAAAAATGATACATCTCTATCATACAATGGAGAACTTGCTGAAAACTACCATTGTTGACTTTAGTCACAGTAAATTGCCTTAAAACTAAGGCAGAAACAGAACAAAACAATATTGTTCAGTAATAGCTATCACTATATTTATGTGGTTGAGGAGAATCTTCTGGCCTAGAAGTTGTGCTGCAACTGCTTTGTTAATAACATATCACAAACTTCACTTTCCTGAGTCCCCTTTCTGTATTTGTGACTGGGACAACATCCTGCAATGTTAGCTTGGTCTCTTTTTGGACTGCCAAGTCCAATGAAGTGAATAGGTGCTACCTAGCTGGTTCTCTGCCTTCTATGACTGCAGTACCTGGCTCCTTCAGGAGGCATGGATGAGAATGTGTCTTGTTGGATCTGGGAGACAGACTTTTTCACAAGACCCTCCTTAACAATTATGGCAACTATCATCTGGTATTCAACTTTCCCTTTCTTGAGATGGTGGTATAAATGATAGTAGCTTGGTAGTTACAAAGGCCCCCAGAAGAAATGGATTGACTGAATCCTTTTCTGTCAATATTAAGGCTTAATATGAAGCAGAAACATTATTGATCACTCAAATTGCTTTTAGATGGGGGCAGTGCATGCTTCCACATCTCCTGAATCTCTCATTGGCATTTGATATCATCAGTCATGACTGCTTACAAGACTAGAGACTGGGAAAAGGTTTCAATGGCTTTATTCCTTTCTGAGTGAGTAGTTTGACTTAGTGGAGAAGAAAATTCAGTCTGTAGAGTCTGTATTAAAGAACAGCTATGTTCCTATGTAGAGTCTATATTATAGAACAGCATCTCTTCAGGTATCAGATTTGGCCCTAATTGTATGGTCTTCTAGAAAACATTAAACATTGAATTATACCTGATGGTCTTTGGAGGTTGAATATTGTCTTATTTTTTAATATGCTACTGTTATAGATGTAGTGGTATAGGTATTATGTTTTATTTGAGTTTTTATTGATTGATATTTGTTAACTTATTGTCATGGATGGCTTAATGTTGATGCCTATTGTTTTATATCTCATGATGGATGTTTTATTGTTTAGATATAGAAGTTTTCAATTTTGTTACATGTTACATAACTCTAAATGGAGTTGGTGGCCTATAAATATACAATTAAAAATTAAGAAGTAAACAATTGTTTTACTTTAGTATTAGTTAAACCCCACCTCACATTTGGCACCATATTTGAAGAATTCAGACAAACTGGAATTGGTTTAAAGAAGCACGATGCTTAGAAATTAAGTTTTATGAAGAGAAGAAAACAGTGAACAAATATATGATACCACTTTTCAAATACATGAAAAGCCATCATGTGGAAGATCAGGAACTATACTTCATTGTGCCAGAGGATAATGGATTGAAATTGCAGCAAGGCAGATTCCAGATTTTTGAAGAGCAGCTTGATATTAGAACTTAATACCAGAGAAGCAGATATTCAAGCAAGTCTCTAGCCACTCACTTGTCTATGATGCTTCGATTTGGATTCTGCAATGACCAGGAAGTTGGAACTTATACTCTAAATCAGTGTTTCTCAACCCTGGCGACTTTAAGTTCTGTGGACTTCAACTCCCCGAATTCCCCAGCCAGCTGGGAGTTGAAGTCCACAGGACTTAAAGTCGCCAAAGTTGAGAAACACTGCTCTAAATGGACTGCCGTCACTGCCCCAAATTTAGCATTCTAACTAGTAATGCCTATGCATATAAACAGAGAAAGGGTGCTGGAATAGAAGCTGGAATTACATGTAAATTCATTGTATCCATCTGCTAGCTTCATGGTATAGTCACACAAGATCCTATGCCCTATCCTCAATTATATTCTCAGCATAATACCCAGGGCACACAACGTGCTAATCCAAAGGCCAGGTTCCCACAACATGCTGAACCATAACCCAACCAACCCCATTTCGGTCTAGTCAGCATGTTGTATGAACTCAGACATTCTGGGGCAAGTTTTTTCACAGCTCTAGTTTCCTCTTTCCTATAAATGAAATTGAAATTATTATGAATACATACCTGAAGCTAGCAAGTCATTTACCAGAACTAAGAATCTCTCGTCAGCCAGCTGAGTATCAGTCAGAAGAAAGACAGTGCCCACGTTCTTCATTCCTGCTGTAATACATTGTGCTGCTAAGTCAGCCTGTAAGTACATGAATATTTCAGACTCCAATTTTTGGATAACAGCTGTAAGAGAAGACTCAAGACATCTTGAGTACTGTTAAATTCAAAATTCATTAGTTTCTCTTTTTAAAGTCTACATCTTTAAGACCACATTGCTGATCATGAGGTTCATTGCTATACACATAACAATTATATTTGAAGGAAATACACAAACACATTCTGTATACCAACATATACTATAACTCTCATTAAAGTATCTGTATAAAATCATTTTCATTAGGAGGCCAATCCCTACTACTGTAATGGAAACTCTCTCCCCACCTCCCTCTCTCTCTCTCTCTCTTGGAACTTTCAGATGTTTCTTAAACACATTTGCATAACCTTGGTTTTTAATGAAAAGGGTGCTAAATTCAAATTCCCTTGCTATTTATTCTGCTCTCATTCTGAGGTGCACTTAGAGCAGAATCAGGTATTCTGAATTAAATATTCAAGAAGATTATCACCACCAGGGTCCTAGATCACCTCACAAAACAAAGGAAAAAGAGACACTCTTCTATGAAAATATCCTTGCTGGGAAAGTTCCAGTTGAGCATTATTGCTCAACAAGTTTAGTTTACGATTTACAGATTCTGACCCAGAATAACTTTTGAGTATATCACCCCTACATATTCTCTGGGGTAACATAATTATATATACATATACATATACATATACATATACATATCATGTACATGTACATGTACATGTACATATACATATACATATCATGTACATGTACATGTACATGTACATGTACATGTACATGTACATGTACATGTACATGTACATATACATATACATATACATATACATATACATATACATATATATATATATATATATATATATATATATATACTTGTGTTGTATTTGTGCTGATAAAATAAAGGGAGACTAGTATAGATCCATTTCGAGCTATTTAGCTCTCATCAGCTAGCCATACCCTTACTGGGATTCGAACCTGGGCTGTATTATACACTAGGCAAGAGTTTTAGCCACTATGCCACAGGCTTCTCCTCCTTTATCAGCTGAGCCAGGGAAATAAGTATGTGTTTGTGTTAGGTCATACCAGGGGTTGTAACACAAACACACATATATATACATATATATTTGTGTTGTATTTGTGCTGATAAATAAATAAATCTGTCTGGATGGTTTTCTGTAATGAGCCGAAGGACAGAAAGAGGGAGTAGTGATTTATATATTCCTGGATGGGGGGGGGGGGGGAGGAGCAGAGGAATAATCACATTTTTGACTAATGTTCTTTGGAAATTCAAGTCCCAGATGTGAAACTAAGAAATATTAAAGTGGTGTTAAGATGTAACATGTACAAGGTGCTTTTTTGTAAATCTGCAGTTAATACAGTCAACATATTTAGTTCCTGTAACAATGTATGTATTTGTTATGCTGCCTAATGCACCAATAACTATAGAGATGACTTTGCAAAATATTTTCCATAATGTATTTTAATTGTTCACTCTCTAGATTCTGTAACATTTTCCAATTCTTTTTGCTCAGTTCTGCCGTCCCTGGGTATTGCCACATCCACAAAAATTACTCTTTTCTTTTCTTTTGATTATTCTTATACCTGCTGTGTTGCATTCCAGGTGGCAAGTAGTTGTTATATGAATGTGACATAAAATGTTAATGTCATCATTTTCCACAACTGTTTCACTGTTGTGGTTATACCACATTCTGAAAACTCAGAAATTATCATTTTTCTACAAATACCAATGCATTATAGTAACCACTCTATCATGGCATTCACTATAGCAAGTGCAAGGAATTTTGTTTATGGTTATAGTTAAAGTTATATTGCAGTATTTATTAATTTGACATTTACATGAAGTCACAGAGACAGATCATCCATCAATTCATGATCATGCATCATCAGTGTGATAATAGTACTCAACTATGCATCTCATCCCTGGAATTGGCTGAGCTATATGGTTGACCTCAAGTCCCGATACCTGGAAGCAATGAGAGTTTGGGGGTGTAGGAACAAGATCAGACTCATTTTTAGCAAGACTGGATGGTTGTGTGTGTTTAAGTCTCCTAATACTGAGGACCTTCTATCTTTGGCCCTGATTGGGCATCTACGTTCCCATTTGGGTCTAGTGAACAATCTGGGGTTCAGGGAAGGGTCCTTCTTGAAGGAGAAGTATAGATAGGAGGGCCTTTGCACAGATTCACCTTGTACACTATTGTATCTTTTCTGAACTAGAAGGCCCTTCTCACAGTCGCTCATGACTTAGTCACCTTATAGTTGGACTACTCTGCAATGCATTCTACATGGAGCTGCCCTTGGAATCTATTCAGAAGCTACCTTTTGTATAGAATGTAGTGGTACAATCAGTAATAGGTCAATCACAACTTGCTCAGGTAATGCCCAAGCTCTGTGAATGCACTGGTTCCAGTTGGCTTCCAGGTATAAGTCAAAGAAATACTTGTCACATTTCAAAACCTATTAGCATAGAACCTGTAGTTAGGCTCTTCTTGGTTATAAGCCTCTTACCTTCAGATCAGGAATCCCATAGCCTTTCCTCAAGGTGATTTGGAAAATCTCCAGAGAACTAATGAAAGCTGCCAATCTTGTCAGACTCTGCTTGCCACTTCCGCCAACACCCACTAGCAGAGCATTCCCTCTGGGAGATTCCAGGATACGGTTGATTCTGCAACTAAACAATAAAGATACAAAATCCTTTCACATGTAATGTTTCTTCTGAGGAATAATATCAATATGTGGCACATGAATTAATCTGTTAGATTCAAACCTTGCACAATCTTAAGTCATTATGTGTCTTGATTAGCATAGAGGAGAGCAGAGATAATCTGAAGCAAGATATGCAAGAAATAGCAATAGCACTTAGACTTATGTATTGCTTCACAGTGTTTTCCAGCCCTCTCTGAGTGGTTTACAGAGTCAGCATATTTTCCCCAGCAATCTGGTCTTCATTTTACCAACCTCAGAAGGATGGAAGTCTGAGTCAACCTTGAGCTGCTCAGAATTGAACTCCTGGAGTGGGCAGTGAGTTAGCCCTGCAGTACTGCATTCTAACCACTGCACCACCATGGCTCTTAAGTAATCTTCAACTTAGTCCTGGGAAAGAAGATGGGATAAGAAAGAAATTCAAAGTAACCCTGCCTTCATCCTGTTTGATATAAGAGGGAGTGGAGGAAACCTCTGATAGGCTTTTAAGATTCTGTTTATTATATCCTACAACAATAAACGTTCCTATAATCCTTGTGGGATCTAACTTCTGACCTGGCCTCCTGAAGGGCTGACAATTAGAAACCTCATTATCAGTTCCAATTCAGTGGTCTTCTGAGTTTTGACTTCTTCTTTTTCCTCCCAAATTAATTCTTAATGCCCATTTTAGCCATCTCAATTAACTTTTGTCCTGTTGCTGACATATACCGACCTAATTATGTTCATTTGCGTCTCCTTAAAATATCATTTAAATTTACACCTCTGCTAGATCTTGTCAAAACAGTTTCAGTTAGCGGCTTCCGGTTCCGGCGGCAGCGGCGACGGGCAGCTCTCTGCCCGCTCCGGCTCTCCGGTGGGCTTCCCCACTCCTTGGGGGGCACAGGACACCCCTCAGAGGGGTCCTGCCGGAGGGGCGGCATCGCGGGGAGCTCCTGCAGCGGCGGCGGCCGGCGGGAGGTCTCTCGCGCGCCCAAGGCACCGGGGAGCAAGATCGGAGGGCGCTTCGCGTTTCTGCGCCTCGCGCCTCGCTAAAGCCGACCGGAGAATGCAACAATAGAATGAAGCAGCTGCGGTGCGGTGAGGTTGCTTCTCTCTTCATTCCCTATTTTATATGAAGAATTATTCAGCTTTTTTAAAAAAAAACAACTTTCGGAGTATTCTGGAGGCGCGGCTGGAGGGAGGGGGGTTTCCCCCCCCCCTTGGAAAAGCGGCGAGGAATAATTTTGCTCTCAGCCCCCGGGGAAGGAGGAGGGGGGAGAGCCAACGAATGAAGCCTCACCCAGGTTGAGATGATTTTCTTTTCAACTTAATTTCACTTTCTACTGTGATTTGAGGACTTTTGGAACTTTTTAAAACTTTGTTATGCCTCTGTGCCCAAAACTGGCAGGGCAAGATGGCACACTTCCGTTGTCTTTATGAATTGTGAAACCTGACTCCACCTTTAAAATTCAGGCTTCCGGTCTTTGTCTCCGTGTCTCCCAGAGGAATCTCTTGTGGATTGGTACTTTTTGAACTTTCTAGGGGAAACCTTTCATCTATTGCCAGACTTATTAGAGAGATTCTCTTCTGCCTGGTTCTTCTGCTCCCGGACCTCACCTGCCTACCCTTCTTTTCTAACTGTTTATCTTATATATGGACTGAATTTCTAATGTTATAAAGGATGGCATCCAAAAGACCACCTCCTGGGAAACCTGGCTTTGCCACGTCTGCTCCAACATCTGTAACATCCAGCCCAGCCACACAGTCAAAGATAACAGAACTGATGCAACCTAAGACTATAGAGATGGACTTTCAACAAATGCTTCAACAAATTTTACAGGGCCAGGAGGAAATCAAGAAACAGCTAAGGGAAATGAAAGATGAAATTAAAGAAAATCAAGCCCAAATTTATAAGAACTCACAGAGACTGGATCTTGTGGAAGGGGGGGTGGAGGAGGTGAGGGGGGGGGGGTGGAAGCTGTGCAGAAAGGGAACAAAGATCTTGACATCCAACAGATGAAATTAGAATTTGAGAGAATGTCCTATTATCTTAGATTTCAAAATGTTATAGAAGAAGATGGGGAAAATATAAGGGACATCATGACAAACATTTTGGCTGACTACACACACAAAGAAAAACAACTGATGGGGTGGGATATAGACCTGGTTTATAGAGTGAACTCAGCTTACGCTAGAACACACAATGTACCCAGGGAGGTTCACATTAAATTCCTTAGAAAAAGCACAAGAGATGAAATTCTGGGTGTACAAAGGGGGCAAGCATTGACATATCATGATATGGAGATAACCATTCTGAAGCAGATCCCTAAGAAGATTAGAGAAAAAAGAAAAAATTATTCGCAATTAGCGAATAAATTATACCAGAAAGGGGTGTGGTTTAGATGGTTGATGCCTGAAGGTATGCTGATATTCTGGGAGGAGACAAGAATTAGAATTAATTCACCCATAGAGGCGCAGGCCTTTATGGAAAAAAATAAAACACTCCTAGAGAAACCACCAGATACCACAACGGACACGCAGGACACGGGAGGGGCCAGAGCTCTGCCAGTGGAGGGAGATGGGGCAATAGCAAGAAGACTCAGATCACAAAAATAAACAAGAAAATCATATTATTATAAACTGACCGAAAGTG
Organism: Natrix helvetica; assembly: GCF_964273705.1. NCBI lineage: Eukaryota > Metazoa > Chordata > Lepidosauria > Squamata > Natricidae > Natrix > Natrix helvetica. Next base: position 257,729,266 of record NC_138548.1, read on the forward strand.
AAAATGGAATTATATTTGGATTTTATACTGTAATGTTTAATTTGATTGAATTTAATAATAGAACTAATATGCTGATTGTAATCAATTATATATTAATGCATTATATATAAATGTATACTATGGGTATGGAGGGAGGGGGGCCACACACACTTTGCAACTGCCAAAATTTGTATACCTGTCCATTTACCCTTTTCCCTATAAATCTTGAAAAACCAATAAAAAATTTATTATAAAAAAAAAAAAACAGTTTCAGTTAGCCAATGTTTCAGTTAGCCAATGCCCAAAATAAACTGCCGATATAATTCTCGTCTCTGAAGCCTGCTTGTTTGTTTTCTTAGGAATAGGAGGATATTTCTTAATGGGTAAAGTCCTGACTTGGAAACCAAGGATGCAGAATGAGAGAGTAACTTCCTGAGAGATGGCAACCACCCATTAATTCTCATTTTGTCCTTGTGTCAGGAATTTGCAGCTGCTGTGAAGTCATCAGGTTCTGCGGTGTGTTTTTTTCCCCTTTATTTGCCCTGCTGGCCACCATATGGCAACTGTATTTATCACAATTATTTCAACTTATTGCTTTGTCATCCTGGAGAGTGATGGGCACTTGCCATAACCCCACTTTTCAGAAAGAGGCTCACCTGGTTGACTTATCTGATTTAGATACAAAACCTAGTTAATGTACCAATGCCTACCTTGGGTTTTTTTTCCAGGCAAAGATATATATCCAATAGCAGGAAAAAATAGCCTGGGTTCTGTGAACAACCTTTGAATTCAACATGATTGCTCATTTCCATCCGTGAATTAGGCAACCACTCTTTCCTGATTCTGATCAGAGCTTAAAATTAGCTATGAATAATCTACAAGTTTGTTTTCAGTGTTGTGGCAAAGATGTTCACTTAAATTAGGGATCAAAGGGTTTAGAGATAAATGCAAGTATCTTTTAGTTGCATGCACAACTGTAGTGCTTGCTAGACTCCTTGCTAAAGAATTGAAGAGAGAAAGGTTACAGGTTGTGAACTTTCGGTTTGTTAGGTAGGAATGATAAAGAAAATATTTTCAATCACAATAAGACCTCTAAACTGGAATGCCTCTCATAATACATTGGGGATGGCCTTATTGTAAGCGCCCCTGCATTCCTCAATAGTATCTGAATTCCATTCATCTCAGATACTATTATTAAGTTCTCTAAACAATGCCACTTATTGTGCCCACGTATTGACCCCTTTCACACCATGCCTTTCAGGTTGTTAGAAAGGACAACAATCTGAGTTTCATGATCCATCTCCACTCCAGGGTCACAGATCCAGCCTCCTGCTTTTACTTATGACTTTATTTCAGGAATGATTTTAATCTTTCTGAAGACCTCGTTATTCATTGAATTAAATTGAATCAAATGAATTAAACTCCCCATCAGAATCACTGGCACATAACAGTGCATTCTGGCTGGCCACACATTGTTCTTTCTGTTACCCACACATTTTCATATTTCTTGAGAAGACTGGGGTGCGGGGGAGATATGAAAGGTTCCTGCTCTGACCTCTGTTTTCCCATGTTGATTGGGAAGGTTGAATACTGTTTCTAATTAATCAAGTTGCAATATCTATGAGAATGGGAACCTGGTTACAGTTTCCTCTACATGGAAATCTTGTTATTATGGTAAAGATGTGTATGCAGTCAAACATCCTCTCACTTCAGATATTCCCTTTGACAGGAAATGTCAGAGAGAAATTTTCTATTTTGATTCCATCTCTTTTTTCCCTGATGCCTGAAAAGAATTTGTCTCATAATGAGTATACACACACACACATATAATAATACACATGTAAAATACACACACACAAGAAAACTATCTCTTCCATCCCTGCCATTCTTGTGAGACATAATATCGCCAATATCTGACTACCTACATACCAAGAAATTGTCTTCGAGCAATTCTGACAAAATCCAGAAGGATATTAAAGATGAGGACATGCAGAGCAATCTTTTGCTGATTGACAAAGATGGTTATCAGCTTCTGAGCCAATGATTCAAGGATCAAGAATTCTATGTCTAACATTCAATTCATACCATATGGAGTCTGAAGGAGATTTTTCAAAAATGAACAGAAGCTTCCAGATCAGAATAAACTAACATTAAAAAAAACCTCACACACAAACAATAAAACCAAATATTATAGATATGCTAATGCTTTCAATGAGATATAAATTGAGTCAGGAAAATACAAAAATGTGGCTTGTTGTTTTTACAGATTCATTACATAAATGTGTTTTTAGAAGAGGAATAAGAAAGATTTTTACACATTCTGAAATTATAAGGATAGATTTTGATGTGTCTCCTTAGGCTAAGAATGTTGGAGTTGCCATCCAAAAGGCCCCCACTGTTTAAATAAATAATTTTTCCTAATGTATAAACCTATAAAAAGATCATTGTGAACATTTTAAATGGATGGGCATGCTCACAGTTGATTTTCCAGATTATGAGCAGAGGCCAAATCACTATGACTGCTTCAGTGCCATTGCTTTTCAATCTAGGTACTATTTTGCCCTGCTTGTATTAAATGGATCTGCAAATAAATGCCCAGCAGTTGACTTTGGTGGCTTGTTCCCTTCTGGAGAAGCAGAGATTGAAGAATCTCGTGTAGGGTTCTTGTGAGGATTAGACTCAATGTTTGACAGGTAAAGTCACTCAGATCCATTTTGGGTTGGACTTCATCTGGGATGTAGTCTTGTTCTCTTATCCTGACTAAATTTGTCCCAATTACTTCTGAGGAAGTGGATGAGGTTCTTCAAATGCTAAATTCTATTACTTATGTATTTAATCCATGTCTCTTCTAGCTAGTTAGAGTGACACATAAATGAGTTCAAACGATAGAAAATGAGCCATTACAAGAATGGGTAGTTCTGCCTTTCTTGAAGAAGATGATGGTCAGCCCTGTCCTCAAGAAAGGGACCCTTTTTAGGGAAGGTTGTTGAGAAGAGGACAACCAACCGTTTCCAAGGGTACTGGAGAAAACAGATTATCTGAACCCATTGCAGTTGGTGTTCAACCCAAGATACAAGAGTGAGACAGCATTGATCATAGTTATGAAGCACTTTTGTTATGCTTAGGGCAGAACTAGGTACCCATTCTCTCCCTTCTTGATCTCTGAGTAATTTTTGATACCATTGGTTATGATATCTTTCAGAGTCAACTGAAGAGGTTGGGAGTTGTTAGCATTGTTCTTCAGTACTTCTCCTCCTTCTTCTGTGGTCACCATTCGGATGGTGTTAATGGAGGAGTGAGGTATAGCCCTAGGCTTCTGCTATATGTGGTGCCACAAGTTTCAACTCTCTACCCAGCCCTATTTAACATCTAAATGAAACTACTGGATAAGGTATCTATTGGCATGGGGTTAGGTTTGGTTGATATACTGATGACACTTAATTGTACCTCTCTGCCCTGGACCATCCAAGTGATATCGTCAATGTGTCTGGAGACTCTGTGGGCATGTATGGGAAGGAACCTGCTTCAATCCAACCCCGAGAAGACTGAGCAACTATGGATTTTAGGGCTCCCCATATCTGATGATTTTCCATCATTCATTCTCATTTGAGACATACACTGTAGCAGGTGGCAGCTATAGCCCCCAAAGTCTTTAAAAAATATAGCTTGTGCATAAGTTGTGCCGCTCCTACATTGGGAGGCATTACTTAAATTACTTATGCCACAGTCACTTCCTGACTGGACTACTGCAATGAGCTCTGCATGAGACTGCCCTTGAAAAGCATTCAGACACTTCAGCTGATCCAGGATGCAGTAGCATGTGTAGTATTGGGCAATAACAGTATACACACATAACTTCATTTCTATAGGAGCTGCATTATCTCCTATCAGGCTTCAGAGTGCCATTCAAGGTGCTGGTTTTCATCTTTGCAGAACATTGTGCCAAGTTGTTTGAAAGATTGCTTTTCCTTGATAGTTTCTACCCATCCCAACAGATCTGGTAGAGTTGTCTACAGTTTCACCTGCTGAGTGCTTAAAAATGTGCTTTCTTTCTAATGGCATCTATCCTATGGAGAAGACTCCCCAAAAGATACAGAAAACCCTAAGCTTAATGGTATTTAGAAAGCTATGAAGACTGGCATTGGCGGTAGCCTATTAGTTTCTCATGCTCTGATAGGGATGGGGGGGGGGTTCGTTGAGATTTTTAATGACAAGATCTCAGCTTGGGTTGGTTTGTTTTACAATGATTATGTTATTCACTTTTCCTTTGCTACCTGAAGTTTAGATACTGTAGATAGATAGATAGATGATAGATAGATAGATAGATAGATAGATAGATAGATAGATAGATAGATAGATAGATAGATAGATAGATGGATGGATGGATGGATGGATGGATGGGTGGGTGGGTGGGTGGGTGGGTGGGTGGGTGGGTGGGTGGGTGGGTGGGTGGGTGGGTGGGTGGGCGGACGGACAGACACAGATAGATACAAATAGATGACAGAAAGACAGAAAAACAAATAGCTAGATCCCTGCCAAATGAGAGCATTTTCAATTTGGGCAGATAAAAAGTCCAAGTCCTCTTTTGCCCAGATTGAAAATTTAGCCCCATAAAGAGTTATGCAAATTGGTTCTTAGTCACATTGTCTGCTCTTCAAGGGAGAACAAGTGTATTATTAGGAAGAATAGAGCTGGTGCCTCAGCACTAGGCAGAGTGTCTCTGAAAGAATTTTTTTATTTTATAAGCCTAGCATGCAAATTAACTGTGGGGACCTGCTCCTGAACACTAAATACCAGGTCCTAATGCAACCTGGTTGACATTGCGCTACTGAAGATAAAATGCTGGCTAGTAACCAAATGGAATAAAAGCCCCATAGCACATATAGCAGTGCAATTATATTAACTTGGAAGGCCCTCTGGCGTGGGAAGTGAAAGGATGCCTCACCTCCAACAGAAAGATATAAGCAGCAAAAACTAAAGACTGTGCTTATTGTTTGCTTTTGTGAGCATGACTGAATTTGCTACCTGGAGTTAGAGAAAGACCGTTGGCTTACCTGAATGGTCGTTCTCTGGGCGCTGCAGGAGAGTCCAAGCATGGGTTAACACAGTCTAACTGCCCTAGGACTGAGTGAGTTTTTTTCTTGACCACGCCTCCCTTTGCCTCGTGTAATTCAGTTTGAAAACGAAGAAATAGCCATACTGGATGGCCGTTCCTTAGTCCTTCCAAAATCATAATCCTGACCTTTCAGCAAACCCTGGGTGGGTTTGGACTCTCCCGCAGCTCCCAGAGAACGGCCGTTCAGGTAAGCCTTTTTCACCAGAGCATCCCTCCTCTGGCTGAGGCAACTGAGATCCAAACCCCCTTCTGGGGGATCTCGGTGGTGGCATGATATCAACAAAATTATTACCGCCGTTGAATACTCAGTGGATGCTTCTTTGAATGCGGTAAAATTCGCATCCAGAGCACTGGCATCCAATGTAACCTCTTGCCACCTGCTACCTGAAGTTTAGATACTGTAGATAGATCCTCGTCCTCCGATAATTTGAAATCTTCAATCTCCCCTTCTTCCCAGACTGACTCCTCAGTGGCCACTGAGGTACCAGGAGAGGGTGGGGCCTGGTCCCTTACCTGGGCTGTGGGGGGCCTAGGTTTAGGAGTACCAGTTGTTCTCCTTTTGCTTGATGCCCTCGGCTATTCCCTGGGAGATGGCTTGCGCAATTATCTCCCTCATCTCTGCCAACAGGGCTGGGGTGGGAAGTAGCCGGAGCAGTTCATCTCCTGGCTCTCCGCGAATTGGTCCCCTCCTCCTCTGGGAGGATGCCCTGGAAGGGTTCCAGGTCCACCCTGATAGATGAACTGGGAGAATCTGGGTAACCCCAGGATGCATCAGGGGAAGATTCCCTAAAAATTTCTCCAACTGATAGGGATGACCTGTTCTCCTAAGGAGAACTGGGTTCCCAATCCCCCCTCTGTTCTGAGGGTGGTTCTTGCAATGGCTCCACATGATCAGGTGACTTATCATGTCTGTGGGGCTGAGGGGTCTTTTGTTTATGGGGCCCTTCCTTGTGCTTGTCAGAGCCCCCTGAGGGCCCCAGGGATGCCCTTCTAGCGATGCCCTTCCCTCCTTTTCCCCCTTTGGGGGGACGGTTTAGCCTGATACGCTTGTGGGAGGGCCCTGCCTGCATCTCCTGTGCCCCCAAAACTTCGTCCGCCATACTGGCCTGCAGGACTCAGCAGGGACAGAGTTAGAAAATGCGGTGCGATTGGTAGCTGTTCAAAGGGCGCTAGCCAGCTGGCCAGAAGACGCCTGCAGCTCCGATAGTGAGATAAGGGATGCCCGAAGGACAGAACCCCACTCTTTCTTTTGCTGCCTCCGAGGAAACAAGCTGTGAGTCAAGCTCAGGCCTTGCCGGCGCCCTGGACAAGGCCCATGCTTCCCGGCAGCGGTTTGTGGTTGCTGTGGGTCTGAGCTCTGCAAGGATTCTCTTCACGGCTCCGAAACTCACAAAATGCTGCATTAAAATGGCGCCGCTGCGCCCACCGTCTCCTACAGTCGCGGCAGTCGATTTGTGGTGAAAAGTGCACGAAACCAGCCAAAATGGCCACCGCTGTTGCCGGGTAGAACAGAGTGCCGCTGCCGCCAGTGGAGCGTTCGAGCGCTCCTCGCGACATCCAAACCGCAATGATTGGGGCTTAAACTCAGCCGGGAAGCCTCCCGCTGCCCCCTTGCTCACTGGCAGCCACCAGACAAGCAACTCACCCCCACACGCTCCGCTTGCGACTAGCTGGAGACAGGGTTCCGGCAGACCTCTCAGTCAGCGATTCAGTGTTTTCTGAAGAAACACTTGCCCGAAACTGACTGTTTCCTAATTACTAAATTTTTTGACTCAATTTCTTCTGTGCTTGTCGTTGGGGAGTCCAATCTAACTGCTCTAAAACTGAGGAGCTCCCCAGCCACAGTCCAAACGGGCGGACTGAGTTTTTAAACTGAATTACACCAGGCAAAGGGAGGCGTGGTCAAGAAAAAAACTCACTCAGTCCTAGGGCAGTTAGACTGTGTTAACCCATGCTTGGACTCTCCAAGCAGCGCACAGGAGAAACAGGCAGCTTGCCCTTTGCACTTGTTTGTAATGGAAGTATTTGTAACAGCGGAGAGAATAAGTTGAAGGTGGTGAACTGCTCTAAAGTACATGTGCTCAAAAGACACTTAGATTATTTATTTCTTGGACCAAACCCACTTACAACTGAAACAGAGTCCTTAAATTTTGGGATAAGGGTTGACAAGTAATGCAACTACAGTGCATAAAATAATGTATTTATTGGCCCTCTGTTACACTTGCACCCACCACTCCATTTCTTAGAAGGACAGTATGAATGAATGAAATCAATGAAAGGTGATTGGTATTCTGCTAAAACACGGATCCTTCCTTCTATATAGTTGAAAATTGAGAAAAATATGTTAAGATCCTAGAGACAGTGAATTCAGGACTTCTTTATAGAAGGTCCTCCATTGTTCCTACTTCCGTGGATACCACCCAAGGCCTACAGTATCTAAGGAAAATCACAATCATCTGAAAATCAAAATTCCCCTTACATGTGGCACATGGCATCTTCAAACAGCACCAGGTTCATGGCAGCATTAACTTCATTGTGGTTCACCAAAGCTTCTGCAAGAATCTGCCTCAATGATTCCCAATTCTGGACAGGCATGTATTTGGGTTCCCCTACCCCTTTTGCAAAATGGCAGTAGATATTCATCTTCTTGGTCTGTTCCAAGGTTTCCTCTATGTCCTAAGAAGGGAAAAAGTAAAACACAGAGTTCCAGTTTAACAGGGATACAGCAAACCAAAATGTCATCAAGCATTAGCCATTGTAGTCTCTCAACTCTAGAGAGAAGGATGGATAAAATGTAATACCTAGGCTCTTCCCATCACCCAAACCTTCTTGCAGACAACACGTGTCATACACTTCTCTTTTGCATTGATATGCAATGATTGTTTGTCAGCCAAGGAAGACATGTTTCAAAGGATTACCTTACTTCAAAGTTTCCTGATAGAGAAGCAGGAAGCCCCATAACACCCATAACAGTTTAGAAAATATAAATGGTTTCTAAATTGTGCAATATTTCTTTTTTATGATGAGGAGGAACCTTATAAGGTTAATAAGCTTTGCTTTTTTGCAGTGGACATATTAGTCATTTTGTTTTTGGTGAGTGATTGAGCACTTACATCATAGAACTTCTTCACTGCCTCTGCTTGCATTTTATCAAAAACAATCAAATCCTTGTCGTCAACCATCTTGTCACGATAAACACGACTGGATTCATGTAAATATAGCTTTACCAAATCCTGAGGAGTCTTCAAACATTCAGGAGTTGAAAACAGAATACCCTGGGGTAAAGAAATGAAGATGATGATACAATCTGCTTTCTGGATGGATTAGCCATGCAACCACAGCCAATCCATGTGGTTTTTCTGCTATTGCTGAGTAATGTTACTTTCAGTCTGCCATGCCACTCTTGATTTCTGTGACATATATTAAACTGGCATCCATTCATTTTAAGCTCTCTCTGTGCATGATAGCATAATCCTAAGCAAGCAAATATATAAGGCATCAGTACATGTACAAAAGTGGATATGACAAAAGTAATATACAAGGTTCCTAACCTTCACTTTCCTTACATAAACGTTCGACCCAATTCTAATTCCATTATCACAATGAGAATTGTCACTCCGTATTGAAAATGTAAAATGAAAGTTCATCACATTATCATAGATAATAAAACAAGACTAACCTAACATAACAGTAGGATTCACTGGGATAGGGGTTGTTTTGTCTTTCACTGTGAATTGTATTGTGTTGGGGGGGGGGTGGCACGAAGGGAGGCTCAGCCAATCTCATTGTACACATGTTGTACTCTGACAATTAAGGTTTGAATTGAATTGAGTTGAATTGATAATACGGTAAATGAATTGTATTGAGAGGTACCAAGTCAATGTGAAGTAATTTAAATGTTTATTCTTTTCTCAGATTTAAGGGTAAATTGCTCCACAGTGGCTAATTTAACATTTCAACTAACACTCAGGAACAAACTGCAAATAAAAACAAAATAATAATGGTATGGTAATAATATGTTTATACAAGGAAGAGAATAGGTTTTTATTTTTAAAAAGCTTACATTTTTGAAAGAGAAGAAGGAACTTGTATTGGGAAGTTCAGTTGCAACAGAGACTGCATCTCTCTCTATCTATCTATCTATCTATCTCTATCTATCTCTATCTATCTATCTATCTATCTATCTATCTATCTATCTATCTATCTATACACACACACACACACACACACACACACTTCTGATTGAAGTGGAATTATTCAATAATAATTAGGGCCAGGATTCCCCAAATGGTTTCAAAGTAGATTACATAGATTGTTGTTTACTAAACTCTTTATCCTGTGCTGATTTAAACTGCAGACAGCAAAAATGGAGGGTACATCATTGCCTCGGATTCAATCTCTCCCTAGGTTAACCACATTACTGAAGTTCCCTATTCTATATCCCTATTTGGAGGGAGAAAAAGAACCAACATACTAGACTAAGTGGTGATAACTTAAAAAAAGAAAGTTTAACAAGGAGGGTGCTGCCTACAGCTTGCATTAATTATTCTCAGATAATTGTGGCAAGTTTACAATGTGCCCTTTAGAATGCACAAGCAGGTGTCTCTTTTAAAGGGAAATAAAATTTAACTGTATCTATTAACAATACCTATTGGTGTAATGAGATGTACATATTTAAAACACGTTACTTCTTAATCCTAATTCAAAAATTCTAAAGGCAGCTTGAAGTCTGACTGTACATGACCAAGCATTATTTCAACAAAAAGCATTTAAATGAATTAGCCAAGTTTTAAGAGGTGCTATTAGGGTATTTTTTAAGTGGGAACATTTGGAATTACTAACCTTCTTTGGAGATGAAGCATATAGAACATACTTTCTGATTTTTATTCTATAGCAACTAACCATAGGAAATCTGCTATGCACAACCCCATCTTATAAATCCAAGGAAAGTACAGTTTATGTGATAAGAATAAAGCTGCCTTATTTAAGAGTACAGGCAAATCCAATACTACAATTTCTAAAGCAAACAAAGCTTCAGTTTATATCCCAACCTCCCTAACCCAAGCAATGTTAAAATAATTTATGGTTGCTCAACAATAAAAGGAAAGTGGCTCCAATTATGAGTAATGGCACTCTTGTCTTCTTTATATCTTATGAGCCAAGGTTCAGTCATTGAAACAGACCAAAAGCTCTGGAGATTTTGGGATCGTTACATTCTGAATCAGAAAGATCAGAGCTAGCTTGTATCCTTCATAACTTCCCTTATCATTTAATTGATGCAGCGAAATGATACATTGATCAGAAAATACAAATGATTAAAATAGGCATACAGAATCTGTTAAAATCACCCACCAGAGTTAAGTCAGATTCTCTATATTTGAATATCAAGTCCAGCACATATTCCTCAAATATATCCTCACTGGGATGTATTTATAGGATGGATAGAAGACATCTGGATGGATGACAACCGACTCAAGCTCAACCCCTCCAAGACGGAGTGGCTGTGGGTACCAGCTCCCCGGTTCAGCCAATTAATTCCATCATTGGCCATTGGGGGCATTCAACTTGCCCCCGTGGAGCGGGCGCGCAATTTGGGCGTCCTCCTGGATGCCCGGCTGTCCATGGATGACCATGTGACAGCCGTGGCAAGGGGGGCGTTCCACCAGGTTCGCCTGGTGCGCCAATTGCGCCCCCTACTGGACCGGGACGCCTTACGCACAGTCACTCATGCGCTGGTGACGTCTCGCTTGGACTACTGTAACGCTCTCTACATGGGGCTTCCCTTGAAATGCACCCGGAGGCTACAGTTGGTCCAGAACGCAGCCGCGCGGGTAATTATGGGGAGTACTAGGTACTCCCATGTGACACCGTTCCTGCGCGAGCTGCACTGGCTTCCTGTGGTCTATCGGGTGCGTTTCAAGGTTTTGATAACAATCTTTAAAGCGCTCCATGGCTCAGGACCTAGTTACTTGCGGGATCGTATTCTGCCCCATACATCCCTGCGACCAATTCGCTCGCACAGAGAGGGCCTCCTCCAGGTGCCGTCCACTAGACAGTGTCGGGGGGCGGCGCCTAGGAGTAGAGCCTTCTCTGTGGCGGGCCCAGCCCTGTGGAATGACCTCCCCCCAGATATTAGGAATACCTCTGACCTCCGCTCCTTTCGTATTAAGCTCAAGACCCACCTATTCCAAGCAGCTGGCCTGGCTCAACTTTGAACTTTGATCTAACCATATCGCTCCTGACGGGTTTTTAACTGGGTATTTTAATTATATTTAATTATCTAGGGGTTTTTAAATACTGTATTTTAATTGTTTTTATTTATCAGCCGACCTCCTCCTTGTGTGTGTCTCGGTACATGTCTCTGTTATATGTTTGTTTTGTCCACATATTTATTTCATATGTTTCATTGTACGCCGCCCCGAGTCCTGTGGGAGAGGGTGCGGCTAAGAAATAAATTATTATTATTATTATTATTATTATTATTATTATTATTATTATTATTATTATTATTATTATTATTTAATAAATAATATTACCCTAAATCCACATTAATAGCTAAGATTAAGGATCTTAGCTAGCTAGGATAATAGTAAGGAAATGCAACTACTTGAAAATAACTGGAAAGTATAAATACCTCCTTTTGCCCATATATACTCAACAATATGAATTACAAGTATTCAACTTAAGGGTCTTCCATTCTCAGTTATCATGTGTTTTAACTGTATCTATTAACAAATACCTAATAACCTGTTAGGGTCCCCTATCAATTTCACTAGTATCATTGCTTCCCATCATTGATTGGTTGTAGCTAAGATTGTCACCTGCCTGTCATAATTGTGGGGACAGAAATGGATCTTGCAGAGAAAGATAAAAAGCACAGTTATCTGTTTCAACAAAATCATATGGAATCAAATCATTCAACATGTTATAGTTTAAATGCTGTAAGTGCTGATTTCTATTTGTTTCAGGTGATACATTAGAATCTAGTACAAATTAAGAGAATTAACTCATGACTTTAATTGAGTGGTGGAATGGCCTAGAGGTGAAGACACCTGCCTCACACTTAGGGGGTTGGAAGTTCAATCCTAGGCAGCAACCTATGTTTCTCTATCAGGGAGCAAAAGAGAAAATATCTGCTGCAAACTCTGCATTGGTGACAGGATGAGCATTGAATCACCCCGACTCCATCCCAATAAAAGGGATTACAGCATGGGTGTCAAACTTGCGACATCTTGTTGTCGTCACATGACGTATCGTGACTTCCCCCCTTCGCTAAACCAGGGATGGGTGTGGCCAGTGTGTGACGCATCTGGCCCGTGGGCTGCAAGTTTTGATTACAGGTTTGCAAAAAGAAAGAAAAAAAGCCTTCTGACTGTAATTCAGTCTATGCTTGATTTATATTCACAAAATATTGCAAGGGAAGTCTTATTATGGAGAACCTGGAGAATCTCTGTCTGCTTTAACTATCAAACTTAGGGCATGCTAATTTTGTCAGTCTAAACTTTAAAATCCCTTCTAGAAGTTTTTTCAGCCTCCTTACCAATCTGACCATCCAAACGTCTATCCAGAGAATGGGGAAGTTTTCCAGCTTCTCCTTAATGTCCAACAACTTCTTTTTTTAAAAAAAAGTAATCACACAGTCTCTACAAGTAATATACACTTTTTGGCAATAAATCCAGGTGAAAATTCAAATTTAACACTGTTTGAATTATCATTGTTTGTGAATCTTGCGCCTGTTTGAGTTTCCTTTGAAGTGGAATCGTTAATCAGAAGTTACCCATCCTTGCACAGTCTCCCTGTTCAGTAGTTAAAATTGATCACTTAGTGGAAAAATATCATCACTTATAGTTAAGCTTCTTTTCAGTGACAGAAGATCCTCTATTTTAAGCTGTTTAAGTGCTTTCCTTTGACTTGCATGCTTGAAACCTGTTCTTTTTTTCCCCCTTCATTTTCCCCCTTTCTGGTTTTTAAGCTCAGCAATATACAACAGGAGTACAGCAGATATTATAATAATAATATATCCACTCTATGAAAGCTGGCAAAGATAACAGAGTGTACCTAGAAAAAGGGGAGAACTGTGATAAAAGAACTAAAAATAATTAAACTTTAGGGTTGAAAGAACCAATGTCAAATCCTGGGCTGCCATTTTAGGGAGAGAGATCTTCAGTTGTGGAGGAAATCAAAAGGAAACTTTCTGAAGTAGTTACTATCATCTGCATGATAATATTTTCACCAAATTATTAATCAGCATTGTAGACCTTATGACCAAGTTTCCCCCTGAAGCAACAACTCCCAAATTACTACAAAACCACTTTAGACTTACAGGCCAGAATATAAATACACAAATTGTGCTACTTGGCCACAGTCACTCTAATTCAGATAGTCCAGTGAATCTTAGAAAGCTGCAGCTCAATGTATTAGTCTTCCTAAAGCTGCCTTACTGAGAAAAATCATGCGAAATGTGGCGAGTGAAGGAAAAGTATTGCCCAACTACTAACAAATTATCAATAATTATATATCTAAGAAGTAAAAGTGGTAAAGAATCAAATAATTATAATATAATCCAATTTAAACCTAAGTATTGGTTTGATTGTTTAGGTGTAGGATGCAAACAATTAAAGTACGTTGAGTCTTCCAAAATAATATTGGATATAATAAACAAACAAATGGAAACATCTTATGGAACTTTCTTTTTATATATGATGGTGGCAGTGAGTTTTCATATGCTCATTTATATCAGATCAAATACTGGATAGGTATAGTTGACCTGCATGTAAATATTTGTCCTAATAATGTGTAGCTTATCTAAAACACCTACTCACATAGTCCATATTTTCCCTTTGGTAGAGGTTCAAACCATATCAGATACCTTCATCAGATATCTACATCAGATCATATGTTCTAATATACATATACATATGTGTGTATACACATATACATGTATACACACACATGTAAAAGTGATATCATGTATATTAGATCATATGAATTATACCAAAATGAACATTTTCTTTTACAATATTACCAAGAAAGATAGCAGCTGCATACATAATTGAGATAAATTCTTTATCATCACTGAACAAGTGAACAAGGGAAATATTTTAAATATTTAGGAGTTATCTTCCTTAACATGGATTTGCCAAAGCAAAGGGCATTAGTGCGTGCACAAAAAAGGGGCAATGCAATAGTTCAATGTGCCAGCCCCAGAAGCAATAAATGTTCCATTGCAACAGTAAAAAGCAAAAGCAAAGAGTGCAGTTTAGGATTTGAGACCATTAAAAGTAATTCAGAGTACATTTTAATAGCAGTATTTTAAACTCCTTGCTATGTTCCAAATGCGCCTTTGCATCTCAAAATTGATCTTCCTTCTACAAAGACACATGCACAATCTTTCTCTTAACTGTATTGGTTAAAAACAAATTGCACCGAAATCTCTTCTTTCATTCATATGGACAAATTCTATTCTTCTTGGAAGTAGAGCATAGATATGGCTTTACATTTTTGCAGCTTTTTCAGCTCAGTATCTGCTTCAACAGGGTTATGAAAAGGTGTATTTGAAGATAAAAGAGCATGAGTTTGACCCCAACTTACAAAGACATTGTTCCTGCTATTATACAGTGGGCTGTGGAGAGGCAGTTTCACTGAGATTTCTCACAAGCTGCATTCAATGTTATATTAGCTATGGCTCCAAAGAGGAAATAGTAATTTTGCTCAGTGCCTGTTTCTAAGGATCAATATAGTCAGTTTCGTATGTTTTTGTGAACTGTTTCACATACTAAACTTAGCATTCTTCATTAGCTGGCCAGGTGGACTGCCAAGGTGAGAAACATACATTTTCTGATAGCAGAAGGTTCCCTTGAAATATTTAAAAAGTTTTATTTGTTGATAAAATGTAATGGCTGCTCATTTTACCAGAGGATAACTCAAAGCACCAAAAAAAGTTGCTAAGTTATTCTTAGTTGCAATTTCTGTAAGGACAATGTGAGTTTAATGTTGGAACTGTCAAATCAAGTGACTACCTTGATTAAAGAAAAGAACATAAGTACTTTTGTTTCCGCATGGAAATTGATTCTGAACTTCGTGCTTGAAATGGAAAAGAATGAAACTTTGACTTTGGGTTTTACAGATTAGATTGATAGAGCTTTATAGAAATGACTTATTCATACTAGTATGGAAAAGCAAAACACTGTGATCTGTTGTTAATGCCTTATTCTACTGTAACAAAGAGAATTGGAAGTATTATTATATGTGTTAGTTTGCTCTGTATCTTAGAGTACATATTTCTATATGTTATATTATAAATTTTACATATTTACATGTATATACTTGTATCCTATAACAATCTTGGACAGTAAATAAAATTGCTAACCTAAATAAAACTACCTCCTGAATAAACCAAACTCCCAAGAAATTATTTTTAGCTTTTCTGTCGAATGGCTGCTTTTCACACATTCTATTTTAACTGAAAACAAGATAATATGCAGCAATAATCTTAATCAATTATATCTCTCAGTAAACTGTGCAGTGCATGTTTTAAAATAGGTCATCCATAGTGTATTAAAAGAAGCTGCAGTTTAGGCAATCATAAACCATGTTATTAAATGATGTGAAGAAGAAGACTCCACTGATCTTTCTTTTAATTCAGAAAGAGCTAATGTGTATAGTTTTAAAATAAATAATTATTATCATATAAAAAGGGGAAGAAATACATATTCCACAGAACAATGCAATCACTGCAAAAACCCTGAACTTCTTTCATTAATTGATAATATTACAATATACATACGATACCATAGAAATATTTACTTTTTTGTGCATTCATTCATTTCTAGACCATATTTATAAAGTCACCTAACTCACAGTGACTCTGGATGGTGTACAGGTTACAGGTTAAAAATTCACCCATTACTGTAAAACGGATCATAGATGGCAATAATAATGGACCAGACTTATCCTAAACATTACAACAACCGAACAAATATAGAACAGAGCCCATGGTTCAACAGAAAAAGCAACTGACCTTTTTAGTACCATTTTGGTTTCTTGTTCTTGTTTTATTTTTTTATTTTTTTTATTTTGCCAAGCTGCAAACTGATTCTTGGAGAGGGCATGGTTGTACACTGCCAACATAATTTGACTTAATTGAACAATATAGCCTCCTTGAGCATATACATAGTCAAAATAATAAATAGTTCCCCAAAGAGAAAGCAACCTACTTGGAAGATGTTGGAGAAATCCCTAAGATTGAAGTTGTAGTGAAATTTAATAGCTGTTGGGAGGAATGTGGCTGCTATTTTCAGGTGCAGAGCAAGAGCCAGATGTATTAACTGCTGGGATGACTTCTGTAAGGCTGCAGAGAAGTTCCCACATTTTAGATGCTGAGTTAGGATAGTACTGTAAATGGTGGAAAGAGCATCTGCCCCAGGAAATGAGAGAGCAAACACACAGAAGTGGCGCTGCAAGAACATAATATAAAAAAACAAAACACAATCAGTAGGCATTATACATAAGAGAAAGGGTATACCTACTATGTACATTGTGGTCACATAACCACAATTCTGGCGTTTGGCAACTGTTGTACATTTACAACTATCCCACAGGTACATAATTGCCATTTGCAATCTTCCCAGCCAGCTTCTGACAAGTAAAGTGAATAGGAAGCTAGCAGAAGGTCACAAGTCATGGTCATATGATGTTCTTGCTTAATGACCACATGGGATCTACTTAACTGCACCTGAGACTGTGGGGGACTGCTGTCACTAAGTGGGGCAATCACAATATTTTGCTTAATGACCATGTCATTCAGAGATGGTGTTGCAGTGATGAGGACTTTGCATTCATCACAAGGGTTAGAGTGAGGAAAACCCATGTGCTGCTGTCCGTGGTACTGAAATATTTTTACCTTACTTTTCTCTTGAACCTTATAGTCATATCCCAATTGACCTAAATGGAAGGCACAGAGATATGGTTTACTGCAATATAGTATTAAAGCAATATAGAAAATAATGAATTAGTTCTATATAAAGGATCATCATTCCAGAAAACCACTAATTTCTGCTGGCCACTCCATCCTGTTCCTCTCATATTAACTAAGCCTTTAGTTTTGATTTGTGACAGATAAACTGTTCCATTCCTGTAGCTTCTCTTTGCTTGGGCATAATCTAATCAAGCATGAAAAAGTTTTAACAAAACCAGCAGTGTTCTAGATCAGCAAGCAATACCTGCAAACGTGGGTTGATAGTAAAGCTGCCTGCAGTGGGATTCATGCATGACACGTACTGCACATTCGTGATTTCCTTCAGGGACAGCTTGTTTCTGTCATACCTTTGCCAGAAAAAGAAAAAAGAATGCATCATTCTAATCACAGATTATTAGTGACAACAACAGTGTGCCTGCCAAACATTGCCAAGTCTGAAGCAGCATGTTGGAGGGGCACTAGGCACCTGCTGCAACCCAGCTGTTTTCAATTAATATTCCAACAGAGACTGGGGGGGGGGGGCTGGATGAGGTTAAAATTCACATATGCTTCCATTACATCAATGCATTCCATAATGATTGTGATTTCTCTAAAATCATGCATATCCATGAAGGGACCAATTCTTTAAAGCCACAAGTTACATTCCATTCAAAAGGCAAAGCTGGTAGGAAGACTAGGGGGAGGGGGGAGCTAAAAAGAAGACAATACATACCAATAATAAAGGATGGATTGCACATTCTACAGGCTGCAGTGTTAAAACAAAAACAAGATGTTTTATTGGGAGTTTTGCACTACATAAAGTACCTTACCATGGGGATGTATGAAGAATTCAGTCTTCATAAATGATACCGAAGAACCTGACTACATCTCTTGGATTAATGTACAGTTCAAACTTAACTAGAATATCCATCAGATTTTATTAATGTCCAATGATTGTGATGTGATTCTTACTTGTGTAAGAAGAGGGGTAGAAAACAGACTGGAGTTATAAATAAACTCATATAACAGTGATTCAACTCAGAAGCAAAATCATTCATCCCAAACTTAGCCTAACTACTCTGAATATTTTTGTTTGTTTTTATGTTTGTTTGTTTATTTTTAATGTAGATTGGGTAGAAACAAAATAAAGTTCAGTATAAAGCCATGATCAAAAATAGATCAATTTATCCAACCCTAACCTACCAATGCCCATAGTCTAGATGTTGCCGGATCAGTGTATGAGGCTGAACTGTTCCATAGGTATCAACTTCAGGCATATTCATATCATCAATGAAGTAGATGAGTTTCTTTGTTCCAGGGGGACCATAATTCCTTCCAGCCTTTTTTTCCAGTGGCTTCTCAAGAACAGCTACGAGAAAACAAAGGCTCAGAATTTTTAGAAAGCAAATTCTTAATATAATCACTGACAGGCTGACAGTTAATCTACCTGAGCTATAAGGCACCTATGTCAATATAAATAAAAGAAAAACCATGCCAATATCAAGCTAGTGATGACTGGATCGCGTCACATAATTCCTCAAAAAGGAAGACTTTCAGCAGCAGAGAAGCCCATGAAAACAGAATCATAGATTAATAAAATACTGGTTAATAGATTTCAACTATACACAAGAACTGCAGGAAATGCATCACAAATCTAAAGATCTCTAGTTATGATGCTTAACAACTTGGGAAAGATCAAATACACTAGCGGCAGGTTAATAGGGATGTACAGTGATCCATCAACCTTTTTTTATTAATGCATGCAGCAAATAAACTGGTTTCCTATCTTGTGAACACTGTCAAAAAATTAGAAAAACTGGCTATCTGTAATCTGGTGTCTTCAAATAGTCATCTATACATTCACAAGCATAGAGTTTGTATCTGCATAGATGCTTTTATCATGAACATTTCATAGCTAAAGATATTTTGGGCAGGAAGGGCACTCTACATTGTATGTCTAGAAGTCTTTGTCTCATTTTTCCTTCATTTTTAGAGGTCAATACAACAGTCAGAAGAATGCAACATATCTACCCAAGACGGCATCTGCACAGAAGTGGGAAATGAATGCACAGATAATGCACAGATAACCAAATAATTAATTACAGGTAAACCACCTGTCGTTATTCTTCTGTTTCTATAGCACACACACTGGTAATAAACTAGCTCATTTTACAATGGTGGAACGCTTCCTTTATGCCCAAAAGAACAAGGTTACTCAAGCAAAGGCACTATTAAATCTAGCATAAACATAAACAGATGAGACCAAAGGCCACCCTACACAGAGTTGAAATGAGCAATCCCTGGAACAGAATTACTGATGTTGACATGGGACTTTATACTAATGCTGAAGGCAAGTGTTTAGGTAATGGATTGTAATGGCTTCCTCTAATCACTTAGAAAATCACTGGGAGGAGACCAACACCTTAGCAATTGTTTGTTTACTCAGAGTGACTTAAGTTGCATTTAGAGCAGGGGTCCCCAACCCCCAGTCCATGGAGCAGCACTAGGCCTCAGTATGCCAGAAACTGAGCCATGCAAACAAGTGAAGCCCCATCTGCGGGATGCAGGCAACATGTGAAATCACATCCCCTTCAGTCCACGGAAAAACCTCTCTCCACGGAACCGGTCCCTGATGCCCAAAAGG
The DNA here is from genome assembly GCF_964273705.1 of Natrix helvetica. NCBI lineage: Eukaryota > Metazoa > Chordata > Lepidosauria > Squamata > Natricidae > Natrix > Natrix helvetica. The sequence continues at coordinate 257,748,961 of NC_138548.1, forward strand.
TTGGGGCTCCTGGTTTCTTCTTTTTTTTCCCTCTTCACCATCTAGAGATCTGTAAGAGGCCAGTGCAGGAAGACAGAGATCTTTGGCCAATGCAGAATTGTCTAAGCTAGATTCTTCTATTTGTAACTGACATGACAGCTCTTTTAGTTTTTCCATAGAAGGTGGCAAAGAATAAATGGAGACAGTTCCCCAGTTACTGACTGCAGCTGGTTCCACTGCTTAAGGGATCTTAAAAAGATGCAAGCAATTTCTCCTCACGTGTCCAGTGGGTGTCTGAGAAGGGATAAAGGTACTCCCAACTTCTTCTTCTAGAAATAATAAATGGAAAGACTGTCAACTAGTGTATATTGCTGTAAATTCCCTCAATGGAACCAGAAAAATATTATGCTCATCCACAAAAATTGAAGCAGAGCAGGGTTAGGATAAGAATTAAATAGAGAAGAAAATTCAATTCTGAATAAGTTAATAGACTATTTTTAGCAGAATTGTTACAATTATCAGTGATGTAACAATTTTACAGATTCCTGTATAATTCATCCAATGTACAACTACCTTAATTTTGGCTGTTGAACTATATGTTGGCTTATCATTGATAAATCATTGATAAATAAAGAAAGGCCTTGGGTCTAATGGCAAACTGCCTATAGGTCTGTTGAGCAATTACTAGTGACAAGCTTCTGTTGTACAACTTTCAATTTCATTTCGGATATAGTGATACATTCCAGGGACACGTTATTTCAATTTGACAAATGCTGCTCTGCCAAAACCTGAATAAGCATTCATTTTATCTGAATGGAAGTTTATCCTTCTCCAGGTTAAAGAAATCAATGGCTATAAAAACAGACTGCTTTGTTTTATTTTGCTTCAAAAGTATTGAGTAAGAACCCAAGCTAAAAGTAGCAATAATAAACCTCTGAATGTCTCCATCTGGTCTATGGTTCCATGTCAGGTGTGCTGCCTGGGAATGGACATAAATCCCTCTGTAGCAGGGCAGATATGCTCCCACAAGCATATTAGAAAATCCAAGGATGAGGTTTTAGATAGATACTTTATTGCAGACACCAAGCAGTCCTTGTTAGGTTGAAGTTATCTGAGAATCTAACTCTCTCTATATGTTCCAAAGTTTAAGACTTGGATTTCATTTCCCTTTCTTGCCATACTTTTCCACATAGGAACCTGTATTTACAAAATGGTTTAGCTTCCTCACTTTGAAAGGCAACATTATCCAAGTCCTTTCAACTTCTTATGAATATGAGCATCATGTTGCTTTTTTAGACAGAATTCTGCTTCTGTTATCCGTTATCTAAATGTATCACTTTCCCATACATTATTGCTGTTTTGATACTGGCATTAATTCTGCCCTCTGCCCCATTTAGTACATATTCTTGTATGGATGATAATATAAATATATAGATTTTCAACATACATACATGCACTATAAGGCTCTACATATTAACATATAATAACCTAATGGCCTTTGAACTATGGAGAAGACTCCTGCAAGTCCCTTGGGCTGCAAGGTGATCAAATCAGTCAGTCCTGGAGGAGATCAACCCTGATTGCTCTATAGAAGGCCAGATCCTGAAGATGAAACTCAAATACTTTGCCTACCTAATGAGAAGAAAGGACTCACTGGAGAAAAGCCTAACACTTGGAAAGATTAAGGACAAAAGAAGAAAGGGATGAAAGAATGAGATGGTTGGATGAAGTCACCAAAGCCATAGGTGTGAGCTTAAATGGACTCAGGGGACAGGAAGGCCTGGAGGAACGTCGTCCATGAGGTCGTGATGGGTAAGACACAACTTCGCAACTAACAACAACAAAATAACCTGATGAGTAATATGTATAGATACATAAATCCACATACATAAAACAGCAAAGACTTTTAAACTACAATTCTGTACACATTTATTCAGAAGTAAGGGGTCCCATTTCCCTAGTAAGGGGAAACAGAACTGAAGACTATATTTTCTGCCATACTTTAGTAAAACACTAAAGGATTGCTAGAAGCAATCCTGCAAGAATAAAACATTTCCAAATATCTGCATCTGAATTTCATGACGTAGGCAAACAATTAAAAAAGATTTATAATTTGCTTTTCACTACACTGATTATATATTTATAGGTTATTAAAGTGCTTTTTGCTTTGCATTTAGCACCCATGCAACGTATCTGATTTCCCAGGTTTTGACAGCTTGGGGCATAAAAGAATTTGAAATACGGGGGGAAAGCTGACACCTCTGTCTCTGCAGAATTTTCTCCTTTCAACAACCTAGCACCATGACAATTTTGAAATTTCTGGAAGTGAGATACGGTTTTCAAATAAGCATTTAATTAGAGCTTAATTAACATAGAAAACAACCCTTTTAGAGTCTTAACAAGTGTAGAAGAGATACATCAAATTGAAATGCAATTACTGAGAGATTAAATGACATGTTCGTGAAAGCAGTGTTTTAATTTGAGAATGCGCCTCACAATAATATCATAAGCCACATGTCTAGCGCAGACACACAGATCCCAATTATACAGGAATAAACAGTCACTGTATTTAGAGTTATTAAGCATCTGCTGTGTTTTCTAGAGGCTGATGGGCTGTGGAATTCTCCACGGGTAAATTTAGTACAAGAAGAAACTTTGCAAGGAGGCTCAATGGCCTTTTGCAGGATTTTCCCTGACTTACCTTATGCTTGGCAGCTAATTGCATCTGGAAGTCTGCAGAGCATCATAACCATGTTGGGTAATGTAAACAATCTGTAAAAACTCCTGAATGTCACGCAAAGTATGTTCTCCAATGTTGCCTTTCTCTATGGTTAGTTATTTGTATCTTGCTTGCATGGGCTTAATACCCCAGTCACTTACATGTAGAGAACCAGCATGAATCCTTGTGCTGTTGCAAAGATATAACAAGCATCTTTCACTGCTGCTTATAAGAAAGGCAGAGTGGAACAAGGACGTTCTTTAAAACATAACGGTAAGAGAGATTTTCGCAGCTACATTCCTGTGAGTTGAACAGAATTTTAATCATTGAACCCTGAATCCAGTGGAATGAAGACAGTGCTGACTTAAGAAGGTTGAAAAATGGGATCGACAGGAAGTTCTCCAGCTGAACAGACGTGAAGCGTGTGACCTCTGAAGAGCCTCACGTGAACCCTGTCTGACAAACCAATTCCAAGATCCTTTTTGGATCAGAACCCCCTGGAAGTGGGGGCGAAGAAGGGGCAGTTCTCATCAGACCCAGAGGGAGGTAACAGGTCCCTCGCAGGTCAGATATTTGCTCTCTGAATCAGAGTAGGGGCAGCAGCATGGCAACATGGCTGCACAAGAAGCTGGCTTCCAGCCAAAGCAACTGAACAGGAGTACCCAGGACGAGATGAAAGACTGTAAGAAGATCTAATTAACCCACAGTCATAAATCAAAACTTGGAAAAGGCAAAGAATCTTGAGAGTATAAATTATATTAATGGACAGATCTGGATTTTGGCAAAAAGAAAGAAAGAAAGGGAAAATGCAGGGTTGAATCACTAGGGGGGGGGATATTGAAGGGGTAGAAACGGTGGGAAATAAAAAGCAGACAAAAAACTTCATTGGGTTTGACAGTGGTATAGGGAAAATTGAAAAGGGGGAGATCTGTCCCAACAAAAAGAAATAAAAAGCAGACAAAAGATCTTACGGAGATTGCCAGTGGCATAGGGAAAACTGAAGAAGGGGGTTACGCCCCAACAAAGGGAAATATAAAAGATTTCTTTGGGTTTGACATTGGCTTGGGAAAAATTGAAGAAGGTGGACATGTCAAAACAAAGAAAAGGGAGAAGACAGGAATAGAAAAGTGGGACAAAAGACTTACTAGGAAAAAATCAGACAATTAGAAATTGTTATATGGGGAAATATAAAGCTGAGATATGTGGTTTACTCCTAAACATGACAATAAAATTGAGTTGCTAATGGTTTGAATGTGATAATGGAAAGATAATTAAATAAATGTTAAAAATATGGACAAATATGAAACTGATATGGGGAGATTGTAAAACAGAGGTTTGTGATGCACTTTTACACATGATAATTAAACTGAATTGCTAATTCATTGAATATGACAATGGAAGGACAATTAAGCATGGGTTAAAATTTACAAAACATGGACATATATAAAACTTCTAAGATGATGAACAAAATGAGATGTGTACCGCTTGTTATTCTATATAGTAGATTAAGGGAATTATAATGAACATTGAACAGTAAGGATTGCTATTTAAAGACAATTAAGGGTAATCTAACTCAAGATATGGAAAAATGGAGAGGGAATATGAAATATATCTACAATGGGAAATTATTGAGATTACAAAGACAGAATCACAAATTTGGGGCGTGTAAGGATGCATAATTATATAAATATAATGATGAGAATAGCTGGGAATTGTAACCAGGTCTACATCTCGGCCAAAAATATGCTGGGGGGTGGGGGTAAAAAACACAATTACTATATAAGTATACATTTTTCCTCTTTTTAAAAAAGAAGGAAGATATATGTTAAAATTAAACATGTATATTGAAAAGGAATTATAAATACCATCAACATAAAATGGAGCTCGCTCAGAAGCTGAAATACACCTAGTAAATGAGATGAAGAGTGTGAAGTACAGGAGAGAGGTAAGGGAAGAAAAGGGGGATAGGAGAGAGGTCAGGGGGAGGAAGAGGAGGAGAGAAAGAAGGAGTGGAAAGAGAGGAGAAGGAGAGAGGAAGGGGAAGTAGAAAAGACAAGGATGGCAGAGGGAAGAAAGGAGGTAGGGAGGAGGAGAGAGAGAGAGAAGAAAGTGGTGGATAAGGTACAAATATGGTATATGGAGAGAAGAAGAGCCAATAAATTGTTTAATTGTTTTTGGGAGTTGATGGTAAGATGAATTAATGCAAACATTTAATAATATAATACAATGTTGGCTATGTAATAGCATGCATGTAGTTATATGTTATGAAAATGAAAAAATAAAAAAAACTTTATATTTAAAAAAGGTTGAAAGATGATACCAAATGTAGGAAAAATACAATTTCTATTCCTAGGCCACTATGATCTTTTTCCACTGGCCATTTTTTCCCCAGCTGCTACCATCAATTTCTTTATTTCTATCCAGAATTCATGCATTTGAATCTCAAGAGCTATCTGTCTGTCTCTGTCTCTGTCTCTCTCTCTCTCTCTCTGTCTGTCTCTCTCTCTCCCTCCCTCCCTTTTCAGATTAATTTAAACAAAACATAATTAAATGCACTGGTCTGTGACAGAATGAAAGCATTTACAATAGGCTTTACAGGTGAAGATAGTAGAATTTAAAAAAAAGAATACTGAAAAAAGATGATAAATTTAGAAAGAAATTTCTGGTTCAACTATTTATTAATAATAAGAGTTATAGGAGTTGTTAACAGAAACTCTTCCAAGTATAAAAGTAAATGAAATGTATCTGAACTTCCAAAACAGAAAGGAAAAATTTTGTGACTTGTCAAATAAAAACTTGAAATACTGAAAAACAAAAAATGAAAAATAAGAATCTATCCACTACATTTTCTAAGAACAAATTGATTTACAAAGCTAACAAAATTAGGAATCTTCTGGAAAAAAAATACATAAATTGGACTGTAATGAGGAATTCAAAATTAGAAAATATTTAAATAAATTAAATATTATTCAAGATCATAATGATTTTTGGAATGCCATTACTTCAAATTAATATAGGGGAGCCATCGATGTAAAATCTGATATGACTCTGAGGATTTATAGTTACAGATGAAATGTTATTAGTTACTTTATTGTATTTCAGTTCATTCTCTTTTGCCTTTTAATTATATTTTGAGAGTTCAAGAGTCATAGAAAGAAACATGAATAATACCGTTATGCTAACTTAGAAGCAATGGATATAAATGCCCATTTTTTTTCACTAATCAGGACTGTAAAATATTTACAAGCATTTTAGCAAACAGATTTGCAAAACTCACTCCTGAACATATTAATGAAGACAAACAGGTTTCATTATAGGTAGACATAAAATAGGACAAATACAGAAATTCATTCATTCAATTTGTTGAAGTGAAAAATAAAAAAAACTTCCATATTAGATATTGCCAAGAGTGATCTTACAAAAAAAAATAGTTTGTGTGATCTATTTTTATTATTGAAGCATATTAATTTTGAAACTAACTCCAATCCATTCATACTTTATATTAAACTACAAAAGCTGGTTTGCATTAAATTGTACGGATTCTCTCTTATTTAACACAAGGGACTGGACTTGCCTTATTAGCAGCAACTGAGGATGGAAATGAAAAATTGCTACATAAAGAATTGATAATATTTGTGTTTGTGGATCCTGGACTTTTAAGTGATGCATGGAAGTCAGAGTATTGTTTCAATGCCAGTTTGGATCAAACGGTATTTGCAAATAACCCTAATTCTAACTATAAGGATAAAGGTAAAGGTACCCCTCACACATATGTGCTAGTTGTTCCCGACTCTAGGGAGCAGTGCTCCTCTCCATTTCAAAGCTGAAGAGCCAGCGCTGCCTGAAGATGTCTCTGTGGTCATGTTGCCAACATGACTAAATGCCAAAGGCGCACAGAACGGTGTTACCTTCCCACCAAAAGTGGTCCCTATTTTCCTACTTGGATTTTTTCATGCTTTTGAACTGCTGGGTTGGCAGAAGCTGGGACAAGTAATGGGAGCTCACTCCGTTATGCAGCACTAAGGATTCGAACCGCTGAATTGCCGACCTTTCTCATCGACAAGCTCAGTGCCTTAGCCACTGAGCCACTGCGTCCCTACATGCTAACTATAGCTAACTTTAAAGATGAGACTTGATATTGCTGAATATAATTTTGAATTGTTTGGTACAATTTAATTGAGTATATGCAAGGTAGTACAAACTCAAACACTCCTCCAAGAATATAAAGGCATCTCTGATCAGGTTTTTCTTCATTTAAGAAGCACACACAATGTACTGCTCAGGGCTATTGTTTAGGAAAGGCTGTTTTACAATAACCAAATTTCATCTTGGTATCTAGGTTGTTGCTAACGATGACACCAATTTGATGTATCATAATGATTAAATCAATCACAAAATTGTCTGATTATATTATGTAAGAATTTAAACTGTAAAAGTGAGACTTAAAACATAGAAGTTCAAACCAAAATATTATTAAAAGCCCCTCCTTGCATATTTTGATTGCCATCCAAAATCCATTCTCCAAATTGATTTGGTTTTCTTAAATATTTTCCATCAGGGCACTATTAATTGTGTTAGGGTGGAACTGTCTTTTCTGGTCCATCATGCACAATATTTAAATCTAATATCTACAGAGAAAACCATCTGGATCAATGTTGTGAAATATCTCAAAGTTGTGGATTATCTACAAATAGTGGGGGAATTCAAGAGGCAAAAAAAAAAGGCTTCGAAGTAGGACAATATTACAAAAGAAATTGCCAATATGAGCAAAAGCCTAAATGAAGCATTTAGTTCAGAAACTGAATAGTACACCTGTATTTATTCCTACAGGCCCCACATTTCTGGATAAACAACAAAGAACACTCTCTGTGTTACAGACCTCTCTTTACAATCCTCACAATGACAGATTTCAACATGAAAAATACTGGATGAAATTACGGAAATACAATGTATCTGGAGGGCATCAATTCAAGTAAGGTTAATCTATGACATTTATTCAACTGTAACCAGATTGTAGCTGGGATGATTAAGGAATGGCAGAAACTGCAGGAACTGACAATTTGCCTGCAGCATTCTCCTTTGCAAACTAATTCTAGGTGGAACTCTTTCCTCTTTTGCTGCTACTGCTGCTGCAGCTGCATAAATTTTGAATTGCTCATGCTCAAATATTAAAGCAATTTTAATTATAGATAAAAGCCTCATAAATATGTTCATTTTGAACATTATATTGATAAAATGATTGCCACAGAAAAGGTAATGCTTATAAGGACTTTCCCCATTTCCCCACAAGAAATCCATTGTTCAAAACAACACAGTCTGGGTGCATTGCATTACACTTTAAGCATCCTGGCACTAAAATAGATAACAACAGATTTTCAAATTTAAAGAAGAAAAAATCATAGCAAAAGTGGATTGAACTGGCATAGCCTGTGCTTTGATATTAAATAACACGGAAAAGTCCTTCAAACCCATTAAGACACTAGCTGGTTCAGTCAAAAGGTCTACTGAGCTACTACTGAAGACAATTCTCTGAATATTGATAAAACATATGAAGAACTGATAGAACCATACTTTCTTGGAAGAAGTTTAACTTTAGAACATCAGTACAAAGAAAATGCATCTCCTAGTGACCTTAGGATCTTGAAAGGTATATTTCAGATAGTTAAAACTATTATCTGCTCCACTACCAAAACAGAACAGGAAAAAATATTTATCTTTGCCCTTTCTTGCTTAGGCCATGATGATCTAAATGACCCAGCTAATTCTTTGCCACATTAAAAATTATTTTAAAAGCTATAATTTTAGTTTGTTGGAATTTAATTTTTCTTTAGATTACGAGAGCAGCACAAGAATCCCAAAACCCAAATGTCACGTGTGCTGCAAGAAAGTAAATAGTTTAAGTGTACAACACCGAAGCCTTTTCATATACAGGTAGTCCTTGACTTACAACAGTTCATTTAGTGGCCGGTTCGAAGTTACAACACTGAAAAAAAGGTGACTTAGGATCATTTTTCACACTTTCAACTGTTGCAACATCTGCATGATCAGGTGATTAAAACTGAGGTGCTTGGCAACTGACTCATATTTATGACGGTTGCAATGTCATGTGGGGTCATCCGATCACCTTTTTTGACCTTCCGACAAACAAGGTCAATGGGGAAGCCAGTTTCACGTGTAACAATTGCAATGATTCACTTAAAAACAGTGGCAAGAAAGGTTGCAAAATGAAGCAAAGTTCATTTAACAACTGTCTCACTTAGCAACAGAAATGTTGGGCTCCACAGTGGCTGTAAGTCAAGGTTCACCTGTATTGATACAAAAATGTCTAGTGCTATGATGGCAAACCTATGGCACAGGTGCCAGAGGTGGCCCGCAGAGCCCTCTCTGTGGGCTCTCGCACTGCCACCAGCCACCTGGGGTTCAGTTCATGCTGCCAGCCAGCTGACCTTCACACACACTGGAGCACCGGAACCCCAAAGACCAGCATGCGCACACCAGCCAGCTAGTTGTTCAGGTTTCCAGCGCTCCGGCATACACCGGCCAGCTGATCTTTGGGTTTATGGTGCAGTTTGAGCACTCAGTGCCGAAACTGGTCTAGTGACACCAAAAATAAAGGTGATAAAGAGAGTCATTGTATGCCATTAAACATAGGTTAATCAAATTCTTACTGTGAAACAGAGTTGCAAAACAAAGCCATTTGTTAGCTGACAGAATTAATTATTAACCAGAAGACCTATATTTGGTTTAGTTACCAGGTTGACATATTTTGTTTTTCCAAGATCAGTACCAAGAAAGTATTGTTTTGCAAGCCACAGAAATTTACTTGTAGTGCTACAAACGCGCATAATTTATGAATTTGAGTCTTTTGCTATAATGCATTACCTGAATTGGGGTCCTATGTTTGGCATTGCCACTAAATAATGGACTCCATTTTCCTGTGGGTTTTAGTAATCAAGTTCTACTTTCTGGGTTCTGTAGCCCTTTTAAAGGAGGATCTATATCAGTGATTAATTTTATGTCACCCTGGATTTTAATTTTTTTTTCTTTGACCTGCAGTATTCAACAACTCCTAGCACATTTCTATCCTAGCTAAAGAATTGCCTTGGCAAATTTGTCCCCCTTCCCCCCCACACTTCACCCAGCAGTTTACCTTGCAACATGGCAGAGGTGGTATAGTAATTAAAAGGAACATTCTTCACCAGGTACTGCTCGGAATCCAGGAAAGACAGCTTATCTCCGACAATCACAGACTTTCCCGTGCCTGCATTTCCCACCAGCATGACAGGCCTGTGACTCTCCAAGAGATGATCCATGAAATAGCGCAGCCGGATGGTTTCATTGGTATGAACCAGACAGGCCTGAAAGGGATATGAGAGGCATTTACTAGGAGACTCAGAACATTCCAGCCACAGAAGTCGGGCAGGTCTGCTCAGTAAGTGGCGTTGCATGACAATGTTTCATGAGTAATTATTCTTATACGCCTTTATACTTTAAATACCCTTTTATACTTAAATAGCTTCAATCATATTCAAAGTCTGGAATACAGGTAGTCCTCAACTTGCAACCACAGCTGGTACTGGAATTTCTGTCGCTAAGGAATGCAGTCATTAAACGAATAATCATGTGACCAGGTCCAATTTTACAACTATTTTTTACAGCAGTCATTAAGCCAATTGTGTGGCTGCTGGGTGAATCACATGGTTGTTAAATGAATCTGGCTTCCTCAGTTGACTTTGTTTGACAGAAGCTGTTTGGGAAGGTCACAAATCATGATCGCATGACCACAAGACACTGCAACCATCATAAATGCAAGCTGGTCACATGATTGAATTTCAACTGTGACCTAGCAGGTGGCGCAAAGGTCATAACTTCAAGGACAGATCATGAGTCATTTTTTTCAAGGCTATCTTAACTTTGAGCTATTGTTAAACAAACAGTCATGAGTCAAGGACTACTTCGATATGTGTGGTGACTTCTTTGACATCTTTTCTATCATTTTGCAAAGCCTGACCTAAGAATCAGGCTCTGAGTTCCAGTGATATGACGCCACTAGATAGCAAGTTCAGAATTAGGGGAAAGAACATAGGTTGTTTATATCAATTTAGCAATAGGCTTCTTCTACTTAGAATTCTTTTTGTTTGATTGGCTCATGAATAAACTGCTTTGCATTTTTAATATTTTGATTTACCAATAATCTCATCCAAATTAGATTGTGCAAGATGTTTCATCTAACTCCAGAAAAAATATACAGTATCCCCTAACCCAGTGCTTCCCAAACTATTTCCTTCATTACCCAAAACTGCTTGTCAGAAAGTCTTCATTTAAATGTCCTTGTTGTGCCTGAGTAATGGGTTTGTGTATCATTACCCAAAGAAAAACCACTTTTATCCAATTCTGGATAATTTACCCAGGGGTTGTAAGCACTGCTGTAGATCTTTTCTCACAATAACAACAGTGGAATTTTCAGAAAAATATTATGTAATGGCAGCATCTAACAGAATTTGTTTCCTGTTTTCTATTTCCAAAATTCACAGTGACCCTCCCGAAAATGACTGGAGATGGGATCACTGCAGTTGCATTCTTACTATCGTCAAGACAACAAATGGAAATCCAAACAACTAACTGCAGAGTGGAATCAGACTAATCAGACTAACAATGCCTGTAAAGACTTTTTTGAGCTAAAACTGGCCAAATTACAAAACCTCTCCCTCGTTGTCAAGAAGGCCAAAATTGCAAAAAAGAAAAAGAAAGAAAGCCTCAGAATGGCCTGGTTTGCTTTTTTTTTTTTTTTTTTTTTTTGCCTCCCTAAATCATGCCAGCATCATTCTTCTCCTGTCACCAGCTTGAGACTCAGCATTAACTTGTAGCAACTGCAGAGCCTCAAGCAGAAAAAACAACAGTTCAAGATATCTCTGCTACGGAGAGAAACAGATGCTGCTGCATGGAGCATGGATGATGTATACACCCTCCTCGCCCAGTGTTTTCTGTAGCTTAAGAAACTGGTATGTAAAAAAGGCAGCAGGCCTCCCATATTTTTATAGTTTGAAGCATGTAATTGTGCTATAATTATAAATTTAAATAAATATGTTATAAATATAAATAAATTATAAATTTGATTAATAATAATAATAATAATGTTGCATGGAAGGAGGTTAAAACGATCCTGATAATCCCTAGTGAACAATTCAACCTTGAAAAGACCAAATCTAATGGAAACACATGCAAATGAAGTCCAATTTGGCAAGAAAACAGCAATTGCCTCATTATTATCATTATATTTATTTGTGCATTACACGGTACCAAAATGTGGATGCCAAAAATGAATATGAGCAGAGGAGGAAAAAGAAAAGAGGAGGATTGATTTAAAAACTGGACTATAATAGGTTTTCTTTTAAATAGAATTCCTAGAAAAAAAGGCCATACATACAGTATTCCTTGCATTAATGACGATAATGATGGAGCAATTGCTGTTTTCATGCCAAATTTGGCCCCTATTGCATGTATTTCCACTGAATTAAATAGAACCTGTGATAACAATCACATTTTAATACAATTAGACAAAAGAAGTACGTACATAAAAATTAATAAAATCACATCACACTAAGTTCAAGAACAACAAGTTGTTCTTTCAGGTAGACACACTCTCTCTCTCTCTTATGGCACAATTCAGATCTCTTAAGTTCTCACCAAATGATTTCTGAATCAGTTTGTAATAAATAAACTGATAAATCCTAACAGCTTATCAGTATGTTTGAAAAATAGACAACTATGCTTCTCAGTGTAAAGACTGGCTTCAAAACTAATGTGTAAATAAAATAATTAATTTGGAGACTGATGTCTCTCACACATTCTTTTCCAACTATGTTTGTGCCTTTAACATTCTCTGTCTCATATAACCGCATAAGTGAATTACTCACCTGTAATGGTATTTCTCGGTCAAATTCAAATTTGGGGATCAGCTTGGACCAAGGTTCAATTTTTTTGGTTTCCGAATCAATATAAAAGTCAAAAACTGTTCCTTGGGAAGGAAACTTGATGGTCTTGAATTCAGTCACCCACCATTTACTGAATTCAACTCTATAGTCTACAAGCTTCCAAAAAAATAGAGAAAATGAGTTTTAATGAATATACTTTTTTTTTTGCTATATTATTCTAATAAATACTGAAAGGCAATCCAGTGAATTATTATCTGAGAGTCAAATCCTACTTACAATTTGCTTGAGAAATATTGGATATTTACTTATTATTCTAAGTTTGGCGACATATCTTTGTAGGATCCCTTTGAGCTCTGATTTTTCTGACCTCTATGTGGATACCCTAAAACAGGTGGCTTGGGCTGCAAAAGCAACTAATAGTTGACTTTGTTTCCTGCAGAAAGTTTGAAATCCTCTCCATCAGCAGCAGGGACTAGTTCCATGGACCGGTTGCATGGAGAAATGTTCTTCCAAGGACCAGAGGGGGTGGTTTCGCATGCTGCCTACATCCTGCAGTTGGGGTTTGCTTGTTTGTTACTGGTATGCCATGGACCGGTACAGATCCATGGACCAGAGGTTGGGGGCCCTTGCTCTAGATATCAGGCAGAAGACAAGATTCTATTGGAATGTTAATGCTACCAGTTCCTTATTGTACAAAACAATAAACATGATGATTCCCTTAAGTCTTGCTTTAAAAACTGATGATGACTACCTGGACACAGCCATGCAGTTTTCTGGACAACAAAGTATAAGTGGTTTGCCACTAACTTCTTAGGATTTTTTTTTCTTTGACTTCTCAGTCTAGACTACAGTCCTGATGAATCTCCTAAACAAGTACTTATCCTTAGCTTATTTTTTTTTTAAGATTAGCTAAGACTGCATTGGTCTCTCCGTTGCTATGACCTGCATCATATACTCAATGCAATAATATACATATTGTGCTATAAATTCCACATCCTTCTTCCCAGAAAAAGTTATATCTGCCTAAGTTTAACTAATAACACTTGTCATTATGCTGAAACAGGACACATACAGGTATGCTTCTGTATTTCTCCCCCGCATTTTACCTTGGCAATTTTATAATTCCTAAACAAGCAGCCTACATGATAGAAGACATCTCATTCAAGAGTGAAGATTTAATTGCACATGTATAGAGTTACCCTGTGGTAAGATGGGTGGCTGGGTGGATGGGTGGCTGGGTGGATGGATGGATGGATGGATGGACGGACGGACGGACGGACGGACGGACGGACGGACGGACGGACGGACGGACGGACAGACAGACAGACAGACAGACAGACAGACAAGTAGATAGGTAGGCAAGCAGGCAGGCGGGGCAATTTACAGTGGATTCACTCAGATTCGCTGAGTGAAGAATGTCCAGGACTAACATCAAGCAATGCACGGTACTAGAGATATTTTCACAAACACACAGGTCACAATTGTGTGTAGTTCAAAAGTTGAGCTACTTGCTACCCAGAATATTGTGGTTGCTCCTTTAGCATCCATGATACTATGGAAGAGACATTACTTGCCCTGTTGCTCTTTGGCTAGTCTATATTCAAAAAAAGCTCTGCTACTTTAATTTGAAGGCTTCTTAAGTCACTATGTAACTGTTTTCTTGTTCATTGATTATTCATATAGAGTTCAAAAGATTGGTTCACACATACATACTATTTCTTAATCCTTGACTAATGCAGATGAACAAATGAACTCATGCTATAGGGAAGCAACCTCCCAATGTGTGGACCTTAATTTCTATAATTCTTCAGATAGCATGGCTACCTGAAAAATAACCAGGTTAAAGAAGTTGCTGTAGGAAAGACTTGTGTTGGAGATGGTGTGAGTTTATATGGAGTCCTTTTTGCTGTTATTCTATGATAGTCTATTTACATATATAATATACACTTTGTCTACATGTTCAGTTTAGTTTTTTTATTACTGAGAAAAGTTAACAGGACAGTTATTATCTATTCACAAGAAATAATGTAAGGAATCCATCTAAAGTGAAGGTCTTATTGAAATGTGCCTGGTGAATATAACTGTAAACCAAAAGTTCCTGCCAAATTAACTTCAAACTCTCACTGGATTCTTCCGGGATTATTTTGCTTAGATATGTTGACTTCAGACACTTTTCCAATACAGCCAGTCAGATGAAGCCACAAGTTCATTTCATTGAGGCTATGAAACTTCCCCCCAGGGAATGGTGATATAAAAAAAAAAATACAAGTAATTGCACCAACTTTAGACTTTTTCTGTGGATATACTGAGCGGAGAAGGAGGAGGAAGTCCTCTTACTAAAACCCAGCCATCAAGAGTTCTGCGATGTAGTGGCTTTTCTAACTCGAAATAGCATAATTCTGGCTTTTTTATGGCTGCAGTATATCTGAAAAGGAACTGTGCCGGGAAAAATCAAGTCAGTCTCTCTCTCTCTCTCTCTCTCTCCCTCTCTCTCTCTCTCTCTCTCTCTCTCTCTCTCTCATCTATCTATCTATCTATCTATCTATCTATCTATATCTATATGTATTTATGTTACAACATATATATATATATATATATATATATATATTGCTTGACTCCTTTCTCTACCCACCTCATTTTCTGTTACCATTATTAAGCTCCATTATAGATTTATTAAAAACAAAAAAGGAGGAAACGACTCACATAACAATACATCCTTTCTCACAACATGGATCGCATTAAAAAGCAGGAAGAGGGAGGGAGAAACCAGATCAGTAGAGTAACAACAACAACAACAAAGTCATTCTGGTATGAAAAAAAACAAAAAACAAAATAAGAAGACTGAGAAAACAGATTATCTTTAGCACTAAAATAACATTAAATAGCAGGAAATCAAGCAACCCACACTACTAGAGCAGTGATAAATTTTGGTTCCTCATGTAATGGGGGGGGGGCAGCTTGCTGACTTTAATGCTCTTCTTTCCACCCCTTTTCAGAGAAGGACCTTGCTGCCCACCTACCAGCCTGCAACAGTGGGAAAGCATTCATATTGTTTATTCTGACATTTCAGCTGCAAAAGGTCAGAGCTAAGGGCAATTTCTATAGCAAGCAATAAACAGATTTTATATTGGATCATTTTTCACCAGATCTTTGCTTGTTCTTATTCAGACTACGGCACTTTGGACTCTTCGGGCTGACATTTACAGAGAAGCTGAAAAAGGGACATGGAGTTCACTGTCTAAAGGTAGAGGTACATTTTTGTCGGGTCTAAATTACAAATGCAACTTGCAAAATGCTTTTTCGTAGTATTGCAGCAAAGATTAAGACTCTCAAGGACTTTATTGCATACAGCAAACTTCATCGAGAGAGATTGAAAGACCCTTCCTAAAGCAGGGTCATACTCCACTTTTGAAAAGGTCAAGGGTCATAATCCAAACTAGATTTCAGGAAAAAGGGGCAAAAGGGAACCAAGCACAACATTCAAAATAAATTAAATTAATTCTAATTCAAAACCAATATTAAGATTGCAATGAATACAGTTCAAACAATTAATCCCCTATTTTGTAATTTTCCTTTTCTATCCCTATAAATGCTACCGTTTGTAACAACATCTGGAAGGACAGCAGAGGATCCGCCCAACAATACTAAGGACTGCATACATTCTTGGAGTTTCAAGTTGAGTATGCTTCTCATTCTTAACAACTTCAAAATGTGTGGCCTTCAACCAGGGGTGGGTTCCAGCAGGCACTACTGCCAATTCGCTCTTGTGCGTGCTGCACGGACACTACAATTAAAATTGTTCTGCACATGCACAGAACTGGAAAACAAGATGGCAGAGCCATAGGCACCGCCCAGAGAACCAGTTCGGGGATGTAGCAGGCCTAGGTCACCACCGGTTCTAGCGACCCAGGCCGCCAAACCACTACCGGTTTGGCCTAACTGGTCCGAATCGGTAGGAATCCACCACTGCCTTCAAGTCCCATAACTCCCCTCCCAAAAGTTCACGCACCTTAAAATTGCCAAGATTACCAATGCTATCCTAGATGTTTTAAATCAGAACACCCCTTGAATCTAACCATGACACCCTAATTTAGGATCCATATGAACTAGTGGCTGTGGATTTTGCAGATATTCAGTTGCTTAGTTTTGGCATACTTGCTCTGTCAACTTTATTTTCTCTGTTATTTTGCTAAAAATTGCTCTGACATCCATATATGATTCTGCTCAGCTCTCTCTATTGTAACTAGTATCAAACTGTTAATTTCATAATGTTATGTTCATGGGTTTTATTCAAAGAATCGCTATTCTTCAAAAAAAAAAACAGAGATTCTGTACCCTACACAGAGGAACTCAGCAGACATAATGTTCTCTAGTTCACTCCCTGAGTGAAATGTCAAAGAAAGCAGTGCAGTAAATGTGAAACACTGAGAGATAAGCCCCGGCTTACTTAATTTACTGAATAAATAATTAGAGTGGAATGGGGGGGGTGGGGGATAATCAGCATGAGGAAGTTTTTCTACTCTCAGAGTGCAAATATGTTGGTATATAGAAAGATCTAAGAACCCTTCCGTATGTTTTTCCATTGGTTATCTGGAACAATTCTTGGGATAATATCTAGTAACCTATGACTCTTTATGTCACATTTTTTATTTTCAGTATTTTTTGTATTCTTTCCATTTCTTCCCTGAGGATACTAGTATGATCTCGAGCCTTTTATAATCAACAAATCAAAAACATACTTTTTTAAACATCCTTGCCTTTCTCATTATCCAGCAAGAGTACATCTGATTTCCTAAAACCAGCGTGTACATTAATGATTGACATGTTCTGGAGAAGGGCAGATTGGCTCCATCTCAGTGTAATGGGATCTAGTAATGACCTGTGAGACAGGGGGGAAAGCCTCAGCCAAGCCAATGGGCAAATAAGAGGCAGAATTAGCCCATAGATTGAACGTGCCCATGACAAACATCTCAGAAGGGACCCGTTCTAGGTTTTTTTTGGGCTGTGAAGACAACAGGGCAGAAATGTACTTTAGAATTTGCAAGATCCTGTTACTGTAACTACAATATAGTAATGATAGTACTTCTGAGTGTGCTTTTTGTCTGCACTAGCTTGCAAGGCTGACAGCTATGACCTTTTGATTGTATCTATTACCTATTTATTGTGCTATCCTGCTCCTCATCACTTCCAAAGGAATCAGTTATTCTTTATTCTGTTCTACCCAATTCTTCCCAAACCATGTATAGTGAAGCTGACATATGAAAAGTATTATTCAAACAATTTGATTTTTTCAGGGCCAAAAGGATGGGAAGAATTCAGAAAAGTTTTGCTTGCATTTTCCTGGATCAAAAAATAAGATGAGTAATCTCATAAATACTATTTAAAATATATAAGATCAGCATGCAGAGCAACAAGTGAAATAAACCAGGTGTTCAGGTAATAACTTCATGATTAAACCACATAAGTCTTAGCAGAAAGGGTTTATGTGCACACCTCTCTCTCTCTCTCTTCCGACATACATTCATATTTGCTAACAGCTTGCTAGGTTTAAAAAAATTATGCATCACTTAGTGCAAAAAGGATTGTGATTTAGTTATTATTGCTTATGGCAGCGATGGCGAACCTTTTTTGGCTCGCGTGCCACAAGTGGGGGGAGCGCAGGGGGGTTGTGTGCGGGTGTGCCGCACCCAAAATGCAGTGCGCGACCCCCAGTGCGCATGCATGCACAACAGGCGCGACCCCCCATTTTACATGCTTTTTCCGCCCTCCCCAGGCTCCAGAGGCTTTATAGGAGCCTGGGGAGGGCGAAAAGAGCCTCCCACGGCCCCCCGGAGGCCTCCGGAGGCTTCAGCGACTGTCTGGAGGCTTCCCTGACGCCTTCAGAATGCTTAAAACGAACCTCTGAGCAAACCAGAAATGACTTCCGGTTTGCTCGGAGGGTCGTTTTAAGTGCTCCGAGGGCGTCAGGGAAGCCTCCGGACGGTCCCTGAAGCCTTTGGAACGCTTAAAACGACCCTCCGAGCAAACCGGAAGTGACTTCCGGTTTGCTTGGAGGGTCCTATAAAGCCTCTGGAGCCTGGGGAGGGCGAAAAATGGCTTTTAAAAATGGTGAACTCAGCTGGCCAGCGCCTTGCGTGCCCTGACAAATGGCTCCGCGTACCACCTGTGGCATGCATGCCATAGGTTCGCCATCACTGGCTTATGGTAATCATAGTTATCAATATTCCACACTGGTTTTACAGTACACCCAAGCTCCATATTTCCTTTTGTTTCTTTTTCTGATTAAGGAATAAGCTCTATAAAGTTTAAAAAAAAGTTCATCTACTCTTCAACCAAAAAAATACAATAAAAGTTATGTCTTCATTTATTTCATATATAATATGAAAGCTTCTGAATAGGCAAAAAGCCTCTGATCCTTTTACATATCTTACAGGTTTTTGAATGAGCATTCAATGAAATTAATCAATGAAATTGATTGGTCAGTGCTAAGAAACGTACTTAATGTACGTTTCTACCTTATTATGAAGTAACCAAGTAAATACATGGCACAACATAGGAAAACAAACCCATCAGGACTAGATTCAGCAGTCCATCTGCATTTAAAAGACAAAGGCCATTCTTCTAAAGACAGCAAAGTCCACATTTTGGACAGAGAGGACCTCTAGTTTGAAAGAGGGGTCAAAGAGGTCATCTAAATCAAAACTGAACAGAGTGGGAGGATACAACATCATCTATCTCTAGGCTACAACATAGTCCTTTCAGCAGTCCCAAGAAGGCTCCACACCAATTTCCACTACTCAAGTGACCCTGAGGACACAGATAAAACTCCAGGTGGCCTTAAAGACTTGCTAAAAGAATGCAAATGACCAGCTGTCTGCAAGGAGTATAAATCCTTCCATTCCCCACCATCCAGTCAGAGCTGAAGAAGCTTTTTGGATGAGAAGCAAAACTTCTTACAAAGAAAAATCAAAAAATCCAGTTCCTCTTGAAAAAGCACCCTTGGCTTAACCAATGCTTCATATCTGTGTGGTAATTTATCTTCTATATATGTGGTCACTAGAAGTCAAAAACATCTGGATGGCATATAATTAAACAATCAATAAAAAGTGTTAAGGGCTAATTTATTGTTTCCTTTCTCAGAAGGTAGCCTGTTTAAGATACAAAATAGATACTATGTATGTCATATTTACATGTGACAGGATAAGGACTAGGATTTGCACTATGACTTTTCCACAAGCAAAAGGCTCCTCCTGACAAACTCAGTTAAGGCATAATGTCATGATTTCACGTTAATTAAAGAACTTGCTGTTAGAGTTGGAAGCATTCCATGTGAGTATTTGAATGTTCCTGAGAATGAGAATCTAGCCTAAACAATGATTACCAATCTGTTTGTTTGTTTGTGTGATTACAATAGAAAGAAGATTTAAATGGGGGAAATGCATTATAAGAATAGGCTAAGCCTAGCACCTTCATTCTACCAGAAAAGAGCCATTTGTCTTTTATTCTGGTTGAAAAGGAAGAAACTGTAACCCATTCTTCAGTTTTGGCAATGATGCTGACCAGATGTCTTGTCAAGCAGTAGTAACACAATTCCTGACTGATTGACTCCCTGCATATTTACCCTGCATCTTCCCAGCACCAGGGAAGATGAATGTATTTTTCTTTGTCATAGGCAGGTCTCTGAGAAGTGGCTTCCATTGGGAGAACTTCTACAGGGACTGCCCTCTGTTCATATTCCCTTATCCTTAGTACTTTGTGTTGTGGCCCGCCAGCAGCCAGCAGAGCTGGTTGCAGAGTCGGATGGCGAGGAGGTTGGGGAAGAACATGGGCCAGTTCTGAAGGCTGGGGAAGGTTCGGACGAGGGCTCTGTGTTGGAGTCAGAGATGGGGCCGAGGCCATCTGGCAGTGATCAGGTGCCTACGGAGCTAGACAGCGGTGAGGCAGAGGAACAGCTGGAGCCTGTTCCCAGTGTGCGCATGCACAGAGCTGCCAGAAGAAAGGAACAACTCAGAAATCAGGATAGACTTGGTAGTAAAGTCACAAGTGGAGGGTGATTGGCCCCTCCCATAGGAAATAAAAGAGGAGTGAAAGGGGAGTGGGCTTTTGCAGGAAGCAATTCGTTCGTTCGGTTTTAGATTCATTTCAGGAGTGTGAAGATCTGTCCGTGAATCTCAGAGACTCTGTGCCCAGTCTTTCCTTGCACAGCACCTCACTTGGAAAACATTTATATGGCAGTTTTCCAAGATAGAGAAGGTCTGTAGTCATAAATAGTCCTTTGAAAGACTGTTTGCCAGGCCTTGCTGAATGGGAATGAGAGGAATTTACATTTGTTTAATAAAAGGGGTTTTGTCCAGACCAGGAGTCTGTGTCATGCTTTTTGGGAAAGCCTAGGTCAGAATACTTTGCATCTGACACATCCACCAATGGCCAGTTTTTTTGTGTGGGGGGAGAACCATCACCATTTTGGTGTTCTTCCTGTCCCTTGGGTAAAAATAGAAAGCGGAAGGAAAAAGAAAGTGTATTTTTAAAACGTGGGGGGAAGACTGAGGCAATATAGTGGGCATTGTCCTTCAGAAATTATTTTTTAACTGTACTTCACACCACACCTAGCCAGACATATGAATGAACCTCAAATTTCTCTTTCTCTCTTTTTTTACAGAAGTGCAGAAGTAAGCCATAAGCTGGTACACTCATTTTTAAGCAAATCACATTTCTTCCTTGTATCAGACCTTAGCGAAATCAGAATGAAAATACAATTTCCAATCCTGGTTTCTTCTGAGTGGTAGATTAAACAAAAGCATTTCTTTAAGTCTACACAGAAAAGGAAATTGAGGTTTCTTTAGATATAAAGTATAAGATTGCAGCATCTTGTTACTATCTAAAAAGATAGCAAGGAGAATGTCACTCCAAAGGCTGCAGGCTCATTTCCATAGCAAAAAACCACGCTACCTCTTATTTCTTGCATGGCTTGGAAATTCATAGAGTGCAGAAATGCCTTTAACAAATGGATTAATACACCTATTGGGGAACCAAGAAAACACTATATGAAGAAAAAGATAAAGACAGTTGGAACATTATAATAAACTTGTTGGCCTTTAAGAAACACTAGACCAGTTGAAGATTTTCCATCAAAAATCTGACAAGATAAGGTAACCTTTATTTTCATTTTTTACTGTGGGCTCACTGGCACACATTAAAAATGAAATTCTATTGCCTGCTCTAAAAAGTGTACGCATACACAACACACACATAGACGTGCTATATACATACATATCTATATACCTACACCCTTACATATAAATACATACAAATATTAATCACTTCCAACTTGAACATGTAACGGAAAGAAGAAGTTTAAGAGTCCACATGGTTGATACTGTGTGGAACAAAACTGTGACTGAATCTAGATGTTCTGCTTCAGTTACCATGAAGCCTCCTCCCAGAAGGTAACAAGGAAAACAGGTTGTCAAGAGGATGTGTAGCGTCCCAGACAACGCTGCAAACCTGCTCAAGCAACGCTTATGTGCTATGTCCTGGATAGAAGGGAGTGAACTACAAATGATCTTTTCTGCCATCCTCACCACTCTCTGCACTGCCTTCCTGTCTAAAGCAAGCAATGCTTCCAAACCAGACTGTAATGCAATATGACAGGAAGCTCTCGATCGTCCCTGTATAGAAAGTGGTAAGGACAGGGGAAGGAACGTGGACTTTTCTCATGAGAAGCAAAAAAATGCAGGTGCTGCTCTGCCCGCTTCACTAATGTCTCGCTGTTGAGTGACCAAGCCAGCCTACTCGTTAGCTGCACACCCAGAAATTTGATGCTGCTAACCATCTCCACAGAGGAATCATTTATACACAGAGGAGTGTGGCTGTGCCTGCCTTTTCTGAAATCAACAATGATCTCTTTAGTTTTTCCAATGTTTAAAATAAGAGTGTTTTCATTACACCAGTTCACAAGGAAAGTCACTATCAATGAGACTCTGAAATTTCACTTTTCTCTTTCTAAAACAAACCTGTTTTTCCCCCGCTAGTTATCCCTCTCCTTCCCCCAATTTTCTCCCCTTCCCTACAGCTATAATTGTGAGTATGCACTCAAAAAAAGGTATGTCGGGATTTCATCGCATATACTGTAGCTTATCGAGTGGATTGAGAGCTATGAAAGCTTGGGTATTGAATAAAAATGGCAGCTAAATCATTAACAATTTCTCCAAAACTCTTTCAATGTTTCCCTATAATAAATTATTTGAAACAAACAAATAAACTTTGGAACAACTGACATACCAATTAGTACAAGGTTTGGTAGTAAAAATTGAAAAAATGAACCCGGAAATAAGGAGAGAGAACTTCAGGCTCATGTTAATGATATGCAATATAAATCGATGACAAAATAACAGCTGAAAAACAGGATTAAATAAATAATTGAATAATAAGGTTAATTTAGATGCAGAAAATAGGGACTTTCTCCCCCCGCCCTTTCTTTCTCTTCTTGTTATAGAAGCATCATGAAAAAAGAGCTGTCTTATGGGAAAGAAAATCAGTGAAGGAGAGTTTCAGTGCCCCCACATGGATTAAAACAGAAGGGAAGAGAACAAGCATTTTGCCTCCCTTCCCACAAAGAATGCCCTGATGGCAAAGGATCTCAATTAAAACAATGAGAAAATGGCTTCGTTCGTTTTTTTCCCCAATATGCAGATGGGAGGAAAGAATTGGAAATCTAGTTGTGGAGGATAGTCTTGAAAATATCTGAACATTTTATGTAATGCCTCAAAAACTCCCCCAAAATCAGATTTGATTCTTATAAACTACCTGGGATATTAAAATTGCTTTCTTGATAACTATGTGAAAGTGGTTTGTTTTTCTGTGATATTCCTCAATATTTGGTCAATTTAACCTACAATCCTGGGCCTATCCAAGTACTAACCAAATCCAATTTTGTTTAGGTTCTTTTGAGATCATCCATGATCAGCTAGGCACAACTTAAGAATTGCTTTAGGTTTTATAATAGGGAACTCCAAGGGGGAAAAAAAGAAATATCTACAATAAATAATATCTTCAACTAATCCAACATGATGTAAGATCTCCAAAGTAAGAACTGAAGAATTGGATCTGCTTATTTGATTCGGTCCTTGAGAGAGGGATTATGAAGAGGTGGAGCTATCGCCTCACAATCAGGAGACTGTGAGTTCAATCCTAGGTAGCGGCAGATATTTCTCTTTCTCTGGGCACAATGAGAAAATATTTGCAGCGAACTCTGCATTGGCAACCGGAAGGGCATCCGGACAGTAAACACCATTCAGTTGCCCTGACTCTACCCCAATGCAAGGGATTACGGGGTCATTAAAAGACCCCCCAAAATGAGAGAGGCCTTATATAAATCCCCCCTCTTTGTGAGATGCATGGAGATAATACACCTCTCTGTATGGGGTTACTTTTCCACAACACTTATTTGCAGAAAACTCTCCTCCCAGAACTATATACAGCCCCTAGTATGCTGCATCTGAAACCAGGCCCATTGTTCACTATAAAAGAAAAACTTGCATTCATCACCCACTGTTGAGAATCAATGCTTGAATTCTGCTGTCAGTTTTCTGTCTTTTTTAACTATCAAATAAGGACTCATTACAAATAGAATGGGTACTTGTAAGTCCCTGAAAAATTAGGTAGGCAGAATTAAACTAATAATGGATAGTTCATAGCGCCAAGTGTATGAACTGTACTAATAGAGGAAAAATATGCAGTGACTTTCATTCCAGCTAGCTCATCTATAATAATTTAATGATTTCTTGTGTAAAGCCCATGATACGTAGCATTCAACTTCACTTCTAATTGACATTAACAAAGGTAAAGGGAACCATTATATTTTGGTTAGATTGCTTTTAGCAGTTCCAAGTGCTTGATAGGAACATGGTTATCTAGATTTGGAATGCCTTGCTAGGACGAAATAAAAACAACCTCTTGAAGGACTGTGTAGGGCACAAAGAGAGTTTCAGTAATACTAGACCCTCAAATGTCTACGCATATTTCTTCTATAATAATATGCTTAGAATGGGTAGATTTTAATGATTTGTGTTTTCCATAAGAATCTCTATATATCTCTATGGAGATTCTCAACCATCCAGGTTTGTCCCAAATGTGCTTTTCAAGAAGCAAATGGGCTTTCTGGTTTAAACCAGAGTCCAGTTGCCTCTAGAAAAAGTACCCTTGGAACACTCTCTGGACATGTTTAAATGGTTGCAAAGTTGCTCTTGTCAAGAGATATGACTTCATTCATCATACTAAGCCATCCTCTGCTTTAATTATGGCCAAACACCAAAAGTAAACTGAGAGTTTATGGTTTATAATAGCCAATCATCGCCTAAAATGATCTGAGAACCAATTCACTGAGTGCTCAGTTTAATATATGAAGCTATGGGTTCTTTGGTGCTCTCTGAGCTTGGTGATTTTCTTGTAGACATTTCATTACCAAACTAGGTAACATCATCAGCACTCAGAGAGTACCAAGTTCAGAAAGAACCAAGGACCCTGCAGGTTAACCCTGAGCTGCAAATATTATCGTCCGTATGAAGCTATGTTAATTAATGACATTTTTCATGGAATCACTTTTCTTACCTGGTCTTGGAACAGAGCACCACCAAAGGCCCAAATAGCAGCAAAGACAAAATAAAGTTCATAGAGATCTTTAGGGCAATCTGGAGGGGTATTCTCCTTGGTGAGGAGGCATTCAAGGAGATAACACAACATCTGAACCATGTTCTGCTCAGGAATGGGAATAATCTTCTTAAATCTATAATAGGAGAATTGGACATTTGTGAAGTTTAATTGGATTTAGCATGACTGTCACTGAACAATGCAAGCAGATATCACATAAATCCTCTTTTCAACTGTTAACATTTTTTAAAATGTTCATTGTTTATAACTTTCTTATCCACTGATACAGAGTAGAATAAAATACCATCAGCACATAGCCAAGTAATAACTGTAATCATATATTTGAGTCCTTTTAAAACGTTGATCCTCTTAAAAGAATTGAAATGGAAGTCTTGCAAAGACCTGATATACCACAAATGCAGTGAATTCAGAAGTGGTCAAATGAAAAGAATAATGAAACTGATCCTTTTATTTCATATTTTTAATAGGCTTTAGTTACGTTTACGCAAGTATGAGAACCCAAAAGAAAGGGTGCATATTGTAATTCTATATTTTGCCAAACAGATGTAATAGATATATCATTCACCTGCCATCTCTCAAAGTCTTTAAAACAATAATTATAAATCAAAGGATTTAGGTATTGATCCATTCTTTGGCCTAGACATTCCAGGAAAATGTCTCACATGCTTCCTTAAATTTGGATTATTCTACAACTTTACTTTACATGTGACTCTGGTCTGCAGCTATACAATATTTATTTGTTTGTTTGTTTGTCAAATGTGTATAGCCCCCCATCTCTCACCAAAAGTGACTCTGGGTGGTACACAACAATTGGATAGAAACAACAAATATAAAAGGAACTGATATGAAAGTCAACAAAATATACAAACCCTTAGGAAAAGAGAGGATATACAGTACATGGCCCTCTCAACAATGGCACCATCTAAGTGTGTCTCAGGTTCCCTGGGAGTCTCAGTCCTGATAACAATATAACCAGGTCTTGAGGGATTTCTGGAATGTCAAAAAAGATGAACTAATCTGATCTCAGGGGAAGAATGTCCCATAAGGCAGGCACCACAATAGAGGAGGTGTGTCTCCTGGGATTAGCCAATGTATGCCCCTACCTATCATATACACAACATGTCTTCTCTGCTAAATCTAATGGAGCAGGTTGATATAAGTGGGGAAAGGCAGTTCCTCAGATATCCTGGCCCCCATACCATGAAAGGCATTGAAGGTTAAAACCAGCATCTTGAATTGGATCCAGAAGCAAACTGGCAACCGGTGCAGCTCATGGAACAGAGGTGTAACATGCACTGGTCTAGGATTACACATAACTGCCCATGCTGCTACATTGTGTACTAGCTGTATATTATTAATGTAATATACAGTAATAAAGGCTGTAGGCTTTACTTCCAAAGGAAGTAAAAATATGATAGATAGATAGATAGATAGATGATAGATAGGTAGGTAGGTAGGTAGGTAGGTAGGTAGGTAGGTAGGTAGGTAGATGATAGATAGATAGATAGATAGATAGATAGATAGATAGATGATAGATAGATAGATAGATAGATAGATAGATAGATAGATAGATAGATAGATAGATAGATAGATAGATAGATAAAATACTAGCATTGATACTGTTACCTTATTGGTCATGAAATGTCTGCAAGAAAACCACCAAGCTTAGAGGGCACCAAAGGACCCCACCAATAAAATAAGCTTCCAGATACTCTTTTAAGTGCAGTTGCGTGTAGAGCACAAAATATTCCATATAATTCATCTGTGGCATTTTCAGCATTAAAAAAGGTTTTTAATTATCTTTTCCGACCATGCAAGATTAAAATGTCTACGCCTTTTGTTGTTGTTGTTGTTGAAGCAGTAGATCTGTGTCTTAAAAGTATCCCAAAAGGTTAACTTACTAGTAGAACCTGTATTATTTTTTCCAACAACTCTCTAATGTCCTTCTTAAAATATTCCACAAAATAAGAATCTCTTAGGAAGGTAATACTCTGGTGTTATCTGGGATTACATTATATATAGTTTTTAAATATCAAAATGAAACTCAGTGGGGAATCTCTGTATTAGCCCACACTAATTTGACACTCTAAAGCAGGATAAAATAAATAAATAAATTAGTCTAGAACAGTTTTAGTAGATTTTCTACTGTTGGGTTTTTTTTAAAAAAAATGTCTTACATTCTGTAATGTATGCTTACATTACTTCCAGTTTTTCTGTCT
The DNA here is from genome assembly GCF_964273705.1 of Natrix helvetica. Classification (NCBI taxonomy): domain Eukaryota; kingdom Metazoa; phylum Chordata; class Lepidosauria; order Squamata; family Natricidae; genus Natrix; species Natrix helvetica. Next base: position 257,776,482 of record NC_138548.1, read on the forward strand.
CACTGAGGATTGAGGTTGAGATTGAATTCACCAAAAAGATTTAACGACAATGATTTGCAAAATGTAATTTTGAAAAAAAATCTATGGATTATTTCAGATTTGTTCTTAGTGGGGGCATAAAAAACTATGTCACTGGCTATCTTTATAATAAAAAAATAAAGACACTTTCACAGCAAAATGCTTGTCTTCCACATCAACTTTAGAATCACTATTAAACTTAAGAAATATCCCACAATTGTTACTTGATGCCCACTAATAGAGGTTTATCCAGTTCAGTTCCCAGAGCTCAAGAAAAGCTGCTCATCCAGGATTTCCTACAATATAACTATATCTGTTGCTATTTTTCCTGCTGGTTACAAATGTGCCTGTTTGGGGTTTTTTTAAAACCTAAATCCATTTATATTCCGTCTGATTACTATAAGTGCCATGTCTCCATGTAGATAAAATATTTCTCAAGGTCAAATTCCCAAAATTACAGACATACTGTATTAAGTTTTGTAAGTACCACATACATAAAAGGAGAAGCTTTAAGTAATGAATATGGATCAAATTAAAAAAACAACATAAAACAAAACGTGTCAAAATAAAGAAGATACCCTGCCCAACTATCACTAAAAATTAAAAAGGAAAAAATCTTCCATCTTAATCCTTCAGTTTGATTTTGGGTATTGCTGAAACATATACAAGCATGGGAGAGAGGGAGAGAGAGGGAGAGAAATGCACATTCCTCCTGCATTGGTAATAAAGACATAGAAATGCAAGCTTCTGTATTCATATAGTAGTAACAATTTTTGAGAGAAAGAAAAAGAAGAAAAGACAAGCTTGTTGCTTATCAGACAAGTGCAGAGCCTCTAAAAATTCAACAGCAGCAGATGGGCTTTTAAATCTTTGGATCTCTTCAGGAGAAAGGCAGAAGATTGCTGGGTACAAAAAAAGCATTTCACATTCTTGTTCCTTGCTAATTACGTGCCAAAGCAAAGCCTCTTCTTAAATTTGACATTTATGAAGGAAGATATGGAGAATCATTATTTAATATTCATGATATTTCAATTCCGTGGTTTATCTATTAAGTGGTAGAAAATGGTCTCTGGTGCTGGACTTCAGAAATTTAACAATTAGGGATTGTCTCTTGTTTTTCATCTGTAGGCAACCAATATTTCAAGTGTAATGTCAACTGGCAATAAGATTTGCTGAAAACATTCTTCCAGATAAAAGAACAAGAACTTCTGTTCCTCCATATCAGTGTTTCTCAAACTTGGCGACTTTAAGTCCTGTGGACTTCAACTCCCAGAATTCCCCAGCCAGCTATGCTGGCTGGGGGATTCTGGGAGTTGAAGTCCACAGGACTTAAAGTCGCCAAGTTTGAGAAACACTGCTCCATATCCTGAGGTAGAGTTCATGAGCTTTAAATCGTAGGATTTGCAGATGTGCAATGGTCTTTACATCTAAATGCTAAAATGCTAAATCTAGTTTCATGAAAAGTAACAATAATTTTCCTCATGGCTTCCAAATCTTTGTCAACTTTAATAACTTGGGCTTTCGTAGTGTTAAATTCACCATGGAACCCTGATATGCCAGATTCCAGGTTCATAAATATACAATCCATCCATTAAACGAAGGTTCACTTTTCATCCAAAGCTCATCATTTCTTCTTGTGGAAGTAGTGATACATTTGGGGTTAATACAACTTCGTATAATCCAACAGAGTCAGGGAAAGTATCTATGATACCATCCATTCTGTGGAGTGCAATAAAGTGCATAACTCATTCAACTTTCTTCCCTCTCCATCATCAGGAGTGGAGCTCTTTGGGCTGACTGACAGAGAGCCATCTTCATCACTTTATGAGACACTAAAGAGTTGTTAAGAATTTAGGTATAGATCACTCATCAATGTGTGAGCAATTCTGTTGAAAGGATTGGAGCAAGATAAAAGAAAGTGACTGCCTAAGCAGCCATCAAAACCAGAAGTTCACAAAACAGCTTTAAGTGTGAAGCAGAAGTACATACTTCATGAAATCCCCCCCCCCCATATTTGAGATCACAGAAATGAGAAAGGCATTTTTATGCTCTTGTCTCAGGCAGGAAAATATAATTTATCAGCCCTGTCACTCCACCTTCAGAAGTTAGCTCAAGTTGTAAATTCCTGAGGATTACTCGTTCCCCTATGAATAAGTCTTCAAACAAACAATGGGTGCATGACTGTATGGGATTTCCATGGTATTACGTTATTACATGAATAGACTAAATAAGTGTTGCAATGCCTTTTTTTGTCTTAAGGTGAGCACAGATATAGAAAACTCTAACTCTTGTCTGCCATCTAATGGCGTTCTTCTCTCTCTCTCTCTCTCTCTCTCTCTCTCTCTCTCTCCCACTCCCTCTCCCTCTCCCCCTCCCTCCCTCCCTCCTTCTCCCTCTTTCCACTTCCTCCCTCCCTCTTTTCAGCTCAGCTCTGATCACCCCATTCCTGTTTTTTACAAGGGGAAAGGAACAATCTCTCTAATCTTTAAGATTAACACTGAATTCAAACAAGAAACGAACTGTAGAAAATTAATTAAGGTCAACCACATATTAGGAAACATTTACAAATATGTATCATCACTGAATAAAAACTCCTGCTAAACGCAATGCAGTAAACAAATTGTGCCAACTCTGTCCTAATTCTGTTTTACCATACCTGGTTCGAAGTGTATCCAGACAAACTGGCAAATACTTGTCAAACAAAATGGTCAGGTTAGCTCGTTCTGACTGAGTTTCTCTTCTGTCAATCCAGCTACTCACTGGAGGATTCCAGCCTAGATCAGCTGGGTTGATATAAAGGATCCCTGAAGATACAAAAGAGCGGGATTAGTCTAGAATTTCCACATCTAAGTTACTGTAGAAAGTTCCCCAAGAACTAAATCTCTCTCCTGGTGATTTCATGGATATGCCCACATTGTTCCCCTAACAAACAAACAAAATGAAAGTGGGTAGCTAATGCCTACTTCTAGGATGTGTATGTATGTATGTATGTATGTATGTATGTATGTATGTATGTATGTATGTATGTGTATATATATGTTGTATTTGTACTGATAAATAAAGGGAGACTAGTATAGATCTATTTCGAGCTAATTAGCTCTCATCAACTAGCCATACCCTTACTGGGATTTGAACCTGGGCTGTATTATATCTTAGGCAGGAGTCTTAGCCACTAAGCCACAGGCTCGCCTCCTTATCAGTTGAGCCAGGGAAATAGGTATGTATTTGTGTTACAACCCCTGGTATGCCTAAATATGGGAGGAAGGTCACTACTCCCTCTTTCTGTCCTTCGGCTCATCACAGAAGACCATGCAGGCAGAAAACCATATTTTTTTATTTTTAATGTTGCCTTTTTATATTTGTGTTGTATTTGTACTGATAAATAAATAAAGGGAGACTAGTATAGATCTATTTCGAGCTAATTAGCTCTCATCAGCTAGCCATACCCTTACTGGGATTTGAACCTGGGCTGTATTATATATATATATTTATTTCCCCAACCTCGTATATAGCCCTGAGCACTTCCATCTAAGTACTAACTAGCTTTATTTTGACAAATGCTACCACACGAAGACAAAGAGACTAAAATGTAATACATTTTGTGCCAAACTCTTAACTTGTTTAAACCTAGTGCCCACCAGGTGGGTTTGAATATATGGTAATTACCATAATCTTACAGAGGGACTGGCTATGCACAGGCATTGGCTTTTTTTTTCAGAACTTGGATTTATGCTCTAAAACTAAAGTAGGCAGTAGGTAAAAGTTTACCTAGTTGAATACTAGGTAAAACATATCTGGGGTCAGTCTTGCTTTAAACCGAGCAAATCTGAAAGGCATTAATTTTTAATACAAAGGCTCTCTTGGTAGAGGTGCAGATACTTAGATAAGTGCTACAATTTGTGGTAAAACCAGGTAGGCAAAACTTGCAGCATTCTTGTTCTGGATCCCAGAACATGGATTCCAGAACAAGTGCTGGGAGCAGCTGGGAGGGGTCAGAAAAATCAAGATGGCAGCTACAATCACACAATCCACCCCAGTTTTTTTTTACATGCATCACCTCCCTGTGAATATCCTGACAAGTCCATATACCCCCAAAAAACTAGACAAATCAGAGTTGGCAATCACATGGCCCCGTCTATTGTTGTTAACTGTAATAAGCTTAGATAAAAGGGATTATATAATTAAACATTACATTCTTAAGTATGGCTCAGGGTTTAAGACAAAACTCTAATTGCCTCTGGGCTCAAATTTCTCTGAATGCAGTTCTAAAGAAAAAATATATTCTTTAGCCTAGCCTTCCCTTATTAGGTGACTAGCAACGGAGTTTAATGTTTGTTTGTTTGGTATATATATTTTGTATATATATATATACACAAAACAAACAAACAGATTAAACTCCGTATATATCATGGCAGTGACTGATCCTTAGCATAGCCAGTCCCTCTGTAAGATTATGGCAGTTATAATTCAATTCCTCTGGTGGTCACTAGATTTCCCAGAGTTAAGCCTGATTCCTCCCATATTTTCCCATGATAAGGATAAAGCTTAGCCTTCTTTCTTTCCTCTGTCAACTACCTGCTCGAGACACAGTGGCTGGAGTGGCAGTCCGCAGGTGACTGATCTCAAACAGAAGCCTCATGGTGGGGTTAAGCGGGATCCGTTCGTTGCTTGCTAGTGTTAATACCTGCAAAAGAAGGCATTCAGATTGGAAATTCAAAGCACAGTGTGACCCACAGCAGCCCCTTGGAAAGGGAGTATAAAATGTATACCTCACATTATTTCTCCAAAGCGGGCTCACTAAAATGTCTTATAAGCAACAAGGCAAAGCAATGTTAAATTAAATGAGGTAATTATGAAATCAGTTTGTTTAAAGGAATATGCTCTTGAATTGGCCATGGAAGAAAACCTGACCCTTCAGCAGGGAGGTCCCACCCTAGAAAACGTTCTCAACACATATGCTTAAGAAGGCAATGGAACATGTTAATGGGCCAAAAGAGCTGAGCTTCAAGGGAGCGTTCCTACAATTTTCCCCAAATTTGTCATGATTTAAATTTTAAAAGGTATTGAAGAGCAACTTGAATTCATTCAGAAAATGGCCTGGCGGTCAGCATATCTGGCAGAATAAAGGGAGGATCTAACCCTAGCAGCTCACAACATTTTAACAGCAACAACATTCTGTAATTGTCAAAGGCAGCCCAACATAGATCATAAACCAGAGGCATCTGCAAAGGGAGTTGAAAAGAGTCAAAGTGGCAGTCTTGTTTAGAGAACTGAAGGTCTGCCCACATTGCACGTTCCCTGTAGGAATCATATTGACAGCACTTCAATTGCTCTAGCAGTAAATGACAGAAGTCTTGCAATCTGCTATTTATAAGAGTCACAGAAAGAATATGTGTGATTTTCAGAACCATTGCCCAAAGGAAAGGGGTACTTAATATGATTTGAAAATATTATTCTGTATACTCAAGGTAGATTTTTTGAAAACTCAGTTAAAAGTTATCTGGTTTAATTTGTTGTGATTAAAATCACCATAAAGATTATCCATAGCTATTCTATAGCCTACATTTAAAAATATTTATTACCTTTGAACTTATCTTTTACCTTATTGTCATCCATGACAGTATTGAGAGATTCTATCCACATTGGATCAATATCACCATCCAACACAATCCATTTGGGGCCATCATGGGTAATGTTGGCTAAATCTCGCATAATCGATGAAAACAATCCTAAAGACATCATAGACATCCTTTCTACTCTTAATAGTAACTCACAAAAGTTTTAATCAACATGCATGCAAATGAGCAAAGGAAAACTAGATGCAGTTAATTAAATCTAGGTAATAAAAAAACAACAGGATATGAATAGAATTGCATTCATGAAGAAATGAAGAATTATTATCAAATAAATAATAAATAATCTCATTGAAAAATAATCTCACATCACTTTACACAGCTGAGACTGATAGAGCAATAAAAAAACTACCCTAGGCCCTCTTATTAAGAAAAAAATAAAAATAAAAAAGAATTATGGTTTTGAAAAAGATTTTGCTACTGCTTTACTCATTCTCCCTAATTCTTCAACTCAATATTATGTTCATAGAAATAACATAAATACAGTCAAAGGTTCACACATTCATATCTCTGAACAATTACAGAATCGTTAGCACAGAAAATATTCTTGTTTTCCACCATGGGGGATTTCTCTGAAAAAAATAGGTTGTAAGTGCAGGTGTATTTTAAATACTCATACTTCAAAATATTGATGCATTTATTCAATTTGTATAGCTTCCTCTTTCAAACAAGTGACTTGGGGCAGCAAAACACACCTTAGCATCAAGATATCCATGAAATATGTATATATAAAATTCTATTCTCAAAACTGTTTTAAGCATTTTTAGAACAAAGTATATTGGCTTCCTAAAAATGAAGCCTTTGCGTAGAAAAATATTTGAGGAAATCTTGTATGTATGCTTGGGAGTCTTCTGTATTTTTATTGTTTGTTCCAGACACAACAGATCTGAACACAACAGAGATCATTTATAATATAACTGCATATTCTCTGTATGGCCATAGTTGATAATATGGGCTATTTCCTAGATGTTTCTCAATCATACCTTGAACCTGTTCTGTTTTAAAACTCAAAGCAAACACTTAGAGGTCGGATTTTTGTAACTGTTTTTTGGTGACTTGGCAAGTTTTATGAAAAAAAAAATAACCCTTTGGTTGGATTTCAATGCACAGTCGTGATCTTACCATCTTTCCACTCCCTTGTAGACGGATTGATGATGCCGAAGAGTTCATCATTGGTCACTGCTTTTGGATTGAGGTCCGTCCAAACAGGTCGGCGCTTCATGATATGGTAAGTCTTGTTCAGAGATTTCAGCACTTGTGACTTGCCTGTGCCTGCGTTGCCCACTACAAAGACAGAGTGTCGAACAGCCAGGAGCTCTTCAAGCTGTACTACCTACAGTCAGAAGCCAATGAGAAAAAAACCCCACCACGTTGTGTTCATGCTTATTACTTGCTATGCAAGTGCTATATATACACTTCAAAAGAAACTGAACAGCCAAGTTCCACAAGACACAAGCAGAACAGGATAAAACAAAAATAAGTAAGAAAACCATGCCAGAACAGGGGAGGGGGAACAAGTCCACTATCTGGTGGCCAGTCGTAGCATTTTATTTATTCTCCATGAATGTGTCTAATTCCCTTTAAAGGTTTACTAAGTTGATGATAGAAAATTCTACAAGTGCTGCATAAAGAACATCATTTTCTTTGCCCTGAATTTCTCTGTGCTTAAACTTGATATGATTATCTAGAATGCCGATATGTCTTCATGTTTCATTTTTTATCATTTTCATATCCCCTTTTATTTTCTTTTACTATGCTAAGAGATACAAAGCACTTAAATGATTCTTTGTGAAGGAGTTCAGTCATTCTGGTCGCCCGTTTTCCAATTTTTAGCAGACCTACAGTAACCTTTCTGAGGAATAAAACTGGGAGGCCATGAATTTAAGTCCTGCCTTAGCCATGAAAGACAGCTGGGTGATCTTGGGCCCATTATTTTGTCTCAGTCCAACCAACTTCACAGGTTGTTGTTTGGGGAAAATAGGGGGAAGGAATGAGTACTAGATATGGTGGCCTCCTTGAGTTATTTGTTAGAAAGGTGGGATATAAATAAATAAACATTTCAACATGGTTGCATTGCAGAATTCTAGAAAAAATTTACAATTCACTTCCAATTCTTCCCTAATGTTCATAAAATAAAGAAACAATGGTGAAACACTATAGGGTAAAGAGTGAGAAATCTGAAGAACTATCAATGCAAAATACTACACCCGTGATTAATAATTAAATGCATACATTACATACATACATACATACATACATACATACCCTTTTAAAGTAGACATAAGAAACTATCTCAAAAAAAGTAAGAAAACGAAAGCATTCTGGCTACACTCTGAAAGCTGAATGAATGAAAGTCACCATCTTACTTTGAGTACAAAGTTGTCCTCTGGTTGAAGTTTGAGTTCCAACACAGCTTGTTTTACAAAGGATTCAAAACGGAGGTCTCGTTTCCTTGGGACATCCAAAGCAGGAAACAGGTCTCCAATCAGACCCATGAATACTGGCATGTCATCTGTCACAATCTTTGGAATGTTAAAGTCCCGGAGAGAGCGCATCAGCACCTGATCTTCTGGACGGTCTGGGTCTCCTCTCTTGAGGGACCCGGCTACAACCAAGACTGATTTGATTGCACGTAATCCCCAGTCATAATGATCCTAATAAGGAGGAGTAAAGGAAGAAGAGGGTAACTCATTTCAACTCGTACACATGCCACCCCTGAAGGTATGCAGTATCTCTGCATATCTCCACATGCTATCAAAGGAGCAATAACTAATGACAACCTTGCCTTGACCCTCAACTTCCTATTGAAAGAAACTGAAACCCAAACTTTCTCCTGGAACTTTGACAGTCTGGAACTATCAAGGCTAAGGAAGTGATATCAGGAGACAACTGGTATAATGGACTTGATAAGAAATGTTGAAAATTAATATTGTGCCCAGAAGATCCCAATTCCAGAAACAGCAAGAGTAAAATCCATGTCACCTACACCTTAGTTATTTGGTAAATTAAAGCAATTCAGATAGGAATAAAAACAAGGAGAACAATTGCTCCTACTTTATATTCTAGAATGCTTTGGAAAAATAAAGGTATGCATAATGTATCTCTGAAGTTGTTCTCAGAGCTGAAATTTGTCTACATCTGATATTATATAATTATTTAAATCTACTTACCTGCTTGGAAAGAAGTTCTTTGCATAACTGATAAAGGGTAATGAACTTCCGAGCTAATAATCGGGCTTCGATAAATCCTTCAGCCACCAGCATAATTTCACAGATCAGCTCAAAATCTGGCACAACCATTGCACAGGGTCTAGGGGGGAAAGTCCATAAAACGCACCGGGAAAGTGCCTTATACAACACCAAAATGTTTGTCCGTTTACCCTATTCATTTGATCTACTGAGAAGGTTTTCTGGATTTGGGGGACATTTCTTTTGTCACATCACCTATGGGTAATGCTCTTTAAGGAGTAAAACAGACAAGCAGAAATTCACGATACCCTGCTGAATTGAATCTGGAGTTTCTATATACAAAGAATGTTCTATAACAGGGGTCATCAATCTTTCAGACCTCACGGATCACTAAATTCATAATTTTAAATCCCAAAGACCACTAATATGATCTGCCTAATGTCCGGTTGGGTGGGAGTGGCAAGGTGGTCATGTGACTGGGTGGGCATGGCCAACTCAATGTCACTCACATCGAGGGATACCTTGCCAGCCTCTACTTGCCACTCCTTGCCTGCCTGCCAGGGCTCCTTAGGGCCCCAACAGGAAGCAGCTGTTGGAGCTAAGCAGTCACCATGAGAAAGAGTTGGCAAAACAGCTGGTTCAGTTCAAATTGGATCTGACTGAGAAGGCGACTCAGCAGAAGCACCTCACTGAGGACTACAAGCCTAGGCTTTCCAAGCAGAGGGAAGACCTGCAGAAGTGCAAGGCCAGATGCCAGCGCCTGGAGGCTCAGCAGGCTGAGATGGTCAGCCAGCTCCAGACCATGATGCAGTCTCACTGGAATGAGGCCCTCCCACTCTTCACCACCAGGGGCACTTCCCTCCAGCCTTCGGCCAAAGCCCCTCACCAGGAGGCTGAAGCAGACCCCAAGTCAGAATTTCTGCCCCCCTCCGACCCGCACAAAAAGACCCAGAAGGGGGAGACTCTGCAGCAACACAAGCACGTATCTGGCCCAGGGGCCATAGTTTGAGGATCCCTGATTTAGTGCAATATAAAAAATGCAAATAATTTTTCCATGGACCACCAAAATTTTCCCACGGACCACCAGTTGGTGACCACTGATCTATAACTTTGAATTGTACTATTTTACCTTCATTTCTGTTCTCCATGCAAATATTAAACAAGCTAAACTTGAAGTCTTCACAAATTAACAATACAATTATACTTAATAGTACTTAAAACTATTCATCCAGTCCCACATATCTAGGGTTCAAATAACAGTATAATTTCTTCAAGGTTAGTAAAGGTGGATATCACATAAAACTATCAGAGAAAGTTGGAAGGGAATCTTTTTTTCTCTCAAGGTGCTGGAGGGTGGATCTCCAGTATGCCAATGGTGGACCACAGAAGTATATAGAAGATATCCACATGTTGCAAAAGGCTGAGGGCTGTGTACAATTTTGGGGTGCAATTTGTATCGCTGGACCAGTGATGGGATTCAAAATTTTTTACTACCGGTTCTGTGGCCGTGGCTTGGGGGGCATGGCTTGGGGGGCATGGCTTGGGGGGCATGGCTTGGGGGGCATGGCTTGGGGGGCATGGCTTGGGGGGCATGGCTTGGGGGGCATGGCAGGGAAAGGATACTGTAAAATTTCCATTCCCACCCTACTCCAGGGGATGGATACTGCAAAATCCCCATTTCCTCCCGATCAGCTGGAACTCAGGAGGCAGAGAATAGATGGGGGTGAGGCCAGTCAGAAGCCAGTCAGAGGTGGTATTTACTGGTTCTCCCAACTACTCAAAAAACTACCGGTTCTCCAGAATTGGTCAGAACCTGCTGACCAATGGACAGCCCTGCCCTCTGCACTGGACACTGTGGAAGCAGTTTGCTATAATTGGTTGTAGGTGACAACATCAAGGACTTCCAGTACATGAATGATGAATGGTTCCAGTATAATGAAAAGGAACAGGAGTTGGACCTGGTTTCCTATCCTCATTGCAATCATTGCCTCCTTGCTCTCAATATTGCAGGCCATCTCAAAGTTTCTCCATGAGACATTTGGCCAAGGAAAACTATAAGTATTTTATGGACTTCCCCAACCAAATTGTAGGGCCACCTCTAAAGATTAGTGATTGGACACAGCTGGGAGTGAGGCAGTCCAAATAGCATTGGGTATGACATTATAACTATGTTTTAGGGGCTGGTTAGTGCCCTGAAAGCCTTCCTTTCAGCTTTTAATTAATTTTAACTTTCTTGCCTCTTTCTACATTTTTAACTTTTATATACTATTTTAACACTTTATTGTACACTGAGCAGAGTCCCTCTATGAAGGAAGTGACTGAATAGGCTTTTTTAACTGCTAAATCACACTGCTCCCTTATTTATCCACATTCAACTTGCTTAAAATCACCCAGATTCCTGTATCATGTTTCCAAGGCAAGGCCCCCCAAATCTGACCCTGTGCATTTGGGTTTTTTTTTTTTAACCAGATACAGGATTTTTACAACTGTCACCAGTGAACATCATGCTGTTGGATATGACACAATGTTCAAGCCCACTGAGATATTTCTGAACTCTGGTTTTTTGTTTTCAATTTCTGCAGATTTAGCAAGCCTTCTCTGCATTTTACTTTTTAGTCATATATAAAGGTTTTGAATCGCACAGGTCAAGGAAGGATCCTGGGAATTCTGCTTTCTTTCAGGGCAAAGCAGAAGAATGTCAGATAGTCGTTTGGGTGCAGTTGGTACCAATCTGTTGCCTAACTTTGCTTTATCTTGAAAGAGGTTGGTCAGGATTGGAACAAAGTGTCCTATGTATTTGATTTTATTTGACCAGCAGGATCTCTTAATCGTCAAATAACTCAAGGCAGGATAACCCAAGCAAAACCCCAAAACTGTACAAAATGGATTTGCTTTGGAGGTCACCGTCCCATGCTACGTAACTAGCAAATATTCTTTGCCCATTCTCTGTCCATTCTTTATTTGCGCCTGTTAGAATGTATGGCCATCTTTGCTGCCAGAGACAAAATTTAACACATCTGTGCACAGGACAGAATTTCCCCTACTCACTTGAAGAAACGGAATCAATATTTCCTGTGTTTTCACACTGTCCCCTTTATACTGTGTGTCAATTCAGTGTCATAACACCTCCACTCGTACGAACTCTGAGGAGATAGTGCCTGCCCTTCTTTTAGCTGACAGGTCACAAGATAGTTCCAGAAGAACACTAAATTTATAGCAATTGCCATCACTATTACACGCTCAATTGTTTAGCAATTCTGGAAACCTTAAAACATTTTCTGTAAGCATTTTGGCTATTTATATTGCGTTTTGCTGTTTTCTGCTACATTTGTTTTTGGTCTTTGTCCATTAAAACAATTAAACTACACTACACTAAATTACCCTGAACTAAGTTCTACCAAATGTTGCTGTGAGGAATGAGATAAATACTTTTAATAAACCACAACTATAAATTTCGCAAAATTAGGGCATTGACTCACCTAAAAAGAGCCTTCAAATTCTCTGGCAGTTCCGTACGTCCTGCGTAGCCTGGATTCATAGTTATGAATATACCGACAGAAGGAACTAATTTAATGTCTTCTCCAAGGAAATTAAAGTTCTGTTTTTTGTCTCTTATAGCATCCTGTATGCTTTTCACCTAACAGTAAGAGAAAATAATTTGTTAACAAGCTTAGCTGATTTAACAAAACATATCAATATTTTGAAAAAAGAGAAATAATGGTTCTATAGATTTTATTTGACTGAGCTACCTGCTTATAAGCTAATGCTGGGACAGACATGAGTTGGCCATTATCTTCCCAAAACAGATAAGAACTTTTTTAAAAATTTGCATTTAAAATCATTTGATAGGCTGTAACTTGAATAATACATTAAGAATAATTAAAGTTGAGGAATTTTTCAATCCTGTTTTTCATTTTTAGTTATATATCTATCATTAAAGCATAAAATTAAACATAACAGATATAAACTAAAAGTTTCCTTAAACTATTCAATGCCTGAACCTTAACATATCTTGTAGCAAAGGATTTATTTTAGAGATGGTATCTCTTGAATACCTCCTGTTATTAAAGCCTTAAGAAAAAGACAGTTCCTTTCATTTCTACGCATTTTTAATCAAGCTCTGAATAAGAAGAATAAACTAGATGAAAGCAATAACATTCCAAAATCAGATAGCATTTGCATATTTTTACCATGTTATTTCACCCTTAATATTACCTACTGTCCCATAAAACCTGTTACAATTTGAGAGTTATTAGGATGAAAAATGCAAAGACAGGTGTCCTTCAGGAAAATTAATTCTAATTATAACTTTGCAAAGATATTCCTAATTCAAAAATGGTAGAGCTATATATTATCAAGATTATTATAGGCAACTTTGTGTCAAGCTGCTTAATAGTTATAATTACTGAATATTTCTATCCATTAATCATTAAAGGGAAATTCTGAGTAGATTTTTGGCCACATATTATAAAGTTCTATGACTCTTTGCATCTTGAGCTCCTCATTTCAAAAGGTTAAAAATGTGGAAGAAATTTCTCGAGCATTTCACAAATTTCAAGAAGTGCAATTGCTATCCTCGTCCTCCAGAAGTGGCAATTTTTCTATAGATGTTTAATTTAAAACAGAAAACTCCAGCAATCCAGAAATGAGTTCCCAAGAATAAAATGTTTGAAAGTGTGTGACAATTTCCCTAGGGCAAGCAAAAGCAGTAAATTCCAATACTGACTTCTATCAGGGAGGAAATACAGCTAGCATGACTAAGAAACCTCACACAGAGAATGATATGAATATCAACCCAAAACAGCACACTCCTGCTATAGGGGTGGGTCATTTAGAAAGATCATTTACATTGGAACCTATACCCAGATTAGTGATCAACATGGTCAAATGGGATACTCCATTGGACCAGAGTCCTGCTCCCCTATTTTTTGTTAATTGCATTCAGGTGATACAGTATGTTTTACCTACCTGTACAGCCACAACCGAGAGAACCTCAACGGAGATTCTGTTAAACTCATCAAAACAGCCCCATGCCCCCGTCTGAGAAAGACCTTTATAAATGTTCCCACAAGACTGCAAGAGAGAGAGAAAGATGGTAGTGAAATTACCCATAGAATCTGTCTAGTGGAGAGCATGTAATCCATTTCCAACTTCATAAACAATTAAGGAGGTTTGCTAGATACTGATTACACAAAGATGGAACGGAACATGAAAGTGGCATTGACAAATATGAATCATGTGTATACTCAAGTGTATATTTTTATTACATAGGGGGAGGTATTTCTCTCAAGGATTTTTTTTCTGGTCCCCTCCATGTAGCAGAGTTACCAATTCAAAAAAGTATTAATTTTTTTATATGGATACAATAGAAGAATTAGATCATTTTTGTATTAACCTTTAGAGAAGTCACCTACTGTGTCAATCATTTTTCAGCCATTACCTTATAGTCCATTTGCTCTGAACAGTTGAACACATATACCATGATGCCAAGAGCTCGGCCCAGGTCTTTGGTGGTCTCAGTTTTCCCGGTACCAGCTGGCCCTGCAGGTGCCCCACTCATCGTTAGGTGCAATGATTGTGTGAGAGTGATATAACATCTTCCAGGTACAAAGAGGAAAGAAAGAATAGAAAACAGAAACGAATAAACTTGGTTGCATACTTTGATCTACTTCAATTTTTACTGATAACCGACCAATGACTCCTTTATAATTTTAGGTAGAAATAAAGTAAACTCCATAGAAAATTTGTAAAGAGGAGATGGATTTGAATGGATTAGAATGCTGGAATAACATCAAGCAAACCATTCTACATCCTTTGTAACCATTTAGAAACAAAGTGAGTTGGCTTCTCTCTGACGAGATAGGCAAATTCAGAAACACTGTGAAGTTATATAAAAGGACCCATTTAAAAAAAAAATATTTGTATTAAAAGATTTTAAATATCTTATTATTTTATATTGAATAAAAAAGCAAAGAGGAAAGAAGATAAGAAAAGAAAAATAAAATAAAAACAGAAAACATGAAATGAGCACGCACATATATGAGGCTTCCAATAACTTCCTCTTAGCAGTTACACTGTACATAAATTCTAATCAAACTACTTGCTCCATGATTTCAACATCATTCCCTAATTTCTATAACATATACTTTCTAACCATCAAAAATACAAATCACAAAAACTTTACACAAAAGTCTATAAGGGGCTTCCAGTCATTGATAAATGTCAACAATGACCATGCTGATAAAAGCATAGGCAACTTATTTAAAGCGTTGCACTGGGACATAAAATCCTCACATCTGTTCCATATCTTTCTGCAGTTCTTTTTCCAGGTCCATGAAGAGGAAATGTCTTTAAGAAAGACAGCAGCTGGATCTGAATGGAACCTCTCCTAATCAAGACTTACAAGCACAACTTCCTATTGGAAACTACTTGTTTTAGCAAAAATAACCACCACCACCCCAAATAAAAAAATCTAAAACAACCATCCGAGCTTCATGGAATTTTATCAATGTTTTCTCTCCCATGAAGTCATATAGACCCTTACCTGTCTGTTAAAGGAGTGATAACTAGCCGTGGTGTGTTCCCAAGGTATTCATAAGAATATAGGAACTGGGCATCACAAATATTTGCGTAACAGTGCTTCTCTTCTTCTGCCCACCTGTGTCGGAGTTGGGATAGCCAAAGAAAGACCTGTGCATTGTCCACCTTTTAAGTGCAAAAAAAAATGAACAATGTGAAACAAAAAATTCATCCTAAACTCAGATGTAATTCCTAACTTCAACATTTTCTACTACTCCCTGTACTCATCTCCTACTCTGCATTTAAATTACATAAGCTCTCCTAGAGTATTCATTTTTTAACTGAGAGAAACAGACCCTGAAACCTGCATGCATCTAAGATCCAGATCAGTGACAATATCCCTTCAAAGTAATACCCATTGCTTCTTTACTAACTTGTCATTTTTGTTTGCAGAGCCCAACTTTAGCAAAGCGAGAAGTACTGTACAGTTCATCCCACGACAAATAACTGGCGAAAGCGTTAACAGTGTTCCTCGTGTTGCAGGACAAACCTTTTGAGCAACCATCTTCGCCACCACATCCCGCGCGTGCACATCGATGGTACAGATGGTCATGATCTTCTGCCTGTCACCCTTCGAGAGGTGTCCAATGAGCATTGTGATCAGGGTGTTGAGCTGTGTCACCTGTTTCTTGTAACAGTCCTTCATGGCATTTTCATAGCCTTCTTCCAGCCTGGCAAAGGCAATCCCAACCTCTGTGGTCCACCAGATTTGTGTACAGGTCAGTGCCACCTTGGAAAAGAAAATCAACTCAACCTCCTTCGCAAAGTCACTAGCAACTGATGTGCTACTGGACCGATTTCTGTGTGTGTGTATGTGCATAGGTGTATTTTCATTTACAGAAAAGTAAAATGGGAAATCTATCAGGAAGCAAAAAGTACACTTGAAAAGAATATCTGCAGAGGCCCACAAGTTATTACTCGTGGTCAATTCCCACATGGAATTTGTCAACTGATAAAGAGTGTTTTTATTCATGTATTGCCCTGTAAATGGGGAGATGTTATAGCTGTATAAGCAGGATTTAGGAATTTCTGGTATTTGTTCCAGCCATTTTTCTCCCTTTTTTTGTAATAAAATTTTATTGGTTTTTCAAAATTTATAGGGAAAAGGGTAAATGGACAGGTATACAAATTTTGGCAGTTGCAAAGTGTGTGAGGCCCCCCTCCCTCCATACCCATAGCGTACATTTATATATAATGCATTAGTATATAATTGATTATAATCAGCATATTAGTTCTATTATAAAATTCAATCAAATTAAACATTACAATATAAAATCCAAATATAATTCCATTTTCACTTTCGGTCAATTTATAATAATATGATTTTCATATTTATTTCTGTGATCTGAGTCTTCTTGCTATTGCCCCATCTCCCTCCACTGGCAGAGCTCTGGCCCCTCCCGTGTCCTGCGTGTCCGTTGTAGTGTCTGGTGGTTTCTCTAGGAGTGTTTTATTTTTTTCCATAAAGGCCTGCGCCTCTATGGGTGAATTAATTCTGATTCTTGTCTCCTCCCAGAATATCAGCATACCTTCAGGCATCAACCATCTAAACCACACCCCTTTCTGGTATAATTTATTCGCTAATTGCGAATAATTTTTTCTTTTTTCTCTAATCTTCTTAGGGATCTGCTTCAGAATGGTTATCTCCATATCATGATATGTCAATGCTTGCCCCCTTTGTACACCCAGAATTTCATCTCTTGTGGTTTTTCTAAGGAATTTAATGTGAACCTCCCTGGGTACATTGTGTGTTCTAGCATAAGCTGAGTTCACTCTATAAACCAGATCTATATCCCACCCCATCTGTTGTTTTTCTTTGTGTGTATAGTCAGCCAGAATGTTTGTCATGATGTCCCTTATATTTTCCCCATCTTCTTCTATAACATTTTGAAATCTAAGATAATAGGACATTCTCTCAAATTCTAATTTCATCTGTTGGATGTCAAGATCTTTGTTCCCTTTCTGCACAGCTTTTAGATGCCATCCTTTATAACGTTAAAAGTTCAGTCCAAATATGAAGTAAGCAGTTAGAAAAGAAGGGTAGCCAGGTGAATCCGGGAGCAGAATAACCAGGCAGAAGAGAATCTCTCCAATAAGTCTGGCAATAGATAGAAAATTTCCCCTAGAAGGTTAAAAAAATACCAATCCACAAGAGGTTCCTCTGGGAGACACGGAGACAAAGACCGGAAGCCTGAATTTTAAAGGTGGAGTCAGGTTTCAGAGTTCATAAAGACAACGGAAGTGTGCCATCTTGCCCTGCCAGTTTTGGGCACAGAGGCGTAACAAAGTTTTAAAAAATTCCAAAAGTCCTCAAATCATTGTAATATGTAAAATTAAATTGAAAAGAAAGTCATCTCAGCCTAAGTGAGGCTTCATTCGTTGGCTCTCCCCCCTCCTCCTTCCCCGGGGGCTGAGAGCAAAATTGTTTCTTGCCGCTTGTCCAAGGGGGGGGGGGAAACCCCCCTCCCTCCAGCCGCACCTCCAAAATGCTCCGAAAGTTATTTTAAAGTTTTAAAAGCTGAATCAAATCTTCATGCAAAGTAAGGGATGAAGAGAGAGGCAACCTCACCGCACCGCAGCTGCTTCCTTCAATTGTAGCATTCTCCAGTCGGCTTGTAGCGAGGCGCGAGGCGTGGAAACGCGATGCGCCCTCCGAGCTTGCTCCCCGGTGCCTTGGGCGCGCGAGAGAGCTCCCGCCGGCTGCCGCCGCTGCAGGAGACCTCCGCGATGCCGCCCCTCCGGCAGGACCCCTCTGCGGGGTGTCCTGTGCCCCCCAAGGAGTGGGGAAGCCCACCGGGGAGCCGGAGCGGGCAAGGAGCTGCCCGTCGCCGCCGCCGCCGGAACCGGAACTCTCTCCCTTTTTGTATCATAATTGTTTTTCCTAACTTTATGGGAAATATTAATAGGAAGGGGTGGCAACTCATCAAATAAAAAATAATCTATAAAAGGAAGCAGATCAAGTCAAAGACCATGGCAGGCCAGTTTTACATTCACATAAAGACTAAATAGTCAGGGAATAATCTAAAAGCTGAGATTAAATATTTCTGATCTTAAAGATATTTCTTGCTTCCACCTGCTTTAGGTAATCTATGAGAAGCCAGTAAAAAAGCTCATAAGAAGCATGAAATATAGAGCTCAATGTCTGTAAATGTCATGGGATAAAAGCAGGATGTTAATAAGCGTGAAATAAACCATTAGGAGGGCATAATTATTTTAAAACATGAACAGAGAGAAAAGCTTGCGCTGCGGACATATGCAGAGAGCTATGGCAAAGCTCTGAAATATCTGCACTATTTCTTTTAAAAATGAAAAATAAATCAACCAGACTTTTGTTCAGTGTCTGGTATCTAAATCAAGTTTAGACTAGAAAAGCAACCTTTGCCCAGTATATTATAAAAAGAAAACCATTTTCCCAGAGCCCTTATTTATTAGATGCTTGGAGGAAATGGCTTTTCTTTTTAAAGCAAAGCAAAAACTTCTGAGCTGTAAAGCCATTTGATAATCTTTAGTCATTGGCAGCCTGATTCTTGTAGCACTGATCTGGCTCAAGAGCTATTAAAGTGGAAACAATGTTTATAGAGGGAGCAAAAAGGTTAAACATTTAACAGTTAAACTTTTACTGGTGGCCTTCGGTTTTTGTTTTCTTTCAGGGTTTGGCGCTGGTTTTTTCCCCCTACTGACTTAACACAAAAGCAAGGCTGCTGGCCCTGTAATAGAAACTTCATTTCCCGTTATTTTCACAGCACTGCCCTTGACAATGACCCTTTAGGTTGTTCTTAATCTCTGAACTCCCGTACATAAACCAGGGACAAGCAAGATACCTGCTGGGTTCCTATGTTGCCATAAGCCATGACATGCTTGCTTGCTTTGGACTCAAAATGTTACGGTTAAAAAAAATCATGGCTTAGTGCAATGTGTAAATAAAGGTTACATTTATTTAAAATATAGTCTCTTAACCAACAAACCTACCGAGGTCTAGAGAAGAGATGGACAATATTTTGTTCAGGCTTGCCCTTAACATCTGGAAGGAATGGGGGTCATAAACTAGATTTGACTACATCATCTACTGTGATGATCCGGGGCATGGCACAGAGATCATACAGGCAGCTGGCAGTTCAAACCACCCCTTTATTGCTCCAAATTTCCCCAAACAATCCCACATTTCTGGCAAGTCTCAGAGCAAAGTGATGACAAACACACACACACACCTTTCAATAAACTTAGAGAGAGCTTGGGAAAAATTCCATGGATGAGAATCCTCAAGGGGAAAACAACTCAAGAAGCTTGGGAAATTTTGAAAAATGAGATTACAAAAGCCCAGTCTAGCACAATACCAATGAAGAAGAAAAATAACAGCTCCCAAAAGAAACCAGCATGGCTGCATAAAGAACTATCTGACAAACTGAAAGACAAAAAAAGGTAAGTATAAAAAGTGGAAGGAGGGGGACATAACTAAGGCAGAATATCAGCAAATAGCCCGAGCCTGTAAAGATGAAGTGAGGAAAGCTAAGGCTCACAATGAAGAAAGGCTTGCCACAAAAGTAAAAATTAACAAAAAAAAAAGCTTCTTCCAACATGTTAAAAACAAGAAAAAAGTTAAGGAAACAATTGGTCCATTGCTAGGAGAAAGTGGCAAGAAGGTGACAAGCAACAGGAAGAAAGCAGAACTATTTAACTCATGTTTTGCATCTGTCTTTACACAAAGGGATAAAACAGTCCAACCTATCAAAAGCAGCACCACAAAAATCAGACTAGGAACACAAATTGAAATAGGGAAGAAAATGGTAAGTGAGCACCTGTCTACCCTAGACGAGTTCAAATCACCAGGACCGGATGGATTACACCCCAGGGTTCTGAAGGAACTAGCAGACGAGATCTCAGAACCACTGAATTATATCTTTCAGAGATCCTGGAACTCCGGGGAACTACCAGAGGACTGGAAAAGAGCTGACGTGGTTCCCATCTTCAAAAAAGGGAAAAAATTAGATCCGGGAAACTACAGACCTATCAGCCTGACCTCAATACCAGGAAAGATTCTGGAAAAAATAATCAAGCAACGAATTTGCAAACACCTAGAAGCAAACAAAGTAATAGCCAAAAGCCAACATGGATTTGTCAAAAACAGATCATGCCAGAATAATCTTATTGCATTCTTTGATAATGTGACAAAATTAGTGGACCAGAGGAATGCCGTTGATATAGTTTACTTGGACTTCAGTAAGGCTTTTGATAAGGTAGACCATAACCTACTACTAGATAAAGTAGAAGAATGTGGCTTAGGCAGCATCACCACCAGATGGATTCGTAACTGGCTGACCAACCGCACTCAACATGTAGTTCTCAATGGAACTGCATCTACATGGAGAGAAGTATGCAGTGGAGTACCTCAAGGCTCTGTTTTAGGCCCAGTACTCTTCAACATCTTTTTTTTTTTTATAAACAAAGTTTTATTGGTTTTTGGGTGTTTTGCAAAAGGAAAAGGTATGGGGAAGGTTACAAATTGTGGCAGCCGCAAACTGCGGTAGGTGTACGCCCCCTCCAGACTCATAGTGTACATTTGCATAGCATTCAAATATTACATAATATAACATATAGTCAGTGTGGTAAATTCAAAAATAATTTCAATCAATTTGTATCCTGTGGATTTTCTTACTTATTTGTGTGATCTGAGCTTTCTTGATGTCGCCCCATCTCCCCCCGTTGGCAGTGCTCCGGCCCCTCCCGTGTCTTGTGTATCTACTGGAATGTCTTCTGGTTTTTCTAGGAGTAATTTATTTTTTTCCATAAAGGCCTGCGCCTCTATGGGTGTGTTAATTCTGACCCTTGTCTCCTCCCAGAATATTAACATACCTTCAGGCAGCAACCAACGAAACCACACCCCCTTCTGGTATAATTTATTCGCCAATTGCGAATAATATTTTCTTTTCTCCCTCACTTTCTTGGGGATCTGTTTCAGTATGGTTATCTCCTTATCTTTATATATCAGGGCTTGTCCTCTTTGTGTATTCAGAATTTCATCTCTTGTGCTTTTCCTAAGAAATTTAATGTGCACCTCCCTGGGGACATTGTGTGTTCTAGCATATGTGGAGTTCACTCTATAGACCAGGTCTATTTCCCACCCCATCTGTTGTTTTTCTTTCTGGGTATACTCAGCCAAGATGGTTGTCATGATGTCCCTAATGTTTTCATCATCTGTCTCCATCACATTCTGAAATCTAAGATAAAAGGACATTCTCTCAAACTCTATTTTCATTTGTTGGGTGTCAAGCTCTTTGTTTCCCTTTTGCACGCCTTCCACCCCCCCCCCCCTCATCTCAGCCACCCCCTGCTCCAAGTGATACAATCTCTGTGAGTTCTTATCAATTTTTTCCTGGTTTCCTCTAATTTCTTCTTTCATCTCCTTCAGCTGTTTCTTAATTTCCTCTTGTCCCTGTAGAATTTGTTGAAACATTTGGTGAAACTCCAAGTCCGTAGTTTTAACTTGTTTAAAAGCTGTCAATGTTGATTGCGTGCTCGGACTTGAGGTTGCAGATGTCGGGGCAGAGGCAGCAAAGCCGGACTTTCCAGGAGGTGGTCTTTTAGATGTCATTGTTAGTAATAAAGAGTCCAGTCAGTATAGAGAAGAATCAATCAGAGTGGTAGAGCAGCCAAGGGAGTTCGGTGGGGGTAGAGAGACCAGGCAAAAGGGAACTCTCTAATCACCCTGGCAGGGAACAGATGTTTTTCACTCCAGAAAGTTCAAAAGCAAACAATCCACAAGAGGAGTATCCAAATAACATGGAGACAAAGACCGGAAGCCTGAAGTTAAAAGGTGGAGTCAGGTTCAGCTTTCATGAAGACAACGGAAGTGTGCCATCTTGCCCTGCCAACTTCGAGAACTGAGGCAACAAATAAAGTTTTCAGGATTCAAAGTTCCCAAAGATCACATTTTCTTGAAAGGGTTAAGTCTGAAGATCCATTTAGTTGGAGTGTGACCTCATTGGTTTGGCTCTCCCTCTCCTCCTTCCCTGGGGCTACGAGCACTTTTGTTTCTAGCCGCTTGTCCAAGGGGGGGGGAAATCCCCCTCCCCTCCAGCCGCACTTCTCCAAGTTAAACAAAAGTTCCAATTAACACCACTGACAAGTTTTAGAATTGGTAATAGGTATGAAGGGAGTCTACGCCTCACCGCACCGCTGCTGCATCCTTCAAGTAGCTTTTTTTCTTCCGGACAGCCTCACAGCGAAGATGCTTCGCGCCTCCCCTTCGCGCTCCTCGGTGCCTGGAGCGAAGCGGGAGCCCCCCGACGGCCGCCGCCGATGCAGGTGTCCTCCCGCCGTGCCGCTCCTCCGGCAGAACGCCTCTTCGGGGCTTCCTGTGCCCCCCAAGGGGTGGGGAGCCCACCGGGGATGCGCGGGGCAAGCAGTCTCTGCCCGTCGCCGTCAGCCGCCAGAACCGGAAGCCTCTTCAACATCTTCATCAATGATTTGGATGAGGGAATAAATGGGGAACTCATCAAATTTGCAGATGACACCAAGCTGGCAGGAATAGCCAACACTCCAGAAGATAGGCTTAAGATACAGAAGGATCTTGACAAACTTGAACATTGGGCACTATCTAATAAAATGAAATTCAATGGTGAAAAGAGTAAAGTTCTACATTTAGGCAACAAAAATGGAATGCACAGGTACAGTATAGGTGGTACCTTGCTCAGTAGTAGTAACTGTGAAAGGGATCTTGGAGTCCTAGTGGACAACCATTTAAATATGAGCCAGCAGTGTGCAGCAGCTGCCAAAAAAGCCAACACAGTCCTAGGCTGCATCAACAGAGGGATAGAATCAAGATCACGTGAAGTCTTAATACCACTTTATAATGCCTTGGTAAGGCCACACTTGGAATACTGCATTCAGTTCTGGTCGCCACGATGTAAAAAAGATGTGGAGACTCTAGAAAGAGTGCAGAGAAGAGCAACAAAGATGATTAGGGGACTGGAGACTAAAACATATGAAGAACGGTTGCAGGAACTGGGTATGTTTAGCTTAAGAGAAAGAAGGACTAGGGGAGACATGATAGCAGTGTTCCAATATCTCAGGGGTTGCCACAAAGAAGAGGGAGTCAAACTATTCTCCAAAGCACCTGAGGGTAGAACAAGAAGCAATGGGTGGCAAGAAAGTGAGAGAGAAAAGAAAAAACTATTCGCAATTAGCGAAGACGTTATACCAGAAGGGGGTGTTTTTCAGATGGCTGATGCCTGAAGGCATGTTAATATTCTGGGAGGATACAAGAGTTAGAATCAACACAACCATAGAGGCTCAGGCTAGATAAACCCGATGATTCCACACCAGATTTACAGGACACGGGAGGGGCCGGAGCCCTGCTGGCGGGGAGAGAAGGGGCAATACCAAGAAAACTCAGATCACAAAAATGAACAAGAAAATCTGCTTGATGTAAATTGATTGAAATTATTATCTGAACTTATATGCTGACAAAATATTATCATGTAGCGTTAAACCTATCTATGTATAAATGGAAAATATGAGCACGGGGGGAGGGGACATCTCCTACATGCTGTAACTGCCAAAATTTGTAATCTATTCCACCACCCCTTTCCTTTTTATTTTTTTTTAAAAAACCAATAAAACTTTGTTTTAAAAAAAAAGAAGCAATGGGTGGAAACTAATCAAGGAGAGAAGCAACTTAGAACTGAGGAGAAATTTCCTGACAGTTAGAACAATTAATCAGTGGAACAGCTTGCCTCCAGAAGTTGTGAATGCCCCAACACTGGAAGTCTTTAAGAAGATGTTGGATAGCCATCTGTCTGAAACGGTGTAGGGTTTCCTGCCTAGGCAGGGGGTTGGACTAGAAGACCTCCAAGGTCTCTTCCAACTCTGCTATTGTATTGTATTACCTCAAGCAGCCTCCGGCTGCAAGTAGTCCAGCCCAGCGCCGTGTACACCTAGCTGCACAGCAATACATCCAGCAGGGCAAATCAAGGAGTTCAGGAAGCAAAGGATCCAGGTAATTAGTCCAGAAAGCCAGAAAGAATGCAAGGACTCTTTGAAAGTTCAAATGTCAGCACTCAACACTTCAGGTGTTTGGTGTTTGTTCCCAACAAATGCCCCTCCCCACAGAGTCTCCGTAAGTCTCATTTCCCAGATGTGCCTTGTGAGTAGGGGGGGCCCTCTTCTCCCAAGAAGTCTGCTCAGTCTGCACTGTTCTTGCCTTCTCTCCACTCTCTGTGCTCACGGATCAGGAGGGGGTGGCCCTTGCTCATCACCTGAGCTCTGTCTCTCATGTTCACTGCTTAACCTATCTTGGTCCTCCTGCCCCTGTTCCTCCCTGCCTACAAGCTGTCCTAATCCTGAAAGGCCCTGTCCTGTCCAGCCCTTCCCCTCCCCATTGTCCTCTGAAGCCAACAAAGCTGCCCCCTCAATCTCTGTCGGCTCCAGTTCCAGCTCATCTTGCCCCGCAGAATCAGGCTCCGATGTGGGCATGACAACCTACTAGGCTAAAATAGTAATTTATGAATAGATGGAAGAATTTCAGGAATTTTAACACTGAAATATTAATTATAGATTTTGTATTACCATACAGGTTTTTTTTCTGCAACCCAACGTGCCACCATTTTCAGCAATGGTGGTCCCAGGGAAGAGAGGGGAGCATTGAGAATTAGAGGAAAATGATTCAACATCTGCAAACAGAAGCTAAAGTGGCTTTAAACTAAGACTGATAGACCGACCATATGCAGCAGAGATGAAAAATGTTTAATATTAGAGAGTATATCTGTCTATTCCATCACTCTTCCATATATGCTGGACTTAAAGCAGCTGGCATTTTAAATCCAGAGCGGCAAGCAAATGGCTGGGAAATCCAAAACTAGCAGTCCTATTTATCAGGACTAGAGGTGGCTTGCTTGGGGGAAATGGGAGCAAATATCATTTGCTCAAAAAACAAAACAAAAAGATTCTACATATCGTTCCCCAGAAGGAGAAGCAAAGCAATACCTGGGCAGGATAGTCAAACAGCCACTGTTCCCTTGCCTTTTCCTCATAAGCCACCACGGCCTCTGTCATCTCATGCCTTACAGTGGCCCGCATGCGGTCCAACACACAGTTCAGCCAGCACTCCACCTAGAGAAGAAAGTGGAAAAGTAAGTCAGTAGCCATCTACAACGAGTCCTTCCCTGGGAAGCAGGATTGTGTAAGTTTTTTCCCAACTGAGAGCTATAATTTATCTTTCCAGAGGCCACGCTCCAAATGAGGTCAGAACAAAAATTAGATTTGACTTCATTTCCATTTCTTTAAAACTAAGTATTGTAAATATAATTATGCTCCAGTCATGTATTTAATATCTCCTCTCATTGCATATGATATTATAACGTAGTACCAATTTTTGGAGGTGCCTAGTGTCCATTTCCAGGGCTTTTGTGAGCCATAGATCAGGCACCTCTCCTTGATTAGCATTTTCTGTAGAAAATCTCATAATTGTGCATACTCCACCACATCTTATGGAAAGGATAATTCTATGCTATTCTGAGCATCATATATGTACGCTAGGTGAAAATTGGTGAGGAAGCTTCCTGGAGCTTTTTGACTCCAGCTCAAGAATTGAAACTGAACTTCTCTAAGTTGTTCAGGATCCATTAAAGATAAAGCTAGACTCCAAAGTAACCATTGGTGGTGTGATGTTTTAAGTTGCCCGTATGATCATTGCTTTGAAATGTCATTTTTTTAAAGCAAATACTTATTTAAAGCATTTTAAACTTTGCTTTATCCCCTACCCCCACCTCTAAATGTGGTTTTATAATATATTGGCCTCAGCGCGTATCTACATCTTTAAATATCTGATTTATTAAAGTATGAATGAGAAAGAAAAATACAGCCCTAGTGATAAAAACGCAGGCCTTCGCATCACAATCAACTCAGATAGCATATTGGAAAGGCTGCCCTACTTGACAAAGAAGGATGCTGACCACCCAGCACAATTTCTTTTCTTTCTCTTTGTTTTCCAGGCTGCACGAATTGTTGTCACAGGTGGCTTACTGGAACCTACTGCTCTCTCACTCTCTCCCAAAAGCAATTTGTTTCTTGACACTCACTTACTTACCTGCCCACTGCAATCACATGGCTCACTAAAATCAACATACTCTTCATCTTTACTGTACATCCCTAAAGCCAGCTTGGTTGGGTTGTGCTCAGAATCCACATCAAACTTCATTTTGGCCATGTTATCAAAAAGTTTTGAGAGATGGCGCTGAACCTACAAAATGAATTAGGACAGGTTGCTCATATTTCAAGGAACACTGAACTTAACTACATTAGGCCCAAATGAGGACTTAAAGAAATATCAGCTTCCATCTCCTGCTGGTATATTCACTAAGACTACTCTTGTCAGACTTTGAATCAAAGAGAAACACAACTTACACTTACAGCCCGTTTTCTTAGTTAATTTTCATTTTCAAAGATCTAAATTTTAAAGAACGCCCATCAACTATAATTGGTACTTAACAGCTTATAAAACAAATTCTGCAATCTTAAAATATATTTATGTAGAAAGCATCTCTCCCTCCATATGACAAATTGTGTATAAACATTCGTACTTGCCATCAACTAAATATTTCAATTGCGCTCAAAGCTTTGCTAGTTTAATATATGGGCCACTAAGATGAAATCATTGAACAGTTAATCCTCTCCAGGAATCAGTAGACAAAACTCCAAGACAACAATGCAAAACTGATAGATTTATCCATATTTCACCATACGTAATATTTATTTTGATTTTACAACACATTTCTTTAGATAGGAATAAAAGACAGAATTCAAAATGTTCCGGCTTCTACCAGAGAAGGCATTATTTTTTAAGGCATTATTCTTCACTGAGTTACTCTCTTCTTCTGATGCATTTAAGCTTGGATCATATGAAAAAGCTCTGGTGAATCCAAGGCACAACTGAAGATCATCCTACCTTCCTTCTTCTCTCCTTTATTTTTATATATGCAAAAATAATTAGATCCAGAAGGCAACAGTTGCCTGATATTAAAAGCTATTGTCCCTTGGGTACCACTATGTAAGCACTTCTGATATCAGTGGGTACAAATGCTTAAATAAATGGCTTCATTTTCCACCCTATTTTTTCTCCGCTGCAAATGATCTTTTCCAATGTGTCTTACAAACTTTTCAATATGTATAGCCAACTGGAAAAGTCAGGCACAGTACAAAATATACAGCAAAATGTGGTATTCTGCAATTTGCTTGGCATACCTATTCTTCATCTGCAATGGTTTGTACAGGGAAACTTTTCACCTCTTTGCTCTCTCCTGTTACAAACCAATGTTGACTTAATGGAGTTTTAGGAAAAGAAAAATACTAGATGTACAGGCTGCCATCTAGTGGGGATTCAAAGATCCAACATGCCTTGAAAGGGAAGATTTATGGACAATGTCACAGAAATGAAAAAACAGGCTCTTCTTATAGCCGGTGTTGAGGAACTGATTCCAGCATATTTCCCAAAATGCCATGTTTATAACGGGGGGAAAACAATGGAGGTGACTTACCAGCTGTGGATTGGTGCCATTTGAAAGAATATCGAGTAAATCAGCAGAGGAAATAAAGTAAAACCTAGGAAAGGCCAATCGTTTGGTGTCTAAATATTCAGCCAAAGCTTTCTCACACAAAGACAATCTGACAAAATCAAACATAAAATAGCATAACTATATGGAATAAAAGGCAAATAGAGCAGTCTAAGTAAACTAAACATGCTGATACACATTTATCCAATTGCACCCTTAATGCATTCACATTTATTGAAATAATGTTTTTATGCACTTACATTGCCTACTGTATGTGATAATACATTTCACTTTTTAAAACAAAGGTTCCGTTATTTTTTCCAACTCAAGAACTACTTTTGAATGGTTTGTCTGCTTTGGGAGAAGTATGTGCAAAAGTCAAAGAAAAAGGAAGCCAAGACAAGAACTACAGGTGGTCCTTGACTTACAATTGGTCGTTTAGCAATCATTTGAAGTTCAGACAAACCTACCTGGGAGTACTTACAACACAAAGTTGAAGACAGTGCACACACACTCCATCAAGATCATACGATGCTGCAAATGGCCATAAATGTGGCCCGGTTGCTGAGCAACCGAAGTGCAGTCACATGACCACATTTTAAGATGGCTTTGCAAAAAAAGGGGGGGGGCATTTTAAAGGAAAAAAATGGTTTTTAACAAAACCATACTTATAGTGCACCATAGTTTGGCTTAACAACCCTGATTTGCTTAACAACCAGCACTAAAATGGTTATAAACTCAGTTTGTCACAAGACCAATCCTTTTTATGACCAGTATGAGTTACATCAGGGGTGTCCAAACTTGGGAACTTTAAGACTTGTGGACTTCAACTCCCAGAATTCACCAGCCAGCCAGCCAGCATGGCTGGCTGGGGAATTCTGGGAGTTGAAGTCCACAAGTCTTAAAGTTCCCAAGTTTGGACACCCCTGAGTTACATGATGGGCAGACTCCATTATGGTCATAACTGTGAGGACTATCTGTACATCTATTGTGCTTTAAGTTGAAAATTAGTTAATTAAAAGGGATTATTCTTTGTATTCAGAGAATAATAATAAAGAAGAGGTAACAATGATGTTGGACTAAGAGCTTGGAGACAATCTATCCCCAGTTACAGATACTGACCAAGTGACACTGGGCCTGTCACTCTCCCTTAGCCCAATCTTCCCCACAGGGTTGTTGTGAAAAATAGGCAGAAGGAGCAATGCCTTGAGCTCCTACAGAAAAAGATGGGATTTTAAATCTAATAGAGAAACAAATACTGCCCTTTACAAAATGTTGGAATCTTAGGAGAGGCTCTGGCCTACTCATTCGGGGCATTTCAAAGCCGACAGCCACAGGGCATATACCTCTGTTTGCAACTGAAGAACATAATTAACTCTGCTCATATTATAAAAAGAACAGTTCCAGTGACTGAAACGTTATCTTAAAGACAGATTTAATCACTCAGAAAAGGAAACTACAAATAGGACCATCCTTACCTACCTAGAAATAGGGGAGCACACAATTCAGGTATATGTATCTCAACGCACCTGGTTTGAATATTTTCTAGTTGCTCATATAGCTGTGGCTTCTTAGTTGCCTCTATTACATTTGGGGTTTTCTCAGCATCATAAGCCAATTCTTTAAAGTCAACATCAATTCCCTCAAAACGTTTGGAATCCTATAAATGAGAAGACATGAGTCTTACCGATTTCTTGCGCCTGTCTCTCAAAGGTATTTTTTATTATTACACATTCAAATCTTTTAAGCAGTGCCTTATCCCGAATATGCAACAGGATGCAAATCAAAATGAGGAATTCCTCTCCAAACATAACCCAGCCACCTCAGACTTATAGCTACAGAAAACACAATAAATTATAGTCTGGAAATTACAAGATAAGCAATGACCATTTATTTAGCAAACTCTGTGCATCAGCCATTTTATCCTTTGCAAGAGCTCAAGCAACTTCTTATCACGGTATATTTGCATCCTTTACTTAGGCCATCTTATCCAGCAGAGCTGCCTACATTAAATATTTA
Organism: Natrix helvetica; assembly: GCF_964273705.1. Classification (NCBI taxonomy): domain Eukaryota; kingdom Metazoa; phylum Chordata; class Lepidosauria; order Squamata; family Natricidae; genus Natrix; species Natrix helvetica. The sequence continues at coordinate 257,806,464 of NC_138548.1, forward strand.
AAATCACTCACATTGTTTTCACTGTCACGGTTTCCCCTAAAGAATTGTAATCCTGGGAACTGAATTGCTTTCCTCAGTATGGAGCTGCACAGATTTATTAGCACTACAATTCCAAGATTTCTAATAATTGCTCTCTGACAGTTATGTGGTATTTCCCATAAAAAGGGAATGGTGATTTTTTTTTTTACCTCAGGAAGTTGCGCCCGGATATCTTCTGACCCAATAAATATGCTTTCTAGGTGAGACCAGCTCCGTTGAACTTCAAACCAGATGGAAATGACCGAGTCTGCCGTAGACAGCTTCCTCTGCCAGGAAGACACTTCCTCTAAGAAAAAAGCAATGTATTTGGATGTCATTAAGTTTTGTAACTGCACCTGGTTGTCTTCAAGTGTCTCAATGAGCTCTTCATCAGATTTCAACAACGGGACATTTGTGCGTGGATGAGGTTCATACTGAAACTCCATGCTGGCCCAGGTTGTTTTCAGTTCCTTCACAACTTTCTCCATGCTCATTTCTTTCACGGCTTTGTCAACGATGCTCCGCACTTCATCTTCAAAATTATGCAAGTTAAGTTTGAGCAGGTCTGCCAAGGTGGTGTCTGCATCCATTGTGAAGTACACGCCTGTGGCTTGCATCAATTGATTCCAATGTCTCTCCCGGATGGCAGGATTTTGCAGTTCTGACACTGCCCTCAAGGAGGTCAGGATGTTTTTCACTTTGTTGTCCAATCCTGAGAAAGCATCCCAAGCTCTCATTTCTTTATCCAAGTTCCGGATGCTTTTGGCAAACTTTTTGCATTCCAGTTCCATATTTTCAACGTTGATATCAATCCATTTTGTAGCTTCCCATTCATTCATGCTGGAGAGCACTATGGAGATCATATCCCAGAGTTCTTTAAGAATGCACATTTCCTTTCGGCACTGCTTGAGCTGCTTGTAGTCCGGAACATTGACTTCAAATAAATCTCCTGATTTATAAATTGAGGTCATGGTATATTCCATTTGCTGTAGCTCTGTGTGGGATGCATCTAGCATTTCATAAGGGTTTGTTGCATCAAATCTAGGAAGCAAGTTTTAACTCAGTTCAATCAGTTTTGTGTACTTTTTCCCCTTACAAATGCAATTAAATGCTAAACATTAATGACTAGGTTGTAAAATTGGAACAAGTGGAAATTAAAGAATATGGTATGTTCAACTGCATAGGGAAGAAATATAAACAAGTGTCGTTTGCCTTCCACCTCACACTTTAGTCTGGCTTGTTGCACCTACTCATATCTTTCCTGAATGTTGTTTCAAAACAATTTCGGAACCATAAACTTTGCACTTGGGGGAAGGGTACTAATAAAAGACAACAGGCAACAAAACGTATTAAATTTCAACCCCAGAAAGCTGTCTATAAAAATTGCAGGCTGGGATCTCTTTCAGAATTCTGCATCCTTAGGTAAGATGAACTGTGTAGCAAAACCCAGAGGACAAAGGCCAGAAGAGTAGCTTTTTAGCAATTAACTGACCAGGAAATTTCAGGAGAGAGTTGGGTCAAGCTGAGGTGACAACATCATTTAAGTTTTTCACACCAGGCAAGGAAAAAGCCAAGACCAATGCATCAGAAGTGCAAGCATAGCGTAATGGCAAATAAAAGGTAAGATATCAGCAATACCCATGCCAGGAGCAAAAAGACACCACATGCCTGTTCTTTCAATGATAGATATGGAAAGATGCTTTTAAAAAAGGTAACTGTTTTAACCTTCTCTTGCTATTTGGCATTGAGAACACAAGAATGGCAATAAGAGGATACTGATTCCAGTGCAAAGGACAAGCCAAATAAATGGGCCTCCCCATTATACAGATGATTTGATCTCTCTATCTTATCACCAGATAAATATATGCTACCTTCGATAAACCCACAAGACTTCCATTGCTTCACAGGAGTGATTTGCCCTCACCTGAAAGGCGCTTCTTGGCGAAATCTTTCTCTGAATTTATTCTGCTCTACATCAAACAGAGCACACTTCCTGCGAAGTATGGCCACTTCATTTGCCTGCAAGGGAGCCACCTGCTGTTTCATATTTATGGCCAACTTCTTCACATTGTTCCATTTTTCTGGCAGTTCCTGGAAGCAAAAAAATAAATAAATAAAATTATGCTGGTTGCTAAAAAAAATAAAATAAGATATTTGGTTTCTAAAAGAGGGACCACGCTGCTTAGGTACTTTGCTAGTTATATGTTTTCTTCACTAAATATTGTTTCCCTTTGTTTTTTTTTAATCGGGGGAAAATCTACATTTTGCATCCTATTAAGAAGGAGGGAATAATTTTTCATGGTCTTCAGTGCCCCTCACTGTCTTCCTCTTTATCCTACAATTTATATTTCTGTGTCATGATCTTAATGCATGTTATCAGATTAGTAACAAACAAAGGAGAGGTCTTTAAACAGAATAAATGTGACATGTTTTTAAATAATTATGTCTACAAAAAATAACTTCAAACTGCCATTTTAGAAGAAGAAAAGCAGTTAAAGGGATGAAAATCTGGTTGTGTAGCCCAATTTTCTTCTCAATGCAATTGAAATACTATGTAATGCAGTTATTAGGGCTACAGCATCCATTGGCAATGTTTGCCAGGAATGTAAAAACCCAGTCCTAACTCACCTTGTGAGAACTTGTTTGGGACAAGCTGTTTTATCATTATGAGACATGCAAATGTCTCATAAAGATTATCACCCAGATTGAGATGTCTACTCCACTTTAGAAAACTCAGAGTAATTTACACTGTATACACTGACATCTCTCATCCTGACACTGATTATATCTTCTTAGCTCCATTACTGCTCTTGGGGAGGGTCAAGGATTCCATGACCCTTTCTTCTCTGGAAGAGAATAGTGTCTTTAAATCAGTCAGTGAGTTTTTGCTATGTTCACTTATTTGCATCTAGGATTTCACCCACCTCCAGTTGCCTATAGACATCCCCAGGCAATTCTTGCTCATAATTCTTCAATAATTCAATAGTTTGTTTCAAGGGCTCAAACATCTCATCGGTGCTGGACTGTCTATCTTTAACAGCCATCAGTTGACCCATAACTTCCACCAAACCTTCATAATCTCCTTTCTCCAGCTTTTTGTTCAAACCCGTCTCAGCAATCTTTGCAAACTCCTCAAGGTCAGACAAACTAAAGGCAGAGCAGAGGAAACAATCACAGAAAAAAACAATATGTTGAGAACAATAAATGTGATAACAAAATCTATCATCCTTCAAGCAAATAAATGGAAAAAGGTTTACCTTCGCAAAAAAGAAAAGAAAAAGAAAGAAGAAGAAGACCCAACCAGGCTGACAAATTATAAGGGCTCCTACTCAGCAAATCACCTGAACAAAAGAAAAAGGCAGCAATGCAATCCTAAATCTTGGAGTGGGGGGAGAGAGAGAGAGAACATGCATGACAAATGAGCTGTCAATTTCCAAAGCCCAGTTGCCTAATAAGGGCTAGGACAAATAGGGAAGGCAGGTTGCCCACAGCATCTTTTCTCTTTTTTGAAATTGAAACTTTTTCTATCTTTTTCATCACAACCATAGGTAAAATATGGAGAAAGAAATGGGTGCAGTCCTTGGGTCTTAGGGTAATTGAAAGAAGTGTAGAACTATTGGATTCCAGATTGCTTTCAACAAAGGTAAGTAAATAAGGTATATTTTAGTAGCCATTGCTTGTAGCAACATTTGCCCAGGATTACCTGCCCAAGGGACTAGGAGAAGTCCAAATTACTCTCTTGTTACCTGCTTGTATATGATTTAAAGTTCTGGAGCAGGGGTGTCAAACTCACATCATCATGGCGTTCTCACGTGACGTATCACGACTTTTTCCCCTTCACTAAACTGGATGTGGCCAGTGCGTGACATATCCGGCCCACAGGCTGTGAATTTGACATCCCTGTTCTAGAGAGATTGCTGCCATCTTTATTCCTTGGGCCAGGGTAGTGATTCTGACTTAGCAGAGGTCATTTTGCCCAGCACTGCATCTGCCCAGGACTGATCCTGAACAGTGACTCCAGAGGAGTTTGCCCTCTGAGAGTTCCTAAAATGTTAACTTAAATTCTTGCTATTAGACTTTGTAAACCCTAAACCACTTAGGATTTGCATATCTAAGGGTCTCTCTCTCTCTCTCTCTCTCTCTCTCTCTCTCTGTCTCTGTCTCTGTCTCTGTCTCTCTGTGTGTCTCTTTATGAATCTTTCAGCTGTTAAGATCTGCCCCTTTTGAAAATGCCCCTGCTTGAAAAATGAATTTTCTAACCTTCAGAAAAGGGCCTTCTCTTGTCCACATCTCTTGTGGTGAAATACGACCAATAGCTTGAGATGTGGACAAGAGAAGGCCCTTTTCTGAAGGTTAGAAAATTCATTTTTCAAGCAGGGGAATTTTCAAAAGGGGCAGATCTTAACAGCTGAAAGATTCATAAAGAAACACTCGGAGAGACAGAGACAGAGACAGTGTCTATCCCTAATAAGAGCAGATAAGATGCACCTTTTTTGCAAGGCTCATTATTAAGTAATGTTTATCTGGGTGTACAAGCTAAGGCATCAGACTAGAAACTGGGAGATTGTAAATACTGGTCCAGGCACAAAGCGACCTGGGTGACCTTGGACCAGGCATTTTCTCTCAGCCCTAGGAAGTGGCAAACCACTTTGAAAAACCTTGTCAAGAAAACTGCAGGGACTTGTCCAGGCAGTCTCTGAGAACTGGACACAATTGAATGGAAGGAGGAAAAAATACATTATTTCTTTTAATTGGCATCTATCTATGATAAAGTAGAAAAGAGGGATTATAAAATATAGAGATTAGCATTATAGGTACTAGGCATGCCCATGAATCGTTTGAGAAATGTATGCCCCCACCAACAGCAGTCTGTCTATCAGCCATCAGGCTAGTCCTAAATATGGTTTGGCCCTGAAATAAATCTGAATTCAAACTTCATTTGTAATGGAGAGATGGATCCAGGAAACTTGATATACTGTACCTTTTAGTAAGGTATGTGAGAACTAGTTTTCTAATGGTAAGTGTTAAACAATGATCTCTGTTATGCCATCTAAACATAACTTTAAAAGCTATATCTCCATGATGGCGAACCTATGGCACCTATGTGCCAGAGGCGGCATGCAAAGCCCCCTCTCTGTCGTCCCAGCTCAGCACCACCGCACATGCAGGCTCACCTCCCACCAGCCATCTGGTCTTCAGGTCTCTGCTGCGCATGCTCTGGGGGTGGGGCGCATGAGGGGGGCGTGCTCACATGCACAGGGGTGAGCTGAATATGCGAGGAATTTGCATGCATGCGCAGAGGCATGGGCACATGAGCATGCACAGGGCAGGAGCCATTGCATTTTGACGATCTGTGTGTGTGCTTTGGGCACTCAGTGCCGAAAAGCTTAGCCATCACTGTTATACGTGATCCTGTTTTTTTGGCTATTAGCTCATCAGCCCTTAGCCAGGCTATAGAGGTGGAGTCCCAGCCTCCAATTCAGAAGTAATACATGATGAAATGCCCACTGCTGGAAAGCCACAGCAGTAAATAGTTCTCTCTTTAAACCACATGGACACAAAAGGACTATGTGGTTCTTTTCCCATTCTAAAGAAAGAATAGCAGCTTGAGCTTCTTCTTTTTTTGCACCGAACAAACTGTAAATAATTGATTTGACAAAATGAATCCCTTCTACTCAGAAAAAAAGATCCCATTTTTGAAAATATATTTGATATGTTTATTTTTTTTCCTAAAAGAAATGGACAACTGCTTGCAATATTCCTTGGGCTCATTCTTCTCCACTCTTGAAGAAATGTGAAATCCAGAACATGTTAAATGTATGTATTCAATGTTAATATAAGTAGGACAAATTGCCAGTAAGTCTACAGAACTCCTGAAGTTCCTCATTACTTGAAAAACTATGACATGATCTTCTCTTGGGAATAATCAGGCCTTCTCATTTCATATTTTTTATGATTCTATGCTCTGCTCATAATTTGGAAATATAATTAGTGTCCCTCACATTCTCCAAGAATCAACTACAATTATGGCATAATATTTCCAGCTATATCCCACAAGACCTCACAGAGATTGCTGTACTGTAATCCCTTCAACAAGGATTCAGTCATTGTCATTTGATTATTGTTTTGCTGGAACAATTAGTCATGACATTTAAAGCATAACCATGGGAGTACACAAAAATAGAAGGGACTTTAAACCATCATTGAAGACATTTAATGGTGACATTGCTTATCCCTTCAGATCACAAAATTATGCATAGGATGAGGCAATTACAAGAAAGGAAAAAAGAAAAAAACTAGCAAAGAATCCATCAAGCTAATGCTCCCCAGATCATTAGATTACAGAGTAAGATTACAATTTCCATAATCAGACCTAACTTTCGGAAGAGCTCCAGCTGGCATAGTTTAGAAAATATGAGATTCAGTTAAGTGCATAGTAGCACTTAGTAATTACTGTGATTCTGGAGGTGAAAGACCTGCAAAGCTGTGACAAACAATGGCTAATCAATCCCAAAGATTTGAACTTTCCTATCTTGATCTAAAGGTAGTTTGTATGCATCAGTTCCAGTCTACTGTTACTGTCTACTGAATAAATTCTTTTATGCTATCTTCTTTGAGAAAAGTAATAATCAACTGATACTGTTCTACTTTTCTATTTAACCTTTCAATTTTACCACTAATAAAACATTCCCTAGTCTGCACAATCTGCACATCAGCCTCTGATGTTTCCTTAATAAAATCTTCCAACCCATAATTAGTACACGTTATATTCCCTTCTTTATTTTTGGTGAAATTAAAACCTTTTAATATTTAGAATATTTAGAATCAGCACGCTGTCCGTGTATTAGGCATTGGTCATGCTAATTAAACAGTTTTCCCCCTTTGGAAAATGTATAATTGTTTCCCCGTAGTTTCTTTTTCCTCGTATATATATATCTTTGGAATTGTAGTAATTGTAATTGCCTGAACTAATTCTTCTCATTATTTGTTAGTGTGGGTATTAATTGTACTAATTGTTCCAATCATATGTGAATTTTAATTTCCCCCACGTAGAAATCACTCCAGCAAATAGGCATTTGCTATATGTACAAGGCTCATGTAAAAGATCATTGAAGTAAGATCTGAAACTGACTCAAAGCCAAACAAATAAGCACAGCTCATTCCATGTGGGAATAGAAGAGCTGGTTTGAAGGAATTCAAGGACATTTTTAAAAACAGACAAATGAAAAATGGTGGTGAATTAAAGAAGTCTGATTGAGAACATTACATGTATGGTAATTTTAAATTGAGTTCCAGAAAAATGACGTTCAACAGGATCCTGAAGAAGATAAACACTGTGATTCATAGAACATCAAACTGATCTCTCCTGGGTCAAGTTTTGTAACATACGCATGAACAAGCAGCTGGTGTTACAATGAGGGAAAATGGGCCAAACTACAAGCTATTGAGGGAATTCTTGGACTTTTTCATAAACGCCACCATTCTTTCATACAATTCATATCTACTGAACCTACTTGTTTCCTACCTGAAAAAAGAGGGAAACCACAATGCCAGCAATTTAAAAATTGTGTTGATGTACCCTGGAGAGCCACAAAAAAGAAGCTTTGGGTCTAGATGTTTATCTATTCCTTTTTTAACCACATTTTCTACTTGACACAAGAGGCCCAAGAGGAGCAAGAAAAGTAGCGGTACCTGTGAGTCACGTGATCAATGAGATGCTGCTTGAACATGAAACTCCATTTTTTAATTACACCCAGAAGAGATGCTTTGAAGGAACGGGCATCCACTTTCATCCAGCTGTCAAGCACACAGACTGGTTCCAGGTGGCTCACTTCTTCATAGACCCTCTCATAAGAGTCTATTTGCCCTCTGAACTGCTGAAGTGTTGGAGGGGTCTCTGGGACTCCTTCCTCTGCATGGACTTCTATCTCCTCTGCAGTGAGAACGTGGCCATATAAGAGGAACTGACGTAAGAATTCCTTTCTGTCATCCACGTAGAGATAGGAGTAATGGTCAAAGGACTTGCGATAGTCACAACAAGCTGAGATCATCTTCTGGACACGTCCCATTAAGCTTTGGCGCATGTCAGTAAGGTCAGACATCTCCTCCATGTCAGCCTATCCAGAGATAGAAATACAACCCTGAACTAAACAGAAGAGTGCAGGCATAGATTCACATAAAATATAGGATTATGGCCACCAAGCATCAAACCTGATAATGAGGAAATGTGCTGTGATCTGCAAGCCTTGGTACCAGGGAAGAGACCCGGTAAATCTTATTGACAAGCCCTTCAATGATATCATAGAAACCATCGCTGGCACTAGCATCCAGAGAAGGACGAAATATCATCTCAGGGACAGACAACTCCAGCTGCACTTTGAAAAGAGGAGCATGACCTGCGTTGGAATCTGTTGGATAAGAAGGCAGATGTAATTGGTCTGCTGACAGTTCCTTCCCACCTCTGCAGTGAAACACTACTACCACTTTCCACAGTTTGGCACACTTCAGATAACTTGGATTGCTGTTTTTAGTGTTCTCAGCCAGTCCAACCAAAGGCTGTGCTGGCTATAAAGTCTAGGAACTGTAGCCTAACACAGATGAAGCAAGCAGCATGTCAGCAGTACAAGGTCAACCAGTACAAGGTCTACGGTCCACAAGGCAGTGTAAATCAGGACTACTTTTATTGTAACAGCTATAGTTAACAGAAGTCTGAATGTTCACTTTATCTTCGTGGAAACTAGGACAAGACTTGTCTGAGATTCTTTTCAAGCTAATTTCTTGGCCCAGGCTGAAGACCCGCTTATCTCACCATTGCTTTGGTAGCAGATTTTTCTCCTATTCTCCAAGGCCATTTCTCTATATCCTCTACACTGCATTAAATGAATAGACATAGACGTTGGCATACTTTTGTGGAGGGAAAACATACCTTTGACTTTAAACTCTTATTTCTAATCACAACAAAATAAATCCAGCTACAAAGGGGATAAATCTTGTTATCACAGCCCAGATCTCTTGTAATCCTAATTCTGCATACTTCATCTGGATTAGAACATGAAGCTCCAATATTCTCTCTGCCTCCACAAGAGAAACAACAATAATGAAATAACCACCCCCAAAATAAATCAGAAATGAGTCTGGTCTAGAAGGACAAATTCACCTGTATTTTCCAAAAGATATTTAAGCGAACATTCAATGACATTAAAGAATCCATCCAGAATGGTCTCATCTACATGCTCCAAATAAGCTTTCCATACATCAGAAGATGGATCTGCTTCAAAGAGTCTTAAATTTTCCTAAATATAAAGAAATCATAATCAAAAGTCATGTGCTTTGAACTTGTCTCAGCACTAATTGGAAAGGTAGAAACAGTACTACCTCGTATTCCCTTTTACTTTTTCAATATATTTCTTTTAATCTAGCAGATATCGCTTGAGGGAATCATACATTCTGGTATGACCATAGATATCATATGTCCTATGGAGTCTACAAGTGCCACATTTAGTGGCCTGAAAAGTGTTTGAGAATGATGCTTCAGTTTGCATAAAGGAAAGAATAGGAACTATTAGTCCAGATCATCATTAACTGTACCTAATACCAATGCTCAAATATTTCAGTACATTCTTTTATCACTTGCTGTCTAATCTTTTATCGGAAGATGTTAAGTGGATCTCAGATCTTCTTCCTAAGAATCTTTTGCCCTCATGCCACCAGCATCTTTCCAGTTCTTCTACTGACTATCCTTTGAAAACCTGGTTCAATTTTATTTAGAATTATTATCTTCCAAACATGGCAGCAAGACATATTTGGATGTTTGTGAGAAGAGGATTTTAAGTTTGACCTTTGTTCTCTTCATCAATTGATTCTCTGAATTATGCTGGTCTTTGACCATAATAAAGGTTCTATTTGAGTTGATTTTCTGGAACGATTCATATTTAACAATAGTGGAGAAAATGTTTTTGCTTTATGTTTGCCTCAAAAAGGGTGTGATATTTTATTAGTAATTTATTAGTAATAATGCCTTGAAGACTTTTGAGGAGGGTAGAAAGAATAACATTGCCTAAAACCTACCTTAATGTTTTTACTTGATCTTTTCCCAACATGGGTCTAATGTTTTGGCAATGTTGACAACCCCTACAATTCTGAATATAATTGAAGAAGTATTTGGGAAGCTAAACCAACAATCTCAATTGACAATTGAGGAATCTTACTAAGATATATTTTGACAATTTACGAGAAATGTGGAATAAAGCATTGAAGTCAGGTAACTTATAAATTCTGGTAAAAAAATAATAAAATAAAATGTTAACAAGTCAGTCTTGGATTTTAAAGAATATTAAATAAGTTTTTCATAGTCTTAAAATGAGACTAATTTACCAGAAAGATATTATACACAAAAAAGAGGGAAATACAAAAAGTATTTACCAGCTTTTTTTTCTCCTCTTCATTCTGAGTAGTATGACTTTTTGTTGTCTCCTCTAAATTTATATTTTTAGTAGTTTTTTGTACTTCAATATTTTATATACTTTGTTTTGTTGTGAATACATGAAATAAAATCAATCTACACAGAATAATGAAACATCTGTACCAGATACGATTTCAGAATCTTTCTATTTAATCAGAGACATCTTGATTTGTAGGTGTGGTTTATTTCCCAAACTGTTCTAAATGCAAACAGGTATATATGATGAAAGCAGCTACCAGTTTCTGACCTGACACTATATCAGTGCTTCTCAAATAGTGGGGCGGGCCTCCCAGGGGGGGCGCGAGGCTCCATAAAGGGTGGCTCAGCTCAAATTATTTTACATATTTTTGTTTTGCAGGTTAAAGTTTTTTTTGATATTGTGTTCCTTTAAATCCTGTGCTCCTTTAAATCTTTTCTGCTACAGTTAATAAAGCTATTCTTTGTTGTAAATTGATCCACATTTCTTTTTTTTTATTCTCTTATACGTTAATAGGGATACAGTGTTATGCAGAGGTGTACTTATAACAATTTTATAGACAAATGATACTATTTACAGTCGCGCGGGGGACGCGAAATGTTTTCTTCTTCTTAGGGGGGGCATGACAGAAAATAATTGAGAAGCACTGCACTATATTAATGTTAATATAAATGCATATTAAAGTGAGAGCATGGATGAGACAGTTCATGTGTATAACTAATACTTTTAGTCATGGGAACAAAATACCTGCAGATGACTCTTTCTAACAGATTAGTTATGTCCATATATGCAGTACCATACCTTAATCAGAAAATGAATCTTGTGGCCTGAATCTGTAATGAGCTGATAGTGTTTGTTCAGTCGCTCAAGCTGATTATTCAAGTACAGCAAAGATTCCTTTTTCCCATCTTTTCTTTCAAAAACTGGAAAGACCCAAGATTTCATAATATTCTGAATTTCCTCGATGTTGTCTTTGGTTTTCTGGATCGTTTGCTCAAGATTTCGAACACTATTAACCATGTGTGAAATGCGATCCCAAAGGCCTTCCAATAAAAGCAACAATGGAGAACATTTTAAGAAGCTAACAATGACAAGTCATCCAATCTATAAAACTGAGGGGGGAAATCATTTCTTGCTGTGCTCTTACTGGAAGGCCAGATGGCGTTCCCTTTGGAAACAAATGTATTGCGAGAAAATGTTACCGAACATGAGCTGTTTTCCTCTACATAAATATAGCCTACAGTGTGATTTTGCCAAAGCAAAAATAATCTAATACAGAAGGCCAAAAACACAACTCTCATTTTTATGCAATCTTCAACGTTTAATGTCAACTACCATTACTATTTTTTACATTTTTGGAAGAGAATCTCACCCATCTATTCCAGCCACTCAGAAATGAATCAACATCAGCATGACTTCCCATCCTCCAGATATCTCTTCATTATTTCTTCTCTTTCTATGCTCTTGGGTTCTTTTCAAATGCCAAAGAGTCGTGTTCCCTGACTATTAAAAGTGGAAAATAAATGCCCCCAATATTCAAGCTAAATTCACCTTTTATACTGGATTGAATTGGACACAGCACTGTAGATACCAGATGACTGCAGTGCATAGATGACACCAGGAAAAAAAAGAACACAAGTATTTTTTCACTCAGTTTGGTAATGTCCACATTCATCAACCGAGGAGAAACGGTGAGTAAGGAGAGCTTTCTGAGAAGACCCAGCTTGGATGAAAGATCGGAAATCGCTTCATTCCTACCACATGTGATTCTACAAGCAGTACTTACCTTTTGTTTTCCAATTTAATGTTTCTTCTGCTTCTTTCAGCTGAATATCAATTTCATGCAGCTGACTTTCGATGAGTGGATATTCTACCTCCAGGACAGTGCACAATGTTTTGTTGTACCAAGTAACCATTAAATCCAAGTTGGCCACTAATTGCCTGAAGGAGTCCCTAGAATAATATAATTCTGCTACTGTTTCTGGGATCTTCCCAATCTGATCTTCTCCAAGGTAGCTCACTTCTCTTAGAATGGACACCAGCTAGAAAATCACAAAATAAAATAAAACCTTTGAAACCTTTTCACTGGTATCCTTTTTTTTCCTATTAAAAAGTTGTAGTTCTTCTCTCCTCTCTATATATATCTATTTAGAGATTCAATTATAGAACTTTCTTAATAACCAAATAGGAATACAGGGAGAAAGTTTCCTTTTCAACTCAAAAATATTAACTAGGATTGTCATCCCACCAATATAGGATATTTCTAAAATCCAACCACAAGTGTTTCTACATACAGCAATTCCAGTTTTAATTTCACAAATGTTTATATAAATTACTAGGAAATATGGGGAGCATTGCTTTTATAATCAAATTCATGAAGGTTTATCAGTTAACCTTATGGTGGTTAACAGAAACGCCATTGAAGTGGAGTTCTGAATATCAACTGGGCATAATGGGTTTAAACTGGGTTTAAACACAGTTGTCTTCTTTCTCTTTCTATTTGGCGATACTTACATGCGTATGAGTGATCTGTGACCACAGGCAGAAAATTATGCTGGGCTTTTGTTTTAATTCAGCATACTTTTTTATTGGATAAAATGTTTAATTTGGGATATGTGAACTACAGTACATTCGAGCTCCACTGAATGGCATGGTGCAAATCATCAGATCTCAAGATGCTGCTATTCTATCAGATATTTTTTTTAGCCATGTAATTCTCTATCTACCCTGACTGCTCTTTAGAAGGCCAGATCCTGAAGAGGAAACTCAAATACTTTGGCCACCTAATGAGAAGGAAGGACTCACTGGAGAAGAGCCGAATGCTGGGAAAGATTGAGGGCAAAAGAAGACAGGGATGACAGAGAATGAAGTGGCTGGATGGAGTCACTGAAGCAGTAGGCGTGAGCTTAAATGGACTCTGGGGGATGGTAGAAGACAGGAAGGCGTGGAGGAACGTTGTCCATGGGGTCGCGATGAGTCAGACACGACTTTGCAACTAACAACAACAAATTCTCCATCTCCTTGACCAGTAGCAGAGATTCTTGGCTCCACTTCTCACTTAGAAAATTCCTCACTTTGCAAAACGTCACTTGTTTCTGTCAAAAAGAGGAAGGAGAAGTCTTGCAGAAGATCAATATTTTTTCATCTTACCTGAGGGTCAAAATTGACAGTAATCAGTTTACTCTCTGGATCTCGTTGGATAAGTGGTTGAGTGAGATTATACTGAGCTTTCACAGAGACAGTCTGGAACCATTCTTCATACAGCTTCTCTTGATATCTGCCAGAAGACCAAGCAATCATATCAACACTGTCTATACGCTGTCAACAATGTTATTGGAAGAGATTTCCTGGCTATGTTGCAAGCAAAACTGAAGTGAAAAATTGTAGGGGAAGTTCTTGCCCCTCTGTCCCTTCTATCCAGAAAACTACTTGGCTCCTTCCTACAAAGTCATTTCTACACATAACCACTGCTCCTAGAAGATTTCAAGGTTGCTGCTCAATCAACTTTCAGCTGTTTTTCACTTACAACATACAAACATCATCCAATTTGCAAACTGAATCACAAGAAACCTGGCTCAAAAACAGTAACAGTGAGAGGGGTCTTGGAGTCCTAGTGGATGATCACTTAAACATAAGCCAACAGCGTGCAGCAGCAGACAAAAAAGCTAATACAATCCTTGGTTGTATAAAAAAAGGCATAGAATCAAAATTACATGAAGTATTAGTATCGCTTTATAAAGCCTTAGTAAGGCCACGCTTGGAATACTGCATCCAAATTTGGTCACCACACAACATAAACGAGGCTGAAACTTTGGAAAAAGTACAGAGTAAAGCAACTAAGATGATTAAAGGCCTGGAGACTAAAACCTATGAAGAATGTTGGGTTTGGCTAGTCTAGAGAAAAGAAGTACTAGAAGTAACATGACAGCAGTATTCTAGTATTTGAGGGGCTGCCACAAAGAGGAGGGGGTCAACCTATCTTCCAAAGCACCAGAGGGCAGGACAAGAAACAATGGAGGGAAACTAATCAAGGTGAGATGCAACCTGGAATTAAGGAGAAACTTCCTAACAGTGAGAATAATTAAGCAGTAAAACAGCTTGCCTTCAGAAGTTGTGGGTACTTCAACACTGGAGGTTTTTAAGAAGAGACTGGACGGCCACTTGTCAAAAATGGTATAGGGACTCCTGCTTCAGCAGAGGACTGGACTAGAAGACCTCCAAGGTCCCTTCCAGCTCTATTCTATTCTACATAGCAAGAGCACTTAGACTTATATACCACTTCACAGTGCTTTACAACCCTCTCTAAGCAGTTTTATACTGTCAGCATATTGCCCCCATCAATCTGGGTCCTCATTTTACTGACCTCGGAAGGATAGAAGGCTGAGTCAACCTTGATCCTATGAGAATCAAATTGCCAAACTACTGGCAGCTGGCAATCAGCAGAAGTAGCCTGCAGTACTGAATTCTAACCACCACCACCACCTACACCACCACGGCTCATTGCTCATTGCTATTGCTAGGTTGCTATTTATTAATAAAAGACAATATTTGTAACTCAGGGTTGAAATGAGGGGTCCTTTGTGATCTCTGAGCGTGTTTGTTTGCAGACGTTTCATTACTAGCAGCAACATCAGTGATTTTATTTATTTTTCCCAAAGGACCCCATTACCATTCACATTGTATACAAAACATTTCTAAAACACTGAATTTAGTTAATTAAGCAACAAAAAAATGGATAAAATTAACCCCCAAAACCCTATTAGCTACATATTGCACCAAACCAATAAAAATAATTTAGCAAAGGCAAATCTATTCTTACAATATGCTCTAATGAAACACATTTACCTTTCTAATAACTGGATCAAATCTTCATACTTTTGCACCACTTTTTTGCCTTCCGTAGAATCCAAAGAACTATAAACAAAATGCATCAAACATTATGACTTGATAATTTGACGGAAATTATGTGCTGGTCAATATTTTAAATAACTTTGTAGATAATGTTTACATGTAGATGTGATCTATTGGGAACATATGCAGTCAAATGCTCACACATTTCCTATGAAGCATTTTTCTGCCCGAGAACTGAGTTATATATGATATTAATCATGGCTTGCTCTTCCAAAGAATTTGTTCCTTTTTCATGTTCATTCATATCAATGATTACATTACACAGTAGTTTAGCCTACAGAGATCTACCATACATAATAGTCTTCAGTTGTCCTATCTTTCCTTTCTGGTACTAAAGAATATGAACCAATCTGAAATAACTTTATTTATGTATTTATCCATTTCATAAAAAACGACTCCCAATTATATAACAGTGATATGTATATGTATATATGTAATAGTTTTTCTTATATCTTTTTTCAAAAGATATGACAAAAATAGAGAGAAAAATGTTCAATGCTCTAATATAGAGGTGGGATCTTCATCAGCTATTTGATTTTATCAACAATCCACGAGCCACAAATGCCTGACAAAATCCTGTGAGGTCTCACTAGGATTACATAAATCAGATTAGAACAAAGGAGAGAAGCCATAAAGAATTCTTTCCAGCCATCCCATTCTGGGTCACATAACCATAGGAGACTCCAGCACATTTTTAATAATGTTTGGTGTTGTTGGCTTCTCTAGACATACCAACATTGTTCCTGTTCTGTTTTGTTGGGGGAGGGGGAAGTTAGCCTACTGAAAGATAGACAGCTGGACCAAGTCTCAAATCTTTTAGATAATCATTTTCCAAGTTGGAAAGAATAAAATTGTAGACTAAGCCAAAAGCCCTTTTTCAAGCTTATTTTGTAATGACAAGTAATGTCTTTATTTTTTCAGTTTCAACATTCATGCAGAACACTGATGCAGAAAATCTGATGAAATAAATATTTTTCTTTGGAGAAAAGATACTCACCAATAACTGAGGTGTCTGAAATTACTAAATGGGATATTGATCCTGTGTTTTAGTTCCTGAGCCCACTGAACCCCTCCAGCCACCAAAGGCATATTCTTATGCACTGGTGGATACCCTGAGAAACAAAATTCAGTCTGAAACTCAAAACACACCAACATTCTAAGTAGGCTTAATATTAATAATGTAGATTGCTAAAATACCAAAAAGAATCCTAACTTCCAACAAAAATCTCGGTCAGGGAAAATGCTGTCCCTGGTTAAATACGGGACATAGACACATTCCCTGACACCATCCAGCTCATTGCAAGGATCAGTTTTCCAAAAACTGTTAATTGTCAACTGAAGTCATTAAAAACCCCTGATATTATAACCCCTGAAAAGGTATTTTTCCCACCAAAAGTGAATTCCAACTGATCACACTGATATTCAACTCTATACTTCTCTAGCAATCTACAATTAAATAACAACAACAACCAGGAGCCCTTACTCCTAAAGCAAAATAAAACTGGGAATGAACATTAAATGAAGCCCAGTTGAATAACCCGATATTGGGTTAATACGTAAAAAGGTAAAGGTTCTAGTATGTGCTAGTTGTTCCTGACTCTAGGGAGTGGTGCTCATCTCGGTTTCAAAGCCGAAGAGCCAGCGCTGTCCAAAAACAGTGCTGGTCATGTGGCTGGCATGACTAAATGCCCAACGCTTTTACCTTCCCACCAAAGGTGGTTCCTATTTTTCTACTTGCATTTTTACATGCTTTCAAACTGGTAGGTTGGACAAGTAATGGGAGCTCACTCCGTTATGCGGCGCTAGGAATTTGAACCGCCGAACTGCCAACCTTTCTGATCGACAAGCTCAGCGTTTTAGCTACTGAGCCACTGCATCCCTATTGGGATAATACATAGTATATTGTTATTTTTACACCATCTTCACTTTGCATAGCTGTTTATTACATCTTTAATCTAAAAAAGAAAATTACCTATAATGACAATTAGGTAAGATAATTGATCCTTACGGCAATTTTAAAAAATGAAACTGCTCATATTAATACTTCCTGTTAAATGAGTATTAAATATTAAGACTTTTTAAACATGTACCTATGTCTGTCTCCTCAATACATTTCAGGTAGATCAATTTAGCATCATCAAGGTCTTTGTCAAACATTGTGATGAGAAGATTATATTTATCATAGGCTTCTGCTGCTATCATTGGCCGATCCAGGAGGCTTCCAAAAATGTCTATCAGCTATCACACAGAAAAAAAGGAAAAGAAACTGAATGTGCTCTGTAATCATCATTTACAAACAAGAATCCTTATCATTGCTCACATATTTTCCTAAATGAACTAGCTGTGAAAATGCATACAATTGTAATTATTTCAATGTTGTAGCCAACATTAAACCAATATTAAGTATGCATCTATTGAAATATAAAAATCCATAAACTAGTACCTCGACATAATGAGCATTTGTTGTTATTTAAAAATAACTAGGACACATTTCCTATGTTCTGCAGTAGCTCAGTATAACAAATTGCAAACCTTGAATGCATGCTCCACACTAGCAGCGTCATCAAAGGCTTGGCCAAAGAGAGTTCCCAACCGCCGATCAATATCTTCCATTTTGCTCTTAAAGTCACACACATCATTCTCAAACTCCTAAAGGAACCAAATAAATATTTTATGAATGAAGCCATTTCGGATTGAGCAGGATTTTCAACACGTTTTACTTTGTGTTTGATCCCTAAAGCCGTCTTTAGCAAAGGTACAGAGCTTCTACTCTCGCAGAGTCCAAAATCACCCACCGTATTAGCCACATCCAGACAGTCATACGTCTGTTCTGAAAATACTTTATACATTTCCTGGAATTCTTCATGCATACTCAGGACTTGTTGACTCAGAGCTTTGCCTTTTATGCCACTAAATTCCAGCTTCTCCAGTTTCTCTATGTCCAGAACTGTCATCAGAAGATCCTACAGAAATCAACAATTCATAGTTTATATCTTTGATATTTAGGCCGGCTTTTGGACTTATGGACAATATTACATACCGATTATCCAGCCAAAAATTTAAAAAACCCAAAACGTTTTTCAGATAATTTATTTCTTATCCCCAATGTAACACATAGTTTTCTGATCAAGATAATTTGTATTTATCAATTTATAGACAGACTCTTTGAGAGGAAGACAGCATTAAGTCATAGGTCCTATTGCTGTCAGTGCTAATACACAACCATGTTGATCCAGGACATTTAAAAAAAAAATTACTACTGGATCTTATTATAAGTCTTTTCAAAAGGAACATCTTCTGTAACCATGAGCCATTTCACACATCAAAACAAAAATATATGGAACAGAAATCCTCTAATTTGTTGCCTTTCTCTTTAATGGCTCTCCCCACTTTCCATAGGATGCTGTCTCTGCTGGAAACAAATACAATATAAACATAAAAATTATAATAAATAAATGGCACAAATATTTTACAACTACACTACAACGCTGCTAACAAGGTCAAATTTTCTCAGAATAAAACAGGCAGGTCCAACTCTAAATATGGATTTTTATCCGTTTTATTGTTTGTTTCCTCTGCCTCTAATAGTTTGATATAATAGTAGATATGTTATTTCACTTTATTGGGCAGATTTTGCCAAGAGGTAAGAATTCATTATAAAAACTTCCTACAGGGGCATCGTATTGGGACTCAATGACTAAACATAAGTACTAAATATAAAGTACTACATAAACATAAGTATTACAGACTAATCCTAAGTAGCACTAGCAATGTTGACTCTGCAGGCTAAAATCTATGCATTAAGCATATTTATTGTATTATGCTTACAAAGGGTATTTTCACATAATGGAGCTTTTAATATGTTGATCTAAAAGGCACCAGTTGGGGAAATATTGTTCTCTTTAAAACCCCACAGTGTTCTTTCTACCTTATCATCTAGAATTTTGAATAACAATCAAGAAACTTTGTTTCTTTCCATCTGGATCAGAAAAGGTAATAGAAGTGCCTAGATCTGTAATGGACTAGATAAGGGCCAATAAGCTAAACTTCAAGCTTGGGAAGCTTGCAAAGTAGTATACAACCAATTAAAAACACTCTTACATTCTAATAAGTAAGAATATGGTGGAGACCTTATATTAAGCAGAAACCCTTACTGGAAAAGTACTGTGATATAATTTGCTGTAGTTTTTTTTTAATGTTATATTTGATTCTGCATACAAAGCTAAATAATCTAATGCCTATCAACACTGACATTTTAAATCTTCATTAATACTGATACAATACCTTCTTTTTTGTATTTTTAATGGTATTTCAGTATTTAAACATTAGAGTACTAAGAATTTTTAGTCAATACTGTACAAATGCCATAGTATCAGAAAAACATAAAGTATGTTTTACAACAGGGGTGTCAGACTCGATTTCATTGAGGGCTGCATCAGGGTAGTGTTTGACCTGGGGGCCTGGAGTGGGTGTGGCCAGGGTGGGCGTGGCCAGCTCACTGTCACTCGTGTTGGGGACACCTCTGGTGGCCCAGCTGATCTGCCAGAGAAAACAGGCTCCCAAGCTCCATTTTTGGTGGTGACTGCCTCCTGCAACCCTCTGCCAGCAAAAATGGAGCTTAGGAGGGCCACATGCAGCCCTCCCAAGCTCCGTTTTCACTGGCAGAGGCACCATGGGCCACTCCTTTGCTGTTTCCAGGGTGGTCCCGTGGGCCAGATCTAAGCACCCTGTGGCCCCGGTCCTTGAGTTTGACCCCCCTGTTTTACAACAATATTATAAGACTTTTTTTTTTGCATTCCCCTTATAGAATCAGGCTACCATTGCCACATTTTTTTACCATCCAGGCTATCAAATGCAACGCCTCCCAGGCCAAAATTGCTCAGCCAATTACTCATAAGTTTTTAACACCCAAAGCAGATTAGCACACTGTTTTGTAAATGGGTGCTGTCATGAAACATGTACTATCACCGAACATAAATTCTTCCTCTACTTGTATCCATTTTACTATATCAGCAGGTGCACAAACACAATAGTTTACTGCCTAGCAATAAAAATTAGTAAAATTATTATTAGAAAATAGTATCATAATTTTTAAAAGAAATAGATGAATAGATGAATCCCAGATGAATTCTTCGCAAGGATAATTAAAGAGCTATACAAAATTCTGCAACTTCCAATGAATGTTACTTTGTATTTTTGTTTTTGAGTTAGTACTTTAAGAAAAGAGACCAAAATATTCTAGATGAAGCTTTTTTTCAGAAATGGGGCTGGCACCAATAGTTGGTGTTATAATTAATGATGACCTTGATGGAGATATGCAAGCTCTGTTACCAAGGCAACAAGGAGTAAACCATGTCTGAAGACTGTCCAGATAACTTTTGGAAGTGGCTCCCTTTCACTTCCCTATAACCAGTGAATCAGGGAGAAATGGTGGAAATAACCCACACCTACTCAAAAGCATCTCACACTACGTTAGCATCTCCTTGTCTCCATTGCATATTCTCTTGGGGTTGTGCAATTACTATATGACTCCAGGAAAAAATGTACCTTGTTTTAAGGATCTATCAAAACTTATGGTATTTTGATGCATTCAAAAAGAACCCACTGTCAGAGTTCCAAATAACATCCAAAATTAAATCAGAGTCCAAGGCAAAGTATTATTCAAAGTTTCAATTTATTAAGAGACTCATGTTGGCACACCTGGGAAAACCCAAATCCGAAAGCTTCCCGGTTTTCCCCACCCAGTTGAAAGTTCAAGATCCTGCCCCCACACCCGCAAGCCCATCACATGGTCCAATCTTCCACACCCATCCAGTTCCGGTCAGTTGCAGAGGTGTAGAGACAAAGGATGACCCTGGATTCTAGAAAGGAATTTTATTTTGAAAACATCACATTCTACTCCTTACTATCCTCTCCCTGCAATTCCCCACTAATGAAACAGCATAGCAGAATAGACTATTAGTGTGGCAGGCCAAAGATCCCAAAAGGAACCAGCTGCAGGCCTGACACCCAATGGACAGTTGACCAGTAAAGGAGACGCAGCAGCAGCCTGATAAAGCCAGAAACAAGCCAGCAATCTTTCTGTGCTTCACCATGGAGCTGACTTCTATTAGTCCAACTCCTGTTGAACACAAAATTAATTTTCAGAAGAGGGTTAAATGCATATTCAAAAAGTATCTAAGCAACAAGTCACCAGTGCAAAAGAGGGGCTGCAGAGTGAAACATTGGAGAATCAACATACACTCTCATCCTTCACCATGTAAACTTTCCCAATCAAGTCTTAGTTGTGCTTATCCTTCTTTTAAAGCCATGTTTCTAAATCTGATTTCAGTTTGGAGACATGATAACTATAAGGAGGAATTCTGGTTTGAACTTCCCTGCTGCTCAAACCAGAATAGTCCTGAAGGTCATACTCAAAGACCTCATGGGAGGGAGCATCACTGAGCCCGTCTAAATAATCAACAGACAGCCGGGCCATCACGATTGTTCCATAGTCAGACACAATTGTGAAAAGGCTCTAAATCCACAGTTTTAGCCATTAAAGCAAAGGATCAAGAAAAATGTGAGAAATTGATTGCAGGAAACAAAATACATGGCTTTTGTATAGATAATTCTTTGTTCTATTTTTCATAGCAAAGTACTTACATGTACTACATGAAGCCTCTCTAGGAAGTTATTCAGTTGTGCAAAAACCATTACAGGAGGAAAATCCCATTGCTTTACTTCTTGTCCTGGCTGAAAATAATTGTTAAGATGTTCTCTTCTTTCTTCAAAAATTTGTTTAAAGTAGTCAAAAACATTAAAAGCTTTCTGAACTTTATTCAGACTTTCTTCTGTTTCTCCTTTAAGTAGATCTTCTGGACTGAGAAAATTCTTGGCCTGGTTGGGCAGAATAGAGAAACAAATTAAATATTTGTAAGTTTTACATGGAACAATCATGGCAAAAGATGCGCTGCTTTTCTTTGACTCTTAAATTGGCCACTCAGTTTTGAACTGACATCGATTTGATAATTAGCAAAGTGGAAGTTCAGTAGATTTGGACATAGATGTTAGGGGTATAACAACAAATGCATAAGTAAGCTCCTTATCTACTAACTAAAAGATATTGCATATGTGTTCCATTTCCTCCCTTTTGATTGATTTTATGTTTGATAAGAAAAGAAATTAAAACAACAGTGGAAAAAGAGAATGAGGCATGTTCATGTGAAATTCCAAGAATGAAGGATACTGAATGCAAAATAACAGCTTCCCGCTAGCAGCATCCCACATTCTTAAACTGTCCTATTTAGTGAATCATAATTATGCCATCAATGTTGCGAAGGTGAGATGCTAAGAATCTCTTTGCAATGCAATTGCAACAGTGAGAGATGCACCCACCATTGATTTCCGGGGCTGAATAGGTAGCCAAACTTTAAGTCTTGCAACTCTTTTTGATATGACAAGTGGCAAGAATCAACTATTTCAGATGTGCTGGCAAAATAATTTTTATCTTGAAAAGTTTCTGAAGAACGTCTCATGTCTCACAGACCTGGTACATAATATGGGGCTCACAGTTCCTGCTCAAAGAAAGTGGCAGTCATAGCTAGGAGGGCCTTTGAACAACTTTGGTTGTGCACTAGCTATGCCCTTTCCTGGATATGCCCTTTTCCGTTGGACACTCATGCCCTGACCATCTCTTGTCTGGACTACTGCACTATGCTTTACATGGCACTACTCTTGAAAAGTATCTAGAAGTTTCATCTGATAAATAAAATGGCTGCGCAAGCAATCCTGGGTGTCTCAAGGACAACATATGTAACATCTCTAGTACATGAGCTGTATTGGGTATTGGTTTGCTTCTGGGTCCAACTCAAGGTGTTGCTTATGACCTTTAAAGCCCTACATGGCATGAGGCCAGGTTAATTGTGGAACTATCTTTGCCCTATTATATCAGCCCATCGCACCTGGTCAGGCAGGAAAGGTGCGTTGTGGATCCTGTGATTCCAGGAGGAGACCTTTCTCTGCCATTGTCTCCACCAGGGGTGGGTTGCTGCTGGTTCGGCCCCATTCAGCCGAACCGGTAGTGGAAGTCAGGCCTGGGTTGCAGAACCGTCAACAACCCAGGCCTGACACGCCCCCGAACCGGTTCTCTGGTGTCGTCTGCCATTGCTGGCATGGTTCTTCACATGCACAGAGCACTTTTTAGTCAAATGCACAGGCGCAAAGCACACACGCAACAAACCAGTACTAACCGGTTGAGGAACCCTCCCCTGGTCTCCACCCTCTGGAAGACCTCCTTCCAGAGATGAGGTATCCCCCACTTCCTGGCCTTTCAAAAATGTCTAAAAACTTGGCTATGTCATTTTGCTTGAGGCGTGAAGAACAACATGCTGTCATGGGACTAGTTGGTAGTTGAAGGCCTGGCCCTCCTTTTTAATTTTTAATTTAATTATTCTACTTTTGTTTGAATTGCCTCCTAATGTAATATTTATATACAGCTTTTATGTTTTTATGTCTTACTTGTACACTGTCCAGAGTTGCCCCGTGAGGGAGATGGATGGTTTCTAAATATCACAAACAAACAAACAAACAAACAAACAGGAACTGCTTCACGTCTTACCTGCTGAATAAGAAGATTGCAGATTTCTTGAAGAAGCACAATTATCCTAGCAGGTGCACAGTAATATTTTGAAGTGCCCCATATTAAGCATACTATGTGAAGCATGCAATTTAATAATGGTTTCACCTCATTAAATTCCACATTTTCTATTTCTTCCAGTGGGCGCTGGAGAGGCTTTAGGTGCATATTTATATCCTGGGCTTCAATCAAAGCTGCGATTTTTGAAAACAAAGAACACAGTTTTTAAAGAAGAAATACTAATCTTTGTGTGTTTCTTAGAAGACAATATAAAAATAAAATTCTTTGGAAATAAATCATTTTATATTCAAAGGGATTTATCCCCAAGTATTCATATTATGAATTAGAGGGCCAACAAATTTATCTTGGCTTTATGTTGCATGCAGTCAGATAACATGAGATATTAAAATTAATGGGATCTCTTCTTAAAATTGCAGAGAAAAAGAAAGGCAAAGAAAATACATCACCCAAAAGTAACAACATATAACTCAATTTCCTGCAGATAAGATAAGTATCTTATAGGATTTGGCAGTTCCTCAAAGAAGTTTTTTTTTTACAGGTGAATGGTACTAGACAGGTAGTACTCAACTTACAACCACAATTAAGCTCCAAATCTTTGTTGCTAAGCAAGACAGTTGTTAAATGCATTTTCCCCATTTTACTACCTTGTGTGCCACATCTGTTAAGTCAATCACTGCAGTTAGTAATATAGTTACTAAATGAATCTGGCTCCCCCGTTGACTTTGCTCGTCAGAGGTTTGCAAAAGGTGATCACATGACTTGGACACTGTAACCATCATAAATACATAACAGTTGCCAACAGATCAGTGGTGGGATTCAGCCAGTTCGCACCACTTCGGGAGAACCGGTTGTGAACTTTCTGAGCAGTTTGGTGAACTGGTTGTTGGAAGAAATAATTAGGGCAGAGAACCGGTTGTTGAATTATTTGAATCCCACCATTGCAACAGATGATACTTGTTCCTTTTATTATTATTTCATTTACAAATTATATCAATAGACAAGAATGAAATCAAACATTTGCTTCCACCCTACCTATTATCATTTTTATTCTACTGACTACTTCTAGGCTTAATGTAGGAGACCAGAGAGTCACTTTTAAGCATCACAGCTGCCTGGATTTTTTTTAAAAAAAAACATTTTAAATCAGCCTTACTGATTTAAGGTCAAAGATTAGCCATTAAAGAAGAATACACATACCAGGGAGCAAATTATGGGAACATAAACCAGGAAAAGGAAGAATTAGAAGTCAAAGTTCACATGGGTATAAATAGACTATGTATTCTTTATGTATTGTGTTCTTGACATCAATATGATAAACATATACACTTATTCAATATTTAGAGTATTACCATTGTTCCCCTATTAGAAAGGCAATTACACAAAACTTAGCTACTTCATTAGATACGTCTATATAGGCATAGCCAAAAGAAGATGAATTTTCTCCACAATAGACCAGCCAGAACAATTTAACAGCAAAAGGGTTATTAAGCCCTACTGCCAAACGATATAACACAGGCAGTGCAATAAAAAATGCAGATTCAGTATTCCCCATTGTTGTGGGCATAATTATGCTTGCGTTAGGATATTGTTTGTTTGTTTGTTTGTTTTATTGGATTTATATGTCGCCCTTCTCCGAAAGGACTCAGGGCAGCGTACAACATTAAAAAACACATATCACAAAAGTTAAAAGGAAATTAGATAAATATCCCAAAAAACAAACCCAATTAATATGACAATAACATTTAAAAAATTAGATAAAATTAACAGGCCAGGCTGGCTTGCTGGAAAAGCTAACTTTTTAGGGCGCGTCGGAAGAACCGGAGGTCAGGGATTATGCGAAGCTCCGGGGGCAGCTCATTCCATTCTCTCTTCTACTAGTTTAGATGACAAACTATTAAAACTCACCAGAGAGAAGGCACACATAGGATGAATGAATGGTTTTTCACTCAGCCCATTCCCAAAGTATTCTCCCGATTTCTAAATCTTAAAAATTCAGACTGCTTCCATATTTCAAGGTGTTTCTAAGGACAAATGAGGGCTAATCATTTTGATTTTAACAGCAATTAGGGCAGTGGGCCTCTACTATCTATGAAATACAGAATTGTATTAACCAACCTTTAGCTTTTAATTATTTCCTCCAGGCAAAGAGGATTAAAAAGTAATTCCCAGATACTTAAATACTTTGATGTATTACACAGCAATAATCGTCAACCTTTCAGTGACCAGTTTTTCAATATTTTTTACGTTTGCAATGATTTTACTGCCTACTTACTTATATATTTTTATTGTCATTATTTTTTTAGATTTTAATACTATTACCGGGAATCTTTTTTTAACTTTTAACTCAAATATAAATGGAACATCAATTTTCATTCAAATAAAATGTATTCATTATTCATAAAAGTATACCCATAAAATTATCTCATTTTATTAACATGTTACTTATTTTTGTTTCATTCGTAATGCAATATTGTCTTAGTGTCTTCTATCTAAGTTTCAGGATTTAATTGATATGGTCAGATAAAGAGCTTGTTTTTCTATTATATCCAAACAATTTGCTTCTTTTATGGGAAAATGATTGTCTGCATTGAAACCTAATTCAACTTGATAGAAAATTGGGGAATCTATAGCATTAGTATTGATTAACATTTGCTCTACAATTATGAATATACTGAGCGCATCTTCTCTATTCTGCAATTTTCTGTGTTGTTTAACATTGATTTTATATTCATTATCATGGTATAATCTACCATATCATTCTGACATAAAGTATCTACACTATACTTACTATTTCTTTGAAATGATTCATCATCCACACATCAGTATTCAGTTTGTTAACTCACTGTATGAAGTCATTATGTTAACTCTCAGAAAATATAAAGGTTCTTAAAATTTCTCCAAAATTTGTAGAATGCTTTTGGCAAGCTATATTGTGCAAATAGAGCTAATTTCTCAATAAACGTAGAGGTAACATTCTCAAAATCAATAAGGATCATTAGCTTACTTGAAAATTCAGAGAGATCTAATTAAAGTTCCACTCAAAAGTCACACAATTTTCTTTAGAAAGACATTAATCATCCACATGCAACAACAAACAAGCAAACAAACAAACAAACCATTCATTGTTATGTCAATAAACATGTTGAAACAACTGCTCATTCTTGGAATTGGTCATAATCTTAATTTATTGCATGCACTGTGATATCTAATGAATTGTGTAAACTTGGACTTTAACACTGACAAGACGTTATCTGAGAATTATACAATGAATATTAGAAAAACCTCTAGAACTTCCTTCTTCAAAAATCACATATATCCGCCATGTCTTCCTGCCATAACTGGTGTTCCATCAGATGTACAAACAATAATATTTGTCAATAAAATACAGGGCTTTTTAAAGTAGGTTTTTTATGCAGTAAAATTGATTCTCCTTTTCTACCAACTATAAGATTTTTTGCAAATTTTTCTTCTTGTGCATGACATTTTCATCAATATATCATACACAGACAATTAATAAAATGTTGCTGTCCATATTTTGGCTGTACTGAGAATGTCTTGGGTTTTCAGTAGGTTACAATCTGATCTCAATTTCCTTACCCATTTCTATCAATGCACCTTTATACAGCTATGAGCTATATCATTAAACAGTATGGATCTCAGTGAAATAAAGCTCAACACCAAGATAAGATGTTTTCAGTTTAATGTGAAAATGTTTGTTGGCACAGTAAATTCATAAGAATATTTTTGTTAGAGGACTAAATAAATCGATAAGTAGTCACAGATCTATGGGATTCAATGTTCCAAAATGACAGCATGTTCTGACACAGACATAAGCAAAAAATATATATAACCTGTTGTACCTAAATTATTATTGCCATTATTTTTTAACATCCACTGGTGGGTGGTACTGTTTAGATTGAAGTATTACTTTTATAATGAATGAATGCTGCTGAATAGGTTTTGAGTTAAGACTACTTTTATGTTAAGACTATTTAATCTGAGTTTCTTCTCTCCATTATATGGGCTAAAAGACTCCACCTCAAACCCACTTGCATTATGATGAAGACAGACGCATCATCGACATTGTCATCCTAAAGAACAACTGGACTAGATTTAGTAGCCAGTTTAATAAGATAAAATCCACCAATCTAAACTTGTGTTATGGAATTAATAACAGTTACAGGAGTAAAAACAATCATGCTTCGTTCTTTTTTGTACCTCAATCATTACAGAGAAACACCTTAGGACTATTTTAATTTGCACTTAAGTGTTTTCAGAAGTTTTAGAATCAGAAGTAAGAGTATTTGCTTTATGGACAATCTGCTTTACTCAATTCTGGGGATTAACTCAAACGCCGTTTTAGCTATAAACTGATAAAAGTGATGTGATGTTCTTCTTGATAGCAAGTGATTTTTTTTCCCACCGATTTTTCATTAATTACATGCAACTGTATAAAACAAGCTTCTGTATTCATTTTTTTCCCAAAAGTTAGTTATATTTTAGCCACACAAATTTGTCTCTGATATGTTTTAAAATTGACTATACATTTTTGTTACAACTAGCGGTCAAAACAGTAAATAAATTGATTGATTGCAGCCAATAGTTTTGTCAACATATATCCACACAATAATTTTGTGATGAAGTGCATGATTTTTCTAAAAAAATTCCAAATGTGGAATTGTCCAAAAAGTCACGATTTTCATTAATTGAGATTTAATGCCATGCATCACTATCTCTAGAAATCACGAAACAAGAATTTTGTGATAGTGTTTTATACAAGAAAAGACGTAAATCTTATAACTTTTGTAGAAGTTGACTGTTATGTATAGAGTATTCAAGTAATTACAATAATAACCTTTTTAAATCACACTAATCCAAAATTTCACAGCCTTACCTGCTTCGACATCACTGAAGATGGATTTGAATGCTGGAAAGTAAGTGCTTTGCACCTTGTCTAGTAGCTCTAACATAGTTAAAATTCTTCTAGCCTTTAGTTGGCTATAAATACACTGTAAATCCTCATATCTGTAACACATAATGAAGAAGATATGAGCATGCTCTCTTGCAGCAAACAGGCTTATAATCTTCCTAAAACAAATGTACTTAACAGAGAAATTTTATTCTTTGTGTCAGCCAGAAAGTACAACTGTACAACTAAGTTTTTCTTTTGTAAATGGATGCTTCTACTTCTCAGCTTTTTCCTCCAGTTGAGTTAGAAGCTACAGCAAATGACCTGGTCCTGCCAACTGGCAACCACAAAAGCCCTAGCTCTTCCTACTCCATTTAGGTTTCATTATATAATGACTTTAGTAATATATATAGTACCTATTTTTCCAAAAATCCAACTCCACCTTTGGATGGGGATCTTTGCCTTGCAAAAGCAGTTCTGAAGACTGTCTCTTAAGAACGTTCTGGATCTGGTGGGTCCATTCAATAACAGAAGACTCAATTGCATGAATAATAGACTTATCTACCAGTTCAGCACTGCAAAACACAAAAGTGTCAACTGATCAGCTTTATTTCTCTTTTGAAAATGGTTCTCTAGAAACCAAATATAAGGCAAAAACATAATTTCCCTCTTTTAATGTAATAACTGGACATTTGTCACAAAACAATGTATTATTACTGGCTCATATTATTGGCCCAATATGTTTGCATTTCTGTGCTTGTTCCTACTCATTCAACATTTATAACTTAAAGCCGAACATGAAAAGCTTTCAATTCATGCAGTATCTTGAAAATGACCACTTGAACCAATAATTAAAGCATTGCAACTTACTTTTTCTCATTGTCAGAGTTAATGTATCTCTCCCTCTCAGGCTCAATAGGAAG
Organism: Natrix helvetica; assembly: GCF_964273705.1. NCBI lineage: Eukaryota > Metazoa > Chordata > Lepidosauria > Squamata > Natricidae > Natrix > Natrix helvetica. The sequence continues at coordinate 257,836,302 of NC_138548.1, forward strand.
AGATAGCAATGTTTTTCCTCTAATTTGGCCAACCATCACAAAAACACTCCTTTTCAGACAACAGACATGATTAATGATATCTTGGGATACTACATTAGGCCAATTGTGATGGTTTCTCTGGTTCACCAAGAGAGGCATCATTACCTGGAAGCATTCAAATACACCCCATTATGAAGCTGATATAAGAGAAGCAACAGAAAACATTGTATCAAATCTTCTAGTTTCCTGATTTTCTTACATCTAGCAAAAGAACCAAAAAATCATTTTATAGACTTGTGAGAGCTTTCTGCACTAGGCCTTTCTGAGTTTCCAATCAGAACAGACATATGGAAATAGCTACAAGCAAATAATCTCCACGAAACATTGTATTTTTAAAAAGTCATTCATCTTTTAACCCCAAGAAACTAGGCATTCCTCTTTGACCACCTTGGATGAAAAATGTAGAAATTCAAACCAAATATGTCTGGGAGATCCTCAAGAGATCAAGAGAATTTGAGTTTGGCTTCAGTTCTGAGGTTTAAAAAAATGTCCTTTTAAAAGACTCTACATTTGAAATTATTTTCCTGCACCCTTTTTTTGCTTATATTTTGGTTACAGAGTCTGGGCCTACTGCCAACTATACATTTTTTTTAACTAGTAATGTTTGAAACTGTCTTGTAATTTTCAGTAGAAAAAGAGAAATGAAATCACCGAACCATCCCTTTTGGCAAGTCTTCAAGTTGTTTGATTTTTTTTTTTTTACTTATTTACACTTTTCAGGGGTTTTTTAAAAATTTCTTTGCTTGTTCATTTATCTTTTATGCACATAATTATCTTCTTTTCTCTTTTAAATATAGATTCCACACATATACCTATGGAGTGGTGCCTGAATGCTAAATTCAATCTTTATGAAGACTTTACATCTATGAGCAATGCTAGAAAATACATTAAATATTTAAATATAGAAAATATTATTATTGATCATTTCTCAAATGGTATATGCCCTAAAATCAATTGGTGTTAGTATTAATAATGGGTCAAAATAAAATGGACTTAGTCTTAATATAAAATGGTTGTGTTACCAAAATAACAAAATATAAACTTAGCTTATTTATAATCATTAAGGGCAGATTTTGCTTATCTATAGAAAACTGATTTAATGGAAGAGGATACATTTTATTAATGATGGATTGGATGGGAGAGTTTATCTCACAGATACTTCAACTAAAGCTAAAGGCATGGCCATTTTAATTTGTAAAGGATTTCCAATTGATGTACAAGCTGTTGTAAATTAACATTATTTAATTTTATGTGCTACAACAGCAGATACCAAAAATGGCTAATGTTTATGAATCAAATTTGCATTTTCCTGTTACGTTTTATGAATGTTTTCAGCATTTGAATATATGTATTTATGATAAAGTGATAATAGAAAAAGATTTCAGTGAAATATTGGATCATGAACTTTGATGGAGTTACACTGGCAAAAAAAACATTAGTGAGAAAAACAATTAAGATTTATACAGGAGAACTGAATTTACTAAACCCCTAGCATTTGATGTATCCAACCAAAAGAAAATACACATTCTATATAGGTGTGCTTGAGAACATTTTTAGGCTTGACCATTTTTAATATTATAGATCTTATATTATTCAAATTCAAATTCAAGAGTGTTATATAGATCTTTATTATATATCTGATCATAATGCAATTACTTTGAATTTGCATTTCAGGAACTGGTTAAGATATTAAGAAGTTGGAATTTTAATGTTGCCTTATTGAATGATAAAGAATTTGTACAACAAATGCAGGTAAAGAACTTAAAATATTTTGATTTGAATTCAGAAACATGCATTTTTGAATGGGAAGCATATAAGGCACATATTCAAGTTAAAATTATTGCTTATGCATCATAAAAAAAATAAGATTAAAAATAGAAGGGGAAATAATTTGAAAAATTAATTGAAATATTTATGGGCACAGATGGTTAGAGCCCCATCTACAGTTTGTACAAAGAAATGCAGATAAAGAAATATGAACTAAATACAATGATATTACAACCAACAGAATTTTATGACCGAGATACTGGGGAAATGGTGAAACATCTGGTAAGATCTAGCCTAACCCTTTAAAAAGGAACAGCATAATGATTCCATTATCATAGTAAATGAGATAATATATGTAAAAGTTCAGTGCTATGAATGTCAATTTTTTTAACATCTGAATTAATCCAGAAAATGTATCAAATGAAGATATAGAAGACTTTTGTTTTTTAAAAAAATCTATCACATTTTTGCTAAATCACAAAAAGAACTTTTATTTGCTTCATTATCTGAAGTAGAGACTAAATAATGAAATGGCAAGTGGTAAAACACCAGGATTAGATGGGTTCCCTATTGAGTGCTATAAAATATTTATAGACCTTTTGGTACCAATACTTTCTCAAGTGCATGAAGAGATGTTTGATAAATGAATTTTATCATCGGTAGTTAATCAGGTTTATATTACAGTTATACCAAAACCAAGTAAAGATCACATCAAGTGCACTAATTATCATCCAATCTCATTGATTAATGTTTATAGAAATAGCATGTGTTATTTAAAAAGGTTAGCAGTTAAGCGCTGTTAGCAAATATTGTTATTAAAAAGAATCAAGCAGGGTTTACAAAAAGTAGGTGAGCAGCAGATAACATCGGATTAGATGTAGATCTAATGGAATTGATAATCTTATCTTTAGATGCTGAAAAGACTTTTGATAAAATAGAGAAGCAGTATATGTTTGCAGTACATAGATTTGGATTTCCTTAAGAATTCATTAAACGGATTAAGATATTATATGAGTCACATCTAAAGGAAAGGTTAATGGCATTTTTTTTCTCTCCAGGTTTTCAATTATTCAGAGCAACTAGACAAGAACGTTCATTTTTACTCTTGCTTTTTAATACCTGTGTGGGACATTTGGCTTGTGCTCTTAGACAACATAAGAGATCTACAGAGTAATACATAACTCAACTGAATATAAATTGGCTTTATTTACAGACAATGTTCTTATCTGCATTTCTAAATCTTGACAGATTAACAGAGTTGGAAGGGACCTTATAGGTCATCTAGTCCAACCCCCCACTCAAGCAGGAGACCCTACACCATCTCTAACAAATGGCAGTCCAATCTATTCTTGAAAGCGTCAAGTGGTGAAGTGGCCCACAACTTCTGAATGCAAGCTGTTCCATTGGTTGATTGTTCTCACTGTCAGAAAGTTACTCCTTATTTCTAGGTTGAATCTCTCCTTGCTCAATTTCCATCCATTATTCCTTGTCTGGCCCTCAGGTGCTTTGGAAAATAGCTTGACCCCTTCCTCTCTGTGGCAACCCCTCAAATATTGGAACACTGCTATCATGTCTCCCCTGGTCCTTCTCTTCACTAGACTAGCCATGCCCAGTTCCTGTAACCGTTCTTCATATGTTTTAGTCTCCAGTCCCCTAATCATCCTGGTTGCTCTTCTCTGGACTTTTTCTATTGTCTCAACATCTTTTTTATAGTGTGGTGACAAAAACTGGATACAATACTCTAGATGTAGTCTTACGTGGGCTTTCTGAGTGGCATTAGTACCTCATTTGATCTTGATTGTATCCATTAATGCAATTTTGGATTGCACTGGCCTTTTTTGCTGCTGCCACACACTACTGGCTCATATTTAGTTGGTTGTCCAATAAGACTCCAAGATCTCTCTCACAGTCACTGCTATTAAGCCTGGTTTCACCCAGTTTAGATGTGTACTTTTAGTTTTTCTTACCTAAGTGTAGGATTTTACTTTTCTCTAAATTGAATTTCATTCTGTTAAATAGAGCCCAGTATTCAAGTCTGTCAAGATCCATCTGGATCTTGAGTCTATCTTTTAGAATGTTAGTTATTCCTGACAGCTTAGTATCATCTGCAAATTTGGTAACTTCCCCTTCTATTCCGTGATCTAAGTCATTTATGAAGATATTGAAGAGTACTGGGCCTAAGACGGAACCTTGTGGTATCCCACTGCTTACGTCTCTCCATGTAGACTTAGACCCATTAAGGACTACTCATTGAGTATAGTTTGTCGCAAATCTATCTGGCGGTGAAGCTATCTATTCCATCTATTCTATCTATTTTTTCTAGCTTAGAAAGTAGGTTATTAAGAAGTAGGTTATGGTCTACTTTGTCAAATGCCTTGCTGAAGTCTAAGTTTATTATGTCCACAGTATTTCACTGATCTACTAATATAATCACTATGTTGAAGAATGAAATTAGATTGGTTTGGCATGATCTGTTTTTAACAAATCCTAGTTATTACTTTACTTGTTTATTACTAGCTATTATTTTACTCGTTTTTACTTGTTAACAGATGTTTTTTTATTATCTTTTCCAATATTTTCCCAGGTATTGATGTTAGGCTGATTGGTCTGTAGTTTTCTGGGTCTGTTTTTCCCCCCTTTTTTGAAGATAGGGACCACATCAGCTGTTTTCCAGTCCTCTGATAGTTCCCTGGTGTTCCAGGATTTTTGAAAGTTGTGGTGCACACTACTTCTTGCAGTCTTACTTGAAAACATAGATGCCCTTAGCAGCAGCATACTCTATTAACTGGTACAAAACTGATGTCAATAAGTCAAGATTTGGTTAACCATCAATTTAAGAAATATCAATTCTGCATTCATACCAAATCCATTAAATATTTAGGAGTATATAGTATATATCAGATGATATAATGCAGTTAATAGTAATATGCAATTAAATTAAAAAGGTTTCTCCAGCTATTGATGAATGGGAGTTATTAAACCTCACCCTTTGATTTTAAAATGACCTTAAAGTGAATATATTCCCAGATTAATTTATATTTTGAAAGGAATATCAATTTATATACAATTTATATTGTATATCTGGAAAATACTTTCAGGAAATAAATTCTTTGTTTAGAACATTTCCGTGAGGTTCTTCATTTCCGAGAATATCTTTACAGAAAATGCAAATACCAATTAATGAGGGAGGATCCAGTTCTTTGAACCTGGAAGATTATCATTGTTACCTATTGTCAAGTATTAAATACTAAAGCTGAAAATTCACCTGCTTCCAAAATTAATATTAGGCCATGGCTTAATTTTACTCTATTCCCATGAATATATGCAAATATGTAATTCCAATATCTGCTGTCCTCCATCCACACAGAAGAACCAGCGAAATGTAAACATAAAGCAGAGGAAATAAAGTACCGGTATGTTGTAAAGATAACACATAGACATATGAGGTAAATAGAGTAATAATATGTAGGAAAGCTGGGAATTTAAAGGATTTGCGTGATGATGTCTATTGAGAAACATGTACCATTGTTATTCCACAATGATAAATGCACATAGATTTACAGCAATGAAATGATAAACTATCAGACCAAGCAGAACTATGGGGCCATGATGATATACTTGGAATGAGTGAGAGCAGTGGCGTAGCGTGGGTTGTCAGCACCCGGGGCAAGGCAAGTAATTTGCGGCAGGTAGGACCGCCGCCCTCGGAGTGCCCGGTCGGACAAAGACCGGGGAAGTGATGGGGGGGTGGAAGTGGAGGGGGAGAAAGTCGGGTCGTCCTTTTAGATCATGGGGGGGTGGGGGTGGGGCAGAATTGAGAAAGCGCAAATCTGCGGCTGAGGAGAAGCTCCAGGGGATGCGGCGGCTCTTCCAGCCTTATTTGGATGCAGCCAAGAAAAGGGGGGGATGTTGACACTTTCAACCTCCCCCCCAAAGAGGAGATTCTCTTCCCTCCCTCCTCCCTCCCAAGAGCCTGCAACGTTACACCCATCCACACCCACCCCCGCCGCTGCTGCTCTTGGCCTCTCCTCCTCCCTCCGCGGAGCCGGGCGCCGTTTCTCCCCCGCCCGACAGCTGCACCCTTGGGCGGAGAGAACGTGTCCCAGAGTCTGGCGGTGCCTGATGTGCTCCTCCCAAAACCGGCTTCCCCGCCGCCCCCTCCGCAGAGCCTGCCCACCTTGCAGAGTCTGCCCCCCCCCCCCCCAAGAGACTCTCCTTGGTCGCAACCTCTGCAGACGGAGCTCCGACGTGGCCCGGGAGGGAAGAGGGCCCGGCTCAGAGAGACTGCCTGCCAGGGATGGCCCTGGCCGACCTGAGAGCGAGGCAGCGGGGCATTATGGGTGTGCGACGCCCGCACAAGACCCCCCCTGCACTCCCCCCGCTTTTGCCAAAAAAGTTTTGCCATCACTGGTGTAACTGAAAGATGCTCAGACAAAAGCTTGGAATCTTTTCAGGGTTATTCCAGAGAGTCAGTCTTGGTAACATGAACTCGGGGACAAGAGAGGAGATTCTGGCCGAATGAGAGGGGAGAAATCCTGAAAGGAGGAGGAGCCCTTTGAGAGCTGAGTGGATAAAAGCATCAAGTTTGGAATGTGTGTGTCACACTGCAGTGAGAGAGAGTGAGTGAGCCAGGCAGGGGCAGAGAGCTGCGAGTGCGAGCGCGCCCCCCCCCCCCAGATGTTGCGCCCGGTGCGGGCCCCCCCCCTGCACCCCCCACGCTACGCCACTGAGTGAGAGTACTTGGTAGCAGTTGGTCAGCAAGTCATTAAAGCAGCTGTGTCTCTTCCCAGGATCACATAGCTCCTCACTGCAGCTCTAGTGCAATCCTTTGAAAAGACGTGATTAATTTGGCAGGCATTTCTGTCTATATGCGAGCCACGCTCATTCCCTTTTCCCCTTTTTCTCATTCCAAATCTAAAGCGCTGCAGGCTATATAGTGCAAATCCCAAGACCTAAGAATGATCACGCAGGCCAAGTAAACTAAAACAACTAAAACTAAACAGCGATCAGTGAGCTCTTAGCCTTCTTGTCCTCTGCTTCTCTAACCAATCTTTGCAATCCATCTGAGATGCAATCAATTACTGGAAAAATAGCTGTTAATAAATTCCTTATGTATGCATTTTATTAAGGAAGGTAACTGATAAATAACCATATCATGTGAGTGCATATTCTTGGTTCTCAATTATTTCATGTGTCCCAATCAAAATTGTGATGCATACACTTCTTAGGCTAAGACATCAAATGTTATCAGTAAACCTTGAAAAGGCTCACAGCACAGTAACATTTACTGTTATCATATTAGATATACAGCACTTATTATAGGAGGCCTAATAAAGTTAATTTGTCATTAGAAAATGAAATAGGGAGACCGTGAAACACATTGTCACCTTGCATTAAGGCACAGTTTAATCATTCACTGGAAGGAAAGTACACATTGCATCCATCACAGAGACGCCCATCAGTCAATGTCTTTCTTTCACAAATAATCAGCATGGATTGGCTCAGATTAACCATCTCTGCTGTGCTCCAGGTTAATGGCTGTAAGCAGAAGTAGAAGCAGAAACAGAAAGAGGAGGAGGAGGAGGAGGAGGAGGAGGAGGAGGAGGAGGAGGAGGAGGAAGCGAAGAGGAAGAAGAAGGAGAAGGAGGAGAAATCCCAAATATCCAAATTGGGAGAGAAGTGTAAGAAAAGGGGGAAAGACAAGTTGCAGCTATGATCATGCAATTGAAGTCCTGCCCCTTTTATACATTCATTGACAGATGTAAAAAAAAAAAGTCAATGTTTTAATTGCACTATCGTAGCTATCATCTTAGCTTTTTTTGACACACATACACTGGATGTTTCTAGATCAAGGTATCTACTATTACCTATTTTGACTAGCATGCTCGGTAGGCCGAGACGGAGATCTTTTGCATCAGTAGACTCAGAAATAGGCACCTGCTGATCTGAGTAAGCAGCCTAATTTCAAAAGCCCTTTGCCAGCAAGCCAACCTTCTATGAAAAATAATCTGTCTCTTTCCCGGCAGCTGGAAATGTAGGAATTCTGCTCTTAACACACACACAAAGATTATATTCTCCTGTCTTAACAGGCAATTCCAGGAAATGCATGGATACCTGGCCTCACTCTTTGTTTTCTTGCTTTGTGATCTAAAGTTATATATTCTTGTTCATCAGCAATAATTTGCAGGGGGGGGACACCAAATATTTATTTCCCCTTCCCCCTTCTTTCTCTCTTTCTAATCACGCTGTTCTAGGAATAAAAATCAAGTCTTTCCAGCATATGAAAATATAGTGTTGATCATCAAACCAGATAAGGATCAAAAGCTTGATATTGGCCATAATTAATAATGTGACAACAAATGTTATACACATGTCAAATGCAGGCATCTTTCATATAGGGTAAAATTAAGCAAATATATTGTTGTCTTCAACAAATGTCTAAATATTGACAGAGTGGATTTCAGACACCGTACATCAGGGATGTCCAAACTTGAGAACTTTAAGACTTGTGGACTTCAACTCCCAGAATTCCCCAGCCAGCCATGCTGGCTGGGGAATTCTGGGAATTGAAGTCCACAAGTCTTAAAGTTCTCAAGTTTGGACACCCCTGCTGTACATGATATCAGGTTTTATCAATATAATTAAAATGTTAATCATTTTCAAATGTATGTTCTATGGTGAGATATTTGAGTGTGAATATGGTGATCCTGGGTATAATTACCTGACAATAACTTCCACTAACCTCAGAGGTAGCGTTTATTCTTTACAAATAAGATGGAATTGTAAAACACATGGAGTGCTAGTCAGAAGATCTTTCAGTGAGTAGAAATCCAACGCTTCTTTTGATTTTAATTAGAAATTCAGGCTTCCCATTTAAATGCCAATTAGGTAAAAATCCCATCAAATTCCATTTGTTGTCTGCTTATTTGTTTCTATGCTAATCTGCCACAAACACAACTAACACTTTTATTAAATTACTAAAGTGAATGGAAAGCATACTTTATTTATTAATTTATCCCCAAACCTTGAATTCTATCAATTATTCTGTTTCTGAGGAAGATGTACTGTACTGCCACAAAGAAGAGGGAGTCAGTTAATAGAATAAAACAGTAAAAGACCTGGGGAGACGTCTCACCTCACCGCACTTCAGCTGTATCTTTCAAATTGGTCATTTCCTTCCAGGCTCTGTTCGGCGAAAGCGCATGGTGGCATTCCACGCACCCCCTACGCTTTCCGGCTCCTGGGGCAAAGCTGGAGACCCCCCCCCGCGGCTGCCGCCATTCCAGGGGGTCCCAGCAAGGCACCCTGTGCTCCCCCTAGACATCAGGGGAGCCCACCGAAACAGCAAAAAGCGGACGCACGCGTCCGTCGCTCCCGGCTGCCGGAAGCAATGCATGGAAACTAATCAAGGAGAAAAGCAACCTAGAACTGAGGAGAAACTTCCTGACAGTTAGACCAATTAATCAGTGGAACAGCTTGCCTCCAGAAGTTGTGAATGCCCCAACACTGGAAGTCTTTAAGAAGATATTAGATAGCCATTTGTCTGAAACGGTATAGGGTTTCCTGCCTAGGCAGGGGGTTGGACTAGAAGACCTCCAAGGTCCCTTCCAACTCTGCTATTGTATTATTATTGTATTGTATTATTGTAAATGAAAAGACCTTCCAGGATTCTGTTCCCATCATCCATTGCCCCTTCAGTACACCTGCTAAAAAGTGATAGAAAAATAATCAGCCTCAATGTATGAAGTCAGTGAACTTCAGCGGCATAATCTCCAGAAACTGACCATTCAGCTTCTTACTGTTGGGACATGAAAAAAGAAAAAACAACAACTACTGAATAACCCCCAAACTTAACGTAAAATTCGGATTGGGCAAATCGGTAGTAGCAGCAGGGGGGGGGGGGGCAAGCACGCCCGAAACAGTAGTAAAATAATTGGCAACCCACCACTGAGCTGCATGTCCCAGATACCTCCAAAGAAGCAGCAGGAATTAAGCAAGGGAAGTCTGTCCCCCCCCCCACTCAACTACAGATAGTCCTCAACTTACGACCACAACTTAGAGCACAAAATTTATGTTGTTAAGTGAGACATTTGTTAAGTGAATTTTGCCCCATTTTACAACCTTTTCTTGCCGCAGTTGTTAAGTGCACAATCACTGCAGTTGATATGTTAGTAACCCGGTTGTTAAGTGAATCTGGTTTCCCCATGGACTTTGCTGGTCAGAAAGTGACAACAGCTGATCACCTGACTTCGGGAATGGTCATTAAGTATGAACCAATTGCCAAACATCTGAATTTTGATCACATGACCAAGGGGCAAAGATCGTAACAGTGAACAACGGTCCTTTTCCCTGGGCCGTTGTCACTTTGAACGGTCACTAAGTGAGCAGTCGATGACTACCTATGTTTGAGAAGCTTTACCAGGGGAGGGAGGGAAAAGTCGGGGTGTTTTTCTTTATGTGCGCCATCTAGCGGCAGCTTGAATTTTCGCAGCCCGGATCCGAGAGCTAAAATCTTCCAAAGCTGCCAGAAGCTCCCCCCGAGTCAGCCCGTCCCGCTGCCTACCTCTTCCACCAGCGTGGCCACCTGGTCAAGGGTGGCTACCGACAGGTCTCCATAAAGCAGTTGCCGGGGGTCGGGAGGCGAGCGCAAGGGTCCGGATGCGAGGCGCAGCAGGAAGACCCCTTTGGAGGAGCGACCAGCGGTGGGCGCCAAAACCAACTCCTCGCCTAGCGCCAACTGCCCCGCTGCCCCCTGAGTGACAAACAGAAGCCGCCCGGCTGGCTCGGTATCCAGGAAAGCGCTCAGCAGCAGCCGCGCTTCGGGAGATTCCAGGCAACGCGCCCAGCGCTCCGGCTCCACTCGCAAGCTGCGCGCCACCCGCTCCCCAAGCAGCGTGGCGCGGGGATTCGCTTCTGGGGAGCCCTCCTGGTCCGGGTCCTGATCCTCCTCTTTGCCCCCCATTGCTCGCCGGCTCTCCCTTCCCCGAGTGTTTTGGTCGGCGCCGCTGTTGCTTGGGCGACCAGGACGCTCCTGAGCGGGAGTGGGAGGGACCGGCTGCAAAAGTGAGCTCTGACGGGCTGCCCCGCCTTTCCTTCGCGGACGGACGAGAGGGGAGAAACCCTCAGCTCTCAGCACGGGCGGATGGATTCCCAGCTCTGATCGGAAAACAAGCCAGGAACTCCCAGGAAAACTGGAGCCGAACCAAAGGGAATTTTTTGCTTCTGGCTTAACAAAACAAGAGTTGGAAGGGATCTTGTAGGTCATTTAGCTGAACAAATTAAGAGTTATAAGGTACCTTGCAGGTCATTTAGTCCAAACCCCGCCCTCCGCCCAAGCAGAAGACCCTACCTACACCATTTCTTTTTTTTTAATTGTTCAAATTTTATTGATTTTAAAAGTTTTACAGGGAAAAGGGATTAAAAGGTTATAGAACATATTGACCGCTACATCGTGCGGGGGGGGGAGAAGCCCCCCCCCAGGTCTCACAACTTTTACAAACAAAAATAGAAAAATATCAACATTTACATAGGTATTAGCAGTTTTGAGTTTAACACAAAATCATCAGTATGTTTCAATCATTTTGTTTTGTATCACTTCCATAAAGGTACATTGTTACAACAATCGCAATAATGTTTCAAATCACTTTTGTGATCTGAGTGTTCTAGTTGTCGCATCCTCTCCCCGCCTCCCACCCCCTCCACTGGCAGAGCCTCAGCCCCCCCCTCCTTTGTTTCTTGTGTAACATCCCCATTTCGCCTAAGTCTAAGAGAGCACTGTGTTTTTTAGTGAAAGCCTCTGCTTCCACTACTATGTTGATTCTAATTCTACTGCCCTCCCAGAAAATCAACATGCCTTCCTACACCATTTCTGACAAATGGCAATCCAGACTCTTCTTGAGAGCCTCCAATGAAGCTCTCACAACTTCCGAAGGCAACTTCTGTCCCATTGGCTGGTTGTTCTCACTGTCAGAAAGTTTCTCCTCATTTCCAGGTTGAACCTCTCCTTGTTCAGTTTCCATCCATTATTCCTTGTCTGGCCTTAGGGTGCCTTGGAAAATAGCTGGACCCCTTCCTCTCTGTGGCAATCCCTCAAATATTGGAACATTGCTATTAGGTCTCCCCTGGTCCTAGACTAGCCATGACCAGTCCCTGTAAATCTAGTCCAACACCCCAACCAACCAGGAGACCCTACACCATTTCTGACATGTGGCACTCCAGTCTCTTCTTGAAAGCTTCCAGCTTAGTACAGGTAGTCCTCGACTTACGACCATAATTGAGCCCAAAATCACAGTCATTGAGGCATTTGTGAAGTGATTTTTGCTCCATTTTACCTTTCTTGCCAGAGTTGTGAAGTGAACCACTGTAGTTGACATAGTTTGTATGACAGAGTGGCTAAGTGAATCTGGCTTCCCTGTTGATTTTGCTTGTCAGAAGCATGCAAAAGGTGATCACATGACCTTGGGACACTGCTTATGGTCATAAGTAGGAACCATTTACCAAACTTCTGAATTTTGATCATACAACCAAGGGATGCTATAAACGTCATGTGAAAAATGGTCACGAGTCACTTTTTTCAGTGTCGTAACTTTGAACGGTCACGAGATGAACTGTTGTAAATCGAGGATTACCTGTACTTGGGTTCTACAAAATAATCAATTTTGCTTTAAGGCAACGGGGGGCATCTTTCAGTATCTTGTGGCTAAACAGTTCAGTTTAGTGCCTACGAACTAGGTTCACACAGATCACTCAACCAATCTCTGCCTGCCTTTCACTGTTGATTCCTTGTGACTGCCTGGACATCCCTGTGGGGTGTCATTGCCTGCTGCTTAGCTTGACTGGTCCAAGGGCACCCAATTGGCTTTGTGCCTAAGGCAGGACTAGAACTTAAAGAGTCTTTCTGTTTGCAGCCCGGTGCCTTAACCACCACAGTAAACCAAACTAGCTCTTGGGTTCATACAATAGAAGATAAAGCTAAATAAACACAAACCACACCCTTTTGTGCTATCTACAAAGGAAGTCGGTGAACAGCTTCTGCTTCAATTGCTCACTTTCAGGGATCTGTTTCTCGGCATATGCATAAGGCACTAGATTGGGGAAAGGGGGTAGCACTGCTCACTCCCCGCCAAAAAAGAGTCAAGGGCACATCATTCATGCCTAGCAATAATCACATTGTATTGTTGCAAGAGAAGGGAAATATTGCAACAGCTTCACTAGAACTTGGGATTTCTTTTGACCACCTTTTTCAGGCTATCTCAACCACTGATCTCTTAATATACAGAAAGGACACTGATGTTATCACTTGATGCTCTTTGGGATTGGTTGTTTTCTTGCAGCAATGTTATTTTATTTTTATTTATTTATTTATATGTGGCCCCTCTCTCCTATATAGTGACTCTGGGCAGCATAAAAGGTTGCCATTACCTAGTTTGGATAATGAAACATCTGCAGGGAAACAACCAAGGAACTCAAATTTCAAACCCTGAGCTATGAATATTTTTCTCTTTAGGAAGGACACTTTTCACTCTGCTCTGCTCATTTTAATTGTTCCAGCACCCTGAGGCATCCCGCTATCCACTTTAATGACCACAACAGGGAGAGTAGGAATTGAAGTCATTAAGTGAGGTGAACATGAGTGCATCCCGTAACATCACAACTTGTGAGGTAACGGGGAGGTTCCATTACGGCCAAGAGTCAAGGACCACCTGGAGGACTGAAATTCTCAGACTGGTGGGATATCAATTTAATGAATAGTGCTCTCTCTAATCATGCCTGTTTCTTTTAAAGATCTAGTAAGTGGTGAGGGGCCTATAGCTGCCCAGGTGTTTCTTGAACCGTAATCATTTTGTTTTGTTTTTGGTGGCTGACCTGATAAAACAATTTGAGTTTCTTTTGGGGGGAATAATACAATGAAAATAATTAGTTTGTACTTATTTAGGTGGTTAGTATATGTCTATGAACTATCTAACTTGCAATAATATAGCTGAATAAAGTTTAGGATAATGTGCATATAATGTAGCCATGCTGTACATTTTATTTACCGGGTCCTTGAATTTAAAAATACTTAAAATGTTATGCTATAAACAGCCTCATATGAAGAATTCTGCAAAATTAATTTTAGTTAAGCAGTGACAACTCCAAGTGTATAAGATCATAACACTACAAGCTTATCCAGCCTAAAGGTCTTTTTTAAAAAGAAATTAACCATTATTTTGAGATTCAAATAATAGGTTGCAGTCCCCCGCTTTTCTCTGTGACCATATAATAAAATATTTCCAGCAGACAGGCAAATGTGCCATCGGACCGGAATGTCTCCAGATAATGCAGCTGGGAAGTACATTTTGTGAGCTATGCTATTAACATGTCCAGCAGGAACTCTGCTTTGTAGAGGCAACACAGGCAATTTATCCAGAGCCAACCGTCTGGCAAAGTTCAATGTGTTGATACCTCCTAGAGTGTTCAGCATCACACACATCAGATGTCTTATGCTAAAGTCACTCTCCCTGATAGAACAGAAGCTATTTTGCTGCTTTGCTTAATTGGTAGTTTTGAGTTTTTTATTTGGTGCTCCAACAGAATCCTCTACGCATTCCAACTTCATTTTGGCCGGTGATCTGTTCCCCGCAGCAGTCTGGGAAGCTTTGAACGCCTCTTTCAAGTGGCGCAATTCTCGCTTCTCCCGGCGCTCCTCCATCTCTTCAATCTCATCTGCAAACAAGGCCTTCAGAGGAAGGATCAGTTTTGGAATAGCATCGAAATCTTCAAAACGAACCTGACAAAGAAAACCAATATGTAACAAACAAAACAGTACAGAATCTGTATGAAATTAACAGCCTTTAAATTTTTGTAAAGAAAGGGTTACGTGAATAGTATATACCTTAATACTGAACTTTTTTGAACTCTTCTCGGTAGACTGAGAAAAACCTGATGAACAACTAATCTAGTGCCCAATCAATTTTTCAAGTTCACTTACATATTTAAAATTTTCTGATCTCTAGGAAAAACCATCTCAGAATTCTAAAATGGGAGTTCTTCCACTCTAACATGCCATCATATCTGATTTCTGTTGGAAAAGCCAACTGGTAACAGAACATGAATTGGCCAATAGATCACTAAGCCTGACCCTCACCAGACTGACGTCACACCTAATACTTATAATCAGAAAGATAATGGTGTGTGCTATAATTCTTCTTACAGTTTGGAACAAATATATCTGTATTGTTCAAGAGAACCATGTGTGTGCACACGCATGAGAGTATGAGTGTGTGAGAGAGTGAGAATGAGAGAGAGAAACAGACAGACAGAAACAGAGAAAGTGACAGAGACAGAGAGACAGAGAGAAGGAGGGAGGAACTCCTATGTGGCTGTAACATCAAAGCATGATCTGGAGAGAGAGTGACAGCAGGCAAAAAATCCTAAGAAACTAAAACAAACAATATTCAATTACAAACAGTTATAGCATAAAGGGATAAAATAAAAATCAACTAAAAATAAATATGATTTTAAAAATAAACAAAAAATAAAGTTATACAGGTAGTCCCCAACTTACATTTAGTGACCATTCAAAGTTAAAACGATACTGAAAAGAGAGACTTATGACCATTTTTCACAATTACAACCTTTGCAGCATCCCCGTGGTCATGTGATCAAAATTCATATGCTTGGGAACTGGTTCATATTTATGACTTGCTGTGATCCAGGATCATGCGATCACCTTTTGTGACCTTCTGACAGGCAAAGTCAGAAACCAGATTCAATTAACAACTAGCTTACTAATATATCATATAGTGATTTGCTTAACAACTGTGGCAAGAAAGGTCATAAAATGGGGCAAAACTCATTTAACAAATGTCTCATTGAACAATCAAAATTTTGGGCTCCATTGTGTTTGCAAATCGAGGATTACCTGTATAACGTTAAGTTACTATAGGCGCATAAGTTTCAAAAATAATAAAAGCGCTGTTGAGTGGGCAGTGAGGTTGGGCAAAAGCCTGTATTAGAAAGAGATGGGACAAGCACATAAAGTTTCAGGGAAATAGCAATAACAACTTTTCAGATTAGAAAAATGATGTGGGAAAATAAGAATACCCAGGGATTTATCAAAATTGTATTTATTCAAATACAACATACTCTCTCAATCCCAAATGTACGTACATTTGTATCATCCCTTCCTCCGAAGTGCCTAAACAGAGGCCAAAACAATAGGTGTCCAATGAGACTCTCAAGTAAATATTCTAAAGAATATTTATCTGGTTTACTAAAAAAAAAAAAACCTTAGCATAGATTACATCTGCTCAATCACTATCACTCCTACATAAACTACCGTAATTTTAAAACACTTTTTGCTTCACTTAGCAGAATTATTAATGGCTTTGTGAGGAACCAACATTTACAGTCTCCAGAAAATGAAAATGCACTATATCTATAGGGGGATTAAAAAGATGAGATATGAAGGAGGAAAACTAAGCTGATTCTAAGTCTAATTCTGAACTAAGCATCTCAAAACTCTTTTAAGCAGAAAGACAAACTATCTGATTTGAAAAAGGAACGCTCAGATATTTATCATTCATTTCCTACTTTTCAATCTCTGACAATTCAAGGTAATTATTCTCAATTCCCTCTTTCCCTCAAGAGGAAATACTGAAAACCTTTGGAACTAAGGTACACAGTGGAGAGCTGAAAATACATTCAGCTGTGAGAGACTTGAACCAGTGACTTCCTATCAGACCTGATAGTCCAATTGGATCATGAGAAGGCACTACTCTCGGCTCATTAGATTAAGCCCAACCCAGTGAAATTCCAATCTACTGGAAGTTCTTTAAAAGGACTGCTAGATTAAATTATTTCAAATCAGATTACTCTAGAAGTACAATCATTCTCTTATGAATGGGAAAATAAAGGAAAGCATCTTCAAATAATGCAATTTGAGCTGCTTCAAAGAAATACAAATTAATGCACAGAAAAATGAATAACTTTGAATCAAGAAGCAACTGCAGACTAAGCAAGAAAAGAGTGCTGACAAAAACAACAGAAACCATACATGTTTGTATAGCATTATAAAGTGTGAGTTGTGAATCCATTTTCAGTAAGACAGAGCCATCGATTTTGACCATTTGAGACACTGGAGCACAGATTGCCCCCTATATAATTTTATGTAATTTAATCTATGATACTATTTTTTTTTAGTAAACCAGATCAATATTTTTAGGTTATTTAGAAAAAAATACTGAATATCCAAAAAAAAAAAAAACACATGAAGATGTGGAGCTCTCTTAGCTTAAGATACAATTTTAACTGACCTGCATGTGATCAAATGCAATTCCAACCTTTTCACTGAAGTCTTCACTGAAAAGAGGTATCTTAGCATAGCGCTGACTGAAGTGATTGAGCATGATTAATTTTGCATTCATTCTCATTCCGACTTCAACAGCTTGGGAAGTAGTGCTATGGGAAGGAAACAAAAAGAAAACACAGTATGAAATAAAGAAATCTTCCCAGAAGCCCTCATAGCAAATTATGTAAGAAGGGAGGGAAAAGCAAATTGGAAGACTAGTATAGGAGCAACATAAAAGCATTTATGGAGCATTCCAGCTGCTATTCCTTGACAAATAAATCAGCAAAGAGGCCTACTTCAAAATGCCAATCAATTTATTTGACCCACAGAAAACTAAGTTATCTAAGTCTTGCTCCTATCAGAATCCTGGTCTGAGAAGTATTAGAATCTTAAACTGCTGACTCAATATTTTTCTTGGAATACCAAAGTTAAACCTTTAAATATTGAAGCCGGCACATTTATTCCTTATATATAATTCATTGTTTCATGTCAAAACATATATTTTTAGCATATTAATAAAATGGGTGGAGAGATTTTAAAATAAATAACCTGACAAAACAAAAAAGGTTCAACTAAAATCAACACTAAATTTGCTTTAATTACAACAGGTAAAATGCAAATACTTGAAGTGATTAACATTTGCTCCAATCTTAATTATTCCCAGAAACATAAATTATAACTCCAGATGCTTTATGTTACAGTTTCAATTTTAAAAAATCTTTTTTTAAAAAAATTTCCTTTATTTCATTTCACCCTTACATGAAAAAATGATGATGTCACCCTTTGGTAGAAATTCTTTACCTGTGTGTCTTCTCTATAGCTTCCTCTTCCATTCCATCCTCCAGGGTTGCTTCATGAATCAACAAAGAAGCATCTTTTCCTGTGAAAACCATATTTGTGACATTTGAAGAGCAGTGTAAGAAAGTTTTCGAACACGTGGTTTGACCCAAAGTATATAGTAATGTAGAACTCAATGCATAGCTCACCTATGTCAACCAAAGCAGCACATGGCATGGTGTCACCAGAATAGACCACTTTCCAACCAGATTTATGGACCATAGAACAACCAAAGGCATTCTTACAATGCCGGACTTCGCATGTCTGAAACTGAACATTGTAGCACATTAGCCACTTGGAATCTGTGTATGCTTTTTCCTATCCCAGTCTATCCCATGCCTTTTTTACCTCTCTGAAGTCACATTTCTCCATAAGTGATTCAATGAACACCTTTGCATTGGGTTTGAACACATCAGCTTTTTCTTTTAAAAACTGGGCAGGAATCATTCTGAAAAGAAAAAAAGAGGCTCACAATTACAGTAAAAGGGTGTGTGGTTTTGTTTTGTGAAAAAAGAACTTTTCATAACAGCAGAACTACCTGGTATCAATGGGGAAAGCATTATCTTCATAAATGCACACCATTAGGCTCCTTTTTTTTTCTTTTCAAATTCCTGTATGTTACTAGCTGTCAAATGTAATATTATTTTCTGCTCACATCAACCAATTTTATTAGAAGAACCGTAATGGCTCATCCCATTATCGGCTTGTCCACATTCCCACATTCTCTAGGAATTTTATAAATAATGAAATTAATGACAAGTCTCAAGGTGGATGTAAAATTGCTCTAAACTGGCAATGCTGAATCTTTTTAATTTAAAAATTAAACTATTCATAATAATCACTGGGTGGAAACGTTACCAGCAAGGTTATAATAAACATTTTGTCACCCAGATCATTTTTCTCATCTAGATGAACAATGATTTAAAGACTAGGCAATCAGTATTCTGCAGATGTTAAAAAATAGCTGTCAAACTGGATCAAATCTATATGAAATGCATCTATACCTCCTCTTCAAAACAATTTAGGCTCCCAACAAAGAAATGAGGTACTTTTCCTAGAAGTTTACAAGATACTAAATTCCTATATTAGATGAATTCGTTCAGCCTGACCTCTAACATCTTCAAACTCATAACTAAACTGAGTATGAAGGTGCTGATGCAACTATTGCCAGATTAAAATTAGAGAGACAGAGAGGTTGAAATCTCCATTCTGACCTGAAAGTCACTGGCCCTGTTTTCACAACTGGGTCACCTGACCCTATGAGCAGATTCCCATGGGGCTAGATTCTGTCCAAAGTAGAATCAATCTAAACTAAGCTAAATCAATCCAGTAAACTGTGTCCTGGGAACATCAAATCTATTTAACGGCTTCATCTGCCTAGCTATCTCCAAGAAAAAAAAAGCTGAAGAGACAGAACAGTTGGGGAAAAAAAACCAAGCCTTTTCCATTATGACATTCATTGCCAAGGCCTGACAGCACAAAAAACAGACTGCAGCACATTTAAGCCATATCTACTGCTGCTTGCTAGGTCAATGGGAGAAGCGCTAGTGTTCCTGATACCCAGGTTAATTAGACTGTAACACCTCCTGGAAAAAAATGGGTTCCAAGATCATCAGCAGGGTGATCTAATTGGATTAATGGCCAACTGGATTAAGTGTATTGGAACAGGGCCATGAATGCTTTTGTATGAGATACACTTGCTTGGAATAATTTATGATATAGGGTTACAAGAAGAATAGAAGTGGTAAATTGTGCACGCTGCTCTGAGTTGCTTCGATGAAGGGTGGAATACAAACGGATACAAAAAAGACAAGGTCTGCATGTGATGAGTAATGCTCGTAGCTGTAACTTCTGGAGTAACAGCAAGGTAGGATCACTCTAAAGTCTCAAGTGACCCATCTTTGAGTGTAATTTTAGAGTCAACAGTAACTTATGCTAAAGAAATGTTACTGCAGCACCTTGCTATAAATATACTTCAATGTCTCACATAAGTATCTACTTACTTGATGTGACCCAGGATCTCTTGACAGTTATCATGGTATTGATGCAGCCATGTCATAAGTATTGTGGGTGCAACTAATAACAGTGGGTCGTGAGACTCACCCTGGGTTACCTGAGTGAAGGTAAATAAATAAAGCATGAGAGATCTTTGCAAGAACCAGTAAACCATGAGGTCACAATACAAAACAAGGCAAGAATTAATCCCTGTTTATTCTTCTGATACTTCGGTATTCTTAATGAAGGAGATTCTTTCTCAATGCCCGGGAAATGTCAGCCTGGACTGCGTAGAACAGGCTTGGCTCAAATAACATCTTCAGCCCTGGCAAGAATGTCATATTTTGACCTGGGGCCATGTAGCATTTGACCCTGCTCAAAGAGCAAGTAGCAGCTGTGACTAGGGGAACCTTTGCACAGGTTCAATTTGTGTTCTAATGACCCCCTTCATGAACCAGAGGCCTTGCTTATAATTTAGCAACCTCCTCTTTGGATTACTGTAAAGCACTCTAAATGGGCCCGCCCTTGAAGAGCATTCAGAAGCTGTAACTGTCCATAACACCACAGCATGCAGTCATATATTATGACTGCTCGGTGAGCTGCATTGGTTCCCAGATTCGGTTCGAGGCACTGGTTGCCACCTATAAAGCACTACATGGCATAGGACCAGATTATTTGCAGGACAGCTTGTCCTTCATTGTTTCTTTATCCCTCACTGTTTCTGCTCATCCCACCAGGTGCAATAGGAAGACCATGCCTCAGGTTAGCCAATCTTGTTCTATTTACTGTATTTTTTAGAGTATAAGACGTACCGGAGTATAAGATGCACCAAGATTTTGAAGAGGCAATTTTTTTTTTAAAAAAAAAGTTTTTGCACTCTGCAGACCTCCCAAAAACGGCCTTTTTTCCTGAAAATGGGCCCATTTTTTTCCAAAAACAAGGGCATGAATAGCCTTTAGGAGGCTTGTAGAGTGCTCCTGAGAGGTGCGGGGGCACAATTGAGCAAAAAATGGCCCGTTTTTCACTCATTTCTGCCCTCCCCAGCACCCAGGAGCTCTCTATAAGCCTCCTAAAGGCTATGCAGGAGGGGCGGGATTCCGGGAGGCAAAAAAATGCTGTATTCAGTGTATAAGATGCACCCAGATTTTCAGCCTCTTTTTTAAAGGAAAAGGATGCGTCGTATATTCCCAAAAATACGTTATTTTGTACAATGACAATAAAGGCTTTACTAAGGTCCCTCCATCAAACAGTGCCATATTGTTGGACCAGGAGTTGTGCTTCTCTGTGACTCTGCCTGCCCTGTGAAGAGTTCCCTCAGCGATCAAGTTAGCTCCAGTACTGTTAGCCTTCATAAAGGCTCTGAAGATCGGCCTATTCCTTCAGGCATTTAAGCCAGGTAGTTGGGTGACCTCTACTGGTGATATGGTTTTTGTTTTGAGAATTATTGTTTAACCTGGGCATCATGTTTGTCATGATGGTTTTAATCTTTGTATAGGTAGTCTTCGACTTATAATGGATCTCTTGCCCCTCAGCCTAAGGCGCGATTCCAAAACCATACCACGCAGCCCAACGACATATTGGTCCATTTGCAGCATGGTGAAACTTCATTTGGAAGTAAAATGGAGTGATTTGTCTCATGGCATAAATAAGCGGGGCAAAATGATGGCCACTTCTGGGTCTCCACCATGGAGCCCAGGGGTAAATCAGTCATGAGACAAACCACTCTCTGGTTAAGGCAGCAAAAGAGTGGTTTGTGCCATGGCCACATGGCCTGAAGCAGCAACGATATCAGAATCCAATTCAGCCACTGGAAACATGGTGGCTGCTTTCAGAATCATGCCATGAATCTGAGGGACAAAGCGACCTATCCTGCTTTTTAACAGTCTACGTATCTTTCAGATACTTCAGGCCTTGGAGGTTTCCAACATGCTGGACACACCACATTAGCAAAGCAGAAATGGACACTTTTACCCTCGGCCACATGGTACAATTCCAGAAGCCAAACTGCATTCTGTTAGCTATTAAATATCACCGCCATTTCTGAAACCACGCCACATGGCCGCACGATGAGGCAACCAATTCCAATCCATTCCAGTGCTCTGGAAGGCCTTAGAGTTCTTCAAAAAGTAATGAGGAGGAGGAGGATTGGCCTGATGGGGTGAGAATCAGCCCTAAGGCTTGGAGGGATCTGAGTGGGGAAAGGTCTATGGGGACCCAAGGGGCAGGAAGCAGAGGATGGGGTATCTCAGGGGTGGGGAAGACCTTGGGAGGGCTGGGGCAGGTGGGACTGAACCAGGCCTCCAAGGTGCTCCACTTAACAACCATTTGATAATTGCATTGGGGAGAGCAGGGATGGAGGGGTCATTAAGTCAGACACTTTACTTAATGGCCATTGTGACATGTGACCATAATTGGCAGGTTATATTACAATTGTATGTCGAGAGTCATTGCTGTGAGATTAGAAGCTTTATAAATTCTATAAATTAATTAACAAATACTTACAAGTGCACGATGTCTCTGCAGCAAGATATTTAACAAGCCCTAGAAGAAAGTAAGTTGGCAAATATGATTTAATCAAAAATTATGTCTTATATACTCATCTTTAAATATTATTTCTTAAAGCAAGTTGATTGTAGAAAGGCAAAAATTTTATATAGAGATGTCCTTTTAATACATAGAAGACAACATAGTTTTACTTAAGGCTAGAAAAAAGCATTATCAATAAGTTTTGAAATACAGTTTATACCGTTGAAATACTGTTTATACTGATGCTAACAAATTGCTGTTTAATTAATCAACATTAACGTCATTACAAAGTTGTTTGTAAATGAGAAAATTAGCGACATAAACGGATTTTCTACAGTTCGATAGGAAAACTTAGAAGCAACAATGAAATCCAGAACCACTCATTATATTCAATATACAGTTAGTCCTCAAAAAAAAATCACTCATTCAATAACCATTCAAAGTTATGATGAAATTGAATGAGGGGTACTTATGACCATCGCAGCATTCTCAATCACATGACTGCAATCTTAGCACTTGGCAACTAGACTGCAATTTAGTTATTTATTATTACATTTGTTTGCCACCTATGTCACCTCAGGGCAGCTCAGTTACCCGTATTTTTCGCCCTATAAGACGCTCCAGAATATAAGACGCACCCAATTTTAAAGGAGGAAAATCTAGAAAAAAAAGATTTTTGGGCTCAATTGCCACTCAATTTTGGGCTCAATTGTGGTCATAAGTTTTCTTTCTTTGTTTGTTTCTTTCATCTCTCTCTCCCACTTTCTTTTTTTTTCTTTTCTTTTTTCATTTTTTCTGCCTTTCTTTCTCTTTCTCTCTCTTTCTGTTTCTCTGTGTTTCTGTCTGTCTGTCTGTCTCTGTGTGTAGCTCTTTGTCTCTCTCTCCCTCCCCCCCCTCTGTCTCTCTCTGTCATTCTTTCTGTGTGTCTGCCTGTCTGTCTCTTTATCTCTGTCTCTCTCTCTCCTCCCTCCTCCATCTGTCACTCTGTATGTGTGTGTCTGTCTGTCTCTCACTCTCCCTCCCTCCCTCCCTCTCTCTCTCTCTCTGTGTTTCTCTCTCCTCCCTTCCTCTCTGTCTGTCACTCTGTGTGTATATGTGTGTGTGTGTCTGTCTGTCTGTCTGTCACTCACTCAATCACTCACTCACTCTGTGTGTGTGTGTGTGTGTCTCTCTGTGTCTCTGCTCCTCTCTCTGTCCCAACTGGAGAACAACCTTTTCTGTCCCCTTACCAGCCCATCCGGGAAGATGAGGAACGCGAGGGGGATCCCTCCCCCCCCGCGGATGGGCTCCGAACCAGCGGAGCCTCGTCCTTCTTTTTAAGCAGGCAGCTATCAGAGAGAAGAAGGCAGCGCGGCTTGTGCAGCAGCCGAAGATCGCCTGCTTAAAGATCGCCTGCTTAAAGATCGCCTGCTTAAAGATCGCCTGCTTAAAAAGAAGGACGAGGCTCCGCTAGTTCGGGGCCCAACCGCAGGGGGGGGAGGGATCCCCCTTGCATTCCTCATCTTCCCGGATGGGCTGGTAAGGGGACAGAAAAGGTTGTTCTCCAGTTGGGACGGAGAGAGGGACAGACAGACACACACACAAACACACACACACACACACACACACACAGAGACACACACACAGAGTGAGTGATTGAGTGACAGACAGACACACACACACACACACACACATATACACACAGAGTGACAGACAGAGAGGAAGGGAGGAGAGAGAAACACAGAGAGAGAGAGAGGGAGGGAGAGGGAGAGACAGACAGACACACAAGCAAGGCAGCCCCCCCCCCCAGAAGAAGGAACAGGAGAGGAGTTCGCGCCAAACGCCTCTGCAGACGATCTTGAAAACCTGCGAGGTTGCTTTCGGAGGGGAAAGACGGGCAGCTGTGCAACGGCTTGTTTTAAAGCTGCAGGCTCCAAGGCTGCAGGTGCCCAGGGAGGGCGGCAGGGGCAAATGCTGCCGCCTGCCCCCTCCCAAAGCAACATCGCAGGTTTTCAAGATAGTTCGGACAGGTGTTTTTTAAAAAGAAAACCCTGAAAAAGCCGCAAGATCTGGACGGAGATCCGGCCAGCCCGAGAAGACATTTCTGAGAAGAGATCTCGCCATTTTTTGCATCGGGGCATGCTACAAGGGGGGGGGGGGAGAGAGTGAAGACCTTTTTCAGCTGGCGCAAAGGACTT
This sequence comes from Natrix helvetica, assembly GCF_964273705.1. Taxonomy (NCBI): domain Eukaryota; kingdom Metazoa; phylum Chordata; class Lepidosauria; order Squamata; family Natricidae; genus Natrix; species Natrix helvetica. Next base: position 257,860,974 of record NC_138548.1, read on the forward strand.
CCCCGGACTTGCTTTAGTGAATACGGGCCCGCACCTCCACCACCACCAATCCGGAAAAGGTCTTTGCTCCCTCTCTCTTGCAGCAAGCCCCGATGCAAAAAAACGCCAAGGACTTGCGAGTGAGTGACAGGGGCGGGGCTTCCGGGTTCATTGACCAACCAGCAGAAACCCACCACTGCCCAGGTGGCTACATTCAGCCTATAAGACACACCCAGATTTTCACCCTCTTTTTTGGAGTAAAAAAGTGCGTCTTATAGGGTGAAAAATACGGTATAATGCTGCAGCATCCAGCAGTCTTCACCAGTTTTCAACAAACAAGATCCATTCCAACAAGCTGACAGGTCATGTGACGGCAGGACACTGCAACCACTGGGCTTTGCCCTAACAGTGCGAACCAGGCTGCTGCAACTGGCACTGTAAGTCAGCTCAGTCACATGATATTGTGCTTTATAAGCATGTCACTTAGCAGTGGAATTGCTGGTGCCAATTACAATCATTAAGGGAGGACTACCGGTAACAAGAGAAGAAAAAAATCACAGCGTAATTAATATACACCACTCACTGTATGATGATCAGCATGTATATGTGAAACGAATACTGCTGTAATGTTGCGTAATATTTTGTCAATTTCATCTCCATAGTGCCGGCAAAGTTGGCCAAAGGTTCCTTCCCCACAATCCAGAAGCACAGATTGAGTAGGACTAGCAAAAAAAGAACGTATACATGATTATCAACAGATTTAAAAACTGTATTTACAGAAGTCATGATCCTGATATGCTACATCTTCCCGCACAATATTTCATGTAACAGAGTTTATGATAGTGGTTCTGCTGCATGAATTCTCACCATCTACATGTGGTTAATGCAAATGTCTATTTAAAAATCCTAGTTTGCATTTGTACCGTAGAACCATATCCTAGACCTAGGACAAGGGATTCACCCTCGATTTTAAAATGAAAGCTTCTACTTCTATGACCTTTGCTTATTTGCTTTAATTGTAGCTCTCAAATACATGATTAAAATAACAAGCATTTCAACTTGATACAGAAATCAAGAATTAAATAAATAAGACGAGTAGATTAACATCTACTAGTGAGATCAAGACAGAAATATGACGAAGTATTCTTTCCTATATCAATTTCCAGTTGAATGTGAGTGAAGTCAGAATCAATAATGGAGGCAAATGTTTCCTGCTGGAGAAGTTACAGGTCAGGTATTTTATCCACTCATATCTTCTTGTGAGAAACTGCCTACCACTTTCTTCACAACTGTAACCTACCTAATATTTACCAGGGTAGAGCTAACATTCCGTATTTTCATTGGTACTGCAGAGCCAGTTCCTAAGAACACAACTTCTGGATAGGAAGCTTGGGTTTCTAGAAAATAAGAAAAAGGCAGATAAGTGCATGCAATGTAGGTATAGTTCTCACCTGGAAAAACAACACTTCCCTGGTCATTAGTAAGGCCCAACAGAGAGTACAATTCCTTAGAGACCTGCGGAAAAATCAGGTGGAACAACGACTGATGACTTCTTTCTATCAGTCCGCGATAGAAAGTGTCCTCACATACTGTAAAACAGTATGGTATTCTGGTTTAACAACTGCGGACAGGAAGGCACTATAGAGAGTGATCAATTCGGCACAAGAAACCATTGGTTGTCTTCTAACACCACTGGATGACATTGCCAAATCTCACTGTTTCAGCAGAGTAAGGAAGATACTTAGGGATGATTCACACCCTGGCCAGAGTCTCTTTTCACTTTTACCATTGGGCAGAAGACACAGAAGTATAGCCAGCTGGACAAGCAAGTTTAAAAACAGCTTTTAACCATCGGCTGTCAGACTCCTAAACACAATCACAATCACGCCATGTACATATGGAAACATATGATTAGTTTTTTTTCTTTCCCCAATTATTTGTATAAATAGGGAATTGTATTGCCTTGTATTTTCTGTTATGGATTGCACCAGTAGGGGGCTAAACCAATTTCATTGTATCCATGATGTACAATGACAATAAAGGCAATGATGATGATGATGATGCAAACCAAAGATATAGACTGTTTCTGAAAAATGAAATAGTTGTGCAGAATAGGAATCCCATAATATGAACATAAAAACTAAAGAGAAATTTCCTGACAATGGGAACAATTAACCAGTGGAATGGCTTGCCTCCAGAACTGAGGAGTTTTAAGAAGAGATTGGACAGCCATTTTTCCGGAATGGTATAGGGTCTCCTGACTATACCTGGTAGAAGTCCTCCAAGGTCCCTTCCCAGCTGTTATTCTGAATTCTGTATTCTACTATAAGCATTTGACCACATTCGCTAAGGCCAGCTTACAAATAAGCAGCCCTAAATTTATAAGAAATTACTTTTTTATAATGTTCTAAAAATCTTTTCCCCCTCAGCTTGAAGATACATGTTACCTGCATGGAAAGATGGGCATAATACAGGCAAAAATTGCCTCAAAAATGATCTAACATAGCGATTGCATCCTTCACTGTTGGATGTTTCTGAACAACAGTCCTTCAGAAATACCGTAAAAATTAGGCGGCTTTAACAAAAAAAACACATAACTTTCGCATGGACAGAACATAATACTCTATTTCAGAAGACAGATGCTTCACAAGTAACTCAAAGGATATCAATATTTACAAATGATTCGAGAAGTGGGTGCCTTCAAAGTCGATAACCTGTTTTTAGAAATTAATCAAACTGTCTTGTTTATACAGGTTTACATCTATTAAATGAATTTCTCAAACTGTGTAAGAAATAGCAAATGTATGCTTTTCCAGAGTCAGCTGTTTGACTAGATATGTTGATAAATCCTGCAAATAGCTTACTGACCTGATGATGCTGGTTTCGCTGACAAGCTCTCGTGGCATGTCTGCACCGAATCCTGGAAATCAGGGAGTTGCAAGGCTTCGGCTACATATTCAGCAGGATTATAATTAAAAAGCGCATCCCTAAAAAACACAAGAGACAATGAGCAGCGATTAATAAGCATTTTATTTCCTAAGAGCAAGTGTTATTTTATTATTCTTAACCATTCTGATACTTTTATCACAAAGAAAAACCTACGAACTTTGGGAAACATTTACTCAAGAGTGGCGATTCTACGGACTGCCAGAAAATGCATACATTTTTGCTCTCCCACTTCCTAGAACATCACTGACCAAACATTCCTGAGGTCAACTGGCCAGCAGGCCAGCCGACCTATCTATTTTCTTATTTGTCTGTCTGTTGTGCTTATATGGCCACCCAATTCAAACAATTTGATCTCTAAACAAAGGCCACAGATCTATTAAAAAAAATTTATTGCCCCTAATTTATAAATTGAATTTAAGATGCTATAAAAGGGAACAACTAGTTGAAATGGAGTTGTTTTTAAATTGTTGCTCACTTGCTGATACTTCCAAGTTCTATGTAGCTTTCTAGACTCAAAAACAACTATTCCCCACTCCCACTAAAAAGCAACTCAGCAACTAAGTTAACAAGTTCAACTATGAGAAGGGGCTTCGTGACTCCTATCTAAACTTAGTGTGGCTTTTCTCTTCTCTTCTTATCTTTTATAATATCAAGCTTAAAATCAACATTACAACATGATTATTAATATCTAATTTTTCTTTACGCTTGACAAGTAAAAAAGACACTTTTAAGCAATCTCAGATTTTCTGGGATTGCTTTTTAAGTGATAAATTTCTGAGCTTATTTTCTTGCGTACTGTATTTCAACTAATAATAGTGATTTATTAAACCTGTATATCATATTAGACATGAAATACAACATCCTGTATGGATTGCTTTGAGCATTCTGGAAATTATTCCGAACAATTCCTTCTACAACCAGCTGCTTATTTTCAAAACGGGGCACTTCTGATTCAGAAGAGGGCATCTGACGTTCAAATATTTTGCTTCAAAATGTTTTATGTATCCTTATGCATTTTATTTTATTTAGTAAGCACAATTTAAAACAAGTACCACTCTGGCATATTCTCCAAGGTTTATGAGATCAAAATATATTGATGTTTTGCCAAAAAGATACTTTTATTTTCTTAATATTAAAATAATGTCCAGTTGGTGAGGAAAAGAGTAGAAAGATTTTTTTAAAACTGCAGAAATTCTATGCTCGCTGTCAAAGAGGTGAAGTCTTTGGCTAAGACTGAATTCATACTATGAAGGCAAACTGAAATGGCTACCAACTTCTGCCATTCTCTTTTGGGTCTCAGCTGGTATTTGAGGAGGCATTCCCCTTGAGTCACAGGCACACTGAACTCAGCCTCTTCTTCCTGATGGGTAGACAGAAAAACATAAAAGCATGCTACCAAACCGGCTGAAACAGAGCATGTTCCCTGCTAGTAGTTCCATAACCAACATTTACTATTCTTATCCTCTTACCTTGCTTGGGTGGTGGTTTTTAAGCAATGGAAAGATCTTTGGATGTATGTAATTGAGCTGACTTTGAATTCTGTAGCTGTGAAGATGATGTATTGACTTGCAATTTTCGTTGAGTATCAAGTGTTGAGTACTTTCACCAAAGCTAGAGGGTAAGAAAAATCAGGCGTATTTTAAAACTTGATATTCTAAATAGGGTAAGGAAATTTTACTTTATATTGAGTTTCACCATCATTGTCTATCCAAGCAAAATAGAAGCTATTTACAGCCTAATGCCTTGACATCCTGTCTGTTTTTCTAGGTGCTTCTCATGATAGGTTTAGTACAATCAGAGGTCAGGTATATTATGAGGGCAATCTGGCTGCAATGTCTATCGCCCTACTAATGGTCAAGTAGTTATATTGCCTGTAGTCCCCTGCTGGATCTCTCACCTGTATTTTTCACCTGGATCTATGTAAACAAATGCAATGTGCCTATCACTCATAACATGAAGACGGGGCTTCCTCACCTTGTACGTCAATCTCCCATATAAGGTTTTAAAAATAGTGTCCACCACAGTGATAGAACAGTATCAGTATAAAAGAGTAATTGAGAAAAAGCATAAAATGGTTCTCGTCTGAGAAACACCCAGAAACTTTTATCATGCTTAATTCACTGGATTTCCAATCACAGATTTATATTAATCTGTAATGTGTTTGAATGTGAAATACATTAAAACAAATAAACCCAGATGCTGATATATTGCCATGACAGTGAATAAGTCAGAAGCTCCCTATTTTACAGACTGAGGTTCTCTTCTTTTAGATACAGACTTAACTTTTTCTGAACTCTGTTTATATTTGTAATATTGTTCTACGTTATAGGTTAAGTATTGTTGCAAATGTGTGGGAAGCACTTCAAAAATTGTTTAAGTGCCAAGTATTAAACAATGCTAATTATCATTCTAATGGTAAACAATTGTGAGTTGGTGAGTTAAATACTGGCATTATGTCAAAGTAAAGCAACAGAAAATCAATTCACGCTAGACACAAACCTTTCTAACCACTGCTTATACCGACTATCCTTCAGAACAGAATCTGGAGTGATATGAACAATTAAAGCCACGGAATTTTCTGGATTCTCTTGCTGATACCTGCAACAAAAGATTTGATATAAAAGCAGAAATTCTCAAGATGGCAGATTATGCTTCTAAAATATACTGTAACCACGTGTCAGGATAGTTAGTATCCTAGTATCTATAGGATCCAAGCATTAAGGCCTGGGCACATAAATTCCACCGGTGTCCAGAATTTAGCAAAAGATGCAGCCTTATATCTCAACATGCCAACCTAACTTTGATAGAGGAGAGTTCTACATTGGACCTAGAGATCAAAAATTCAATTCTGGCCTTAAATTACGGAATATTATAAATAAAACTATCAAACGTAGATAGTTTTTTGGCTGAAAAAATACAAGCTCATATTTGTACCAGAAGTATATCTCACTATTTTTAAATGTTTCAAACGACCGGTACTTCTTTAACCTACAACCACAATTGAGCCTCAAATTTCTGTTGCTGAGACAGTTCTTAAGTGAGTTTTGCCCCATTTTATGACCTTTCTTGCCACAGTTGTTAAGGGAATCATTTAACCGTTGTGAAGTTAGTAATCCAGTGGTTAAGTGAATCTGACTTTCCCATTGACTTTGCTTCTCAGGTCACAAAAGGTGACCATATGACCCCGGGACACTGCAACAATCATAAATATGAACCAGTTAGCTAGCATTCGAATTTTTATTGGGTGACAATGGGGATGCTGGACCAGTCTTAAGTGCGAAAAATGGCCATAAGTTACTTTTTTCACTGATATTGTAACATCAAATGGTCATTAAATGAATACTTGTAAGTCGAGGACTATCTGTATTTGTATGCCCATTGAAGGAATCAATTCTATATGCAGTACATATAATTTTCTCATTTACTAATACTTTGCCACATCTTATTGATCTAGTGTAAACGGACTGTTGACATGGATTGACAAGTATAAAAACAGACTCATATTTCCAAAATACATGCTGTTGTTGTTGTCGTTGTTAGTTTCGAAGTCATGTCTGACCTATCGCGACCCCATGGACAGAGTTCCTCCAGGCTTTCCTGTCTTCTACCATCCTCTGGAGTCCATTTAAGCTCAAGCCTTCTGCTTAGGTGACTCCATCCAGCCACCTCATTCTCTGTCGTCCCCTTCTTATTTTGCCCTCAATCTTTCCCAGCCAATGTTCCCTGTAATTTTTTTTCAGTGTGTGCGGAAAAATATAGTGTTTGAGCAGCACATTTTCATCCCTGAGCACCTGATTTTTTTTTAGCCATAATTGCCATCAGAGCAGATGTTGGGGAGGGGGGCAAGTAGGAAAAGGGTCCCCTCCCTCTCCCTCAGATTCCCAGGAAGGAAGGAAGGGAAGGGAAGGGAGGGGGAGGGAAAGGAAAGGAAATGGGAAAGAAGAAAAGGAAATGGAAAAGAAGGAAAGGAAAAAGGAAAGGAAAAGAGAAAGGAAAGGAAATGGGAAAGAAGAAAGGAAAGGATGAAGAAGGGAGGGAAAGGGAAGGGGGAAAAAAGGGAAAAGGAAATAAGGAAAGGGAAAGGAATGGAAAAGACAAAGGAAAGGAAATGGAAAAGAAGAAAAGGAAAAAGGAAAGGAAATGGGAAAGTAGAAAGGAAAGGATGAAGAAGGGAGGGAAAGGGAAGGGAAAAGAAAAAAGAAGGGAAAAGAGAAACAAAAGGGAAAGAGAAAGGAAAGGAGAAAGGAAAGGAAATGGCAAAGAAGGAAAAGGAAAGGAAAAAGGAAAGGAAATGGGAAAGAAGAAAGGAAAGTAAAAGAGAAAGGAAAAAGGAAAGGAAATGGCAAAGAAGGAAAGGAAAAAGGAAAGGAAAAGAGAAAGGAAAGGAAAAGAGAAAGGAAAGGAAAAGAGAAAGGAAAGGAGAAAGGAAAGGAGAAAGGAAAGGAGAAAGGAAAGGAGAAAGTAAAGGAGAAAGGAAAGGAGAAAGGAAGAAAATGGAAAAGAAGGAAAGGAAAAAGGAAAGGAAAAAGGAAAGGAAAGGAGAAATGAAAGAAAAAATGAAAAGCAAAGGAAGATAGAAGGACAGAAAGGGAAAAGAAAGAGTGGAATGGTACTGCTCAAAAGTCCAGTCTCAAGATCCCGTGGACCCCTTTGGCTCAGACAGCCCAATTCCACGCTGGTTCCCTCTCTCCCCAAAGCGAAGGGATCGCAGAAAGATTGCCCAGTCCAGAATGGGGCTTCAGACGATGCAATGCCTTAGAAACCCCGGATATGCAGAGAAAAGCAGGCTACAACCAGCGAATCACGTTTTCCCAGGAACCAATGAAGCCCCACAGGACCAATGGGAATTCTCCATTCTGCAACGTCATCGGTCACCGGGCAGAATCTTCCTTGATTTCACCAATCATGGAAGAGAGAGTTCGGTGCAGACAGAGAGAAGGGAGGGAGGGGGGATATTTTCACTCACATTTTAAGATATTAAAAAACACTGCGCGGCGTTTCCTTGTTATCTGTGCGGCCGCGCAGGCGCGCAGCTTAGAGGGAACAATGTTCCCAGCATTCCACTCTTCTCCACTTCCTTCTCATTAGGTGGCCAAAGTACTTGAGTTTCCTCTTCAGCATCTGGCCTTCTAAAGGGAAATCAGGGTTGATCTCCCCTAGGACTGACCAATTTGATTGCCTTGCAGTCCAAGGGACTCACAGGAGTCTTCTCCAGCATCATAGTTCAAAGGTCTCAATTCTTTGGCACTCAGCCTTTCTTATGGTCCAATTTTCACAGCCATACATTGCAACTGGGAAAACCACAGCCTTGACTATACGCACTTTTGTTGGCAGGGTGATGTCTCTGCTCTTTAGCCAAAAGACATGGTGACAAATAAAGACATTGCAAGAAAGCTGTTGTCCAGTGATTCCTTAATACAAAATATGAAAACGGTTAAGCTTTGCTTAATCATACCTTAGCAGTGTTCTGTTTTCACAGACTGCATCTATAAAACCTTCATGAGGGCACTCTAATACAATGAACACTATACTTGGCTCTGGTGGCGTACAAAGTTCTTCAGCCAAGATCTGTAATAAGATACACAGGTCAATGCACACCACCAATACACATATTCTATTAAAGTCTCTCACAATCCACATTTCAACAGGGAGGGGAACATTCCTGGGAAACATTTCCCATAATGACCAAGAAGCAGGGATCACAGGGCAGGAAGGGTTTTGTTGTTGTTGTTGCTTGTCAAACTGTTCCATCAAGTTCTATGAACATTTGAGCTCAGAAAGCTGTTCACCTCAACCCACAATGATGAACAGGTCGGACTTAAAGGTTTCCCTTTGAATAAGTAAGGAACTTCATATGCTTTTTCACATTACACAAATCAATAGTTTTATGGACTCAATTCATTTAAATATTCCCACTGATAGAAGCAAAGGCCAAACAATGTTAGGTGGTAATCTCTCTGCCCTAAAAAATAAACTAATAAAACAACAACCCACGGTTACAATCATAAGACAGGGATGCCCAGCTAATTTCACACGCAAAAAGTCCCAAAAGAAAGGACCCTTCAGAAAGTTCTACCTCTTTTCCTTCAAACACAATATTCTCCCCATTCTTCACAGCTGTTATTATGGGCGCAATTGCTGCATTGCCACTAAAACAAAACAAAAAAGTTAGCTAGTCTCTGAAGATTGATGACATTCCACATATAAATTGTTCACTGGAATTCCATACTTACATAGGCAAGCCAAGTTCCTTTGCTTTTAAAACTAAGAAGGTGCCTTTCTTTGGATGGACCTACAGACAAATATTGATTATTTCACCATGTATTCCTAGCAGTGTGTTCAGTCATCTCAAATGGTAAAGTTGACATTATATCATAAAATGCATTCATTTTCAACCCAACACTAACATTAGAAATACTAAAAGAGGACAGAAAGACATATCTGGTTGCTGCCAAACAAAAAGAAATGAAAAATCTTATTAGGAATGCAGAACACACTTGGTGAACTAAGCAATGTACACCTTTTCCCCCCTTTTTATGACCCTTTAATCCCTTTGTTTTGGGATGGGGGTGGGTGGGTTATGACTGAGTGGAGCTGAGTGTTCACTGGCCAGATGCCCTTCCTGAAACCTACATGGAGTTCGCAGCAGATATTTTCTCTCTGTGCCCTGATAGAGAAACATCTGCAGTTGCTTAGGATCGAACTCTCAACCTTCCGAGTGGGAGGTGAGCATCTTTACCTCTAGCCCATCGCACCACTCTAAGCATTGCTTCTCACCCTTTTGGCTAAGATCAAGTGTAAGCAATGCACATAAAAATAATAAATCATCTCATGAAGAAGACAGGTATAAGATCATCAAAAGCTGCAATTATAAATACAAATGTTAGGGAGAAGTCTACAAATCTAGAACATGCAATATGCACTTTTAACTCCTACCGTTTCTAATAGCTCTCTGACAATTTATTTCCATAATTTATATGAGAAACATCCAAGCACATGCAACACAGATGTAGTGAAATTGTAAAAATGCATGCTTAGAATGTTAGCATTTATTTCACCCAGCTTTTTTAATAAGCAAAGCACCTGGATCATATCTATTTCATATCAAGTGTTCCCCTAGCTCAGAATTTTTACAGCACGATACTGAACCTTAATACCATGACAGAATCCCCAATAGTGATTGAGGTACCCTCAATGTGGAGAAAAGCTCTTACCTTACAAACATACGCAACAACAAGAGATGGATCCCTTTCAAGTATTTGTCTCCTGCTGCCTTAAAAAAAAAACCACAACAGACAAATGCATCCTGTGTTTCAAAATCAAAATATACATAACATTCAAAATGTCTGCTTTTTACCAAAAGCAACAACACATCACGCCATAGCTTACACATTTGAGCAGACATGTATCAATTATACATACATGTGTGTATGTGTGTATGCACACGTACACACACACACACTTAATAATTTTATTTTACCCCTGAGAAAATCTAAGGTTCCTGAATTTCTATCCTATTTTTTAAAAGTGGGGGGGGGGGGGGTGTAATAATGCAGGGGAGGGAGGAAAATAATAGTGTCATCCTAAAACAATACCAAATGCCAGAAAAGTAGAGACACCCTCAACAATATTTAAGTATTTTGTGTAAACCAGCTTGGGCATTATAGACCCCAAAAAATCAAGATAAATATTAACTTACGTATATTAAGTTAATATGACAAAACATTCATAAAAACTTAATATTTTAAAAATATTAAGACATCGTTAAGGCATACATTCCTAAATTTATCCAGTTTCTATGGTAATTTCTTTTGTGAAATATAGATGGACACACTTTTAAACTTCATGCAGCAATTTAAATTATAATTGCTTATCTGGAAAATTTCCCCCTCCCCAACCATGAAAACATCCTGGTGGGTCCAATTTCATTAACAAAGAGTGAGGCTTCCTCACCTGTTTTATCAGGTGACTGTTTATTCATGTGAGAGGGCGATTCTGGCCTTGAGATACGTTTTTGATCATCCTCGTCTATTAGCGATTTAGAGTCTGGATGTATCCTTTGCTCACAGTCAGCTTTTGCTTGTTTCAGATAAATGGTGGAAAGAGAAAAGGGACAAGAATAATGTTAAAATATGTACATCTCTTTGTTTTGCAGACACTGACTACATTCATATATAATACAGAACTGTATTTCACTGATTTGGCCACAATTTCCTCTATTGACACAGCATTGTCCAAAAATGAGCCAAAAACATACAAATCATTTTTATGGTTTTGAATGATATATGAAATAAGGAAATTAAAAAAAAACTTCAATTTTCATAGTCTGTTCAGAACAGTTTTACACAGAATTCTCAATGGGCATGTTGGTAGCTACTGGAGAATATTATAAACAAACCTTTATTATTGTCATTCATGTAACGATAATTTGAAATATCAGGGTTTTTGTTCATCCCACCTAGCACCCATCGATATGTGATTATAAAAAACTGGAAGTGATCACAGTGTGATCATCTCCATTTGACACATAGTACTGGACTCAAGAAAAGCTAATATGCTATCTGTAAACTTTGAATTTGGTTAATGAAGTATTTACCCTGATATTCAACTGATCCCTGGAAAGACTAGATGGCTTCAGATTCTGGGACCTTCTGAATCCAGAGTGTTACCATCTTTGGTACTGGATGTGGTTGAACCCAAACAGACTTAGTGCACAAGATGGGAGTTATTTTGGACTCACAACTCCTGCCCAAAAAGCAGGTAGCTGTTGTGGCCAGTAGGGCCTTTACAGTCTCATGTAGCCCCCATTCCTGAACCAAGGGAACCTAACTTCAGTTATTCACACCCTAGACCCCTCCCAAATGGATTACTGCTGACACACTACATGGGGCTACTCTTGAAGACCATCCAGTAGCTTCAGCTGGCACAAAATGCTGTGGTTGGAGGAATCACGTGTGCTTCAGGAACTAAATATTTTACTCCTCTGCTTGAAAATAGCACTGGTTGCCACGATGCTTCCAGGTTCAATGCAAGGTGCCGGTTATGATTTTAAAGCCCTACATGGCATGGGACCAGATTACTTGAGGGACCCATCCCATCAGGTCTGGTAAAAGGGAAATGCTGCAGGACCAATTGGCCTGGGAGCTTCATTTGGCAGGACCCAGAAAGACAGCTTTTTCTGCCATGGTACCCGTCCCCTGGAATAGCATTTCCTTGAGGTGAGATTTGCCCCATCCCTGCTGGCCTTCTGAAAGACATTTAAAACTTGGATGTGCCATCAAGCTTGGGGATCCCATGGAAGTCTGCAGCCCCTTAAATGGCTGCATTGTGTGTAAGTTTAGACTGCACTACACTCTTTTTGTTATTGTGGATTTTTTTTTAACTATAATGATTAAGTATTTAAGTTGATTTTAATGGTTAAGTGTTGTGATTTAATTGTGTATGCTGCCCAGAGACACATGCAAGTAAGATGAGCAGCCGCATAAGTTCAATCAATCAATATTGATTTTAGTGTATATTGTACTCCCGTATAAAAGCCACCAACCATCAGAAAAAGAAAGTTATGAAACAATGGAATAAAGTTACGGTACAGCAAAATTTTCTACAACTAGGGCAGGCTCTCTGTCTCATAATCAACCACAAGTTCCTTATTGCTACTTCCCAATATTTCAGAATCAGAAATGACAGAATTGTTATGATGCTTAGATCTCTGTAGCACAGAATTTACTGTGTTCTACACACATCCTATTTAAAATTAGGATACCTTACTCACCTACCAGAGGGACCTGTTGTACTGTCATTGTTTCATCCTCATATTCTGGAGCCAAAAAAGACTGCACAACTAGTAACAACATAGATGGAAAATGAATGGTAAATTATTTGAGCTACTGCTTTACATATTTTTTTTACAAGAGACCCAAACATAATTACATCAAACGCGGTTTAAAATTCTTATGTTTCAAGCTTTAAGATGGCTTTGCTAGATGCGTTTTAAAGAAAAGATGTAGCCAGTAACCTTAAAACTTGGCAGCATGAAATCAAGAAAAACAAGCAAAGATGTAGAGCAATTCTCTTTTTTTGATCAGTCTGCCATACAGCCAGCATGCAAAACAGCAACTGTGAATTTGAAATACAATCTGAAAGATAGCACTTACCTATCTCCATTTCTTTCATTGAACCAGCAAATACTCTGATTGCTTCTAAATATTTTTGCTGAAATATACACAATAAGAACGACAACTATTATTTCCTAGGAAATTAGTAACATTGATTACTCTCACATATCTTGAGGTGATTATTATCACCTAATAGGATAAAACACTTTTTACGTTTTACTACACTTTTAAGCGTTCAAAATACGTCATACATGTGATCTCATTATTAGCCTTTCAACAATCCTGAAATATATTATAACACACAAGGGAGGGGTGCAGACAGGAAGAATAAGTTGTCTAACTTTAAAGCAATTCTTTTAGTTCACTGCAGCTGAGACTCAAACTTAGGCATTCCCAATTCTTAACTATTAGATTACATCAGGTCAGAATAGTGGATCTTATTTTGCCCCCTAAAATACCAATATCCAAGCAGCCTTAGAAAGTAATAACAAGTATCTTTAAAAAAAAGGAATACTCATCACAATTTAAGTGATAATTTTAAGGAGGAAAGTAATGTTTCTGAAAGTAAGGAAAGTAAGAAATCTGCATTTCTCTAGCAATTTATATAGTACAGAATGCAACCACTCTAATTTCCAGATAAAGAATATCGAGATTATTCTTCAGGTTAAATTGTAATGTACTGTCTTGTATAGCTTATAGGTGTGAGCAGTTCAGAAGCTGGGTATCAATTATAGAAATCTCAGTCCAGAACAGATAGCAACTACATTAACTATGGCTATGACGAGTAATTCCAAAGAGAGACTCCACACTTTATGCAAGAGGAGTATCTGTCTATTCTTAAAGTATTTCATTAAAATTCTGTAGAAACTTGGAAAAAAAGTGAATGTCTTAAGAATCCTAAGAATTCTATCAATTGTAAAAAGTCAACTTGAGTAGATGCATATTAACACAAGTAAAATCATATCACTTATTCTGGAAAAAAAAGCTGATGCATGCACTTCCCTATTACGTACTTAATTCTATGATGTTATTCTTAAAAGGTAACTGAGTAGGTAATCACTGCAAAAAAAGAGCATGGCACAACTCACCAGTTGTGGTGGTCCAGAAAGAATACATTTGGGAACTCTTGTTTCTTTTAAGGTAAGAATCATTCCTGGATGAAAGGATAAAGAGTGTGAATGTTACAATTCACTTTAGATAGAATTGCAGAAATTTTTTGGGGAAAAAAGAGTACTGCTAGACGAGCAACACAGAAAGAAAAGGATTATGCTTGACTGTATCATTTAGTGACAGCAATCCTTGCAGTTCCAATTGCCATCATTAACTGAATCCCATGGTTGTTCGATGAGATAACTTCCTGCTGATTTCACACAATCAAGGCCAGTGGAGAAGCCAGCAGGAAGTTTCAAAACCCAAGCCTACAAGGTGGTAAGTGGCTGCTCCCAGGAGGGGGAGGGAGCAAGGAGAAGCACAGAGGATGCTACCCAAAGGTGAAGGTGAAGGGATGCACTAGAGGCACCGTTGTTTGGAGAGAGACAGGGAGGATGTATGAGATACATTGATCAGGGAAAGTGTGCAGAGGTGCATAAAAGGCTGGTAGAAGGTTCCTTGGCAAGGGAGACTTACCCCAGTGACTTGAAATCTTTCCTGCTGGCTTCCCCATTGACATTCTGGAAGCAGCCACGGAAGGTTGGAAATGGCAATCACATAATCACAAGGTGTTTGGCAACTGGTTGTTAAATGCGACTGGACTGCCACGCATCTAGATCATGACCTTTGCGGTGTTGGGAAGGTTGCAATTTCAAAGACTACCTGATTGGCTCAGTGCCATCGTAACTTTGAATGGTCACTGACCAAATGGTTGTAGGTTGAGAACTACCTATAGTTTACAGTAGTTTATATTGATAAAACTAAACATATAGTTCATAGATATCAATATCTATTATTTTTAAACATGGTTCCCCTAGAGCTTAGATTGACTCTAACTTTACTGGACTTCAGGAAGGTTCTATATCCCCTTTTTAATTAACAAAAGCAAAAATCCCCCATTTTTAACCATTTTCCTCAAAAAGTCCATAAAAGATTTTCAATATTTACTATTTTACCCCTGTTCAAACAAGTCTAGTTTGTATTTTTTTTCCTTATAGGACTTTTGGTTGGTGTTTCTTTGGATAAAATTAACTTGGTGTTGAAGTACTGTTGTATAACTTGTTGATCTCTTTGCCATCTTCCTGACAGAGAAACTTTTTTTATCTTTACATACACTATATTGTCAAAAGTATTCGCTCACCCATCCACATAATCAGATTCAGTTGTGAGCGAATACTTTTGGCAATATAGTGTATTTTGTATTGCTTGTGTGCATTCTGTTCATTTCTGTATCTACATCTTCTTTTTCCCATTCCATAGATTGTGTTCAAACATTGGCAGCTCTTTACTTAATGCCTTCCCCAGGTTGTTCCAAAATGAATCTGATGAATTTCTTCGTCCCTTGTTCCAACTATGCCACATCTAGGTCCATTCATTTCTCTAGTTACTGTTTTCATCCTATTTTCTGCAAATTCCATTTTTCCCTCAATATGTTTAATTTCTCCAATTATTTGTACTGCAGATTCTTCTGATTTTCAAATCTTTTAACCAAGTTTTTCTTAACAAATTAATTCATGCAATTGTCACTGATTTTAGAATATTCTTTCCCAATTTCTCAAACACGTTTTGTAATATCCCTGGTATAATCCCCTTTCCTGGTAGTTGCTCTGTTAGTAATCCTCTCCCTTCTTTCACTGCATTCCTGATAATTGCTTTTTTAAAAATCTATATACTGAAAAGGGAAAGCAACAGGCAAAGAAGATAGCACAATTTGGAATATAGAATATATTTATATATAAAACTCACCAGACAAGCCACCAACATTTGCCCAATTCATTCTAGTGAGGAAGATATTGTCTAAATGAGCCACCTTTAACCTGCAATAAAGACAAAACTTTTAATGGAATTTACTAAAATATTTTACATTCTTCTGTCTATCATCACATCCAATATCATCCTCAATGCCTCTTTCACTGACTGATTCATTAATTAATTCATTCCATTTATAAGTTTTTTTCAGTTGTCCAAGGAACTTTAGGTGACACATTAAAACAAAAAATAAACCAAATTCAGTAATAAGTAACCACAAAACTCTGTGTTACTATTTTAGGAAATGAAAGCTCAGAGATCAAATTTCAAAATCAGCACAGGATTTATTCATTTTTATTTTAGTTATTTGCTTCATTTATATGCCACACATCTCATAGAAATGTGACTCTGGGTGGTGTACAATAAAGCCATAAAAACCATAATTACAAAATATTCTAAAATTAATTATTGTTACATTTCATATTGTTTATGAAAAAAATTACACCCATATCATGAAGACCTTTAAGGGTTAAAACAAAAAACCACCTTGAATTTAACTTGAAAGCAAACTAGTAGTTAATGAAGCTCATGGAACAGAGATGCAGGTGTGCCATTTTAAGGTCAATAAATCTGGCCACACCACTGCATTTTGCCCCAGCTCAACCTTCCAAATACTTTTCAAGGGCAGACCCATATACAGTGCATTACAATATTCCACAGGGAGGAGACCAAGGCATGAGTGATTATGAGCAGAGCCTCCTGATCTAGGAAGGAGCACCACCGATGCACAATTTAAAATTGTGCAAAAGTCCTCCAAGGCATAATTGCCACATATTCTTTAAGCAAGAGTCGCAAGTCCAAGAGGACTCTCAAGTTGTATACCAGTCTGACTAGGGCACAGCAATCCCATTCATATGAAAGATGGTTTAGTCCCCGAATGAGAAGGCTCCAAAACCCGAAGCCATTCAGTCTTTCCAGGATTCAGGGGAATCCTATTGTTCCCTATCCATATCGCTACAGCCTCCAGGAACAAAGATAGGCGATCAGTAGCATGCTTGATTTGCCAGGGGTAGAGATGTATAATCATCATCAGCGTACTGATGATATTTCACCCCATAGCAACAGATTAGCTTATCCAGATGTTTCATGTAGATATTGAACAGGAATAGAAATATGTCAGGTACTGATAATTTAATAGCTGCCAGCTGATGTAAGGTTGTAATCTGTAAGCTGATGCAATGAGGGGTGTGGGTGTGGGTTGCGCACGCGCGGGCACATAAGGGGGCGTTTCTCTCTCTCTCGTTGTATATCTCATTTTTCTCCTTGTGTCCATAGCTGAATGGTAAGGGATTGTATCTCCGTGTTAATTGTATAAAGGCTCTGTGTGTTGTATGCTGTGTTTTGCTCCTGGGTTTATCTCATAATACTAGTCACACTGCCAAAACTCTGGCAAAACAGCACTGAACTCTGCAGCATTCCAAAAAGTAGGAAACAAAGGCAGGATTCGTCCCCCACAATCACCACTAATTGGTACCGAACCATGAAGAGGGGAACCAGCACAATACTGTGTGCCCCTCGCCAATCTCTGGAGGTGGCCAGAATGATACTATGATTCATGGTATCAAAGGTTGCTAAGAACTCAAGCAGAGCAAGGAAGGATACCTAATTCCCATTCCACCCTCACTAGAGTTGATCCAAAAGCTGAATCCTGACTGAAAGGAATCAATAGAATCCACAGAGGATTGTCTAAAGCTACTGCACAACTATTTTCTCCACAATCATTCCCAAAAGCTGTTAGATACTGGGAGAAAATTGTTTTGCAGTGTTTTACAGGTTTGTAGAGATAGTCTTTGCTTAACAACCCTAACTGATACTAGAATTTCTGCTGATAAGCAAAATAGTCATCAGGTGAAATGTTTTGTGACTACACCACTTAATAATGGCAGTTCCAGTATTCCCAGTTGTGGTCATTAGATGAGGACTGTACTGTCATTAGTTTAGGACTTCATGCTTCTCCTGCCCTTGCCTTTGCTTCAACCCCTCCAACCTACTATCTCTCCCCATCTCTGGCCTTTTGGCCTCCCTGCACTCCACCACCTCACAAAAGCCTCACAAAGGGCCAGCAGGGGCCTCAGCTAGATACACCTTGTCACCAAGAGAGGAAGACGACACAAATGTCAGCTGGGGCAACAGGGGTAGGCAACAGCAGTACCGTGAGAGTTAAAGTGCATGCTGCAGTCATAAATTCAGTCAGGCTGCCAAGTACCTGAATTTTGATCATGTGACAGAGGGGGCATTGCAACAGTTATAGCTCTGAGGACTACTCAGAATAACAGAATTGGAAAGGACTTTTGGGGTCTTCTAGTCCAACCCCCAGCTCAGGCAGGAAATCCTGTATCATCTCAGACAAATGGTTATCCAATCTCTTCTTAAAAACTTCCAGTGTTGGAGCATTCACAACTTCTGGAGGCAAGTTGTTCCACTGATTCTAACTGTCAGGAAATTTCTCCTTAGTTCCAAGTTGCTTCTCTCCTTGATTAGTTTCCATTCGGTCATAACTACCATTTGTTCAGCACTCTGTTAACTTTGAATAGTTGCTGAATGAGCGTTCATTACCCAAGGACTAACTGTACTAGAAAAATTGTTATATATTCATGTAAGAGTTCTAGCCTTACAATTTTTAAATGGCAATTCTTGTTCTTTTTTATAACTTTATAAATCCTTACTGTTGAGGCTCAGCACTAGATCATGGTTGAGGGTTCAAAGTTGATTTGTAAATTAAGCATATAGCAATGTTTTAAATACTGCATGAATTTGTTCCCTGCCTATTAATGGCTACTCATTACTGCAATACAAAGGGTAAAACATTTGATGCATAATTATAAAGAATGAACTTAATATGCCTCTTTTCTCCCTGCCAACTAAATTTAGTCCTATATGCTTTCTGAGTTAAAGCATCAACTGGGGCACTTTTTTATTCTTCCACACATTGAAACAGCACTGACTACAATTCATAACAGCATTACTGGGATTTAATAACAGAAGCTGTAGGTGGTACCTGCAACCATATAATAATTCAAGGTGGCATTCCTATTTTCTATCCTATTTTGATCCCAGTTAATCACACCTTTGAGGCACTCCACTTTGTTCTCTTTCTCACTCCACTGTCTGTACTGCTCACATCAACGAATGATTTGAAGATATTTAATACACCTCAATATATTTACTCTATTTTTGGTTCACTTACTTGTGCTCTTGCATTAGGCGCTGTATTCCTTCTCCACAATTAAAAAGATATCTGAAACGGAAGAATAATTAGAATTATGATAATCTTACCTCTAATAGCACAATGAGAGCATCTGAAACCACTAAAATATAGTTGGCATAGGTTTAACAAGAATTGAAAGGGGTTGCTTTGTTTTATAAATCCATAGAAGAGAAAAAAGTGTTGTGCCATTTTAGGACTAGCATAGATTTCCCCCTGTAGTATATTAGGGACATACTCAGAGCTGTTAAAATGTTGGGAAGTCTCAACCGTATACCAACTTCTACTGTTCCTGAACAGGGTAAACAATTAAAAATATTAAAGAGAAGTGTAGGATACTTATGCTTGATTTTTCTCGGCAATATTCATCTTCTTAGAAAGACTCTATCTAGTAATAATGGGATTATGGTTCAAATGAACAAAGACTTAATTAGAAGTGACACCAAATACATATTGGTGAAAACATATTTAAAGCTGCTGTATATTTAGGGAAGGAAAGTGCATTTGGTAAAGAAAACATAACATAGCTATCTCTTGAATTCTCTTCAAAACGTATTTGAGAAAAAAGAAGCAAGCATTAGCACTTTTGTTAAAGTTAGCCAGTTCTGGAAGAGAGAAAGAGGAGAGTGAACAAGGAAGAATAATTAGTAGGTGCTCCTACCCATTCTCCTCTTTTACCAGCTCAGGAACTAAAGCAAAGAATACTGCCTTGCTAGAGAGAAAACATCAGTGTATGACTTCTTAGGGTATTTTCTTCTGTCTTTATATAAGATATAAAGATACAAACTTAGTTATCAAAGAAGCAGCCATTTCATCCTCTCCGAATGAACAGATGGTGAGAACAGGAGCAAACTAGTCCAGTCATCACATCATTCAAAGGAAAGATGAGGAAGCACTTATGTTTATCCTTGAAAAAATCAGCCAACCTGTACTCACTCTCTTTGGGTGGCTAAGGTCTAAATCCTCCAACCACATCATCCAAGCTTTTATGTCTAAGAGAGGACCAGAATCCACAATATTTTACTTTCTAGTTCAGGAACATTACCATTATATCAAACTGGCTCTATCATAAACAAAATAATAAGAGCAAGTAAAAGGAAACTCAACAGCTTCTATAACAACTTTCTCTTTCACTATTATTTATTTCTTTCTTTGCACTTCTAGACCGCCCCCTCTCCCAAAAGGGACTCGGGGCGGTGTACAGTCCACACAGCAAATACATCATCCTCAGTAAAATTCATTAAATAGATAAACAGATGAATAAATAAATAAATATTTCACTAGGAAATATACTAAGTGTCTGAATGTTCGCATTGCTTAGAAAGAGTGTTAAGTAAGATGAATTGTCTTTTCTCTATGTACAGGCCTACACACTAGCTCACATTTGGGGAAGCTTTCTAGGGAAAAAAGGAAAATATGATTGTTCTTTACTAATTGAGGGTATCTTTTTCCCGACAAGCTGCTTTTCCTTCAACATAAAGCAGGAGATCTTGAGTTCAACTCCCCATTAGCCAAGAAAGCCAGCTGGGTGACCTTGCACCAATCACTCCCTTTCAGTTCAACTCACCTCAAAGGGTGGTGGTTGTTGTGGGGAAAATAAGAAGGCAAAGGTGTGTTGGATATGTTCACCACCTTGAGTTTTTTGCAAAAATAATAAAGGTGGGATACAAATAAATACATAAAATAATATGGTGTTATAGTTTTTCAAAGATACATTTAATGCCAACCGGGTTTTCTTCCATCATTTAAAGAACGCTAGTCTCACACACATGCACAAGGATATGCTTCCTAGCAAAAAGATAGTAAGTTCTTCAGATTATTACACCATCATTAACAGAATGGAGGGCAATGCATTAGTCCTCGACTTACGACCACAATTGAGCCCAAAATTTCTGTTGTTAAGTGAGACATTTGTCAAGTGAATTTTGCCTCATTTTCTTGCCACAATTGTTAAGTAAATCATTGCACTTGATAAGTTGCTAACTAATTAAGTGAATCTGGTTACCCCCATTGACTTTGCTTGTCAGGTCCCAAAAAGTGATCACATGACTCTTGAACACTGCAATGGTCATGAATATGAACCAGTTGCCAAGCGTCTGAATTTTGATCACAGGATCGTGTGGAGATGCTGCAAAGGTCGTAACTCTGAGAAACGGTCATTAAAGTCACTTTTTATCAGTGCCGCTGTAACTTTGAACGGTCCCTGAACGAGCTGCTGTAAGTCGAGGATCATGTGTACTGCAGCGAACAGAAAGGAGGAAATTTCGACTCGTGCGACGCCCCTTGCACGTGTCCCAAGGGAACCGGGAAGGAAGGAAGGAAGGGCGAGCATCAGGCAGAGACTAACCGGTTGTACTCGGAGAAGACGTAGACCGCCGCTCCCATGTCTCGCGATCCTCCCGCCACCACCTGCAGGTAAACGGTGTTGGGGCCCTTGCGGTCGATGGCCCCGTGGCGCTTCTCCCGCGTGCGAAGGTGCCGCAGCGGGTCCTTGGGGGGACGCTGAGGACGGGCTCCCCCTCCGGACATGGCTCTGGCCGTCACTCCCAGCAGATGCCTCCACATGTAGCTGAGAGAAGGGCGCCGCATCCAGCCCGGAGACCGGCACGCGCTTCCTTGCCAATCTCCCCACGTGACTGAGGCCGGGACCAATCCTATTTTAGAGCGAAGCGCTCTCTCTCCTCTCCCCACCCCCGGCCGCCAATCACAGGACAGAAACTGATCATAGAGCGTTAGTAGTTGAGGTGAGCTTTCCGGTTTCATTTCTACGTTCCCAGCGTGTGTGTTGTACGACCATAGAGACGGCAAAGCATTTCAGAGAGGCGGCTCGTTTTCGTGCGTCTCTTCAGAACAGGGGTCCCCTAACTTGGCACCTTTAAGACTTGTGGACTTCAACTTCGAAGCTATGCTGGCAGGGGAATTCTGGGAGTTGGAGTCCACAAGTCTTAAAGGTGCCAAGTTTAGGGACTCCTGTCTTAAATAATGCGCAGCGTCCGAATTAAGATGTGGTGGCTCCAGCTTGCGAAACCCATTTACTAAATTGGGGAGACCACTGACTTTTCCTCGAGTTCAGCTAATCAGTTACAGCCCTTGTTGTCTTCTAGCCCGAGCAGTGCTTCACACTGACGTGTAAAACCGTGGTAAAATTGTCTACTCATCTGTTGCAACCGCAGTGGAAACCGTAGCACATGGTCGTTCGTCCCCAAAAGAAACGAAGAATAGGAACGAGCTATTAGAGCTTATGTTTCCAAGCGAAACCCTAGAAAGTATACCGAAAAATCTATTCCAGTAGAGTGGATTGCATAGACTGAGGAATTCACCAATCTCTTTTGCAACAAATAAAGACTGAAGTTGATTGTTACTAAAGTTTGGATGGGACAGTTCATTTAAGTCTGTAGAGCTCCACAGAACAAATTCATGGAATATGATTGTCCGGAAAGTCCAGATTCCAAAACTTTGACTAACATCTGCAAAGGAAGTAATTATTGAGCCTTTAACAAACTGCACTTTTAGAGCTAATTATGTGATCACTGAAGCAAAAACATCAAAAGAGCAAGAGAATGATTTGGCAACCCCATGTTAAATTCAGTAACCATGCTCATTTGGAGTGCAATTGAACTTAAGTATAAGGGAGGCAAAATCTACTGGTACTACTATTACTCTGAGAAATATATTGAAGACTACTACTACTACGTACTACTACTACTCATCTGAGAAATAGTGAAGAACATTGTATTTCAGTGAATGCCAGAACATAAAAAGGCATTCAAATAAAAATTATGTAACAAATATTGATTTAAGGGTATTTTGCTGCATCTAAATCAGGTGGCTTATCGTTAAACACCAAAAGATGAATTAAAGGTAGATCTATTACGTCCTTAGGCTTTCAGTATTGCAGAACAAAATTATACTCATAGAAAGCAACTATTGGATACAGTTTGTGCTTTGTTATTTAAATTTCTATCAGTACATATTGGAAGAGCAGCGAGGGTACAGAAGGAGTGCAAATTGCTGAAAGCGATTTTTAAAAAGCCAACTAAGTTAATACACAGACATAAAGGTAGTTTCCCCTGTCCAGTTGTTTCCAACTCCAGGGGGCGGTACTCATCTTGTTTCTTAGTCGAAGGAGCCACATACAAAGATATTTCCGTGGTCATGTAGCCAGCATGACTATACACCAAGATGCATGGAACGCTGTTACCTTTCCACTGAAGTCGTACCTATTTATCTACTCGCATTTGCCTGCTTTCGAACTGCTACGTAGGGAGGAGCTGGGGCGAGCAACAGCTCATCCTGTCATATGGCACTCAGGTCTCAAAACTGGGCTGTCAGCTTTCCAGCTGACAAACTCACTGTCTTTAACCACTGAGCTATTGTGCTACCAGTATGTCTAAAAACATAGTCAAATGAAAGCTGTAAAAATTATACTTAGAGGTGAGATGCAGCAGATAAATTGTAACTAAATCTTCCATCAGTTAAATCAAGTCTGGTGGAAGAGCAATGTGTTCAAGATGAACTGGTTACATCAATATATAAAGAGTGAGTACATGCACTAAGGACTTTGTGACTTGGCCAAATATGCAATCAGATTCTGAACAAAGGGCAAAGGGCATAGTTGTTAAGTGAATCACTATTAGTAACACAATTGTTAAGTGAATCTGGTTTTCCCATTGACTTCGTTGTCACAAGGTTGCAAAAGTTGAACACATGACACTGCAACCTGGGACACTGCAATAATCATAAATGCATGCCAGATCACATGGGCATGGGCATGCTACAAAGGTCATAAGTGTGAAAAGCTGTCATAAGTCACCTTTTCAGTGTAACTTTGAGCAGTCACTAAACAAATGGTTGTAAGTAGAAGACTACTTGTATTTTAAGGACAGTATATCTGTAGAGGCAGATATTATTAAAATTAATTTCTGGGCCATTGTTCAAAAATATCTAAATCTAGCCAAAGTTAAAATATTTTGCTTCATTTTGTAATTGTGAATTTGACTGCTCTCCCCTAATTATAAATTCCCTTTTTTGTACATTTTTAAAGTCTTAACTTACTATTTTGTAAGAATTTTTTAAAGCATTTTTCATTGGAACTTCTTCAGAATTCTTTCAATATCTTATTTCAATTTTACCTAGACTTTTAGTTCATTTGTCACTTCTAAAATCAAACTTTTCGATCACCTTTTGCTGTTTACTCTGGGGGGAAACCCTTTTAAGTCCTTAAATTAATATTTAAAACTTCTTTCACTAAGGATTGAAGGAAACTCGCCCACTGCTGTAACACTTGTCAATCCAAAGGTTCCTAAATAGCTAAAAATGTTTGCGTCTATCATTACTTCAGCAAAATATTTTTGTAGCATTTTTTTAGCATTTATAATAAATGTCCATTATAATACTTTAGAATAATCTTTAAGGATTATCAAGAGATTTAGCTCTTGCTTTTAACTTTTTACTAATTCTTTTTTCTTTAAGTTTGCTGAAGTCAAAAGAATCCATGTTGGACTTTTTTGGTAAATGTTCAGCTATTTGCATAATAAAGATTACTCTTACCAAACTATTCCATATTGTAATAAAAATTTTTAAAGGGAACATTAGGGTTTTTTAAAGTTACAAACCATTAAGGTAGAATTCTCCATGATAATGTCCAGAAATTCACAATATTATAATCACAAATATTAGATTAAAATGTTGAAAAGAATTGGAGAGATAAGTCTGGCTTCTTAATGCCTACAACATACAAGTGGGTACAATTTGAATTATTCTAGGTTGTGTAATGTTTATCGAAATAATGTAATAAAATGGATCACGGTGAATTTATAACACCAAACAGGAAAAAAAAAAGTGAAATGCACAGGAATATATTTTATTTGAACAATTACAAAGGATGACAAATAGCAACCTCTTCTTTAAACTCAGAAAACTAGTGATATTGTTATGCAAAATGAGAAAGCAGGGAATCACAAAGACAATTGGAATTTAAAAAAATTAGTGTAATATTTTTTCCATAATGTAAAGCCAAATAATGTTAATTCAAGGCATCAAAAACATTCCAAGGGTCTGTATGAGCATACATTCTATTAATGATGTCTCTCTACCAGTACCTACCTGGAAATTTAGAATGGACAGCCACCTAAAAAGCAACATCTGAAAGAGCAAAACTCATATTTTAATTGTTTGCCATAGGCATATATATTCTGCAGTACATTAAATACAATCTTTTGGTATGATTTCTAAAAAATAATGTTTTTTTCATATGTATCCTTTCATCCAGAACCATATATTATTTTGTTTTCAAATGTTTAAGGGTTTCTGGATCCATTTACTACTCTCTAGAAAACTCTTCGTCAGCACTTCACAATTGTTATAAATCATGTTGGGTATTTCCAGTATACTTTTTCAAGTATTAGATATACTGATTCAGCATTCCTGCTGCTGCACACTAGAAACAAGCGGTAGCAGATTCATGCTAAGGGAAATTATTAATGCAGTAATAAAACTTTTCCTTCTCTTTCTAATCTCCCCTGTTAAACAATCCATACCAAGGAAGCTGATGCTGGACACATAATTATAGCTAAAATTAATTCTCTAATTAACCGCCCAGAAAAGTAAGCCTTTGCCTGCCTAAGGTAGAAGCAACATACTTTTACTAAAAGATTCAATAGAATTAATATACTATCACAATCTGGATTAGAATTATTTTGCTACTTAGTTAGACTTTATGCTATAAGTGACAGATAAAATCAACAAATGATTTTTTTTCCAGCAGGAAAAATTTATATCTGATAGGGGGGATGGAAAATAACCATATATTTTAGCTCAGCAGTAGTGAATCAAAAACACCCTCTGGAAAAATAGTATTATGAGCCTAACTGGTAGCAAGATACTACAGTCAACCAAAGTATTAAAATGGGGGAAGATATGCATATATGTGGAAGGAGAAGGTCAATCAAGTATTGATTCCTTCCTCATAATCTAAGGTCTAAACCTATCATATTCATTTTAAGTAGTATTTAGCATTTTATCAGCGCAAAAATTGCTTCATTTTTAATCAATACTCAAAGCAGTTCAAAACAAGCCGCAAAAATCACTGACAGCCTATTTTAACCTCAGCCTTGCATACAATCCCAAAATTTATTAGCCAAAGCAACAAAGGCTGGCTGGAATTTCTGGGGCCTAGAATGCCAGCCTAGTTCAATGACTTCAAAGAGAAATAATTCCACCAACCAGCCATAAGAAAGTAACTCTGAAATGGATACAGCTGCCTATAAATAAACTTAATCCATGAATGTACATTGTACAATACAAGATTAGGTCAAGGTTTTTTGGTAGTTAGGAACATACACCAGCTGGAGCCCTATTGAAGGAAGTCAAACCACATCATCATGCAAACTGTAGTGTCCTTAGAAGATTCAGGCAGAGTCCTGAATTTTGACATCCAGAGCCATGCTTAATAACACTCACGGTAGAAAGAACAAAAGTCATCTAGGCAGCATCCTATGTATTCCAATTTCAGCTCAGTACATGCATCTAACGTAAATGCAGCTGTAATGATAATACTGAAATACAAGTAATATTATAAATACTGAGAGTAATTGTAGTTTCATAGCAAATAAGAAAATCCCCAATATATTCATATGTACCATACTATGAAAAAAAGATAACTAAGACCTCCGATTGTGTCTTTATCATTATTGTTGATTTTGTTCCCCTTCCACCTTGCTGGCAAAACATGTATCTAAACTATTGTTTCGCTACTGCAACCTACTAAATCAATTCAATGGTGTCATCTTAACAGCAAAAAGGCTTTCATGCAAATCTTGGATTATTTCTGCCTTAGACAGCTCTTTAATAAAACTGTAGTTACCAGGATACCAAGCGAGTGGAATATAGTAATTAAGATGTTGGAGTGGGATGAGGAAATTTACCCATGGACACTCACTGGGTGACTTCCAGGTGATCATTATCTTTCTCTCTCTGTCTCTCTCCTGGGTAAAAATTGGAAGCAGAGCTACGTGTACCACCTGGGGCTCCTAGATGAAAGACTGGGTATAA
This sequence comes from Natrix helvetica, assembly GCF_964273705.1. NCBI lineage: Eukaryota > Metazoa > Chordata > Lepidosauria > Squamata > Natricidae > Natrix > Natrix helvetica. The sequence continues at coordinate 257,888,232 of NC_138548.1, forward strand.
CTCTTAATAAATTAAGTATCACAGATCACTGCAGCTGAAAACCTATGTATTTTTCCAAACAGAGATAATACAATTTCACAATAAATCATTTCACCAGGTTTTTCATAATATTTATAGATGACCCTCTGTAGCCTCCACCAAAATGATTCCAATGGTTCATGTAGTGAAATAGTTGGTAAAGCTTGAGCCGTTTATCAAAGCCTGGTACTTTGGGGATTTTACCATGGTAAGCAGAATAAAATGAACCACTGAAACCACCAAACATCCCAGCAATTGCCAACTCATACTCAGAGTGACCATAGAAAGAGGCAGGATCAAAGATAATAGGCCCAGAATCATCTTCAGCTACATTTCCTCCCCACAGATCCCCATGTAAGAGAGCAGGAATTATTTTCAGGTCACCAAACAAACTGGGTATCTTCACCTAGAAAAGAAAGAGAAACAAACAATAAGCTTGGCTGGAGGAAATAATCTGTTATCTAAATAGTCATTTAACATTTACAGTACCTGGGGGCGGGGGGGGGGGGCACTAGCCATGATAATTGCAGTACTCCTAATTGTACCATTAAAAAAGCACATTAGTTTTACTGTTTGTATTGAATTTTCTTTGACAAAACAATGGATATAGCATCAAGAACAGATAAAAGAGTTTAAAAATCAAAGGGGAACTGCCCTTAAAACTTGGTAAATAAGGTAGAGAATTGCACACCAAAGTCCTGCTCCAGAATCACTAAGTATAAATAGACTTGGATTGCATTCACATAGCATGCTATAATCTTCAAACCAGGGTTTATTAAATTTCAATCAGCTAAGTTCACACAATTATGATTTGCAACCCAGACTAGGCATGTTCACAAAACATGCTAAGATCCAAACAACCAACTAGAATTTCTGACTTTTCATGTGAGTGACTCTTGTCTGTATGTCACTTAAAATGGTAGGAGAACTTGAATTTTTAAATTTAATATGTATAAAAGACTTAACATTTAAGTCACAGCAAGAACACTGTAGGGCCAAACATTTTCTTTCTTATTTATATAATATTATTAATGCAGTAGCAGCTTTTTATTGGTTTACTACAAAATTCTTACACACACACACACACACACACTGTATTTTTCGGAGTATAAGACGCACCAAGGTTTTGTAGAGGCAAATTTTTAAAAAAGTAGGTAGGTAGATAGAGGGATAGAGAGGGAGAGAAAGAGAGAAATACAGTAGGTAAGTAGAGAGAGGGGGGGAGAGAGAGAGTTGGTAGGTAGGTAGGTAGATAGAGAGAGAGAGAAATAGGGAGAGAGAGAGAAATAGAGAGAGAGAGAGAGAAATACAGTAGGTAGGAAGAGAGAGAGTAGGTAGATAGGTAGGTAGGTAGGTAGGTAGGTGGATAGAGATAGAGAAAGAGAGAGAGAAATACAGCAGATACGTAGGGGGGGAGAGAGTAGGTTGGTAGGTAGGTAGGTAGGTAGGTAGGTAGGGGGAGAGAGAGAGAGAAATACAGTAGGTAGTTAGGGAGAGAGAGAGTAGGTAGGTAGATAGAGGGATAGAGAGAGAGAAATACAGTAGGTAGGTAGGGAGAGAGTGTGTAGATAGGTAGGTAGATGTTTCCAAATGTATTTCTCCATGTGCTGGAGAAGGAAATCGCTGACAATCTGCAGCACCTAAGACTTTGTTTCTGCTGGCATAGCACTTGATCAATGCAATTCTCATCAGCCACTCTAACTAAAGAGCTTTCCAAAAGGAAAAAGAAAAGTTTTTGCACTCTGCAAACCTCACAAAAGTGGCCCGTTTTTCATGAAAATGGGTCTGTTTTTTGTCAAAATAATTGCATGCACAGCCTTATGGAGGCTTATAGAGGGCTGCTGGGGGCTGGGGGGGGGCAAGAAACGGCCTGTTTTTTGCTCATTTCTGCCCTTCCTAGGAAGGGAGCTCTCTGAAAGCTTCCATAAGGGTATGTACAGCGAATTTTGGTGAAGGGGGAGGGGCTTCGGAGGCAAAAATGCTGTATTCAATGTATAAGACGCGCCCAGATTTTCAGCCTCTTTTTTGAGGGAAAAAAGGTGCGTCTTATACTCCGAAAAATACGGTATGTTTTAAAGATTAACAGAGTTGGAAAGGACCTTGTAGATCATCTAGTCCAACTCGCCACCCATATGTATGTCATGTACATGTGTGCATAGATACTATACATACATATGATTAAAAAATGAAATAAATATATGTGAATTATTTATCCACTGACTGTAATAAAAAACAGTATTACTAAAGTGAAAATGCAGAATTTCAAGAATATAAATGGAATATGGTAATGAATGGAATAAGCAAGAATCTTTATAAAACAAGTCACATAGAATTCCACAGAAGTTGCTCTTAACTGGATTCTATAGACTGTGTTATGAATGTGCTGCCCTGCAATAAAAAGCTCGGTAAGAATCCACAAGTGGCATCTATACCAGTTTGACCCACTGAAATGGTTCATAATAGATTTAAGAGACTACCGTATTTTTCAGAGTATAAGACGGCACCCTTTTCCCTCAAAAAAGACGCTGAAAATCTGGGTGTGTCATATACACTGAATACAGGATTTTTGACCTCCCAAAACCCTGCCCCCATCACCAAAATGGCTGTGCATAGCTTGTAGGAGGCTTTCAGATAGCTCTTGGGGGCTGGGGAGGGCGGAAATGAGCAAAAAACGGCCTGTGTCCCGTCCCCCCCCGCCCCCAGCAGCACTCTATAAACTTCTTAAAGGCTTTACATGCCCTTTTTTTCATTTTCATGAAAATCAGGCTGTTTTTTGCTCATTTGGGGGGGAACCCCCCCAGGAGCACTCTACAAGCCTCCTAAGGGCTATTCATGCTCTTTATTTAAAAAAAGAACACAGGGCCTTTTTTGGGAAAAACAAGCCGTTTTGGGGAGGTTTGCAGAATGCAAAAGCTTTTTTTAAAATTTTCCTCTTCAAAACTTTGCTGCGTCTTATACTCCAGTGCGTCTTATACTCCGAAAAATGCAGTAAATCTTGAAGTGGTTTTCATGTTTCACTTCTTATAAGTTTAAGATAACTGATAGGTAAAGGAGCTCTCATTAATCAGTTTGAGTAGAAGACCCATTGCTTCACACCAGTAGAGTAGCATGGAAATTACATTGCTTTGCAAATAATTTCAAATTACATTGCTTTGCAAGTATAATGAGGATGTCATTTTGAATTTCCATAGAGATCACTACCTGGAGTTGAGCCCAAAGCTCTCTTGCTTCTCTGTCTCCTGAATTCTTCTCAATCAAATCCATCTGAGGCTGAATTCGTTGCCTAACAAAGAAATTTACCCAGTCTTGTTGCCAGTCATTAATCTGCAAATAAAGGTTTTTGTTGTTGTCTTTGCTATGCTTGTCCATCAAATGAACATAATCATTTCCACTACATTGTGTATTTTAATCACATTTTTGCAAGGTTTATACATTTGTAGCATTTGTAATACTAATCAATGAATATGAATCTATCTCCCCAATTTGAGTACGTTTTTGGGAATAAATTTCAAGAAGAAATCATTTCTTCTCCTACATACCATGCCAGTAATTCCTAATATTTTAAACAATCATTTCCTAAGATTTTGGATTGTTGCCATTGAGCTGCATTGGTAAGTAACATTTTAAGTAACATCTAAACTTGGCTAATTTCAAGAAGATGATCAGCTCTATGCCAAAATACTGTTTTTAGAGAAAATCCTGGCACGGTAGCATCACTTTGAAATCACGTTTTGGACTCTACTGCTTATTGCTACCATCATCCGCTTAATTGCAAAGTACATCTATTTTTCAAGGAAGCAGCAGCAATGACATCTGTCCTTCCACTCCCACAAAATGAGGATCAGACAATATATTGATGATACTAATTCTGTATTGGATTCTTTATATCAAATCGTACTTCTCTAAATCATCTCTTAAATTATTCATTCACACACAAAATATGCACTGCTTCTAAGTGGGCAGGGCACAGTAGCATACCTGTCAGTACATCTTTCAAAAAAAAAATTCTACATTTCTTTTCTGTGCTCACATAGCCAATCATGTTGAGAAGCGATGCTGGAAAAAGCGTGGGTGAATGTTCAGCACCTCCCCAACTCAAACATATTTTCCTAGCATCACAGAACTACCATGTGCACCTAAGAAAAAATAGCTTTTTAAAAGTTTCACAAATGTGCTGTGTAGACCCATACCATTCAGAAGCACTTTTTCTTGTTTGGAATAAAAGTGCCACACCTTCCTAAAATGTACATATTTTAGTGCTATGCATCACTTTAAATAGGTGCTCAAGTGTAAGTGAGGGTGTGAACACTGCTCTTCTCTGCAACTCTTTGAACCAAATATTCCCTTTTCACGTTTATGCAGCAGCTGCAGAAGTAGTCACAGAATCATTGAAAAAGGCAGGGCTGCTTTAACGATTTGCAAAGAAATAAGTATGTCTGAAGAGTAACACAAGATTTTACAAAGCATAAAACAATGAAAGCCTACCTGTGGAAGATAACCACAACAAGTGACAGTATGAAACCCAAACTCTTCCACAAACTGAGTATCCATCTGACATTTACCTTGAATGGAAAAAAAGATATACTGGTAGTTTACTGCTACAATAGATAAGTACCCTGAACACTGGATTATTTTGCTCTTCTAAATGAATCTAAATCTTCTAAATGGATGCAGGAATAACTGAGATTATATATGTGAGTTCAGGCTACATATTTTTGTATTTCAAGAATTATATAAATATTGCTCTTCAATTTCCATCATTCATTTTAACAATGAAATAAGATATCCAATATTGAGGAATACTGAACATTGAAAAGATGGCTCTTATGAAAATCCTATTGACAAAGAACAACCTTGTTGCTATTGACCATCTTTCTATTCAAATAAGAGGAATTTTCTAGGGCTACACAAGCAGGTTTTGTAGGAGGTAAAGGAAAGCTGTTAGAAGCATTAACGATTTGACATACAATAAATTTCTGGGTCTTAGAAATTCTCAAAACAGCAAAACCATTTACCAATAGTGCTTGCATCTTTCTTCAATTTTTCTCCAAGCTTTTGATTATGAAGATGAAGATCAGCCAGCTGAATCCCAAGTTTTTCTGCATGTCTAAAAGGTCAAAACAAATTATTCTTATTAGCAAGTGTCAAATTAACAACTGAACAAAAATTTGGCTTTGGCTGAAATGACAATGGGTATTGTTAATAACCTGCTTGTTGGATCTTACACTGAGGATTTGTATCTTAATCTGACCACAGTATTGCTTCAAACTTTGATTATAATACTGTTAGTAGTTTTCAATATTTTTAATAAAATGTGATATATTTTGATTTTTAAAAACAGGGCACTCAAACTAGTAATATTATTTTATGAATTTACTACCAATATTTTCTCTACTATGTAAAAGCTTTAAAAATGCTGATATAACCTGGGTACAGACCACCCCATATATTCTAGTTCCTTAATATTGCTCTCTTTTAGGTCAGATTTCACAAACTTCAATGGATCAACTCTAGCTATCAGTGACTCAGTGCTGCTGGCCTTCCAATCAGAGAACTGCCAAAGCTCAGGCTATATGACTTCAGCAGTCACACTTCTCTGCCTCTTATTTATTCTAATATGAAAACCTCCTGAGAATCTAGCACATGTCCAATATTTGGTTACTTTTCATTTAACTACTGAACTGAGGCTGTATACAGTACTCCCAAGTTTAACTTAGCCTTGGTTTAACCAATTAACCCAATGTTGTTTGTTTCCACAATGAACTGTAATTTTACAGAGATAGATCTGTCTCAAGGTAAACTAAATTGTAGGAGTCTAATCTGTGACTCACAGAGTCATACAAGCACAGTCTAAAACTGATTTAGTACTATCTCATTTTTAAAATATCACACATTTTTGTCCTCATAACTTTACCTATTGAGGCTTCTCATGTCCAAGTGTTCCATCACAAATAAAGCACCACCTTCTGGCAAATCAATAACTTTGATAGGTTTAGGAACTTTCACAGTCTGTGTTTCCAGAATAGCAGCTAAACTTGCCATTTCTCCATCAAACATTCTTCTGGCCTATCAAATATAAGAAAACATTATTAAAATATTTTTCCTGTATTGAATAGTAACCATTTTCAATGATCTACATTAAAAAAAATAACAGTAACTTCCTCACAAATTACTTATTTTATTCAGAACAAATAAAAATGCCATCCTTGTTCAGTGTATGAGACTTCAGGTGAAAAAATAATCCAAAAGCTACAAAAAAGTAGACAATCCTTTAAAAAAAGGGATGACATATTTACTAATGATGATCCTGCAGGTTTTAAACATGCTCTCCTTCACATCTTCAAAGCTTAAATTTCGCATAATGTTATTTCATTCATGCAACCAGACCTTTTATTTTTTGTTATATTATTTCATTTTATATGCTAATCTACAAGTGTAGGAACTTCATTAAATTATTCCCCAATAATTCACTTTTATTAAGTGCTATCATGATCAGATTTTACTCAATAGATGATACACAGTAGGGAGACCTACTATATTCCCAATTCCTCAGGACTACCAGGCAAGAATGTGTTCTACTCACATTCTATTCCTTCCCCTATAAGCCAAAAGAAAATATATTTTAAATTTAAGAGGATCCCTTACAAAAGCAAAAGTGGACAAAATAAACACAGACAAAAGTTGTATAATGCCTTGAAAATCTTAGGAGGGCAGCTTCAACGAAAAATACAGCTAGAGATTCCTTCCCCATCTTACTAATGGTGCAAGAATTATACTTGTATATTTACTTGTATACTTGTAGTATACAAGAATGTGTATACTTGTAGATAGACTTGTATAACTCTCTTGTATATGTGCATGTGTATGTGTGTGAATGCATATATGCAAACATCAATGTCTGATGCTAGAAAGAACTAGTTTGGTATATGATTAGGGCACCAAGCTAGAAACCAGGAGACTGTGATTTCCAGTCCTGCCTTAGGCATAAAGCCAACTGAGTAACCTCAGGAAGAAGACAATAGCAAGGCATTTCTGAAAACCTTGTCTGACTGCGTAGGGACTACAGTCAACAAGAGTCAAAAACTGGCTCAAAGGGTTGCATAAATAAATGCCAGAAGTTACACTCAAAAAAAAATAAGGAAATAATAAATAATTTACACAGGAATGGAATAACTACTCATTAAACGTAATTGTTTAAAAAACGAAGTATTCTATTTATAAAATTAACTGATTTCCTTTGCACATGCAAACCACTTACGCAGATACATGCAAGCTACATACATATATTCCGCTCTTCCTTTCCAGAAAAAAAGAAAAAGAAAACAGGATGGGTTAGGAAACGTAACAGCTACCCTGGGAAGAAGGAGAAAAAGGAACAAAGACAGAAATAATAGAATGAAACAAAAAGAAACCTATGTAAGGTAAGTACAACAACGACTGAGTTCATGAGGCATGAAATCTGACAGGCAGCAGCTAAATCTTTAGGCTAATCTACTAGTTCAAATGACCCATGTCATCTGTAGATCTGCAAACTACAATTCCAGAAACATACTACTGTAATCCATCTCTATCTTAACACATATACTAATTGAAATTCAAACATCCCAATTTTTGCATTTCGGCAGCCTGTGTAGCTGGGAAATCTTCACAGTGGCCACTATCCCCAAGAAGTACTATATAATGTCCTTGCTTCCTCCGTTCATGTAATGTTATTTGATGAGTTTATAGTTCCTACAGCTAACCATTTTTCTCAAAGTCCTACTATTCAACAGCACTTATCCTAGGGCTGCGTCTAAGCTGCACATATCTGAATAACCAATAGACTGGTGGCCTAGAGTTCCATAAATCCTAACTCTGTTTCTTAACAGCAACACTTTTTTTTAAAAAAATGTTCTGTCTGTTGATGCTACCACAGGAAAAACACATAGTGCATAGATAATCTACAGTATTCAATCTTCTTGTGGTATTTAGCAATGCAAAGAAAGCACTCTGCTGATGATGAAAGATACTTCAGTTTATTATTTCATATCCTACTAAAAATGGACTTTTAAATGGATTCAGAGTGATTACTACAAAGTAAAAGGTTCTTTCAGGGTTCTGTTCGCTAGGCAAATCCAACAATCTGAAGTTAAATAAACCATTGTTTAACCCTGTGCAACACAATAAATGTTGCATAGAATTTGTATTCCCAAAAGCACCCATATCTCTTGAGCCATGGGTTACATATAGTGTTACATGTAGTGGACAGGCCCCATGGCCATGTAAACCAGAGTTGTTCGAGCTAAGGTGGCCTTAAATATAGTATTTTTTTAAAAAAATCTTCATATGCTGGGTTGAAATATTATCCATTTACCATAAGTTGGTAAAACAGAATACCAGCATAAATCTCCTGTTACTTCTCTTTCCAGTAATATATTTTGGAAGAGTCAGTATCTGAATAGGGTAGAAAACACTGACATAATATCAGAATCTCTACTTACTAAAACAACTAAGGACAACTTAAGCCCCTGGGCCTTTAATGACTTGGGACCAAACAAAGATAACCCTTAAAGAGTCACAGCAGAAAGACATAGCCAGGACATGTTTATTTGAGTTAGATGCAGGAGTGGAAAGGCCCTATGTGTACAGGTAGTCCTCAATTTACAACAGTTTGTTCAGCAACCGTTTGAAGTTACAATGGCACTGAGAAAAGTGACTTATGACCATTTATTACACTTACGACCATTGCAACATCCCCACAGTCACATGATGAAAATTCAGACGCTTGACAACTGACTTATATTTATGACGGTTGCAGTGCCCAGGGATCACGTGATCACCGCTTGTGACCTTTTGACAAGCAAGTCAATGGGAAAGCCAGATTCACTTAACAACCATGTAGCTGGCTTAATAACTGGAGCGATTCATTTAACAACTGTGGCAAGAAAGATGGTAAAATGGGGCAAAAGTCACTTAACAAATGGTTTACTTAGCAAGAGAAATTTTGGGCTCAATTCTGGTGGTAAATTGAGAACTTGTATAGGATATCATGGCTTACTCTGTTAATCCAGTTTCCTCAACACACACACACACACACACACAGAGAGAGAGAGAGAGAGAACTAGGGCCCAGGAAAATCTAGGGACCAAAGGAAAAATTCTCCCTATCAATACCTCCCCCCAACTTTTTTTTTTCAGGGCAACCCAGGTCTGCCAACCCGCAACCTGGACCAGGGGAGACATGATAGCACTGTTCCAATATTTGAGGGGCTGTCACAGAGAGGAAGGTGTCAAAGCTATTTTCCAAAGCACCCTAAGGCCAGACAAGGAATAATGGATGGAAACTGAACAAGGAGAGGTTCAACCTGGAAATAAGGAGAAACTTTCTGACAGAGACGTTGCCTTCGGAAGTTGTGGGAGCTTCATCACTGGAAGCTTTCAAAAAGAGACTGAACTGCCATCTGTCAGAAATGGTGTAAGGTCTCCTGCTTGGGAGGGGGGTTAGACTAGATGACCTACAAGGTCCCTTCCAACACTGTTTGTCTGTCTATCTAACCTCAGAAGAATGCCTCTCTGTGGTGCTCTTCCCATAGCTTAAGCTTTCAAAAACATACTACTACAACAACACACACACCCCTCGCGTCCTTTTTCCAGCCTAAGATTCCCGCCCTACCCCAGTCTGTGTCCTCCCACCTCGGCCTTGCCATTGCGCTTCACGTAGACCTGCCCGTGGTCCGTGTGGAAACTCTCGCCGTGGCTGATGCAGCCTCCCCCCGAGTATCCCGCAGGCCGCAGCACAGAGGTGCCAAGTTCTCGCCGCAAAGCCGCCTCCATCGCAGGAGGTCCTGGAAAAGCGGGCCACACACCAAACCGGCGCTCCTCTGCGAATCCCGAGACACCCGGGAGCCACAATCCTCGCCGAGACACCCGCAGCCCCCGCTCCCTCCAACTGAAGCGCAACGGCGATGCTGAGCGCCCGGAAGAGGAAAAGCCGGCTCGGGGGAAGGCAGCGCCTCCGAAGGATCCAGCGGCTCCCTGCAACGAAAGGGAAGTTGGCCCTGAACTGTTTGCTCCTTGTCTAGATTCGCACTAGGAACCCAGCTTGGATAATTATAATTCGGAAGAAGCCAGAATCTTGACGTAAAGCCAGAAGCCACGGGTAATTTCACTGGGGAACATCTTTGGGGACTATAAGTGGTTGCACACACACACATCATGCTAATTATCAGCTAAGCTCTAACAAGATTTCTTTGATTTTGACACTGCATGTGAATCAAGTCTGAATCACTAGGGTTTTTTTGGTGTGTTGTGTGAAGTCAGTTTTCTCTTGTAATTTGGAGTATGCCAGCACACCCATTCTGTATTAACAACAACAGATTTAAATTTTGGTTTTGCCCTACTAGTCTATATTATTGAAATTATTTATACCAGTGTTTCTTAAGTGTAATATTAGGACCCCAAATGGTCTCTAAGTATCTCTCAGGGTCTGCACTATCAATATTATTTGCCAGCCTATGCTGAAAAATAATACAATATTAAAATCCCATCAAACCATCACGAGAAGCAGTAAAGGCAGCAAATGTGATGATTTTAACTTTTAATATGGTAAATATCAATAAATATAACCCATATGAACAAAAGCTCTTTTGTGGTCATCCACAATTTTAAAAAGTGAGAAAGGGTTCTGAGACGAAAAAAGCTTAAGAAACACCAGTTTATACAAACCTATCTTTCTATACATTTGTTGCAAGAAATTAAATAAAAATATACATGCAATGAACTTAATGCCTTTAAGAGTTGTTTTAAATACTGAAGTTGTGTAGTGACAATACTGCTTTCCAAAACAGTAACAGAACCCTTAGTGTTCAATGTGTGGAATAAATACTGTAAATCATTTTCTAAAGACTTTTACCTAAAAAAAATATTTTTCATGTCCTCTAACCAGTACTTTTCCTTCTCTCTGTGGATAAAAGTCCATCAGATATATAGGTTCCAGCCTCTAACTCACCCCATAGCTGGCTGGGGAATTCTGGGAGTTGAAGTCCACAGGACTTAAAGTCGCCAAGTTTGAGAAACACTGCTCTAACTGTATTTAGACTTTCTATACAGAACACGAAAGAAACCAAAACACAATAACTTAACATATGTTTGTTCCGTGAGCCATGCTCAATCCAACCATGGCTTAGCATATTATATAAATGTAGAGCAAATTCGTACCCCCCAAAACTGATTTTTTTTTAAAAAATCTTACTGATAAGGACAAAGAAACTTGAATTTGTAATAGTTTGTTGACTGTGATTGAATGACATTTTTCCATGGTTAACCCAATTTGCATGACACATCTAACCACAAAGTAATATACATACTATGTTTATACAACATACCAGTGCAAATTGCTCTTGGATAGTTTGTGGTTCAGGTTGTGCTGAGAACACAACCACTGCAATGATGACAACCGGCTTCATATCATTTCAGTAATGGCTGAGAGATGTAGTGGCCAGTATGAAATTGGATGTTCACATTGAAACCCCAGTCATGTCTCTATTTCCTTTCTCTTGTCATTGAAGTCACCTACCTTCCTATCAAAGAAGATCTAACAGATATTGAAATAAGGAAAATAACTCCTCTAACACTAATATAACCAAGGACAATTTAAGTCTGTTTGTCTCATGGTCTTGGGACAAGAGTAAATCAGTGTAGAAAGCCAGGGTAGGGTTAGGTGCAAGTAAAGAAAGGCCCTTTGTCATTGCTCCATTGAAGCCTGAGTCCATGGAGGACGAGCCAGACCGGGAGTCTACAGAGGTCAAGGGTGCAGCCTCGTTGGCTCCGGAGGAATGTGGGGAAGAGCGGGACAAGGCAGCCCCGGGTCCCTCGGGCCTGAGACAGCTTGTCAGCAGGGAAGAATGGGGGCAGGAAGATTAAGAGAGGGGAGGAAGAGAGGGCAGGCAGTGGAGAGGAGAGGAGTGACGGAGCTCAGGTAACAAGCAAGGACACCCCCCTCCTGATCCCCGAGCATGGAGAGTGGAGAGGAGGTGGGAGCAACGCAGGCCAACCTGACAACTCAGGAGGAGAGCTCCGCGCCCCTTTTCACAAGGCACATCTGGGGACTGAAACTTAAGGAGACGCTGTGGGGAGGGGCACTTGTCATGAACACGCACTGAATTGCTGAAGTTTCATGTGCCTTTGCCAACGTCTGCAATTTGCTGGACTTGTCTTGTTGCTTCCTTGTTCCTTTGCCTCGTTGGACTTCTCGTCTTATTGTTGCCTTGTTCCCTTAGCCTCGCTGGACTTCTTGCTTTGAAGCCGTTGTGCTAACAGCGTTTTGCTGGACTACTCACAAGCAGAGGCTGCTGGAGGTGTGTGTTAGCGCTTTGCTCTGGGACTTGCCATAAAAGTGTGAGCGTTTGGAGGGAAAGTTGGGGCAATAAAGGGGAGTTCGAAATATCAGCTGGCTGTGTTGCCTCCGTGCCTTGCCGTGGGTCATCACACCCTTTGTGTGCTGATATCATTATATACTGGCAACATCTTTGTAGTGTTGGTAATTCTCCAGAAGAGATTGTCATGTGAAAATTAGTAAAGAAACATAAATAAACATAGACTTAGGATTTAAAAAAATCACTGGAAATCAGCCTAAATGGCATCGTTGACAAGGGAAATGCTAATTCTGGATAATTGGAAATCAACTATCAACAACTCAAGCATGAACAGTAAATGGCTATTATACAGGTAGTCCTCAACTTACAAGCACAATTGAGCCCCAAATTTATGTTGTTAAGTGAGAAATTTGTTAAGTGAGTTTTGCACCATTTTACGACTTTTCTGGCCATATTGGTTAAGTGAATCACTGCAGATGTTAAATCAGTAAAATGATTGTTCAGTGAATCTGGTTTCCCCATTGACTTTGTTTGTCAGAAGGTTGCAAAAGGTGATCACATGACACACACACACACACACACACACACACACACACAGGACACTGCAAACGTCATAACTGAGTCGGTTGTCAAGCATCTGAATGTTAAATCACGTGACCATGGGGATGCTGCAATGATCACAAGTGGGAGAAACGGTCATAAGTTATTTTTTCCGTGCCATCGTAACTTTGAACGGTCACTAAGTGAACTATTGTTAAGTCGAGGACTACCTGTATTTGCATGTGTCTAGGTGAAGTAATTGTGTTTTCCAAATAATGACTAAGCAAGAAATATAGTATTGCATCACATATATTTAATAAATTAATGTATAAAACCCTACTGTGATGTATGAGGATAGGTAAGAACTTAATAGCAACTGCAGATGATCAAGAGCAGTCCACCGAATATCAGGCAATACAAACCACAATTCTCAGATATTTAGAGAATATAATAAGGGATAAACATACCTGCGTGCTTTTTTATCAGCCATATATGATACCTACATAATTCATGAAATAAATAACACAGTATTTTGAACTCCAGACTATTATTTGGAATATATTTGTACATTGCCTTCTCTTTTCCTAATAAGGATGTCTTTCTAGTGCACAGTAATGTTCCAAAGATATCCTAATTGGTCAACCTGCTGTTTAATTAGAGTTTATTTCTGTACAACAGCTGATTTCCTAGGCTGAAATTATTTGTGACTCACTAGTTAATATATACATACCAGCTTTAAAAAAAGACAGCAGCTGAGAATTGAAGTAAAGGTAATTGGTATCTGCTGGTTTTAATTCGCTGGTTTTAGATGAGTAAACAGAAAAATATCTCTTAAGATGCCTCCTGGTATATGTTTATTCTCAAATATTTTAGTATTTTCTTTGGTGTTTCTGTATCATTGAAGGCTAGCTCGGGGGTACTTTTGGAAATATTTTTCTTTCATTTCTAATGGAAGTTTGTTCAAAAGTGTATTTCTCTGTATTATTCCACTGTATAAAAATACTTATTTTTAATATATAGATAAGTTTTTTAGACTACAGGTAATCCTTGACTTACTACCACAATTGAGCCCAAATTTTCGTTGCAAGTGAGACAAGTGAGTTTAGCCCCATTTTACGACCTTTCTTTCCACAGTTGTTAAATGAATCACTACAGTTATTACGTTAGTAGCACAGTTGCTAAGGTAATCTGGCTTCCTATTGACTTTGCTTGTCAGAAGCACAATAAAGTAGATCACATGACCCCAGGATATTGCAGTTGTCATAAATACATGCAAGTTGCCAATTTTGATCACATGACCGTGGGGATGCTGCAATGGACATAAGTGTGAAAAATGATCATGTCAGTTTCAGTGCCATTGTAACTTCGAGCAGTTGCTAAATGAACGAATGTTAATTGAGTGGTCAGTTAAAATATATCAGTTAATTTATGTAAGTGAATTTTCTCATAAATCCAAAACTCAAAATAGTTATAGCTGTAATCTCTCTATTCCAGTCTGACATTTCATCTGGAAGTGTTATTGCTGTCTATATCCAGGAGCACCTTTCCCTTTTGATCTCTTACCATATTTATGGACATTACTGTTCACCCTGTTGATATATATAGTATGGATTTGGTGCAGGGATGGGTTGCTGTGGCGTTACTGCTGGTGTGCTCGTGCACGTGCTGACTGCACACTGCTTGTGCCTGCGCAGTTGCCTGTAAATTGTTCTGTGCGTGCGTAGAACTTATAAAATGACAAAAAACCCATGCCACCAACAGCACGGGCAACTAGGGAACCGATTCAGGGGGATGGCCAGCGTGCCGTCCCTACCGGTTTGGCGACCCAGTCCCAATTACCACTACTGGTTCGCCCGAAAGAGTGTAAACCGGTTCCAACCCACCTCTGATTTGGTGTCTTTTACTGTTTCTCATTCTCATTCCCATCTTCATTCAATTACATCTAGCTGCTGCTTTACTGTGTTGAAAGTACTTCAGTACTTTCCAGTTCTGTACCAGTTCTGGCTACAGTACTGATTAATGCTGGATCATTACCTTGTGTTGTGACTACTGCACTCTTCTCTCTGGCCCTCCTATAATGCCCTGACTCATCATTACAGTTCATTTTATATCAGCGAATCTTTTTTGGCTACCGTGCCAAAAGCGGGGGGAGCACAGAGGGATTCTGCATCGATGTGCCACAACCATAATGCTATGTGCATGACGACCCCCCCGCGTGCATGCGCACGTCCAGCGACCCACCCACCCACTTTTGGCGTGGTTTTTCCCCAAGCTCCAGAGGCTTTCTAGGAGCCTGGGCACTCTCCAGAGGGCGAAAAATGGACCTACGGGGAACCCAGAAGTTCAGGAATGGTGACTTCCTATTTGTCTGTAGGGCCATTTTTCACCCTTCAGAGTCTTCATGGAAGCCTCCTGAAGGCTCCGGAGGACGAAAAACGGTCCTATGAGCAAACCGGAAGTCCATTCCTGAACTTCCAGTTTGCCTGTAGTGCCGTTTTTTTGCGCAAAACAGCCTCAAAAGAAGGCCAAAGTCAGCTGGCCAGCGCACACATGCACACTGGCCAGCTGACATGGCAACGCTTTGTGTGCCCTGACAAATGGCTCTGCATGCCACCTGTGGCACGCTTGCCATAGGTTTGCCATCATGGGCCTAGTCTATGGAGATTCTCAGCCATCTAGGTCATGATTGTCGCAAAGGTGATTTTTCCAAAGGCAACTGGACTGTCTTTGTTTTTGCTTGAAGAATTGTTGCTTCTCATCCAAGAAATTTCTTCAGTTCTGAAGAAGTTCAATTGCTCTTTGAAAAAAAACACCTTTGAAATACCAGCCTAATATATTAACCCAACCAATGAATTACCATCAGTCATCGTCCCCTGCATTATTTTATGAAATTTCTCTATTACACACACATTACTTTTAAAATCTATATTATGGTACTGTGGGAAGAAATATCCATTTGGTTCACTTCCAAACTGGGAGAAAGACACTGGAAACATGAAGGCTAATTGGAAAGATAGTTTAATGATGAAGCAGAACCACATAGGTTCTGGGTAGCTGACCAGATGGAGTTGAGAGTGGGTGGCTTTTATACATCTTATTGGGTTTGCACTTTAACTTCCTGTTCCTGTGCAAGAACATGTATTTTATTGGCTCTTGTCAGACTCCCATAGTGCCATGTAGGGGTCATGTAGGGGTTTGTCTGAGCTAAGTTTGATTGAAGTTTCTGAGGGTGATGCAATGAGGCTTGTGTTTGAAAGGGTGTTGGGCAATTCTTATTGTGTCTTAATGGCTTTCCTCCTGTTTTGGCTCTTGGGTGAGGGTATTTGCTTATGAATAGAGCTATCTACCTCTTTATCTCTTAAGTGCTGATATCAGCTGAGGGCTGTTAAGAAAGGTGGGCTGCTTTCTCCCTTTAAAAAATGTTTCTCCATTTCTCATCCAGGGAAATATAATATTCTGCCTTTTTAATATTCCTCAAAATATTTCATTCTTCTAGGAGAGGGGTAGCTTTCCACAGTATTGTAATACTTGAGTTATACATAAGTAATTGTTCAGTTCGGTCCAAGGTCAAGAAGCTAAAAAATTTTTTTGATCCAGTAACTGTTAAATAACATTTAAATGACATATGACTCCACTCAGAACTGCCTTTACACGATATACTCAAAGTGCGGTTTTCCTTGTTTCTGGCTTCATGAAGTGTGCAAACGTCGACGGTTATAAAACAAGATTTACAGTTCACAATTGCTAATCTTAAATCCCGGTAGCATCGTTTTTTTTAATCTTTATTCATCGTACTCTTTATTATGCTGAATCCGGAGGCAGGACAGTCGTATTGACAAGACCTTGAAGTTCAAACCACGTTCTTGTACCTCTTTTCATAACACATGCCTCGTCCTCCGAAGTGTAGACTCCCCCGTTCCGCATCTCTCGCCCTGTGACAGATAGACCTGCCAGCCAATCCTGAGTAAGAAGTACCCCAGCAACTGAACTGTGGGGCCTCGAGGGGTGGGGCCGCGCTCACCAATTACAACAGAACTCGGAATTCTGGGCTCCCGCTGAACCAATAGCACAGGCAGTGGGCGCGGCCACGAAACCCGTGCTCCAATGGGAGCAAGGGGTGCAAATTAGTCGGGACAGTCTGACAGAGCTGCGCTCAGGTTGTAGCAACAACAACAGCCAGAGCTACTGCGACAGCAGGCGGGGGAGCCAGCTGCCGTCTTCGGGAACACGACGGCGCCCCGCGCGAAGGCTTCGGAGTCTCTCTCGGTGGCGGCTTGTCCCAGCGCTGCTCGTCCCTCTGTCATGAGCGGTCTTTCCCGCCTTCTCCAATTTCGGTGCGCCTAGAGCAGCGCGGCTGGTTCTGGGCACGACTCCCGTCGGTTCCTGCTCGCTACGGGCAGCGCGAGTCAAACCTGCGCAGCCAATTTCGGGCGAGCTACCCCCTCGATGGCGCCGCTGGATATTCGCCCTTCCTTGTCTCGGTCCCGAGGACGCTCCGGGTCTTGCCTCCCGCGGCTGTCCCCGTGAGAAGACGCCTCCGCCTCGTCTAGTTCTTCTCCCCCGTCATTTCTTATCCCAAGCTTGTAGGGGTCGTGATATCAGCAGCCCGCCGGGACTCCTCCGCAGAGTGGGGTCGAACATGCCTTTGCTCGCGAGCTGCTGCTGCTCCTCGTCCTCCTCGGTCCTCGGTGGCACAACTGGTGGCTCAGAGCCCCCCGTGGGCGCTGGGAGCTGATTCTCCGCAGAGACGTTGGTGGTGGTGGGTTTTTTTTTTTTTTTTTTTTGAGAAAATGAACCACGTGGGCAGCCCTGTGAAAGCTTATGACTTTTTGCTAAAATTCCTCCTGGTGGGGGACAGTGACGTGGGCAAAGGAGAGATACTAGCTAGCCTGGAGGATGGAGCCACTGAATCTCCCTATGGATACAACATGGGTAAGTGAAAACATGAATTGTACAGGTGTCCACCGCCAGAGCCTGAATCTCGAGGGGGGAACGCCTTTCCTTTTACCTTTCTCCAACCCCACCCCAATCTACACCTGTAGATTACATAGCAAGGAAGGCAGTGCTCAGGTAGGACTGTCTCGACACCTGAGTCACCAGTAGCTAACTCCCACACCTTGCTTCACCGTCAGCTTAAAACTCGCATGGTAAAAACCCTTCCTCCCAGTTGCCTTGATACCTTTGCTTTAAGAAATAAAAAAATATTAACCTCTGGATTTCATGGTTGCTAATCTGCCCATTTACTTTCGTTAAATTTTGCTACTGGCATTCTTTATATTTTAAAGACTTCACACATTTCTCTTGTATTTCCATTATCTGGATCTATAGACTGATAGTACTAAAACGGAATTGTTGTCTTTTCCTCCATCTTAAGCTTACTCTTCTGGTGCTTTCTTTCCTCCCTGACTTGGCAACAGTAAAAGCAATAGGGAATTTTATATATATATATACACAGAAAATAATTTAAATTATTTGGAGAAAATTATTTGTCAAGGGAAGGCTCTGAACTTTGGAATTCAGTGAGGAAAAATAGAGATTATGTCAAACCATAAAATCATGTAATTGGAATGCACTATTTTGGCCATTAAATTCAATCCAAATGAAAACATTTCTAACAAATGGCTGTATAGCCTTTACTTGAATACATCCACTGAAGGGGAATGCACTACCTTTCTGGACAATTGGTTCCATTATTAATTTGTTTTTACTATCAAAAAGTCGTGTCCCCCCCCCAAAAAAAATCAGTTGTCATCTGCCACTCTGTAATTTAAATCCATTATTCTACATCTTCCT
This sequence comes from Natrix helvetica, assembly GCF_964273705.1. Classification (NCBI taxonomy): domain Eukaryota; kingdom Metazoa; phylum Chordata; class Lepidosauria; order Squamata; family Natricidae; genus Natrix; species Natrix helvetica. Next base: position 257,906,935 of record NC_138548.1, read on the forward strand.
TTGTGAGATCTTTTTTCAGCATATTCTGGTTTCTCTTTGTATTGTATAAATCTTTTGCTCCTTTTCCTTTCCGCTATTTAAAGATTGTTATCTACTTTTTGCCTTGTTTTCTCAAAACTAATCAGTTCCAATTCCTTCAATCTCTCTTCCCACGATTCAGTTTCTAGTTGCCTGATCTTCCTTGTTGCCTTTCTATAAACCTGTTCCATTTCATTTGCATCCTTCTTAAACTGTGCTTAGAACTCGATATTTAATCAATTTATTTTAAATTGGAAGAATTGCTTTCTGTAATTTTGAAACTATACTTCAGTTGAAGCCATTTAAAATTGTATTTGCATTTTTGGTAGCCATATCATTTGGTTAACTCATAATTTAGCTTAAAAACAATTACCACTTCATTTTCACAAATATACTATAACCAGGCCCAGTAATTATTGATTATTAATTATTAATTGATTAATCTGCTTCTTTCATCATCATCTTTACAATTTCCTACATAACCTATTTTGGGAGAGCTTTGTGCCAAACTTGTAGTTCAATAGTTCTGTGCTTTTTTTTTTGGTACCTGGTGCATTTGTTGCTTTTAACCTCAGCTAATTCTGAGCTTTAGCTTCTTGACTTCATATGTCATATATAGCTTCCAGTATACTCTCCCCTACTTTTTCTTGGTGATTTGTTCCTTTTTCCACCTTTTGTTTCTTGTTTTATTTTCAGACCTTCACCAAGCTTTTTTGTAATCACCTTTTCTTCTTCCATTGTCCTCCAATTCCTTTTTGTACTGCTGTTGTTTGTAGTTGTACTTTTTTTAAAGTACTCTTTTCGTATCACGAAATCCTAGTTGTTATTATCAGTTTGAGGGCTGCCCTTGAAGACACTCAGAAGTTACAACTGGTCCAGAGCAGCAGGGCTCCCAGTATTGGGCTACCATAAGTTCACCCATGTCATACCTTTATTGTGCAAGCTTCACTGGCTCCATTTTCTTCTGGGTGAAATTCAGGATATTGGTTGTCACTTACATGGTACAGGACCTGGTTATTAGTGGGACTGCCTCTCCCTAAGGCTATCTGCCCATCCCATTAGATCAAATAGGTCCTCCAGATCCTCTCCCTGAAATCTTGCCACTTAATGGTACTTTCAAAGAATGTCTTTTTCTAGCTGCCCATATCTCGTGGAATACCCTCCTGCCAAGGTGTAGGACATCTAGCCTTCTAGCTATTCTGAAGGCCATTAAGACCTGGTTTTTACTGAAATGCTGGGATTACATACGTAGAAAGTACGGAAGGAGGCCAGCTAAGCATTCTGTAGCGCATCCCAAAGGGGGGGGGGGGTTTACAGCACAGGATTTTTGTTTCATTTTTTTCACTGTTTTTATTGTTTTATCATTGTTTCGTTTATTGGTTTTATTATTGTGAGTTACCCAGAATTGCTTAAGATGGGTTATCATATAAATCTTCTAAATAGAGGAATAAATAAATCAGAAACTGGTTTCTTTTATAGTCTAGCTACATGTTTGCTCAACTTTGTTTTCCTTTAAAATCGGTAACTCGGTATATTATCAATGTCTCCCAACTTTCCCTCTTAATTATTTAAAGGCATTTCCAACTTTTTCCACTTTAAAGTGCTATCCAACCATCCTTGAGTGGCAGAAAATTAGAAAAACATGAAAACTGCTGCCCCGATAGCCTATCTTTATCACCTGACTCACTGAAAAACGTTACCATCTGTATTGTGTATGTCGTGTTGCATAAGCAAAGCAACTGAATTCTCTGATTTTACTGTTCTCCCTCTTCTGCATGTAAGCACCTAGGAAGAAATCATTCCCTAATAATCGGCACTATGGCAGAGCTGGAAAAGGTTTGTTTGCTGGATTCTGCCTGCTCATCTCTAGATTCCATCCTCTTGTCTTATCTCCATTCTGTTGTAATCCCAGCTGAATAATTTTAAAGCAGATGAATTCAGGGAACTGAGTCCCATGCAATGTTTCTCCTCTCTCTCTTTCTTTGCATGGGCAACAAAAGCCATTTCCAGGTTCCTCTGTGTTCTAGCCAGAAAATAACAGGAGGATGGGCCCATCTTCATTACTCTAGTTCAGTGTTTCACTAACCTGGTGAAGCTGTAGAATCATTTACAGCACTGTTAGCTATTGAACACTTCTAATAGCCACTGGCACAAAATTGCTATGTTTAGCACTTTGGAAAGACAAGAACAAAACGACAGATCAGGCTAACCAAGACTTGGAAAAAAAGGTGACATACTCGCATCAGCCTGAAATGGCCAGTAAGCACCATTATTGGCCATGTGACTTAGCCCTAAATATAATGAACGGAGAAGCTTAACAGGTATCACACACCTTGCAGCTGTTCCTGGATGCTGTCAATTCCAGAGGCAAACATTGCTTTTTAACCCCTGTACAGCTAAAGATAACTTATGCCTGTCTCATTCACGGACTGAGGTGACAGCAGTGTTGTTTAGGTCAGAACAGAAAAAGACATCACAGGGCATATTTGTGCCATGGCTAGCTGCAAATAAAGAGAATGCGTAAGTCTTCCCAACTGATAAAAGAAAATGTCAGCAAGAGGAATTAGGAATTTCCTATAAGATTCATGCTTTACAGAGTTTACCTATGTTAATCTAAGTACATATTATAGTTTCCTTTGCCAGTAAATCAAGTTTATTCCCCTTGCACTTATCATTGGTGCTTAGACAATAAAGCCAATGAAGCCAATATTCTTTCTGCTTTTCTCTAAGAGGCTTAACAGACAACTTTACAGCCATATTCCCTAATCCTTCTACAGTGTGAAAGTCTACATGTGAAGTTCTTAGTTCAGGGATTTTATTGCCAGCCCCCTGGAATTCAATTTAAAGCCTTCCTGATCAAGTTCAGAATGTTTCTGCCAAATACATTTTACCAGTTCTTGTAAGATGCCATTTGCAATATTCAGTAGTAGATGATCCCAGGGGCAAAATCTCTCCCACATCATCATACCCAGTCATTTTATTTGAAATGCATATACTGTTTTCGCTAAGTAAAATATAGCTATGTTGTTAGGGATTCTTTCCTTATGTATTTCTGATTAATTGTTAGAAACATTATAATGCTTGTGTCCCTAAAATAAATAATTTTTACATGTACACTAAGTAGTAAGGAGAGGGGAGATGCAGCATCTTGCTCTACATTCAGCCCTGAAGAAATGAATTACTTATCTATTCTAGTTCTTGGTTCCCTAACAGCAAATCTCTGCCAAAGAACAATTTTAGAAAGCTGCTTTTATTAGGCAAGGATTAATTTCAAAGATATTACAAAAAATGGAATACTTCTCCATTCAATAATGTGGTTTTGGCTTATTTACTAAGCTTTACTGTGATATTTGAACCAGACATTATAATTTGTATAGTATGTTTATAATGGTGAGGACAGCCAACCATTCTGCAGCTGGGGAAATTTTTTTTCTTATGTTTGATGTTGAGTAGGCATAGTGAAGTAATGTTATCATGTATCTATATAGAACACTTTTTAGATTGCTTTTTTTTTAGGTTTATGAATTAGCCGTTTAAGGTATAATAAGTCTATCCAAAGACTATATGTTTGTTTTTATTTCTACTAAAAATTGTAGAGACATTGTATTCTGGTTATTTGCTGTTAAATTTTGGTAGCAGAGCCCCAATGGCTCAGGTATTGCATGCAGTATGTATGAACAAATCAGTATGGTTAGTTCGCCAAAGCACATTAAAACTTTATGTGAATTTTGTGTAATATAGATCTTAAAGCTGTCTGATTTGTTTTATTCAGAGTGAAGAATTTACCACAAGCATGTTTTTTTTTCAGCTGACAGAGTAGTTCAATATTTTTGTTCTGTACAATTAACCAAGAAGAATCAGAATGCTTTTTAAAGCAAGTGTAAGGATAAGTATAGTACAAGACTCTAAGAATTCTATCAAGTGTTTCTGAAACACAGATATCAATTGGATGAATATTTTTGGCCTTAGCTCTGGAACGTTTATTTTTAGTCCCTTCGTTGAACCTGTTAAAGAGTGAGAGGTACGAATACGTCAGATGCAGAAAACCAGAACATTTACAGATCTTGATTCAGAATAAAAACAAATTTGATTGCACTTCGGGGTTCTATTCAGCTGAGTTCATTATTGCCACTGATTGCACCCATCAAAACTAGCCAGAGGTAGTTTGCCGACTTCAATTTTAACAGGATTGTACCTTTTCAATTCAGCTGAAAGATATTGTGCTATATATACCTGGACTTAAAAAGATGAAAACAAGACGATACTTTCTTTTCTGACCTATTTCTGAGACAATATTCTTGTCTTTTACTAATATAAATCCAGCTTCCTCTTTATTCGTTTAGCTATTTGTGTCTTTGATTACACTTTGCGTTTCTGTCAGTGAATGCTACATAAGCTAGCTTTTATGCACTTACCGTGTTTCTCTGAAAATAAGACAGGGTCTTATTTTCTTTTGATCCCAAAATAAGCGTTTGGCCTTATTTTCAGGGAGGTCTTATTATTTTTGAGGTGCAAGAGGCCCCTTAACCTTGGCCCGCGGCCCATGGATCAGCTGATCCAGAGAGAGCCAGAAGTTCTGTCTCTATTTCTGGCACAACCTTGCCAGCCCTAGCATTGCTGGGCCTGCCGCTCTTTTTGCAGCCACCACTAAGAGAAGGGGCATGGTAGCTAGTGGGAGTTTGTGGGAGTGGCCTCCACGAGGCCATTCCGTGTGAATGGCAGATACATGTGGGGCTCGTAGGGCATGTTCCCCCCTTCCCTCCCAGGAAATGGCGGGGACTGGCTGTGCATGCATTTAAATATTTTAGGGGAGGGCTTATTTTAGCGCATGTGCTCAAAAGCCCGATTGGGCTTATTATCCAGGGAGGTTTCTGAATTGTAATAGCCATTGCTCATTTTCAGTAGCTGAGCAGTCTGCTTTATAATACCAGTTATGAGGAATGTGGTTATTAGAACATCCTGCCTGTGGGCTTCCTTTAAGTATCCTTAGCCACAGTAGAACTAGACAAGCATTTCCATCTTCTATCTTCTTGTGTTCTTACATTCCAAGAAAAAAGATAGTGCAAGCAAACCTTAATTTGGCTGTTACTTTAATTTTCTTTCAAAGGAAAACTTTTCATTTACTTTGAACTTGGGGGTTAAATGCTTTCTATATTATTAACAAGTAAATTGAATATTTAATGTTTTCTATTTAAAGGAAAGGTATTATTTTATGTAATTTACCACTCCCTACTATGTGCCAGGGGCCTTGAACAAATGGAACAATGGTATAGGTGAATAGAGATGCTTAGAAAAGATGGCACTTCAAGAATTGTACTTTCCTTTTGTTCAGTAGTGGGATTCAAAATTTTTTACTACCAGTTCTGTGGACGTGGCTTGGTGCATATGGCAGGGGAAGGATATGGTAAAAATCTCCATTCCCTCCCCACTCCAGGGGAAGGTTAGTGCAAAATACTCATTTCCTCCCGATCAGTTGAGACTTGGAAGGCAGCGAATAGATGGAGGCGGAGTCAGTCAGAGGTGGTATTTACTGGTTCTCCAAACTACTCAAAATTTCAACTTCCGGTTCTCCAGAACTGGTCAGAACCTGCTGAATACCACTTCTGCTTTTGTTGCATGAGGACAGCAAATGTGTATATCAAGGATGGACACCTTGTAATTTGGAGGTTTTGAACTTCAGTCCCATAATCGCTGAACAGCTTTGCAAGAGATCAAAAATGTATCACAAGATGAAATTGTTGTGTTTTTTTTTATTAGGGCACACTGGATTAAACTAATAATAAACAATAAAATTTTAAGAGAGATGAGAAATAGCAGCAAAATAATTTTCTCTGCTTGTGGCACACTATACTGTACCATAGGCACTGGAGGGAAGTTGCATGATTATACCATGAATGGCAAAATAAAGTTGGGTTTGCATTAGAATGGCCCTTGGTAAGAAGAGTGGGAGGGATGAAATAATCAGGCACCATTGAAATCAAGGCTTTGCAATGTTTAATATGGAAAAAGTACTTGCCATCTAGCTACTTGATTGCTTTCTTAACCATGACTTGCTTTTAAACTTATGTAAGACGTGTAATAATCTCTGTCCGTTATCAGGATTTGTAGCTGCAGTGCATTGTCATCAAATGTCAGACTGCTTTATCAAGTTTTTCAGGTTTAACTTCTAAGTAATATGGCAGAGTTGATGGGAAATACATTTTTCATAGTAAACATATTCCTCCCTTTATAGGTAGTGAAATCACGCAGATACTTTATAATTACACTGGGCAATTCTATACATGTCTACTCAAAAATACTTCACAGAATTTTTTTTAGAGTTTGAATTTTGATTCCACATGCTATTTTTCAAACAGAACTAAAATATATATTCCGTAAATCAATGAGGGCTAAATAAATGGCTGAACTAAAAAAAAAGCAGCATGTTAAAATCATAGAAGAACTGAAGAAACAACTAAACAGATCTAACAGCATCACAAAGCAAATAACAATACTATTGGCAAGAAATTTGATAATTTAGTGAGGGGAAGGGGAATTGCCTATCAATTTAATTTTGATCAAAAATGAACTAAACAAGCAGAATTATGTCTTGTTTATTTAGGACCAAGATATAATAGTGTGGGCAGCTGGAAAATGAAGTCAGCATCCCCCTAAAGCTCATCTGCGGAAGTAAGCATGAAGTGCTCCAAAATCTCCTGGTAGACGGCTGCATTGACCCTGGTCTTAATGAAGAATAATGGTCCAAAGTCTTGTTGCTCAGTGGTCCAAAGTCCTCTTTTCTGATGAGAGCAACCTTTGCCAAAAGCACCAAAACCTGGTTCAATGACCGTGGGATTCCTGTGCTTGATTGGCCTCTCCATTCTTCCTCCATACTCTGGATCCTTGGTTTCCAAATGAGATGCAAAAGTTGCTCTCATCAGAAAAGAGGACTTTGGACCACTGAGCAACAAGACTTTGGACCACTGTGCTTCATTAAGACCAGGGTCAACGCAGCGTCTACCAGGAGATTTTGGAGCACTTCATGCTTCCTTCCGCAGACGAGATTTATGGGGATGCTGACTTCATTTTCCAGCTGCCCACACTACCAAGAGCACCAAAACCTGGTCCAAAGACTGTTGGATTACTGTGCTTGATTGGCCAGCAAACTCACCTGACCTGAACCTCATAGAGAATCTATGGGGCATTGCCAAGAGAAAGATGAGAGACATGAGACCAAACAATGCAGAAGAGCTGAAGCCGCTATTGAAGCATCCTGGTCTTCCATAACACCTCAGCAGTGCCACAGGCTGATAGCTTCCATGCCATGCTGCATTGAGGCAGTAATTGCTGCAAAAGGGCCCCAAACCAAGTACTGAGTAACATATGCATGCTTATACTTTTCAGAGGTCCGATATTGTTCTATGTACAATCCTTGTTTTATTGATTGCATGTAATATTCATATTTCTGAGATGGTGGATTTGGGGTTTTCATGAGCTGTATGCCATAATCATCACAATTATGACATCACAGCTTGAACTATCTTGCTTTGCATGTAATGAGTCTTATCTCATATATTAGTTTCACCTTTTAAGTTGGATTACTGAAATAAATTAACTTTTGCACGATATTCTTATTTTTTGAGTTTCACCTGTAGTTATTCTGTTATTTATGCATTCTCCTAGCTGCAGCCACATGAAACCAGGAATATATGCATTTAAGGAAATACTAACAGATGCAGTATGCTTGCCAGTGAGCTCTCTGAATCACCATTTTTCTCTGCAAAACACTAGCTTTTCTTGTCACACAGTATGTGTAATTGAACCTAAGAGCTTGTGAAACAGAACACACAGTAATGCGACAACTTCTTGATGAGATCTGTAAGATGTCCTTGAGGCAATTATTTATAGCCAAGCTGTAATATTCAGTCAATGAGAATGGCCAGATCTATATTTTTGCTGTAATTTTACAACAGAATAGGATTTTAACATTGCTCTCATTCAATGGCAGACCCTGGTATTTTTCAGTACTTAGAAATTTAGAAACATTGCAATATCATCTTAAGAGGGATGACTTGAAAGGAAGCCCTAATGATGTTAATCAGGGGTGTCAAACACGCATCATCGCGTTGTCATGTGACATAGCACGACTTTTCCCCCTTTGCTAAAATGGGGTGGGGGTGGCCAGCACGGGACGCATCCAGCCCACGGGCCATGAGTTTGGCAGTCCTGCTGTTAACTGAATCAGGGTAAATGGCCAATGGACTGCAGTCTTAAAAGATGTCTTTTACCCTACATTGGAGCTAGCCAATTTGTGGTCTGAAGGGTGCAAATATGCACACACAGCCATTTATAAAATCCCATGGTGTGCATAACTAATATTTAGTAGCAAAATAGCCATTTTTGGCAATGTAAAATAGTTGGTCTCTTGTCATAGTTGTATATCAGTGAATATGTTTTCTAAAACAAGTGAAAATTAGAGATAGAAAATGTCAATTAAAGAGACATCGCCATCAAGCTTACTACAGCCTGGAAAAGAAAATTAAATACATCCTGTAGCACAAAATGTATCCCAATCTGGATCTTCATACATACAAGTATGGTCATTCTCCATGCAGTACTTCTTTTATAAAATTAATGATTATCTTGGCTAACTATACTTCTAATAAAGCTATGTTTTAATAATTGTGCACAGTGACTTTTTTTGTCATGTTATCTTTTCAGAATCATGGTGGGTGGTACAGTACTATATCAGTGTTGCTACAACAGAGAAGGAGATGACATTTAAAAAGGGAACTGTATGTGATCCCAGTGATTTTTACTTGAACGAAAAAAAACCTGTTTAAAGCATGCTCCACAAATCAACTAATTTAGATTGCAATTCTGTTGTTTCTTGGTGGGAGTGTCTTACTTAGTAATAGCTTAATAATGCACTTCAACAACAGGTGCTTATTTGCTGTCCTATGGGCTACCTAATGGTAGGCTTGATATTTAAAAACAAAATACAGTACAATATCACATTATATAAAAACAACAATCCTGGATCACAGAGAGCAGTTGCTTTGCCTGGGATCACAGCTACTATGATTTTCATGAAAGATTTTTTACAGGATTCCATGAGAGATTACCAGCCACTTATAAAGGGTGATAATGACTAAATAAAATTCATAAGGGATGAGCTATTTCTCAATTTAAAAATGTATTTCTGGTCTCAAGGCACAGGTATAAACATGCTATTTTAAATGGGAAAAAAATATTATGCTAGTTACAGCATGACTCAAACATCTACTGGCTCATTTGTTATTACAAACAATTACAGATGCAAATTGTCTCAGATGTGGTATAACTAGTGAGTGTGCAGAATTCTGAATGTGAGCAGTTCATATGTTAATGAAACCATGGCTAATACCTTATTTGTCTAGACTCCAGAGAAATGAATACTAGGAGTCCTTGACTTACGACCACAATTGGGCTCATAATTGCTGTTGTTGAGACATTTGTTAAGTGAGTTTTGTCCCATTTTACGACCTTTCTTGCCACCATTGTTAAATGAATCAGTACAGCTGATAAGGTAGTAACCAGCTATTAAGTGAATCTGGCTTACCCTTTGACTTTGCTTGTCAGTGGGTTATGTTTATACCTGAAGGACTTCAGATAATGCCAAACTATGTTGTATTTTTAAGGTGTCTTAGTAATACTCTGTTATCTCAAGTTGTGTTTACTGATCTCCTTTATCCCCAGTTAAAAAGTCCCTTTCAAAGTGTAGGTCTGAGTCTTACCAACAGAATGTGTCTATATGGGTACTTGGATACTAAAAACAACTCTGTGGACAGAAGCCTTAGAATTCCTGATTTGCAAAGGACTCTTTATGACTCAGAGGACCCAATACTTTCTGCAAACATAAATATTTGTTCAGGTTCAAGAAAGCTGAGGCTATAAGCTAAGGGGGGAGATTTTAGTGCTACACTACCTCTTAAATACAATCTGAAATATTAACTCAGGAGAATTTACACTGATTGATTTTTTTTCTTCCATTCAATTGTGTCTCATTCTCGGAGACTGGACAATTCTTTACAGTTTTCTTGGCAAGGTTTTTTTTAGAAGTGATTTGGCATTGCCTCCTGCCTAGGGCTGAGAGAAAGTGACTGGCTCAAACTCACCCAGCTGGCTTCATGCTCAAGGTGGGACTAGAATTTGCAATCTTATGCTTTAACCACTACGCCAGATTGGGTTTCTACTGATTACATACAAATCTTTTAAATAAATAATGTGGTATTTGTGGGGGGGGGGGGAGGATGTTGCCAAGCTGTTAGTTCACCCCCATTCTACTACAGCATGAGCAAAACGAAAACATGGAATATTGAAATATGTGTCCAGGAGACAGCCAGCATCAGCTTTCATCAAATCCTAGGGCAGCACTTAGTGCCTTAGTGGCACCTCTTTGCAGTGTATTATTGTAATATAAATGTATTTATAGAAATGAGTCCCTTCCATTGGTACCATTATTACATATTAAGAGATATAATTAAATGCATCTTACATATAGCAAGGTTAAGTGTAAGAGAGCAAATGGTTTAATCTGATACTATATTGTATTTCCAAAGATCCTAGAGTCTTTTTCTTTCTTGTAATAGAGATTTGTTTACTTGCTTGAAGACATTTCAAAACGGGGGGGGGGGGGGGGAGGGGGGAGAATGACCAAAGCATAGGATTTATCACACAGAAGTTTGGAATTATGAGATGGGGGACTAAAGATGATTATATAAATCACCAGAATATATAATATAGAAATAGTTTGATATTGCCATTGCCTTAATGTGGTGAAAAGATAATATTAAAAAATGTTTTAAAAAAACAACCCCGGGATATAGCTTTGGGTATATGTGTGTACAGCATATGTATATGTATGTGCATATATGTCTGGGTGTGTACACACACACATACACACACATACACACATCTATATACAGTTTATAAAAGTGAAATACCACTCATGCATCATCGCAAAATCTCCAGAACCGTAAAGCCTACAAACCTGAAATTTGGCATGTATGTTCCTCTTGGCTTCTAGGTGCTTGCTAAGAAAGACTTTTTTTGAAATGACCATCACATCATTAGTATTTCTTATATTATTATTAACACGCTCTGATGCTAAGGAGTTAGACTGAGGGAGAGAAGGGGATAAGATAGGAGAGGCCTCTATGGGGCAAGCCTGAGGGAGAGAAGACGATAGGATAGGAGAGGCCTCTGTGGGGCAAGCCTGAGGGAGAGAAGGGGAGAGAAGACGATCATAACTACTCATTAATTTTCAAGCTATAAGTGTCAATTTATCAAGCCTGATCACATAGTTTCACAGCGGAGCAAAAGTATCCAGCTAGTATACATACTGTATACACACACTTTTGAGAGGGGGCATCAGAATGTCATTTTTAATGTGTGCCAGTGTTTTCACAAAAAAAGTGACAATAAAAGTATCTTATCTTTTGACTTTGCAATGTTTTGACAGAGCTTGAAAATCTAGGGGACTTCCTTTGCTACTCCTCATCTATAGCATTTACATTTTTTAAATTTAAAAATCTGATATTATTATATATTAAAAGATTTTGTGCAACATTTGCACTATTTTAATATAATACTTCACTCTTTCTCTTCAGGTATTGATTACAAAACAACAACAATACTTCTGGATGGCCGGCGAATAAAGCTGCAGCTCTGGTAACTATTTGTTTGGCTTATATTCTGTGTTGTGGAAACTATTGTATATAAGAAACAATTGCACTTGGAGTATAAGGTCACATGAGTTATGTAAAAACTCACTAGATATCTCTCATCCCAACCAAAGTTAAGTACGGGCCACTTCTAGAAACTGATAGGATGCCTAAGGAGGGGGTGGGAGTATAATAAACCTTTACTTAATGGTAAGAGTATTTTGGCTACACTGGTCACAACAGGAGGGCACTTTTATCTTAGCTCAATAATATTATAAATCAGATCAAATTATTTAATAAACTTAATCAGATATCAATTTTATTTGTTCTGAATATTTCCTAAACATGCATGCGAGTGGGGCTTTACGCTGAGCATTAGACAGACCAAGAACAGGATCAGTCAGAGCTCTTTCAGATGATAGTCTTCAAGTGCTACTTCCAATCTTTCACCCAACAGAAAAGCCCAGCATAAATTGGGCTGCCTTCTTTACTGACCTCCATTCTACCCCAACAAGAAGCCTTGCAAATGGGGCTGACTTTAATTAATGTCAGGCATGCCCAAAGTCCAGCCCAGGAGCCAATTGCGGCCTGTTTTCAAATTTCAAGCAGCGTGCAGATTCTTTTCCCCGCCGGAGTTATTTGTTTAGTCTTTCATAAAATAGTTCATTTGCATTTAATGTTAATGGTTCAAAGAAAGTCAGGCTGAATGGTCGGCCCCACACATTTTCACGTCATCAAATCTGGCCCTCCTTGCAAAACTTTTGGACACCTCTGATTAATGTAATCCTGTAATATAAGGAAGATGATGGTGGATTTCCCTGGCTTTGATTCCCATTGCACCCAGCATCACAGGAAAAACAACTACCAATCATTCTCTTTAATGTGTAGTGTGGTAGGGCAGGCTTGGATGACTGTTTAGAAAGATGGGTTTAGTCCTCTGATCAATTGGTTGCAGGCATGGGGTAAAGCATATTCTGCACTAGTGACCCGTTCGATGGATTTTCTCTGATGATAAAGTGAAAGGGAGTGAATGACACTGAGTGAGCTCTGTCCTCAACTAGGGCTGCACACAGATATACACAGAATAATCTATAATGTATGCATAGATCTGTATTCAAGTATCTTGTTTTCAGTTTTGGTAAATTGTTGAATATTAATAATAAATGTAACATGATAAATGAAGATAAAGGCAAATTTGAGAAGTCATTAATATGCATTTGTTAATTGGGCAACGTAGTCAGACAACTGTTTATATTACGTCACTCTTAGAATGGAAATGACTATTTTTAATCATATGTGGTATCATTTTCAGGGACACATCTGGACAAGGCAGATTCTGTACCATATTTCGTTCCTATTCCAGAGGTGCTCAGGTAAGCACACACACTGATCTTTGAACCAAATCAGTGAGGCAGAGAGAAATGATAAGAATTGCCAGGGAAAACAAAGTGATAAATGTATTGTCCTACTTTTTAAAATGTGTACACATTTGTGCTGAATATAGGTAATGTTTTACAGAAAAGTTCAGATCTATTCAACACTACTTTTTATAATGTTATCAAATACCATTACACAAGATTGTACAATGCATATTTAAACTTACCCACATGTCAGACTAATTTTAAATGGATTTCATTCACCTAGGGTGTGATACTGGTATATGATATAACGAATCGCTGGTCATTTGATGGCATTGATCGATGGATAAAGGAGATAGATGAGGTAAGATATCAAATAATGAATATAAATATTTACCTGAATGGAAAAGAGTTCTGAATTTACCTAAATTACATTAGTTTGAATTAAAGTAAAATAATTAAAGTAATGTGACCTGTTGTAAACTCAGTTACAACAGTTTATAAACTGTAGTTTATAAACATTGATTCATGGCTTTGTTTTGTAAACTTCGGCAGTTGTGTTTTAGCCAACAAAACATGCCTTTTAAATTTGTTTGTATTTCGTTGTATGGATGGACAACTCCCTAAATCATTGTGGGTGGACAAGAATAGAAATTTAGTAAGAAGAAAACTAAGAATGCTTAGGACAGTGCTACAGTTCCTAGAAAGAGTCCTAGGGCTGTACAATGAAGCAGAATTGTCTTCTTAGTTCTAGAAGTGGTCTGTCTTCAAAGATTTTTCCATACAGTGGCTTGATGGTCAATCATTTTCATCAACCTTAAGTTCTTCCCCTTTCCTTCAAAGTTTCTGCTGATTTATGGATTACCCTTCCTCTCATCAGTGTTTCAAAATCAGTGGTTCTAGATTTCCTTTCAGGGAAGCAAAAGACAAAAAGATGGCATTCTTGGAGCAGGTGATAATTGGATCTGGATTCTAAATACTTCTATTTCTTCAACATTCAGGGAATAGGAAGTGGTAATTCCCTACCTGTTCTCTCTTGTGCAGCCCATTTCATTTTTCTACCCTTGATTGTAGTCTGGACTATGTATTACATTAAGCCATGCTTAATTTTATTATGGTTTGATGAATAAATCACAAATTGGCCAGAATCATATTACACATGAAGGTATCAATCATGTTTTAAAATCATACATCTGTGTTCGTACAATATTTAAGATAACCCCAAATAACTACCTTATAATTTTGCATCTTAGTAAACCGAGTCCACATACTATAGTTAGGGAAAGTCAGAAAATGGAGCTAGCCTGAATAAATGATGTGCGGTTAGAAACTTTGATGAAGAAAATGGGTATAGATTTTGAAATGAACATTGTTCTCTTTCTCAGCATGCTCCTGGTGTACCCAAAATCCTGGTTGGCAACCGCCTGCATCTAGCCTTCAAAAGACAAGTGTCTACTGAGCAGGCACAGGCTTATGCTGAAAGATTAGGCATGACATTCTTTGAAGTAAGCCCACTCTGTAATTTCAATATCACAGAGTCCTTTACAGAGCTTGCAAGAATAGTGTTAATGAGACACGGAATGGACCGGCTGTGGAGGCCCAACAAAGGTAAGCAACAGAAATGTACTTACTTCTTCCCTATGTATGCTAGTTATATATTTAGTTAGGATGGGGAAAAAATGCAAAAAATATTTTAGTACATACTTGTGATTTAATATCATAACCAGCACCTAGTAAATGTTTCCTATTTTCAGTTGAATAATCAGAAATTACCCTATGCATTCCCTAATTAAGATTGCTATACAGCAATTCCCGCTGAGTTCATGTCAGTAATTTCATAGAAACATCACCAGAAGGGACTCCAAATCCCTCACACCTCATCCTACTCCTTGAAGATAAAAGGCAGACCAAAGGCAAAGACAACAGGAGCATCATTTAAACTTCACCCTTTCCTTCAAAAGGAAAAGGCAAGGGAAGATGTGGAACTGCAGAACTCTTAGCCATTCCACTGCCACCTTCCCTTAATGAGGAAGGATGTGGTATAGATAAAAGAAGAAGCAAGCCAGGTTTTCAGAAATGCAGTTGTACTATTTTTATCATTGTAGCTTTGGGAGCTTTTCTAGGGGGCTCCAGTTCAAAAAAAATCTGCAAGGTTATTTGTATCAAGGAAGGCAAACCATGGGAAGAATCAGGGCAGAATTAGGCTGATACTTCAAGAATAGTGAAATGAATAAAGATAGGGCTATTAAAACTTATACAAAGTTCTAGCTGTGTACTGCCACCGTGTGGCTGTTAAGATCTTTCTAATGTCTAATGTTGCTTGTTTTATATTTCAGTCCTGAGTCTACAAGATCTTTGTTGCCGTGCCATAGTTTCCTGCACACCTGTGCACCTGGTTGACAAACTTCCACTCCCTGTTGCCTTAAGAAGCCATCTCAAGTCATTCTCCATGGCCAATGGCCTAAATGCTAGAATGATGCATGGTCGTTCTTACTCTCTCACCGCCAGCAACAATAACAAAAGGAACAGCCTGAAAAAAGCCAAAATCATCCGTCCGCTTCAGAGCCCTCCAAAGCCTTGTGTCAGAAATAGTTGTAAAATCTCTTAAGCTATCTTTGGAAATCTTTGCCCACCATTGTAAACACAAGGACTTAATTCAATAGCCAAATCTATTGTATGTACGTATTGCTTTGCAGGAACAGGACAAAAGAAAAAAAAATATTTTAGAACGTTTGTTTTTAATAATGCTGCTTCCAGATATATAATGCGCTCTGTGCAAACAGAGGAATGTGAAACTTTAATGTTGGATTTTATATATATCAATTTTTTGATGTGCATGAAATCTTTGTGTATTTTATAAAGGGAATAATTTATCACAGTACTGAGCTTTTGTGTCACTGAATCTCAACAGTGACTAATTTTTAATATTGCTCAATTACTACATTTTATTTGCAATTAGAATGAAAGTCAATTGTAGATTCACCTAGTTTTAAACAACAATGTATTGTATACATTGTAAAAATATAAGTAGTGACATTATTCTAGTATTGTTTCGGTAGAGCATCTGATTCTGGTTTTGTACAGTTTATTGAGTGATTCTGAAGCACGACTTTTGAGCTACTAATGTAATATGCACAAGAAATTGTCTCATCCATGTATAAAACATTTGATAAAGGTTTTTGCTATGTTTCAGAATTAAATTGTGGATTATATGCTTATTTTTCTGGTAAATCTACATTTTTGTATTAGATATTCTAGTGATCGTCATATAGTGAAAAAGCCAAAGACATCAAGACATATTTGCTATAGCCTAAGAAAAAATGTAATTTGAAAAGCTGCTTTATCAGGAAAGGACACTATTATTTAAAAATAAAAATAAATCCTGCAAAGTATATGTGTGTTTTTCCAACTGAAATATTTTATCTTCCTTTCCCAGCTTTTGAATGCTTCCTCAAATCTCTATTCCTCTATCAAGACAGATGTTTATTATAATTTGTTTGCAATAAAGGCCAGTTTCCTTCCATTTTCAAGAAAAATAATGTTTATTATTTGTTTGCAATAAAAGCCAGGTTTTTTTTCCATTTTAACGTAGGTGATCAGAAAGACTTGAAATAAATAGCTTGAAATATGTCATAAAGTGGATTTATTCATGTTTGTAAAATAATTGTGTTTTCAGTAGGCAGCTTATATTGCTATTGGTGAACAAATGCAACTATCTTGTTTTCCATTTCTAAGAAAATATGACCTACAAATGACTTACCATATTTTTCAGAGTATATACTCACCAAAATTTTGAAGAGGCAAATTTTTAAAAACGTTTTTGCACTCTGCAGACCTCCCAAAAACGGGCCCTTTTTTGTCAAAAAAAAAGGGGGGTCATGCATAGCCTTTAGAAAGCTTATAGAATGCTCCTGGGGGCTGAGGGGGCAAAAACGAGCAGAAAATGGCCTGGTTTTCGCTCATTTGTGCCCTCCCCAGCCCGCAGGAGCACTCTGGAAGCCTCCTAAAGGCTATACACAGCCATTTTGGTGAAGGGGCGGGGTTTCAGAAGGCCAAAAATGCTGTATTCAGTGTATAAGACGCACCCAGATTTTCACCCTCTTTTTTGAGGGAAAAAGGTGCATCTTATACTCCAAAAAATACGGTAGTTACAAATGAAATACAGTACATTCGAATAGCTTTCAGTGGTTTAGAAATTTATGAAAGAAAATGCAATGAACTTACTGCAGATAGGGATTTCTTTTTGTTGATCTTTTTTATTTTAAATGGATTTGTTTTTCATATAATTTTGCTTCGATTTTCACTTTGATTTCCTTTGGGGTCTAATTATTTATAATACTATGCCATAGCTGCAGTTGCTATTGTTGCTTAGTTTATAATATCTTTACTGGGGAGAGATTTCTCTAATCTGTATGAGCTATATTTCAGTTGTCTGCCATCAATACCATTTTTCATAAACACAATGAATACTTACATGACATATGGGTAGCAACTACGGTAGTATTCTTGTTCTTGTCACAGCAAAATTACCTCATTATATTAAATGTTTTATCAGTTTTGGTTCCCCTCAAATCCTGCTGTGCTGCCTCATTGTAGTGGTGGTGAAGATAATAACCCATAAAGGGGTGAGTAAAGGGCAAGGGAAGTATACAGGTAATTCTTATGTTACAACCACTTAGTTAACAGTTCAAAATTGCCACTCCACTGAACAGATCATTTAAGACCAGTCCATGAACTTGTGTCTTGCAGTCCTATAGTCACATGATAGCAATCCAGGTGCTCATTTACCCGGCTTATTATTATGACATTGCAACAAGTCATGGTCAAGGGTTTGCCCTTTGCAACTTTCCCTGTCAGCTTCACATAAACAAAACCAATGGAAAGCTGACAGGAAGGGTTGTAAATCATCCCATAAATCACTTCTGCTTTTCCTCCCAAGGAGCCCCACTATGGTGTACAAGATTACAGGGATTTTGTATGTGGTGGCACAGTGGTTAGAATGCAGGCTGACTGCTCACTGCCAGGAGTTTGATCCTGAAAATGCTCAAGGTTGACTCAACCTTCCCCCCTTCTGAGGTCTGTAAAATGAGGACCCAGATTGTTTGGGGGCATATGCTGACTCTGTAAACTGCTTAGAGATGGCTTTAAAGCAATATGAAGTGGCACATATGTCTTAAGTGCTATTGATATTTCATAGCCCTTGTCCATTGTTTCATACCACATATGCTCACTTGCACTCAGAAGTGCTTGCTGTAGCCTCTGCTAACCCCAAGAAAAAAAAATACCTCTAAAAATTTAGCCAAACTAGCAAGGTTCACTTACTAAGCTAGTAGAATTTCCAGCCAATAGAAGCCAATGTAGTAGTATTGCATTCTACTTATTTATTCTAATTATCCTATTTAGGGCTTTCAGCTCTCCCCCACCCAGCTATCCTATGAATGCGCTCGGGAAAGAGATCTGGGTGCGTTCAGTACCACTAACTCCTAGGTTGTTACGTACAACTGATACATTAGGTGGTTTGGAGGGATTGGACTGAAAAAAATTAGGCTAACCCCTTCATGTTTATCAACAATTTTCTCACAAGTCCTTGCCGCTTATACAGAATCTAAATAAGCATATTTTAACCCCGCCCCCAATACCTGGGATTTTTTATTTAATTAAGAGTCCCATGTGTTCCTCCCCAAATCACCTCTGTTGATCCCCCCGTGTCATTGTGCAGCCGCATTGAACTGGCGGGGGGTCGGGGGGTCTTACCGCCCGCTCCTCGTTCTCCAAAGTCCTTGCCTGTTTATCCTATTTGGTAAGGAGCGGAGGAACGCAAAACCGATGTAAGGAAAGCGACAGTTGGGCTTACTACGACCTTGGGTTTTCCCAGTATAATTCTAAGTAGCTTTACTCAAAAGTAGGAACCGCCGCGAAAAGCAACAGTCCGCCGTCAATACCCGAAACAAGCGAGCGGGCGAACTCGAGCATGAATGAGCTCGGCGCTCAGCCGGGTGGGTTTCCTCGATCGATGCGCTCTGCAATCAAGGCAGCGTCTGCAAATTGCCCGGAGACTACAGTTCTCTAGTACTGACTATACTGATTTGGGGGGAAACCGCCGCTCAAACGGCGTTGGTATTCCTTCCAGCAAGCCAAGGAAAGCGGTTCGATGCGCTCTGCGCTCGGAGTGCTCCTGATCTAGTCCGGAAGGAATCGTCGTGGCGCCGCCGCCGCCGCCGATCCTCGGCTGATGGTGTGAGCGACCCTCTTCCCAGGCCGCGGCCTTCCCCATCGTCCGACGCCATGAACCTGCTCCCCGTTAATCCGCACGGGAACGGGTTGCTCTTCGCCGGCTTCAACCAGGACCACGGTAGGGATCTCATGGGTCGCCGGGTGGGGTGGAGAGGAAAGGGTGGTGGTCTGCTTGCCCGCCTTGCCCCATTTCAGACGTTTGCGGGCACGGAAACACGCCCCTGCTTGTTTCCCTTTTCCCTCCCCGGTTCTTGGCTTCAACCGCTTTTGGGGAAGAGCGTCGGTTGCTAGCCCAGTTTCCCAGGAGGTGGTCAACGAGAGGCCGGGAAGCTGAATGTTGCGCTGCGGACCCGGGCAGAGAATTCATGCAGCTTTTCCTTCTGCATCCGCTTTGGGTCTTCGGCACATACGTACTACGGGCGCCTTTTCAGTTGTTGGCCAGATATTTCTGCCCTTTTTTTTGGGGGGGGGGAAGCTGCTACGGCTCTCTTTTCTGTTTGGGGCAGTGGTTGTTGGCGGGGACCGGACGGCACATGGCCTTGATTGAACTACGAAATGTTCGGTCCAGTTTCCTGGACTCGCAAGACACGCGAGGCTGAAAAGCAACCGACCCGTCTGTGTGTTCGGTGACTGAGAACAGACTTGGGAGGTTTTATTGGGTAGGAGAGGGCAGTTCCCCATCGGCTAGTTCTAAGTAGAGGAGTTAGCATGAAGAAAGCCAGAGGTTAGCGGAACTGTTCGGATTTATGGTGAACAATCACACCCACTCCACGCCTATGTAATTTGTATTATATAGAAATTCTGTGTAGTTTGTGCCCTCCCAAGAGAAATAGGCTTTTAGGAGACAGAAATATTGGCATAGGCAAGACCTGGCCCTTTGCTGTTTAAGACTAGTTCGTTATTTAGACAAACAGACAGACAGACAGACATCTTTATCTGTTACTTGTTTGCTGGGCTTACTTAACCCTCAATTTTATTTTATTTTCTACAGCAGATTGGCAATTTAACTGTTCTCCTGTGTTAAATAGATACTAATCCTGACCTGCAGCTCTTCCTCAATAGAGCCCTAAGTGTCTTCCTCATGGCCAGGTTAAAGTGCTATTCACTGATATATATTTTTTTAAAAATAGCATTTTATATTTTGTAAAATACAAAAATGCAAAAGCAAATAGTGAGAAACAGTGGGGAGGAGAAGGGGAAAGAAAAGTGAGGAGGGGAGGGAGAAAAAAAGGTGTTGATTTTCTCTATTGCAGTAGAATAAGGCATTAGCATCGAACCTCAACTTTTTACTTTTCCATAATAATATAAACCAGTCATTTCTATAACAACAAATCAATCTAATCAGTAAAACCCAAAATCAAAGTTTCATTTTTCCCCATCTCAAGCACAAAGTCTTGAAGCAGTCTCCATGTAGCAACCAAAGTTGTTGTTAGTTGCAAAGTCGCGTCTGACCCATCGCGACCCCATGGACAAGGCTTTCCTGCCCTCTACCCTCCTCTGGAATCCATTTAAGCTCAAACCTACTGTTTGAGGGACTCAATCCAGCCACCTCATTCTCTGTTTTCCCTTTCTTCTTTTGCCCTCAATGTTTCACAGCATTAGGCTCTTCTCCAGTGAGTCCTTCCTTCTCATTTGGTGGCCAAAGTATTGCAGTTTCATCTTCAGGAACAAAAGTACTTATATTCTTTTCTTTAATCAAAATGGTCGATTTAACCATTTCTGCCAACTCCATCAGCTTCTGTAACTATTCATCCAGGGTGGGAATCTAAATGTCCTTCCATTTTTGTGCATACAGGAGTCTTGCTGCCATCAACATATATAAGATCAAAGTTCCAAATAAATTTTGCAAGTCTTTTTCCATTAATCTATTCGTTGATTTTTGAGCCACTTTAGCTGGCCTAAAGTATACCACTACTTTGGCTGATCGTTATTCTGCCTCACTAACAGAGATAGTGAATGGTGCTTAATTTACAGCAGGGTAAGTTTAAAAAAAAAAGATTGATGGATCCCCAGATTTAGTTTCTCCTCCGATATTCACCCACTGATGGAAAATAACCATAACTCACCCTTACGTGAGTTAGGTGAATTTTAGACATGCTTTGAATGGTAGGTTTAGCCATCACTTATCAAATTGTCCAACTAAGAGGCACTAAGGGTGTATTTGGAGTAAAAGCAGGAGAGAGCTCTTCCGGTTTTACTGAACATTTTTTCTGAACACTGATATTGCACTTTCTGAAAGAATATTAAACCCTGTCCTAAAGAGCCTGGCTAGCAGATAACAAACTCGAGGAAAAGTGAAGGAGAAGTAGAAAAAAGCAATTGATTGATAAGCAGTAAGCTCCTTCTTGACCAGGACTGCTGGGGAACTAAAGAGAAGCAGAGTGACAAAGGAGTTCAATTTGCTTTATTTGTATTGCTGCCTACTCTACAAACCATTCAAGGTAGCATAGAGGACAAATTAAAAGCACATTGTAACAGTGAAAGTAAAACTCAATAGCCAGCAAGCCCAAATGCCAGAAAAGAACCATGGAGAACACAAGTCTTAGGGCTGATTTTGATTTGTTTGCAGTGAAAATGACAATAACCACTAGGGATCTACAAAATGTTCTCTGTACAAACCATTTCATTCACATAAGAGCTAATTTCAGGTTGTCCATGCAATGCGAGTGAAATACAATGCTTTGGGTGGTTTGGTCTGTATATGAAATCAAACAGGGTTGTTTTGTCCTGATGTAGACCAAATTTTAAGGGGGGGGAGGGGTGGTTATTAGGGAAAGTCTCAGACCTCATGAGGTCACTGTGCCTCAGATAGGTGGGTGTGAGTCCCTCTTTGTGAAGTGGGGCCTTGGAGCTCAGGTGGGCCTTTTTGTTACATACCTGTCTCCCTGCTATGTTTCATCGGCCCTGCCGGAGCTGCTAGATGTATTAGCTGGATTGGCGGTTGATTTCCCCAGGCTCATGGTCCTGGGGGATTTCAATCTGCCTTCCATTGGCGAGACATCCGAGTCAGCTTGGGAGTTCATGGCTTCCATGACAGCTATGGACCTAACTCAGTTAATTCAAGACCCCACCCATAATGGGGGACACACGCTCAACCTGATTTTTGTCTCTGGGCAGTGGATGAATGATCTAGATTTAGGGGATATTTCTATTCAACCCTTGTCATGGTCTGATCATTTCCTCATCAGGCTTGACTTCCATACCGCTACCCCTCGCTGCAGGGAGGCGGAACCGACTAGATGGTTCCGCCCCAGGCACCTGATGGACCCCGAAATGTTCCTGATGGAGCTTGGGACTTTTCCTGAATCCCTTGCTCACAACTCGACCGAAGCCCTAGTGGAAGCCTGGAATAGGGCTGCTGCTGGGGCTTTGGATCGTGTTGTGCCTTTGCGGCCTCTGACCCGGTGTCGATCCCGGATGGCTCCCTGGTTTACCAAGGAGCTCCGGGAAATGAAATGCTGGAAAAGACGCCTAGAGAGTGGCTGGAGGGCCAGCCGGTCCGAATCTGATCGAACACTAGTAAGAATTCATATTAAATCCTACTTAGTGGCGATAGAAGCGGCAAAACAGCAATATTTTTCCGCTCTCATCGCGTCCGCAGATAACCGCCCAGCGACCCTGTTTAGGGTGACCCGCTCCTTACTTAACCAAGGAACTGGGGAAGACCCCTTGCAGGGTAGGGCTGAAGAATTTGTTCAGTATCTGCAGGACAAAATCGCTCAGATCAGGACAGGCTTGGACTCTGACTGGGTAGATTCGGGCGAGCCGACGGGGATGAATCTTGAGGAGACAATCTGGGATGGGTTTGACCCTGTGACCCCCGAGGGCATGGACAGGATTATGGGGAGACTCAGTGCTGCCACTTGTGTGCTGGACCCGTGTCCCTCTTGGTTAGTTTCGGCTTCCCGGGAGGTGACACGAGGCTGGCTCCAGGCGATTACCAACGTTTCATTGAGAGAGGGGTTCTTTCCCACCGCCTTGAAGGAGGCGGTGGTGAGGCCCCTCCTCAAGAAGCCTTCCCTGGACCCAGCTTCTTTAGCCAACTATCGTCCGGTCTCCAACCTTCGCTTTGTAGCAAAGGTTGTCGAGAGTGTGGTAGCATGTCAGCTTCCCCAGTACCTGGATGAAGCTGTCTACCTGGATCCGTTTCAGTCGGGTTTCAGGCCCGGGTACAGCACGGAGACAGCATTGGTCACGTTGGTCGATGATCTCTGGCGGGCCCGGGACAGGGGCTGCTCCTCTGTCCTGGTCCTACTAGACCTCGGCGGCTTTCGATACCATCAACCATGGTATCCTACTGCGACGACTCGGGGGGTTGGGAGTGGGGGGCACCGTTTTACGGTGGTTCTCCTCCTACCTGTCGGATCGGTCGCAGTTTGTGTTGACTGGAGGGCAGAGATCGACCCCCAGGCGCGTCACTTGTGGGGTGCCCCAGGGGTCGGTTCTCTCACCCCTCCTGTTCAACATATACATGAAACCGCTGGGCGAGATCATCCGTGGTTTTGGGGTACGGTATCATCAATACGCTGATGATACCCAACTTTTCATCTCTACCCCTAACCACCCAAATGATGCCCTCGACGTGATGTCCCGATGCCTGGAGGTTGTGCGGATCTGGATGGGGAGGAACAGGCTCAAGATCAATCCCTTCAAGACTGAGTGGCTGTGGTTTCCATCATCCCGATTTGTACATCTTGTTCCATCTTTGACAATAGGGGGAGAAATTTTAGCCCCCTCAGAGAAGGCTCGCAATCTGGGAGTCCTCCTGGATACGCGGCTTAGTTTAGAAGAACACCTGACGGCCGTGACCAGGGGGGCCTTTTACCAGGTTCGCCTGGTACGTCCCTTCCTGGATCGGGATGCTCTGTGCACAGTCACTCATGCCCTCGTCCTTTCTCGCCTGGACTACTGCAATGCTCTCTACATGGGGCTGCCCTTGAAGAGCACCCGGAGGCTTCAGCTGATCCAGAATGCGGCCGCGCGGGTTGTCATGGGGGTACCTAGGTGCTCCCGTGTTACACCCCTTTTAGGCGGCCTGCACTGGTTGCCGGTTGTTTTCCGGGTGCGTTTCAAGGTATTAATTATGACCTTTAAAGCACTCCATGGCTTAGGCCCAGGGTACCTGCGAGACCACCTACTGCCACCAGTAGCCTCCCACCGTCCAGTACGATCCCACAGAGTTGGCCTCCTCAGGGTGCCGTCGGCCAGGCAGTGTTGGCTGGTGACCCCCAGGGGGAGAGCCTTCTCTGTGGGAGCGCCTTCCCTCTGGAATGAGCTCCCCCCGGAGCTTCACATAATCCCTGACCTCCGGTCCTTCCGACGCGCCCTAAAAACTTGGCTTTTCCAGCAAGCCGGCCTGGCCTGTTAATTTTAATTTTAACTTATTTTAAATTTTAAATGTATTGTGTTTTTTTTTAATTCAGTTTGTTTTTTTGGATATGGATTTAATCTTTTTTAACTTTTGGGATGTGTGTTTTTTAATGTTGTACGCCGCCCTGAGTCCTTTTGGAGAAGGGCGGCATATAAATCCAAATAAACCAGACCAAACCAAAGTATGACTGTTCTGGGCAGATTAATTTGGGAGGAGCACGGTTGGCTAAAAGAAGCAGAGGAAGGAATACACTAAGAAGATAGGCTGGCAAGGCAGTCTGTTGCAATATCTATATTAGGAGCTACTTCCTTGCAGCTAAAGAACAGTAAAGAACAGAAACACAGTTGTTGCAAAAGCTGAGGGAAGGAAAGAAAAGTCCTGCAAAGATTGGAGGGGGCATGGGCCTACCAGGTGTGCTGGGAATCTGTGGCAGTGGGAATTAAATGAAGGGAGGAAAATGTGTATGTGTGTGTTTGTAGAGCTGCTAAGAAGGGGTGACATACATCAGCCGTGCCTTATAATCTCTAAAGCCAAAGGTATTCCTTCGTATTTTCCATCATCTCATATCAAACCAACGAACCTGCATTGAGTTTTGATTCTGCAGACAATCTGAAAGGATTTGGTCGTACTTCCAGAATCCAATGGTTTCTTCTGGATTGGATATAAAACATACTTCTAATTTTGTATATATCCGTAATCACCATAGTTATCTATGCAACGGCCCTATTTCCTATTGTCAGTTGTATAGCACTGGACTAGAGCTCTTTCAAAAGAGTACAAGACCCATGTTTGAAATGCTCAACAGGGTTATGGCTGGAGATCTTGCTTGCAAGCTGCTTTATTATGAAAATTGCAGGTATTAAACCAGTATTTTTGATGCATTCAAAGTACACTTTAGCATGTCTTGTTCTTCCTCCATTGTTAACATAGAGCATTTATGCCTATTTTGGCAATCTTTTTTTTTAGGTTGCTTTGCATGTGGAATGGAAAATGGATTTAGAGTGTTTAATGCGGATCCACTCAAAGAGAAGGAGAAACAAGGTGAGATGCTTCTTCGGTATCCATTGCTGCTTTTCAATTAAATAATCCATTGGCATTATGATCTTGTGCCTGAAAGTTCTGAAGAAAATACCAAATAAATGTATTGTATTTTGCTCCCAAATAACTTTGCATAGGATAATAGCCTTAAAATAAAATGTTTGATTGCCAGGGAATTCTAAAACTGGAGGGCAGTTCTCATTAACTATTCATAGCACTATTGCTTCCTGACTTATAATAGTTATCAATAATATATAATAAAAAACCAAATCTCTGAGCATACTAAGAGAGAGCGCGAACATTTTCTCAGAAAGAGGCAAACAAAAATGTAGAGTACTGCATGTAAGTTTAAACATAATGTTAAGTCTGAAGAGAAACTCTCTTTATATTCTGACATTAGTAAATTCTGCATTGAATGTTTGACTTATATATATGACTTATATATAAGTTTGACATATATATATATACTTCTTGCTCTGTCCCTTAGAATTCCTAGAAGGAGGTGTCGGCCATGTTGAAATGTTGTTTCGCTGCAATTATTTAGCTTTGGTTGGTGGAGGGAAAAAACCAAAGTATCCTCCTAATAAAGGTACGGTATTGAATATTAAATAGTAGTTTTACTCTTGCGTTCAGTCTCAAAACTGCCACAATGCTCTACCTGAATTGTATACCTCTCCTGGGTAGTTACAATTTAAACAAATGTGAGGGCAGTTCTAACCTTTGCAGAAGGGGACAATGAAACCAGTTTTTTGTTAGAACAGACCTTGGTCTATTGTGCTTCTATTTACAACTGTTTTGATATTTAGTTATAAATAAATAATAAACATTGAATTTTCTTAATAAGAGTACAGTAAAAAAGTGCAATCTGGTTAAAGAAATTGATTAGACACAAGAGGAAAGATGGAAAAAGGTTTAAGAATAGGATCTGTAAAACTGAATGTAGGAATAGCTCAAAGAAATTTAGGGTATCAAGGCTGGGGAATTTTGAGTTTTGTAACAGTTGTTATAAGTGATACAAGTTTCGATTTGTTTCCATTCTGGTTGGATCTCACAAAAGTTGGGAGTCCAACAACATTTTTGGGGAGATATCCCAGAATTAAAAATACATCTGTCCAAATTTGGAATATGAATCTTTTGCTTTATCTATATAATGAGGTAATCTAGAATATAACTTCCTGCTGGAGCTAGTCTGTCAGTGCTGAAGGTGCTTGTTTTACAATTAATAAGATACTTCCTTCTCTGCAGTGATGATCTGGGATGACTTGAAAAAGAAGACAGTTATTGAAATAGAATTTTCCACAGAAGTCAAAGCTGTTAAGCTGCGAAGGGACAGGTAAGTGCTCAGTTTGTGGAACAGAAGGTTCCTTTTATTTATCTTTGTTTTGATTTGTTCCATTAGTTAGATATTTTTAAGGAAGGAAAAGGCTGTGAGTGTTCATTATTTATTAACACACTGAACTGTTTTGAATATGATGGAACAAAGGAAGGGATGCTGTACTGATCTGCTTCAGCAAACATAAATCATTCTCCGCCTTACAGAACCTCTCTGGCAGAAAGATCCATGAGCTCCTGCTTTATGACTACTTCTGATACACTTTTAAATAATTTTGGAAGCTTTGCTGTAATAGCTAAAGCAAAAGGAAGAAAATTGATCTAGGGTTGGCATAATGCTTTCTAGTACAATCTGAGCACACTATCTATGTCAGTGCTTTTTCTCTTCCAGAATTGTCGTAGTTTTGGACTCTATGATTAAAGTTTTCACATTCACACACAATCCTCACCAGTTACATGTCTTTGAAACTTGCTACAACCCTAAAGGTACGTGGTCTCCATTACAGAGAAGACATATTGGTCCGTGTTGTTGTTGGCATTATGCTTGTGGAGGTCAATTGATGTTGCTTATTTGGCATGTAGTCACCTAAGACAACTTGGCATTTTTTAATTGGAAAGCAAATGCTCTGTTACTTAGCTCAGTAAGGTACGTCATCACCATTGCGTGGGGTGGTAGGTTTAGCACCATTTGTCTTTATCTTGGGGTTTGAAAGGAATCTTTTGGAAAGATTCCACTATCATATGGCACTAAAAGTAATTCTGAGGTTTTATTACTGCCAGGACCCAAGAACCAACAAAGACACATGGAATTACTTTTGAGCAGCTTCCTTTATTGCTCCTCTCCTATAGAGAGAAATCTTGCCAAACTAAAGCAACTGTTTGCATGGCTATAGATACACTCTGGGAATCATTAAGGGAGGAATCTCCTTGACTCGCTTTCTCCCAACCAAACTTTCCATGCTTCACTACCTCTTTGCCCTATGGAATGCAGTCCTTCCCTCCTGGAATTCCAGACTACATTCCACCACAATTCCAGACTACATTCCACCACAATTATACAGATATTAAAGTTTCTGGATACATAATATCAATATATATTATACACGCAGAAGTATTTTTTGCTAATCTAAACTACCAATAGAAGACATACATGTATTTGTAGTTCAGGGTTGACAACTTGGTGGTGTCTTGCAGCCATTTCATTACCAAATGAAGTAACAAGTGCATTGATGATGTTACCAAATTTGGTAATGAAACATCTGCAAGGAAACCACCAAGCTCAGAGAGGACCAAGGACCTCACAGTAAACCTGAAGCGTAGCTTACTCTGTTAAATGGCTCGTTAGTCTGAGGACATGAAAACTTCTTTAGGTGGGATGGTGTGAGAGATACTGTAGTAAAAATAACAGTTCTTTAATTCTTGCAATTATTTATTTTAGGTCTTTGTGTCCTGTGTCCAAATAGTAATAATTCCTTACTTGCATTCCCTGGAACACATACTGGACATGTGCAAATAGTAGATCTAGCAAACACTGAAAAACCTCCAGTAGATATACCTGCTCATGAAGGAATCTTGAGTTGTATAGCCCTAAATTTGCAGGGAACAAGAATCGCTACAGCATCAGAAAAAGTAAGCAAAATGGTTTGTTATATAGTTAACTAGGAAGCCACACAACAATCTTGAATGTGTTCATATAAATTTTGAATAGTGTCTTGATAAGAGCCTGCATGTTATTCTTACAATAATAAAATATAAATATATAAACTAAAAATATAACTACTGTAAGTTAATATAAAATCCAGAATACCATGGCCCAATTAAAAGACGGGGAGGGCAGGAGCAGGATGGTGGGAGGAGGTGTGATTCGTTCTTAACCACCTCCACTGTGATACTTCCCCATTGGGGCCTCAACCCAACTGGCAGAGCCAGGTCTTTAAGCTCTTTTGGAAGGTCAGGTGGGATGAAAAGCAAGATGTTCCACAGGGCAAGTGCAATAGCAGAGAAGTCCCTTCTCCTGGATCCCATCAGTCAGAATAATCAGTGGGACCACCTTAGATTCCAGGCTGTCATCAAGGCTTCAGCAGTTTATATTTTTAGTGTTGGAAAAATGGGAAATTAATTATGATAAATTGACAAAGAGTGCCAAACTCCCCAGTTAGCCATTGTTAGGTCTAAATTAAATCGTAATTGATCTGGAGTGGCTTCTTTATATTCTTTGTCTATGTTAGTCATCTAAGTGATTCCATCATTATCAAGCTACAATTTGATCTTTTTTTAAAAAAAATAACATGATTTATCTTATGCAAGAGTAAAGTTACATCAATGTAAAACTTCAGTTTAGGAAAATCTTTAAAGCCAATTTCATCTATGTCATTCATGTAGCAATTCCTGCACATTCCTTTGGTAAGTGAGGATTTTCCTTCGTAACGCAAGCACCTGTTCACAGCTTCCAACAACCAAAGTTAGTGGGGAAGCTGGCAAGAACTTGCAAGTCCCAGGGGGTCTGCAAGCAGGCAGATAAGTGGTTGCTACCAGGTGGTGGGGCTCTGAGTGGTGAGAGAGATACGGCACAGTGGTGTTTAGGGTGGCTGCTGCCAGGAAGGGGAGCTGCGGCATGTGTGCCCTGGGGCTTGAGATGGCTGCTGCTGAGTGGGGGGAGTAGGAATGATGGGGAGGCATGAACACTGCAGCAGGACAGGGAGTGGCTGCTGCAGGGTAGGAACAGGTGCACGAGTGATCAGGGAGCCGCAGTGGAAGCTCAACAAGGCTTGGGAGGGTGTGTGGATGGCCAGCTAGCAGCAGCATAAGCATAAAAGAGTTGGGGGAAGTGCATGGGTAGGTGAGACTTACCCAACGAACTTGTAACTTTCCCCTGACTTTGCTTCTGGCAAGTCAACAAGAAAGGTTGCAAATTATGACCACGGGACACTAGCACCTGTCATAAGTGCAATCTGGTTACCAAGGGTCCAGATTACGATCATGTGACTGCAGGGGTGCTGGTATGGTTGAAACTTTGAACACCAGTCGTAACCAATCCTTGATTAGTGCCATAGTATCTTTGAATAGCCACTGAACAAGTGATTGTTAACCAACAACTGCCGTGTTTCTCTGAAAATACACCATGTCCTGATAATAAGGACATGCAATATTTTTTGGGTGGGCAAAAATGTAAGCCCTCCCCCGAAAATAAGCCCCCTAGACAACCCCCCCCTCCAGCCAGGCAGAGCGCCACTCACTGACCTAATGGTATCCCGAAGGCGCCAAGCCGTAGGAACGGTGGGAGGCAAAGGCTTGCGTTGCTTGGCGCCTTCGGGATACCGCTAGGTCAGTGAGCGGTGCTGTGCCCAACTGGAGAGGGGGATTGCCGGGCAGTTGCTCTCTTGCAAGCGGGCTCCCGAAGAGCTGGGCACAGCCTCAGGGTTGAGCGGCTGTGTTGTGCTGTCACAGCAGCACTACCCAGCAGCCATGAGGTGACCACGCTCACGAGCAGCCACCCGGCAAACCCT
Organism: Natrix helvetica; assembly: GCF_964273705.1. NCBI lineage: Eukaryota > Metazoa > Chordata > Lepidosauria > Squamata > Natricidae > Natrix > Natrix helvetica. The sequence continues at coordinate 257,937,476 of NC_138548.1, forward strand.
TTTCCTGTCAGGCACAGTGCCATTGATTGACCTAGGGGTATCGGCAAGCTGCGTGAACGCCTGTTCGCCGCCCTCTGGCTCCCATGGCTTGGCGCCTTTGGAATGTCCCTAGGTCAGTGAATGGGGCTCTCCATGAGTGGAGAGGGAGGGTTGTGCGAGCACTCCCCGCAGAGCCAGGGCATCTCCGCTGCCACGGCCCCCAATGGCTTTTTCTGCGGCTTTCAAAGCACAGAGGTAGGATGCTGAGTCTTCCGGAAGTTGCCACTCTGGGAATGCACTCTATGGTTGTACGCTCTGGGAGTACGCCGTGCCTCAGCCAGCCCACAACTATAGAGTGTACCCCCAGAGCAGCTGCTGCCGAAAGACTTGGCTGTGGCTCTCCGGAGTTTGGAAGCTGGAGAATAGGTTATGCTTGGAGCGCTGCGGCCGCAGCAGCACACTAGTCCTGCAAGGAGAGCTGGGGCAGGGCATGGTGACGTTGGGAGGCACACCAGCTGGGGACGGAACGGGCGCTCGCGCAACCTCCCTTTCCAGCCAGGCAGAGCGCCATGCACTTACCTAAGGGTATCCCAAATGCGTCAAGCCGTGGAAGCTGGGGGAGAGGGCAGAGCACCACGCAGCTTAGCACCTTTGGAATATCACTGGGTCCCTGAGTGGCACTCTGCCCGGCTTAAAGGGGGGTTGCTGGGTGGCTGCTCGTGAGCGTGGCCACCTCATGGCTGGTATGTTGCGCTGCTGCAACAGCGCAACACAGCCGTTTGCCCCTGAGGCTGTGCCTGGCTCTTCGGGCGCCCGCTCGCAAGAGAGCAGCCACCCAGCAACCCCAAAACAATAAAAAAAAAACATAATAAGAGCCAATCAATATTTTGGGGTCAAAAGAAAATAAGACCCCGTTTTATTTTCGGGGAAACACAGTACCTGTTTACAAGTAAACTGGAAAAGAGTTTTAAGGATATTGAACTGGATTGTAACTAAGGGTACCAAAGTTTAATTTCCCAATTGAGCATTAAGTTCATTAAACGACTTTGGGTGCCTATTTGTCAGCCCAGACCCCCTTGCAGAGTTGTTATGAAAATAAAATGGAGGTGACCCCTGTATATAGAAGTGGCATTCAGATTTATATACTGCCCCATGGCACTTTACAGGACTCGGCCAGCTTACAATGTAGAGCATTATTTGCATATTGCCCCCGACAATTTGGCTCCTCATTTTACAGAAGGACAGAAGGCTGAGTCAGCCTTGATCCCTGTTCAAGATCGAACTCCAAACTGTGGACAGAGTTTGCCTGCATTACTGCACTTAACAAATGTGCCATCAGGCCTCTGGATATAATACTGAAATCTTCAGAGGAAATGCATTATAAATGTAAATGGCAAATGAAGTTAAACAGCAGTCTTGTTTTGATTAGTTTGACTAGATCAGCTGGTCACTAAATTTTGTGGTAACAGGTGGACTTGGGAGAATGTTTGGGACCAAATTGAGTATGTCCCTCACAGATGTTAACAGAGAGAGGTCTTGCCTGTTCATAGATAGATGTCTGTCCTAAGAGTTTCTGATGATAACACTGCATCGGTTTTCCTTAAAGGCAAAAGCAAAAATCACCCATCACCCTAAATATTCCTTGGAAATGAGGCCTGAGCTCTGATATGTTTATGAATTCAGTCTTCTGTTCCAACATCCATTTCACTGAAGGCCAAACTGTCAGTAAAAAGAGATGCAGGCAAGATGTATTTTTTGGGTGCAGAGGGAATATATGGCTATCAGGAAGTGTATGTAAGAGTTAAAAAGACTGAAGAATCTATTGGTTCAGTATCGCTTTCCACAACTTCAAAAATTGTTATTCCTTTTCAAGGGGACCCTTATAAGAATATTTGATACGTCATCTGGGCATTTAATTCAAGAGTTGCGCAGAGGATCTCAGGCTGCCAATATATACTGGTAAGTTTTGCTTTGCTGAGTAATCATTAAAGGAATGGAGGAGTGACAGAGAATTTTTAACTGCACATGGAGAGGATGGTCCCTGTGACATTGAATGCAAACTATGTAAATATCATGCCATTTCCATTTACAATTTGTGAACGTTTAAAATTATGTATGGATTCAAACTTGTCCTAGCTGCCCAATTCCAACAGATCAACAGTTAAATAAGAAGTAAGATGTCTTTAGAAAGCAACTTGTTCCATGGCAAACATGGGCTAAAGAGATATGTCGCTTCTGATCTCTCCATTAGTATAAACTTCAACCAAGATGCTTCTCTTATCTGCGTGTCAAGTGACCATGCCACAGTACACATTTTTGCTGCAGAGGATCCCAAAAGAAATAAGCAATCAAGGTAAGGGGGCTGGGTCTAGCAGGATTAATGTCAAGTTAATGACCAAGAAAGTTTGGTAGAGATTATTTGCCATGATAGTGAAAGGAAATCTTTATGGATGTGAAAACTGTCTCTTACCAGCCCAAAACAATAAACTAAAAACATTTCCAGAAGGGAAGGAGATTCCCATCTCATTTTTTGATGGAAACTGTTCCTGAATATATATATTGCTTTTCTGAAAATGTATTTATTAATCATTTCATTTACAAATGGTTGAAATATATTTCATCTTCAACTTATTGCTTTTATTAGAGCATTCGTGTGATTACTCTTGAATGTTTTTAGCTGTAAATTCTGTGATTTCTCCAACATTCTTAATAACATCCCCTTGATATTTTTGCTGTAGTTGATATTCTTGTGGTCCTCTGTTCTTTTCGGATTGACATATTGAATCTCTACTTTGAGTCATCATGTTTGCCCAAAGCTTCATCTTTTTTTTGTCAGTTGATTCAATTACATTCCCTTGAAGACTTCAATTCATACTTGGGTGAATGCAATGGTAGCCTTAGCCTTGAATTTGATTTTGCTGTTCCAATAACATTTGCATAGTTAAGGTTAACACAACTCCTATAATTGTTTCTGGAGATGCCAGAAATGCACATCCTCTTGCTTATGGAACTTGCTTATCTTACACCTGGCTTGAATGGAAACGCCAGATTGCTGATAAGGGGGAGTGGTAGGAAACCTGTGCAACTACATTTTCTACTGTTTCTACATTATTAACCACCAATATGGTTTCTGATTCAAGTGCAAGTTCGAGTTACAGCATCTTAAGCCATGCACATATATACAAGTGTTCACAATATCAACCTTCTTTCTAGCCCTCTCCCATTCCGAAAATCGGAGAAATATCTTAATTTTTACCTTTGCATGTTATGTTATTGTCCACTAGGGTTCTGCAGCAATCCAGCTATGAAAGGAAATGATGATTCAGAATATATATAGGTGCATATATTCTATGAGCATCTCCAGAAACAAAAACCAACTTTTTGTCCCATGTGAGCCCAAGAAAAGACAATCACATTTTCCCCTTTGCATCTGGGTCACTACATTATCCTGGCTGCCATAAGTAGACAAGATTTTGGTACTAAGTTAATTTATTTGCTGAAGCAACTGCGGTTCTCTACCCTTGACACATTGCTAACTGTATTCTTGTGGTTTTCTTTGTTTGGCAGCCAACTTTAGCACCATTTATACATAAAGTTAGAATGGTAATTAAATAAGCTTATATAACCAATAAATAACTGAAACAATTACAACTGTCAGCAGCTGCTAGCATCTATTTTATTTCTGTGCCTGACTTCAGTAGGTACTCAATAATATTTTTTTAATCTCTTAGCTTAGCATCTGCCAGTTTCCTGCCCAAATATTTCAGTTCCAAATGGAGTTTTTCCAAGTTTCAAGTTCCCTCGGGTTCTCCCTGCATCTGTGCCTTTGGAACAGAGCCGAATTCTGTCTTAGGTAAGGGTCCTGATTTAATAAATGCTATTTTTTTATATTTATATATTTTATATATGCTGGTTTTGTTGTATTCGGGTCTTTTCCCGTGTAAGGTTGAGATTGTCTTTGCAACGTTTCGGCAGGATCACACCTGCCATCTTCAAGCTGTGGGCTTTTTTTTTTTTTTTTTTTTAAGCCCACAGCTTGAAGATGGCAGGTGTGATCCTGCCGAAACGTTGCAAAGACAATCTCAACCTTACACGGGAAAAGACCCGAATACAACAAAACCAGCATACCTACACCCGTGAAAATCTACAAAAACATATATATATATATATTACACACACACATAATAAATGCTACTTTTTATATTTATATAATATATATATAGATAGATATATAGATAGATAGATGATAGATAGATAGATAGATAGATAGATAGATAGATAGATAGATAGATAGATAGATAGATGATAGATAGATAGATAGATATAGATATAGATATATAGATATATATATAGATATATATAGATATATTACACACACACATAACAAAGTAGTCTGAGATTCCAATATGAAGTTACATGAATTATGAAGCTGTTAGGGATGGAGCAAGCCGTGCAATAAAATGGAGGTAGGTATAAATAATCCGGAGAATTTAATCGAGAATTGATGCTCGATGCTGACATCTTCCTCTTCTTCACACCTTACATTGCAAATGTGTGATTTCTATAATTGTTTTCATAACAATGACTTGAAAATCCTCTCTCTCTCTTTTCCTAGCAATCTGTGCAGATGGCAGCTACTACAAATTTTTATTCAATCAAAAAGGGGAATGCTCCAGAGATGTCTATGCTCAGTTTCTAGAAATGACTGATGACAAACTTTGACTGGACAGTTGGGAAGTATGGTTTGATGGGGCAAGTTATCAGAATCTCCATCCCAATTCTTCTCCTGTTGAAGAGACAACTTTTGACTTGCTAATTTGATGGCACTCTTCAAGATGGGATTGACCTGGTCAACCAATTGGAACAAGGCAAAGGACTGATGTTAGCTCTCCACAGTTGGTTTTAAGTGTTTCTTTGGCAGCTGTTGTTCTTTTTCTCTTCAAGTTTCAATGAGGGTTCTCCCTGTTAAATATCATGAAACTGAGTACCTGCCACATTATAAAGTTGGAAAGAAAAGTTACTAGAGTTTTGAGCAGTTGAAGACTCTTCAGATTAGATTCAGCAGGCAGGTTAATTGGAAATAGCATCCCAGTCATTTATCAGCAGCTTTTGCCTTTACAGATATTGTTTCCTCCGAATTCCCAGAAAGAAACTGTAGCAAAGTTGCTCTGAGTTGCAATTACTTAAAACATAGAACAATCAAGTCTGTTTTCACATTGCTGTGAATAGGTATTCGTCATGTATCAGAGGTGCCAAATATTCTATAGCAACCAACATCAAGTGCTGTTAACTCAGTGATTCTGCCAGGTAAGAAGTGTCAACAAAGAGGACTTACAAGGCTGTGTTGTCTCCATCTAGAATGTAATCATTCCATACTATTAAAATTTAGTCCTTTGTGTTCTGGTACTTATGTTGGGGAAAAAGGGGTTATAATAAAGTTCTGTGATAGGCAGCAGATGCCAGGCTCTGCTTCCAAAGCCTCCAAGACTTATGTATTCAGAATACACTAAATTAATGCCTTTTTAGAACAAGGGATAAAGGGACATGCCTAATTTTTCAAAACCCTTGGAACACATGTATGTGACCACTTAATTTTAAATTATCACCACCTTACAGCAGTTTCAATTAATTTCATTTGCACACATGCTTCAAAATTTATTGAAGGCTTAATGCATTCAGCTGTAAAGCACCCAAACTTTTCACTTAATTAAAACCTATACTCAAATGTGGGTTTGCATGTTGCGTTTAAATGTGTACTTAATCATGAAAGTTATTTTGCACATCTTTTGTAATATTCTTTAATTAAAAGTGACTAATTTACTGTATTCAGTTAATTGGAGCAAAGCTGATGCTAATTTTACTTTTCTTATTCTTAATTTTTGTAAAATGCGTTATATTACCTGAGATTCAACTCCCGTCATCCGTATCCAGCTCCCACTTAATACCCAAGATTCAGACCTCCCAAAATGTTTAGGAAGAACCATTCTCTCATTCTTTATTAAAAATATGAAGTTCTTCCTTCCTCCAAGATTGACAGAACTCAAGAAATACAAATCTCACATTTTACACATGGGGATTTTATTTTATGAATTTGCAAATTCATCTTGAAAGTACTATAATAGTCTGCTCATACTGCCCTTCAACGTGAAGGGAAATGATGTTTACAATCAAAGTAATGTATTGATGAACTTCGATTTTCTGATTTCAAAGGGAAAAACTGTTGAGGTAAACGAGTGTTAATGTGCTGCACTGAAAGCTGTCTGAAGTTCAACTTCAAGTTACTAATTTCCATTCACACTGCAATCAGTACTGGTTTGTAAATAAATTCTATTTATAAATAGGGTATTCATGACATGCTAAGACACTGTTGGCTACAGCCCTTTAAAAAAAGGGGGGGCAATCTATGTAGGATCAAAGCTATTCCATAGGAGCTGGGAATGAGCATTTCCCAATCTTGGTCTCCCAGTTTACCCACTGCCTTCCAGGGACTGGAATACAAAGAAACCTGCAATAGTTTCTTCCTGCAGCCACTCTTGCTTCTCTGTTTAGAGGCCCAAGGCTAAACCACTACTGTTATTACTTTTCACTGTATTTGGAATTGTTTGCATTCCTGAATTCGTATTGATGGGCTTTTAAACATTAAATACTGCTATTCAGATGACATAGCCGTTATTCAATTATCTAAATTTAAACCATGAAAACAAACATTGATTTACTCATATCAAATATTAAAATAATTAAATGTAATTATAGTGTAATCTGTTTGCCAGGTTTTGATGTCATACTAAGAATACATGATTTAAATTCTCAAATTGCCTCTTATTTCTACATTTTTGCTAAAATTTCTACAATTTAAATAACATTTTTGCCAAATATATAAAGCATAGAAGCTATTCATGAATGCTTATGTGACCTCAAATTCCTTAAGAGCCAGACCAACTTCGGGATGCTTTAAGACCAACAATGTTCAAACAGTCAAGCCATTCTGCCTGGTCTATAATAATTCACACAATAACATGTCCCAGCTCTTTACGTTTAAACTAGGCTTTTCTAGAATAAATTATATTAGCTATATATTCTAAGTTGAGCTTAAATTGAATGAATTTGGATAAACAAGACAAGGTAGAAGTAGTCAGGTTCACCAGGTAAAATGACAATATCATTTGAATATGCTAGCCATTGGGTTCATATCATTGCACTAAGGCTTAAACCATTGTATGGTTTGTTCTGTGTTTTAGCATGTGTGAACCCTGAATAAATTGTGATTTATTCAGACAATTCAACCTGTCTGAAAAGAGATTTGTAAACAAATCTGTTTAATGAATGACAAGAGATAAAGACCTAAATCTCTTGCACATTATTTCCCTCAATAGAATCATCCTAGGAGTGAGATGCAACTTCTCATTGGGTTATATGTAGTTGGCTTTGCAATGTAACAATGATTTAAAGTAAGTATCATGTATATTTATGGGCAGTATCCAATTCATGTTGTGTTAGGACCTATAAGGGAGCAAAGGGACACAAATAACAAAATCGGTTTGCTATGATCAAATAAACACTAAGACACATGATTATCAGAATCAAAAACATAATTGCGACGTGATTATGTCATCTATTGCTAAGGACATTAGTGCATTGTTAGATTGGATTCATGCATTGTAGTAATTCATAATAATGGAATTTTATTTGACATTAGCTTCACATACTGTAGAAACCCAGCTGCTAGTTCCTTGGCTGCTTAAAGGGAAAAATGGTTATAAGTACATATGGTAAAAAGTAAATTCAGCAATTCTTATAAGATTCTTTTTTTCCCCTTTGTGTCTTTGAATCAGTCTTAACTTCTGGTGACTGCCTATAGTGCGATTCCTTGCAGTTTTCTTGGCAATATTTTCAGAAGTGATTTGCCATTGCTGTCTTTTTCCTAGTGCTGAGAGGGTTTGCCTGGCCCAAAGTCACCCAGCTTGCTTCCTGTCAAAAGTGGGATCAAGATTCATGTTGATGCCAAACTCGCTCTTGTAATAAAATTCAGCACACTGCAATTTGAAATATTCTACATTTCATGTGCTATTAATTATATGTGCTAAGAAATGCAATCGACCTACATTCTTTCTTCATATATATCAGAGGAAATTTAACTGTATTTAGGTTAATGTAGTTTTGTTGACAAAAACAAGTGGTTTGCCATCAATTTTCATGGGATTTTTTTTCTTTTTGGATGCATCAGTGGAATCTGTAATTTTGGGATTTTTTAAAAAAATGATTTCTCATCCAAGGACAAGCTCTGATATTGCTCAGCCTTTTATGAAACCATCATCTAGAAATCTAATAGCTGATGCTACACCTGCTGTTTCCTGACACTGAATTTATTCCAATGCTATGATATACTACCAATAAAAGATTAGATTTCTTCATCTATGAAACAGTAACCTTACTCTCACATGCCCTAGTATCTGAGGGACAACTCAAAATGGTATCTCTCATTTAAAATGAACTTAATTAACAATACCCTAAAGTATCTGGAAACCCAATACAAAGCAACAAGTTCAGAAATTCAGTACAATCAGCTGTTAATACAATGATTCTTAAAATGTTTGATCCAATTACCCTTTTCCCATTCTCTAATAAGGCCATTACCCCCACAACATGCTCAAACTGTTGCCTTACAAAAATATTTGGCAGCAGTAGTTCCAAACTGGCTTCTCAACTCACAAACGAGCAATTACAAATTGCTCCATCATCCTAAAGATTTGTCCAAAACATTAGAGAGAGCCACTGTGTAAATATTTATTGATACCATTTTCTGTTCTTTTATTATTTTAAGAATTACGTATACTTTTTCACTGTACCACTAGCTAATTTTAAATCTTGTGCTTTCTGGTAAAAAAAAACACCCAGTAATAATTCTCCTCATTGTTAGTGGATGATAAGCAATATTACTAGCCCTACATTCTATAATTGCACATCTTCGTTCTTGCTTTGTTTGTGTACTTATCCTACAATGCAACATGAATGAAACAGTTATAAAATTAAACTAAGATTTATCCAGTGTTTATTTTCATACAAACTCTTAGGTTATAGAAACCGGAGTGTTAAAATTTTGGTAAGAAAAAGAGCAATATTTGCAGAAAAAGTTCCCAACTTTAAGTATGGCTGTTTCTTTTTCCTGTCTGCTAGGCAGATGGAATTATTTTTAAATAAAGCTAAGACAAGTATCTCAAACATCACAAAAGTAATCTAGAGATCATAGCATTGTGTTCATGTCCACTGCTTGACTCCTGCCCTGAATAAAGGTTATTTTCACACGTCTGCCAATGTGCCCTCAAAATCTGAAACATGGGTTCTCCTAAACTTCTAGAACAGATTTTGGACAGCTTGGGGGGAGTGGGGAGGAGAAAAGTATCTGTTGTCATAGAAGAAGAGCTATGACATCAGAGGAGATAGTAAATCTGCCTTATAATTTACTTTTCAGTATTCAAATATTTCTAAGAATGAAATAACAGGAAAAAGCTACAATTTCTGAAACATCTTGCTTAGGTTTAAAATAGCCATGAAAGCAGAGAAAGAAAGGTTAGCAACAGGTAAGAGCAATAGATTTAACAGTCTTCAAATTAAATTATTTTGTATTGACTTCTCTACCTAGTTCATAAACTACGAAGACTACAGTGACATGAGAGAACTTCAGTCTAAGTCATTTGATTGTCTTAAACATTTTACCAGATTTTTTATTCAAAAACTTGCAGTATTTTCCCTAATTATTCATGAAATAGCAATTTTATAACCAAATGTTTTATTAATAATGCAATATCATTACTTCTGAATTAGATGGCCACAGCACTAAAAGTAGAATGCTGCAGATACAGAAAATGTTTTGCTTCACCCAGCCATAGCGGCTGTTATAAATTCAGCTAGTGTACATCAATTTTTCATAATCTGTTTAATATGTATTATCTTCATTGACAGTGTAACAGCAGCTCTACCGTGTGGGATAACATGATACTTGGTACAGATTTCTCATATTTGGTCTTCTGATAAAACATTTCCAAAAACTGACTAAAATTGTAAGCCATTCCAAGCTATTTCAGTCCATCATCAAAATACAGATTCTTCTTGAAATGATAAAAACATATAAATTATAGCCCAAAAAGCAAAAAAAAGTAAAAGACAAATCAAAGGTTAAAGCCCAGTCTTCACCTTTAACTCACCTTAAATATGTGAAAGGGACAAGAAACTATGTGAATTGGACTAAAGAACAGTCTCAGCTGTTAGTTTAGTTCAGTAACAAAACATGAATTCTTCTTTCACAACTCGAAGAAGAAACCTTTAAAATATTCCAACCGTCAAACACATATAAAAGAAAACTATTTCATTATACTATAGTAGCCACTGTTAGAAAACTACAGTGGCCACTCTTTAATGAAGACCTCAGAAGGTCTCGTTAGGACATCAAAAGTTAAACTCATTAAGTTATATTTCTATTGGTGGATGCTTAGCTTAAAAATATTCAATATATCTCTGACAAGATATTTTTATCTTTTTAAAAGGACATGTGATAAAGATTTTTTTTTCTAAATGAACAGTCTGTCATTTTAAACATACACAATATTATGCGAGACTCTTTTTACTTTAGACTGGAAAAAATTGCCAGGGACAAAGTCAACACAAAATAACAAACAGCAAAAGATAGCAAGAAAGAGAAACAGATAAGTGCAGCTCTGGTCAAATTCATAGCAGTTCTTTACGTCAGTTAACAGTTCATTTACACTGTATTTCTAATCAGTAACATGCAAGCCCAAAGAAGCATTTGATCACTACACAAGGTAATAAAATTTGATTAAGTTTATCAGGCAACTGCTAAAATATGAAAATTTGCAGATGTAACAAATTAGCTTTATCTGAACTTTTAACAGGACAAAATTAAATCATTCCATTGGTTAAAAAACCCTACATTCGGTTTTACCAAACAAAATTTCACATGAAAAGTAGTATGTGATTCCAAAGTTTCTGGAGTAGAAATGGAGTGATCTGAAATGTCAAAGACCCCATTATTTTGAAAAAAAAAATGAAAGTACACATCAAAAATTTCTAATTCCACATGTGAACAACAAAATACTGCATATCTACCAACAACTGCATTGGGTAGGTCAATATGAAAGGCTAGCTGCCAAGATGTTGGAAATGGCTCCTTGCCTCTGTTCCCTTTGAGGAATATACAATCATTTGAAATCCAATCACGTGAAGAAGAACTTATCATGCTGGGATATATTCCAATATTCAATCTTTAAAATAGGTTTTTAAAGTTGCTATCTTCCCCAACTTTTTCCTCTCAATGTATATGTATGTATAGAGTCTCTTCGGAACAGCAAGGAGAAATGGAAGGGGGAGGGGTCACAGCCTCCGGACTAGGATCTTTTAGACTATTTTTTTTTTAAATTAAGGAGTTCTAAGGCCACCTGTGTTTCTCAGTGCTGAAAGATGAAGTCACAGGGCCCCTTTCCCCGCCATGAGAGAACATGTTCAAGAGTTTAGATGTTTAAAGGTCTCATTTTGGCACCAAGGACCATTGTTTTTAAAAGAATTATTCCTCCACATTCCTAGTTCTTGTTGCTTTGTTCATTCACTGCCACAGGTGGGGTTTCAACATTCACAGCTATGACTATGTTCTCCCCATCCTCTGTTTTGATCCGTTTTAAGTCTTGCTGTTCAGACTGATCTCCATTCTGACGTTTCGTTGGAAGAGAGGCGGATGCAGACGCATGAGTTGCTAACATGTGTAAAGGGCTTGCAGCAGCTGAAAAAGAATTGAAGGGAAGGGAGAGAATATATTAAACCCAAGCAAATCACTACTAACCCTTACCCTGCAACCAAGTATTACATTACCTAAAATACACAAATCTCAGATTAAAATTTGTCCTAAGCTCTTCTTTAAAAGTCTTAATTTGTATGAATACTTGCAGCACTTGAACTTACCTTAAAAGTATATGGCTAGATAAAAGACGGTACTTAATTATATAAGAAACTAAAAGCAATAGCAGATCAGCAGTAAATTTCCAAAGATGACTTGGACTACTTTCAATACCCCAAACCACATAAGAAATAAGTTTGTGTGGCCATATTCAAGGGACCGTATCTACGCAGATAAAGGTAGTCCTTGGCTTACAACTGTAATGGAGCCTGCCCATTAAGGTCACAATTGGTGACAACTCTTAAGTGAAGCAGCCTCTGCTCTCCCTGATTCCACCATTAAAGGAATGTGGGTTGTTCAGTGATACCTAACGGGTGGGGAAGGACCTGAGAGCTGCTTTCCAAAGCAGCCTAGCAGCCTTTTTGCTACCTCTGACTTCCTTTAGATCCAGCTTCTACCATGGTGGTTTGGTGCAGGTTTGTGCTTCCACTTTCCTTTTGAGCTGAACTTTTTCTTCAGCTCCTCAAGGCATCTTACGACATTGTAGGACGCAGGACATAAGTTGAAGACTTTTTTTTTTGCCAATTAGAACTATTTATGCAATGCCAGTTGCTAATTTAGTATGGGAGAAAAACAAGATAGGCAAAAATGATTATGACAAAATTTGTAGATTTAGACTATCCAAATAGACGTTACATGTAGTTTTAATAGTCAACAATATGAGGAAACAGTGATGAATTTATTTTGGATATTATTTTTACAATAGATAATTTGTGACGTGTAACACTCAATTTAAAATGCTTACCAGTGTTAGCCTGACTCTGCATTGCTGTGGTGATAGGTACTATGTGTGTTCCATTTTGCGTTACAGTTTTTATTGGTAGCTGGTGTTGACCTAGAGGTGCTTGTTGTACTAGAGTAACCGTTTGTAACGGTGTAGTCTGAGATGTCTGAATGATGCGACTGGCAGCTCCTAGAGTTGTATGGCTAACTGCAGGTACAGGTTCCACTTTAACTAGAGAGAGAAAAAATAGGTACATGTTTGAAATGGTAAAAGTAGTAAATAAACATCAAAGTCAGCCTATCATAAAAGAAATCAGCATGGAATTTATTTCAACAAATCATTATATTATTTTTACCTTTCATTTCATTGTGATCTCCATTCTCTTGAGGTTCTCCTTTAGGCTGGGCCATCACTGCAGCTTGTGTAACCACTGCTTGCCCAGCTACAGTATAAGTATTTGCTGGTGCTAATCCAGTCACATTTGTAACAGATACTGCTGGGATTTGATGAACAACATGAACCGTCTGTACTACAGGCTGCTGGGACGTAGATGTTGTCACAGGAGTTGCAACAGTGTATGTGACAGGTTTCATAGTTTGTGGCAGCTGCCTCTGTACAGTAATTAAAACAGGTTGGCTAGATAAGGGAGATCCTATAAAGAAAGGTAGAAAGAAATGTATTACAACCTTTTGAAAAGAGCCATGATCCCACCCCTTTAAGTAATCTTCTAACTACTCAGAGATTAATCCAGTGGGGTTAGGAATTATTATCTCTTCAACAGTCACATCAGGTTAAAATTCAACCTGATTTTTTTTTTAAAAAACAAACCTTATACGTAAAATGTTGTACTGCTATATTTCAGTGACAGAGTACATCCACTGACGGTGCAACATACTGTATATTATTCATTTTCTAGCATTTCTAGGTATGTCTCAGAAAGTTATTTGCTTTTCCCTTTCTGCAGACTTCATTCTATACTGTTTAACTATATAGAAACAATGCATTTACAGGTAATCCTCAATTTATGACCATTCATTTAACAGCTGTTTTAGTTACAATGATGCTAAAAGGGTAACTTACAACCAATCCCCACATTTATGAATGTTTCAGCATCCCTGAAGTCACATGATCAAAATTTGGGTGCTTGGAAATTGTCCTGTATTAATGATGGTTGCAGCATGCTTGGGTGTATGTATCACACGACCTTTATCTGTGGTATGGACTGTAGTGAGGAAATGATTCCCCAGAAGGGAGGAAGTGCATTCCAGAAGAGTAAGAGGCAACGTAGCTCAGATATCATGTGTAAGAGAAAGTGGGTGAAGCCAGCCTCCTAATAGTTCACAGAGTATACACTGTAGATGCAGATAGGAGAGTCCTCAGTCTGGCAAGATTGATTTCAGGCTAAAACCAAGAATTATACTGAAATAATTCCAAGATGGGTTCTTTATTATTTTCACACCTACAGATAATTCCTGATGGGTGCTATGGTCTTCCAACTTGAAACAGGCATAACACCGTAGGTAAATTTGAATCCAATACTTCTTTTCAGCATTAGAATTTGCTGCTGCTGCTGCTGCTGCTGCCAGCAGTAATCTCAGTGGGAAAGACTTGGATCCAACATCATCTTATTGTTAAAGCCATCAAAACTTTCTCTAGTGCTGATGACAATGGCACTGAACAATTCTAGTGTCGAAAAAGTCTGCTTAATTCTTCTTGGTTCCAAGCTTACCTATTCCATTTTTTAAAAAAAAAAAAGATTCATGGTGGTCTAATTGGAATAAGAGCCACTTTGGATACAATAAGTCTCCTGCCTCACCCCCATTTCATTACAATCTCACCTTTGCCATGCATTCACCCATGGGGATGGGGAGAGATTGATAGTAATGAGGTAAAATACCTAGAGCTCTAGAGCGAAGGGACACTTTATAGGCTCCCATCCCTCTGCAGGCTATCAGAAAAATTAACCCTTTCTCCTTTGAGGTTTACATGAACTGGCCAGGATGTTAGTAATCTAGTAAAATGGGGCTTGGGGGGTTACTTGGGGGGGGGAAGGGAAGGGGAATCAGGTGGCACAAGTGGCAGGCTGGTGCACATGAGCACTAGAGAGCTCGACTTATGAGCCGTGAACTGGCATGAATGCACATGGAGCTCGACTTGCACAAGTGGCACCATGCGCACCAGCCCACCGCTCATACATGTGAAGTTGGACATGTATATGCACCAGTCCACTGGTCGCATGGCCCAGTTTCAAATAGGCCACAGCCAGTAGTGAACCGTGGCCTGGAAGTTGGGGACCCCTAGTCTACATAGTTCAGAATTTTTCCTTTTTTTTAAATATATTTTTATTATTTTTACATTTAAAACAATGCAATACCGCGGAGTCGAAGTGGCCATACATTCACATTATATACAGCTAGTTTCAATCATTAACAATTAATCTACTTAATACATTGTCTATCCTTCTGTCCAATCACAATATATACATTTGTTCCAGTCTTGTCATCTTGTTTTATACCAATCATAAAATCTATTCCATACTTCAAAATATTCTGATTCCCCTTTATTTTTAAGTTCAAGAGTGAGCCTATCTGCTTCGGCACAGGCCAACACTTTTCTGATTATATCTAGCTCTGATGGTGTATTTTCTTTTTTCCAATACTGTGCATAGGTTATGCGCGCTGAAGTTAGTATATGTATAATTAGATAAAGTGTATCTTTCTTAAACCCCTCCGGTATTATGCCTAGGAGAAAAGTTTCTGGTTTAAACATAATTTGTTCTCCCACCACTTTTTCTAACCATGATTGAATCATTTTCCAATATTTTTTTGCCTCATTGCACGTCCACCACATATGATAGAAAGTGCCTGGTGTTTTTTTATACTTCCAACAGTTTGGGGCCAGATTTTTGAACATTTTGGAAAGCCGTGCTGGGGGGAGATGCCATCTGTAGAACATCTTATAAAGATTTTCTTTATACGCCGTAGCCAATGTTAGTTTCTGATTAAGTATCCAAAGTTTTTCCCACTTAGCCAATTCCACATTGTAACCGAAATTTTTCGCCCAGGCGACCATGTTTTCTTTGACATTTATTTATTTATTTATTATTCATATTTATAGACCGCCCCCTCTCCCGAAAGGGACTCGGGGCGGTGTACAGTCACTAAAATGCGTTATAAAATACATACATAAAACAGTTAAATAATTAAATACGTAGGTGGAGGAGGTTACAAGACTGTATATAGAATAATAAATATAATACATTAAAAACTCTAATAACCCAAGAGTTAAAATATTACCCAAAATTACCCATTAAAATATATCCATCGGGAGGTAAAAACTAAGAATGTGCCAGGCCAGCTAATCGAAACAGGTGAGTCTTTAATTTTTGACGGAAGGAACGGAAGTCAGTGGTAGTTCTAATGTCGGGGGGGAGGTCATTCCAGAGGGTTGGGCCCATCACAGAGAAGGTCCTACCCCTAGGCGTCGCCCGCTGGCACTGCCTAGTGGACGGCACCAGTAGTAGTCCCTCCCTGTGAGAGCGGATTGGTCGTAGGGATGTGTGCGGGAGGATACGATCCCGCAGGTAACTGGGTCCTGTGACATGTTCTTCCTCTAGTTTATATTCCAACAAAAATCTATACAGCACTTTGATCAGTCTATTTTCTGTCTGTATCAAAAGTTTATCTAATATTGTGTAGTCTTTGGCAATACCTTCGTTCTTCCTATCCTGTGCATACCTTAATTGTATCTGTAAATAAAACCACCATTCTACTTGTACTCCTAGTGATGTCAATTCTGATCTAGTTTTGATCTCCCCCTGTCTGTTCAATAACTCTTTATATGTGACTATATTTTCCATATTGATTAAATTTGGGTGTATGTATGCTTCCATCGTAGATAGCCAAATAGGTATTTTGGTATAGTGGTCATGTTTAATTTTGTTCCATATTAGTAAGAGATTGTCTGATGTAATGTCTACTAAAATATTTGTGTGCAGATCCTTTTTCATACCAGAGGAAGGCATGCCAGCCTGCTTGGAGGTCATGGCCTTCCAATTTGAGTAATCTTTTATTTCTCAGCATTATCCATTCCCTTAGCCATGTTAGTATGGCCGCAGTATAATAGAGTTCCCAATCTGGTACGCCCAATCCTCCTTTTTCCTTAGTGTCTTGCATAGCCTTAAGCTTTATTCTTGGTTTTCTTCCCTGCCAAATAAATTTCGAAACCAATTGATTCAAATCCTTGAAGACACCTTTTTCTAATTTAATGGGAATATTCTGAAATAGGAAAAGAAATTTTGGTAATATATTCATTTTTATAACTGTGATCCTACTCATCAGGGACAGTTGTATGTTTTTCCACCTTTCTAGATCTTTCTTAGTTTTATTAATCAAATTAGTATAATTATCTTCTTGATGGTCACACACCTCGCAGATAAATGTATACCAAGATATTTAACTTTTTTGACAATTTGGATACCCAATTTCTTCGTTAATTTCTTTTTCGCTTTTGATGTCATATTTTTAGTCAGCATTTTGGTCTTTGTCATATTTATCTTTAAACCCGCTATTTTCCCATACTCTGTCAATTCCTCAATGAGTTTCGTACCAGACTTTATAGGATCTTCTAACACAAACTAGATCGTCCGCAAAGGCCTGTAACTTAAATTGCTCCTTTTTGATTTCTAGTCCCTTTATCTGTACCTCTTTACATATATCCCTGGCTAATACTTTTAGGGTTAATATAAACAGCAGGGGGGATAAGGGGCAACCTTGTCTTGTACCTTTCTGGATTACAATATTTTGTGTTAATTCACCATTATTACTTTGGCTTTTTGATTTGTATAAATTGCTCTGATCGTGTTTATAAATTTATCCCCACAATCCATGTATTCTAATTGTTGATGCAAAAACTCCCAGTTGACATTATCAAATGCCTTGTGGGCATTGAGAAAGATTAATGCAATCTGTTTTTCATTGTGCACTTCATAATATTCAAGAATGTTCAGCATAATTCTCATATTGTTTTTAACTTCTAGGGAGAAATCCGTTTTGATCTGTATGGATGAATGATGTAAGAAATTTTTTCAACCGTTCTGCTATTATTGAAGCAAAAATTTTGTAATCTGCATTTAAGCAGTGAGATTGGTCTGTAATTTTGTATAGACATCTGGTCTGTGTCCGCCTTAGGTAATAATACAATATTAGCCTCCGTCCATGATAATGGTGTCTTCGCCTCTTTCAACACAGCGTTATAAACTTCCAACAACGTTGGAACAAGCATATTCTGGAATTCTTTATATATTTCCGCTGGCAACTCATCCGGGGGCATGGGCATAATCCTTGACGTTATTCTTACAAAAGCAGCTTTGTAAGATAGGTTGAGCCAAATGTGTGATTGGCACAAAGTCATCCAATGAATTTTCATGACTAAAGTTGGACTTGGCTCTCTGGCTCTCACCTGCCCTAGTGCAACATTTTAATATTACATAACATTGCCATCACTAAGGTAATATATTTTATTTTCATGTAAAATTTCTAGAATCCTTGCATTTTAAATCATCCACATAATCTTCTTGTGTGTAATTTTAGTTCATAAATATTGCATGAAAATTTCACCTGGGGCACTCTGTGCAAATCGTGCTTCTTGTATTACTGCTAATTTTGGCTGGATACTGCTTGGCTCAGGCTCCATTGGGACAGGTGACCCTTCCCTTGACAGGCTTTCTGGGGTTTGCACACCACTCGAATGAGCAGATAATACTCCAGAATGATTAGGAGAAGCTGGGGCACTTCTGCAAATAAAGAACAGGAATGACCACTTTTAGATACAAAATTAACAACTATTACCGTAACCAACAAAAAATTATCTGATCTGTACACTTTCCACAGGGAGGATTTTTTGCTGTTTAAATAGCAGTGGATGTTCTTGATTATAGAAGCTTTATAGAGGTAACTTAAAGGCAGGCAAAGTGTTTATCCAGAAGTACAGAATGAAAAAGTGTATAGATGGGCCAGAAATTAATGAGAATTTTAATAATAGAAACATATGTCCTACATTCTATATTTAAAGTGAAATACTTTAATCTTGTTTTTCCACTCACTTTACTTTCATATCTTCTCTAAAACACAAGACTTATTTTAAATAAACAGTTCTTCACCAAGATGCATGTTTCAGACAATGCCTAAGTAATAAATTGCAGTTTAAACAAAATTTAAATGTAATTCAATTGAAACAAGAAATGAAAATGAAATGATATTTGTACTCCTCACCTTAAGGCTATAAATTCCATCTTTTACTCACTTCTAATTCAAGTCTTTTTTGATTCTTTAAACTATTAATTTAACAAATTATTAAATTATTCCAAATACTTAACAGGATAAAACTGTCAATTTTGTAGTTTCCAAACATGTCTTTTTTTTTGCGAGAACATGAATGTATTAACATTTTCATAGAGAATATGCTGCTGGGGAATTGTAATTTGGAACATAAACACAACGTGTGATTGGAAAAGGTTAAATACTACGTATTACTGTCTTTTCTCTCTGCTGTTTTCTTCAATCCCAAGCACTTTTTCCAGGTTTTTCTTCTTTTTTTAAAATGGCTGAGACTATGAGGAAAATATCAAGTGATTTGTTTGCTAAAAGTAAACATAAAGTCTTTCTTTCATTAAGATTGACTGTTGGTGACTATATGGATACAGTCTGAAACAAGAATATGTTTCTTGGCAACAATATAGCAGTGGCTTGTTGCTGCCTTTTTCAGGAATTTAATTTTCTATTTTCCAATATTGTCTACAAGCTGGGAATCTTTTTATAGTTTCCCATTAAAGTACTAACCAGGGCTTTCTGCAATCAGCTCAAGTTGACTAGGTGATTCTATAGGTTGCAATAAAGTGTTTCTAAGGAACACTAAACTGTGAGCAGGCTGATTACAAACCAGTCTCCAGTCATGAACCAACTACATGTATAACAGCACTATATGTACACTAAAGGAATAGCAATTCTCAGTTATTGCTTCTATGATTCCTCAACTGGATAGCAAGTTGGAATATATTATCTCCATGGTTCATAACCAACTCCTTACATTCCAGTATTTTAAGATAAGAAATGAAACATGCTGCATTTACAAAAACACAAATGGCAAAGAAATTAGCATGACTAATTGGAAATGTTCATACAGCAAGAATTAACCCTTTCCCCCCAATTAACATAACACATTGAATAAAGATTAAGTAAGGCAGTCTAGGTTTGCATAATAGGCTAAACCACAAGAAAATCTAACCAAGATTAGTATTAATATGTTATGTATTCATATAAACTGAATAAATAAATTAATAATTGTACTTAGTATATTATGCAAATACATTTGCTAGATCTTTAAAGTGTGAATACAGCCGATAACAACTCCAGGGAACATTTCTTCCTTAGTACTGCAATCAGATATAATCATAAAACACTATCAAACCTCAAGGAGAAAATGTTAATAGTTTCCTTTATGCCCCAATCATTTCTTTATTTGATAAACATCTTTGTTGTTTAGACAAGCAATGATCATCCTTCAGTCAATAGACTCTGAAGTACACTTAAAGGAAAGCCTCTGGACTGCTATGCTTAAGTTGTCGTCCTCAATACCTTACCTAGAAGAAAGAGGTCCCAGTGGGGTTCTAAAGCAAGGTACTCCCCTTGGCCGCCTTTTTCTAAAAGCCTGTTCTATTAATTTGCTTTCAGAGGCAGGATCTATCCTCCAGAAGGAACCCTTGCCTGGTTCTTCCTGGGAACGTGGTACTTTGATGAAATAACGATTCAGAGAGAGATTGTGACGTATTGAATTCTGTGAGTCATAAAAGAAAACAAAGAAATCATCCATCTCAGTATTAAGTTGGAATACATTCTAATAAAAAAAAATCCCACTTAGAACTGCTCATAATCTTAAACTGGTTTCTTATTCTTAGGTCCTTGATTAGGACTTGAAAAATTAAGCTCCCACCAGTTTTAGACTGAGTGTGTTTAACTGTAGACAATCCACATATAACAACAACAAAGTTCTGCAAACAGAAGTAGAACTGTGGCAAAAAAACAAAGATAGTAAGAATAGTAACAGCATCTTGGATACAATCCCAAAACATCTGGTGTACCACTTGGAAAACCATCGACATTGACAAAATCACCATCAGTCAATTGCAAAAGGCAGCTTGGAACAGCTTACATTCTGTGGCGATACCTTTACCACCATCAAATAACAAATCTGCTTATCCCAGATCCTTGGGAACAACTCAGCAGGTGGATAAAAATGCCAAATCCAGTTTAAACATCAGGTTGATTGTACGACCAACCAATAATAATAATAATAATAATAATAATAATAATAATAATAATAATAATAATAATAATAATAATAATAATAATAATAATAATAATAATAATAATAATAATAATAATAATAATCCCTTCAAAATATACAGTCAATATATGTTAATGTGAGCAAAACAAGAGGACCACAGACTTTTTTTCATAGTTCAGGCATTCAAAGGCAATAGGAATTAGGATGAATCTATAGTAATGTAAAGTTATTGAAATTGGAATGAATGTTATTTGATTTGATAAATGTAAGCATCCAGTAATATGAGCACATTGAACAAAACAATGCACATATGACATTATATACACCATTAATATTAAACTGTTTAATTTTAATATATTCTTCCTATATGTAAATATATCTCAATATCAAATTTTGCAATCAAAATTAGATTGTATAGAAATATAAATGGCACAATTTGTAACTAAGAATTAAAAGTTATGAAGTAAACTATTTTATGAAGAAATTCTATGGGAAAGGAATAGTTTACAAGAATAGGTAAGAACCTCAAAGTACCATGTTTCCTCTGAAACATTACAAAGCAGCTCCTGGTTTAGACAATCAATTTCCAGAAAATGCGGCTAGACCATTCCTGAAGTAACTAGATTGATGTGATCTTAAGGAAGAAATAGCTCTCCAGAATTATCTGTCCCCAAAATAATCTACCCAAATTACAGACTTTGCAGATGCCTAGCTTTAATCCACCATAGTTTGCTCATTTTATTTAAAACAATATTAATAATTTTTACCTGCCAGCCCTTGTCTGCTGTCCTGTAGTAAGGATAATTTTTAGTTATGTGCGTATAAATTCCATTTAGTGTAAGTTGCTTATCAGGAGCCATTGTAATTGCTTGTACAATTAGTTGTGCATAGGAATAAGGTGGCTTTGAATCATCCTAAATATTAAAAATAATAACATAATGAAAATAGCTCATCCCTCCAGGAACATTAGAAATATAATACCAACTTTATAATTTAATACAAAGGACATTATCTCTTAAGAGATACAATCATGCACATTGAACAACTTTTTCATTTTATTATGTATTTGCATTTTCAATTTTATCACATACAGAGCTCTGCCTGCCACAATTCATTCCAAGTGTAAAATACCCCTAATGTACTTTACTGTTACCATGCCCTTTTTCTCTTAATTATATTCACCCTGCAACTCCTAAGCTTATTGTTTGTCATCTAGGGATTAAGATCAGCCTAAAATAACTAGAGAACAATAGTTTGGCCTACCTGAGAACTTCAACTAATCAGCACACACGTTCTTTGCTCAAACATGCTGCTTCCTGAGTTTACAGCTCTCTACTTGCCAATCCACCCATTTCTATGATTTATAAATAGCAAAAAGAAGCACAAAAAAGCATCATGTAGTGCATGATTTTGTTTTTTTGTGTTTGTGGCCATTTATCTTTGGGTTCACAACTCAGTCTGAGCTAGTCTGCTGTTCATGGAGGGGCAATTAGCAGATTGTTTGGGGAATTACAGCAAAAGTACAAAAGCCAAATATGCTTCTCTTTTTGGCAGAACAGCATTTTTGTTTATATACTTATTTGTTAATTTATATGCCACCTTTATTGCAGGATCTTTATTGCAGAATCTCAAGATTTTTACCTAAACATCCCCTTTCAGATGACCACTGCAAGAAGAATAGATAGGCTAAATAGAGAATCTGCAGGTGGTTTCTCCTTCTAAATCGTGCAAGTATTGCCTGGTTTCTGGTATTCATGCTAGCTTAATATCATCCAACAGCTATGTCTAGAAGAGAAATGAGGTAAAAAGCATGGACCACAGCAGACAGTATATCCATTCAAAACACAGACACCCATGACATTAGATGTTCTCCTGTACCAGAAGCAAGAGGAGAACCAAGAAGGGGGGGGGTGTCATATTTTTTAAAAATGCCATATTGCACAGCATGTTACCACTGCCTTGTAGCCAGATATTTGCAACTTGTTTGGGATACCATCACAATTTACAACCATGATTGGCATGCTCCAATAAATCAAACATTATCAATGAATCCAAAAGTATTTTCAGAATCCTCACCTGTGGTCTTAGGTTCATGTATAAATCTAATACACAGGCACTACTAATAAATAGTAGTATTTTTCAGAGTATAAGACGCAGCAAGGTTTTGAAGAGGAATTTTTTTAAAAAAACGTTTTTGCACTCTGCAAACCTCCCAAAAATGGCCCGTTTTTCATGAAAACGGGGCCGTTTTTCCCCCCCCAAAAAAGGGCATGAATTGTCCTGAGGAGACTTATAGAGTACTCCTGGGGATGGGGGGACAAAATCGAGCAAAAAACTGCCCATTTTTTGCCAAAAAAGGGCATGGATAGCCTTTAGGAAGCTTATGGAGTGCTGCTGGGGGGGTAAAAAAGGCCCGTTTTTCGCTCATTTCTGCCCTCCCCAGCCCCCCAGGAGCTCTCTGAAAGCCTTCTAAAAGTTATGCACGGCCATTTTGGTGAAGGGAGTGGCGTTTTGGAAGGCAAAAAATGCTGTATTCAGTGTATAAGACGCACCCAGATTTTCAGCCTCTTTTTTGAGGGAAAAAGGTGCGTCTTATACTCCGAAAAATACGGTGTATCATTAAAACTGTTAAGTTTGAATATGCTTTTCTCAATTTGAATGTGGTAAAAGAAGAAGCTAACAAAATGCCTTGGATTCTAATCAAAAGAATCTCACCTTTGGGCTATCTCCACCAGATGCTTCTTTATCATTTTCTGACTGTGAATTGTCAGCCATAAGATGTAAGTCAGATGGTATTACACGACCCATTTTGTACCCTGAAGAACCTGCACCACGAGGACTAGATGGGCAGGAATTTGCAGCACTGTAAAACAGTATGAAAAGAGTTGTCGATTTCATCACAGAATATATATCATTGTAGCCAGTAATTTCCTTCAGCTAAATGTAATTTCCTGAACAAACATTCTCCAGCTGTGTGGGTTATACTAACATTAGTAGGGAATGACAATTAAAAGGACACAGATATAAGGATATACATTTATAGGAAAATCTTTGCAAATATTCTATTCCAAAAACAATCCCTTGAGAGACTAAAAACAGGTTTCATTCTAGATTTTCAATGGCAATCAAATTATGAGCCCATTTAAAGAAATCAGAAGACCAGAGAAAGAATATACTCTTCTGCCCTCAGCATTATTTCTCTCAGTAAGGCTAGTTGGCAGTTAAGCACTACCACCACATGGAACTACCCACTCAGAAGTCACAGTTAGTCCACAATGCAGCAGCCTTGCTATGCCTAAATAACATCTCTGCTTCGTGAACTGCAGAAAATCTTCAAGATGCTAACTACTATCTATAAAGCTCTGTGTGAACTAGGACCAAGTTATTTGGAGAACATTTGTCTCTAATAGTATCTGCCTACTCTCTATGATCAGATAGAATGGTTTACTTCAGGTCCTAACAATTAAACAATGGCATTTAGTGGGTTAGAGTGCCTGGCAGGTCCCTCTAGTTTTGGAACATATGAAATATTTTTTCAATTGTTTCCTCAGGGCAATTTTTAATATTACATTGTTTTTTAATTATGTGAAGCCACCCATAGGTTACTTCTGGACTTGGGCAACTCACAATCAGATGAATACATAAAAGTAAATAATAATACATAACAGATACATATTAAGTCCCCAAATGTATACATTTATTTCTCTTCAAATAAGGCCCCACATATGTACATTCCTTATTGTCTAAATAGGTCAAGCCCACACTGAAATTTATGAGACTGTCACCACCATCTCTAATTTAACCAAAAATGATTGCTGGAGTTTCATCTAATGCCAATAAACATGATTAAGTGGCATTAGAAAAAAAAATCAAAAATAATTTGCTACAAGGATAAGTTAAATGTGATTGCAGAATTTAAAATCAGCAATTAATAAAATAATTAGAGATTAATATTACATTTTTGTAGTTCTAAGATAAACCTAAATGCAGCAACACAATATAAAAATACCTGATGGTTCCTGTGGGAGAGGGAATAGGGCTGATCAAGTGAGCCATATTGTCTGGAATGTTTATTGTTAGGGGAGAAATCTGGGGTTGTACAGGTTTCACTGGGGACTGTGGGGACTCCTGTTTTTCTCTCTTTTCATTGGATAAAGCTGTAAATGTTATCTTGATGTTTGTGCTGGGAAACCTGAATGTACACCTGAAAAGTAAAAAACAAAAGGTGTTAACTAACTGAAATTACGGTTTTCTCTATTTGCATAACTTTAACAGCATTCATATTAATAAAAATAGTAAAATAGAAAGTATGTTCAATTGTTATAAAGCTACACAATGAATATATTTGTAGTAAGTACCAGTGGTAAATATAATCACATTCATTTAGAAAATTGTTCTTTTGTGGATTTTACTTTTAATTTTTATATACTAAAACTGCAATCAATAATCATTTAATAAATTCTGAAATGGCATAAAAAACAGCATTAAGGTTGTTTGATAATGATTCAAGCTCCTAAATCAGGAAACAATGAGGCTAATGCTTTAACAAACTTATTCTCAAAGCAATGTTGTACTATGTTTCACAAAAATCAGGTGATTAAGAATAGTACAAAGACAAAGTGGAGCATCTTTGCAGATCACATCCATCCATCCTGATCCACCCCTCCTCCCTATCTGGATTTGTGTTTGAAAAAAATAAAAAATGTAAGTGTATTAAGGGAATTTTTTTGCAGCCCTGTTTTTGCCACTGAAAATGTTAATAATAGTCCTATACTGACATATGGGTCTAGTATATGACAACAAGAACCATCTCTTCCCACTTGAATTGGCCTGCCCTATCCGTGCTGACAGAGGAGGCATAGTGTGAGCCCCATTGGCCAGGGAATTTGGCTGGTGGGGTTCAGGAGAAAACCTTTCTGTGCCATTGAACATGCCCTTTAGAATATCTTGCCTCCCTAGAGTGAGGTCAGCTCCAACCTCCTTACCTTTGGTAACAGTTTAAAGATCTGGCTCTGCCAGTTGGCTTGGGGCTCCAACAGAGGGATTTCACATTAGGGGTAGTTGAATAGATTAACAAAATTCCACCCCTCCTCTTCTCAGCATACTCCTTCCCTTCATCTTTTTAGCTAGACTGATTTTATAGAATTCTGTTTATATTATTATACAATTTTAATTTCTAATATTGTAAGTCACCCAGATTTACTCTGTGACAAGATAGATAGCTAATAAATGTTACAAATAAATAAAAATTGACATATAGGTCATTCTGAACATATCTATAAGGATTTCTTCAAAACATAGTATGAAATTAAGATTAAGTCAACTGATGGAATCCTAAGGGAACCCACCCCATTGACTAAGGCTAAAAATATGTGAAGATTTCCTTACTTTTTTTTTTAGGCCAAAATGGTTTACTCGGAGTCGCGGATGAAGCGCAAGCCCTGTGACTAGCGGCCCTAGTGGTGGCTCTCCCCACCCTAGTACACACTCCAGCGGCCTCGGAGTGCAGCGGGGAAGAGGTAGAAGCCCCAGCCCTGCCTCCGGAGATGCAACAATCAGCTATAATTACTAATAAGGAGTTGAAAGGCTCAGCTCACAACCCAAGATCAGAGGTGATTGCCGGATAGCTGAATTGGAATGATTCTGAATACTTGCAAAGTAACCATGTGCGTGGGAGCGGCGAGATGGCGAACCAACCTCCTCGCTCCCAGAACAAGCCACTAGTGACGTAGGTGCCGTTTGGGCGTGAAACGCTAAGCGCGTTCCTTCCAGCTGTCCCTCGGCGCCCAGAGAGGTGGCGCCCAAAATGGCCACCGCAGCAGAAAGAAATGGCGCTAAATTCAATGTTGAAAAAATGGCGACCGCTTGCTACTAAACGCTGTATGAACCGCAGTAATCATGAGGCGATGAGCCACGTTGGACCGATCGCGCCCTTTAAGCGGATCGTGGCCACTCAAACCGATGCGAGAGAGGTGAACCTACTCTCACCGTGGCACCCGCGGGGCAGAGAACAGCCAACCGACTCACATCCGCGGCAGCTAGCTACTGCAATTCTTCCAATGTGCTGGTCCCCCCCGGCCGCGAGAACCTTAAGGGGAACCGCTGAAACACCAATGGGAATAAGTCTAGCCCAGCGTAATTGCTGCTCGTCGAAACGAGCAGACAACGGGGCTCACGCTTGCTTGTAACACAATTCAGTCCAAATGCACGAAATAAATCCAGACGAAATAAATCCAGAAAGAACAACTAATTAAATAAGGAATAATAAAGAAATAAGTAAAGAAAGGAGTAATTTGTCTAATGTCCTAGAAGAGAAAAATTTTAATCTCTCTTTAGGCTGGACTGAGTTATCTACCTCAGTCAGAGGAGGCGTGGTCAACAATTATGTAACTCAGTCTCTAGGTTAATGGACAAAGTTAACCCATGCTTAGATTCCCAAAGCAGCACACAGGAGAATGTATGTTATTAATTGAGATATTTGTTAAGTGAATTTTACAAACTTTCTTTCCACAGTTGTTAACTGAATCCGTTATATTATTAACACAGTTGTTAAGTGAATCTGACTTCCCCGTTGACTTTGCTTGTTGGGCTGATTTTAATGGCTGCTTCCTGTACAATGTAACGAACTTCCAACCATAGTTCTTCAGGAACTCTGTCTACAAGACCAATGGTAGGATTCATTTTTTTTTACTACCGGTTCTGTGGGCATGGCTTGGTGGGCATGGCAGGGGAAGGATACTGTAAAATCTCCATTCCCTCCCAATCAGCTGGGACTCGGGAGGCAGAGAATAGATGGGGGCAGGGGCAGTCAGAGGTGGTATTTACCATTTCTCCGAACTACTCAAAATTTCCACTATGGGTTCTCCAGAACTGGTCAGAACCTGCTGAATACCACCTCTGTACCAGACCTTTTCCCTTAAATCTATTCATCACATCCACTGTATATTCAGGGATTGATTTAGGTCATATCTATTTTTTTCCTACTTTCTTCAATTTAAGCCTGAATTTTGCAATAAGCAGCTCTTGATTTGAGCCAATCAGTGCTACGTCTTGTTTTACTGACTGAACTTCTCCATCTCTGGCTGCAAAGTATATAATCAATCTGATTTCAGTATTAACCAACTGGTGAAATCCATGTGCAGAGTAATCTCTTGGATTGTTGGATAAAAGTGTTTGCTATGAACAGCATGTTCTCTTGACAAGGTTCTTTTAGCCTTTGTCCTGCTTCTGTCTGTGAAACATTTGTTAAGTGAGTTTGCCCCATTTTACCACCTTTCTTGCCACAGTTGTTAAATGAATCACTGTAGTTGTTAAATTAGTCAAACTATTGTTAAGTGAATCTGGCATTCCCATTGACTTTGCTTGTCAGAAGGTTGCAAAAGAGGACCATGTGATCCCAGGACACTGCAACCATCATAAATATGATTCAATTACCAAATGTCTTAATTTTGCTCAAATGACCATGAGGATGCTACAACAGTCGTAAGTATGAAAACTGGTCATAAGTCACTTTTTTCAGTACCGTTGTAACTTTGAACAGTCACTAAATAAATTGACGTAAGTTGAGGACAACCTATATACACTTGAATATTTATATTACACAGGTGCATTCTTTGCTGTTGACTGCTATAACAACATATTTTAACTTCATTCCCGTCTCTTGTTTTCTTTTTTCATTTTTGAAGTCCTTTTTACACTATTATTTCTTTGAGAATGTATGTTTTTGCATTGTAATTTTCTTTGTGTTTTTTTCTTTTGTTATTACCATTAAATATCTTTTTTAAAAAAACAACCATCTGGGTTAAAAGCACTTTGCTCACATGTATTTCACCATCCTTTTACGACGTTAAACCAGGAAAAATTTAAAGCACCAGACTAACAGAAAAAAGAGTTTCTAAAGAAACAAAGTACACTGCATCTTTGCAGTCTAAAAAGAACACTTAAAATTGCCTGCAGGTTGTAGTTACTGTAGAAACCGAGCTCTTCATCATTTTCTCCAAGCTGAAGACACAAAAGAGTTAGAAAGGAGGGATCAATGGGAAGTAGCTAATGACGTTCCTTGTCACATCAGCTGCAAGGAAATCAGACATTAATTCATTAAACTTACCATGTAATGCTTCTGGAATTTGAGGCTCCTCCGTACAAATACAAAAGAAACTCTGCCTATGGTAACACTACAGTATTTGGTAATTCTAAAGACCAAGACTAAATATAGACTTGTGTGGTGGTTAAATTTTATCTTCAACCTAAGATCATGAGCAAATATAATTTGATAGGAAGAATACAGCATGTCTATACTTGTTTCAGATTTCAAAAAGCTTCTTTCAACAAGTTATTCAAGTTACTCAAGTCATTTCTTATAAGCCCTAACCCAACTTCTACTTTTCATGTTATCATTCTTACTATTTTAATACAACAAAACCGATACATGTTTTTTTTTTCTATTTACAGAACCTGTAGGATTTCCAAACAAAACTGGCATTACAGGGTTGAAAAAAGTAAAGAAACAGAAAGCTATCCTGAGATGAAGAGAGGGCAACCTGGTTCACATTCAGATCTCACAGATGTCAAGTAATAATCTTCAGGAAACTGGCAAAACACAAAACTAGATACTTGCTGTGAGAAGTGTATTTCTTTACAAGAATGCCTCTAGACCAGTGATGGCTAACCTTTTCCTGACCGAGTGCCCAAAGCACGCGCACGTGCACCCCCAAAATGCAATGTGTGTGTGGCCCTTATGCATGCACCCTCATGCGCAGCAGAGACTCAACAACCAGCTGGCTGGCGAGAGGTATGCACGCGTAGGCATGGCAGAACTAAACTGGGGCAATGGCTCGCGTGCCCACAGAGAGGGCGCTGCATGCCACCTGTGGCACATGTTCCATAGGTTCACCATCATGACTTTGTATATGTTCCACATGTATTATAACAAAATAAAGATATAAGCCTGCAGTTTATTTGGAAGTTTGCTCATAAATCCAAGGGGGAAAAAGGCAAGTTGGAAACAGTATGAAGCATCCAAAAGGACAAGACAATTATGTAGAAAGTAATCTCATCAGTGCTTCCTGGTAAATGACTGCTGTAAATGCCATTTTCAACACAGCAGCCATGTATGAATAGGCAAGGCAACATCTGATGGGCATTCTGTGAAAACAGTCATAATATAGACTCAGAACGCCAAATGTGGCCATCAGCGTGGTCTAAACATGTTAACAACATTTTCTTGTTAGTTGCATTTAAGCCAGTGATTGCACTAATCACATTTCTATCAGCCAACTATAAATATTAATATAATCATTTCCATTAGAAAAACAGAAGCCAATAGCCAGGTGTTTCTAAAACATGTAAGATACAGTGTTTTCCTCTAGAAACAAATCTCAGCTCATGCAGTGTTTATCTGTTGTCTCAGGTTACTGAAAATTTTGATAAAGCCAATATTCAAGGCCAATTGTCAATATTCATGAAGCCTCCTCAGGTACTTATTGGCTTGCTCTCCAAAGCCTTATGTGATATTATCTGGTCACTTGACCTTTACTGCAACTTTTTTTCTGGATATGTAAGGGGGGGGGGGGAGCTTCCATCTGCTCTAACCCTTTTCTTCTTTCCCAATTTACACTTCCTGGGATTTTCTGTACTGTACTTTGCTATCTTGCTTCCTTTTGTTCCATGGTTCCTATTATATCCATGCACATATAATTCTCTATCATCGCTTCCAGGCTTGCTCTTCCTCACCCTACTGCTGTTGTTTTGAGGAAGCCATTTACTCAGATGCTCCTTTACAACTCTTGTGGCCCATATCCTCACAGTCATCACCTTTCCTCACTCCTTCAGCAATTTTGGCCTGGGAATACAGTTTGGGGAGGGGTCCTCAGTTCTTGCTGAGCTGCTTTTGTGCTTTAGAGGACGAAACGTGCTGATGCTGCTGCTTCTAATGCTTTATTTTCCCCAGTGCTGTTACCTCCACTAAATTCTCCTTTCCTCTGTCCTGAAGCTCTTTCACATATTAAAAGTCTGAGTCTCACTCTCACAGATACACTTTCCTGTTATTTACCAAATTCCCAATTAAAAAAAAGATACCTCCTAACTCAGCCCTGCCCACTTAAAAAAAAAACAAATTTTCAATTGGAAATCTCCCAATCCAGGTGTGCAAAGTTTGTCATATTATACCCCAAAAGACCTGAGGCTGTAATTGCTGCTTCAACAGAATACTGAGTGAAGGGTATGAATACTTATGCCAACGTGATATTTCAGAGTTTTTTCTTTTTAATAAATTTACAGATATTTCTAAAATTCTGTTTTCACTTTGTTATGCTTTCACTTTGTCATTATGGGGCACTGAATATAGATTAATGTGGAAAAAATGAATTTCAAATCCTGTAGAATCAGGCGGCAGCATAACAAAATTGACAAAAGTGAAGGGGTCTGAATACTTTCTGAATGCACTGTATACTAATTGAATTGTATCCATTCTCTCAGGTACAGCGTTTCCGCGAAAATAAGACAGGGTCTTATTTTCTTTTGCCCCACAAAATATGGCCTTGAGCTTATTATAGGGGGAGGGCTTATTTTCTAGGGTAGGCGGGAAGTGAGGCGCGCCTTTTACCTTTCCAGCTCCGTCACATTCTTCGCCATTGTGTCCAGGGCAGCCGCTGGTAAAAAAAAAAACCCACCTTCTCACGAGTTCAATAAACTTCTTGAACTCGCAAGAAGGGTTATTTTTTACCAGGGGCTTCCTGGACACAATAGCGAGGACCGTGATGGACCTGGAAATGTAAGAGGTGCACCTCGCGGCCCAACACCGCCCACCTCGCCCAATGGTAAAGGAAGCCTGCCTGCTTCCCTTCCCCACCATCCCTTTAAAAGATGAGGGGTAGTGGGGTGGAGCGAGGCGCGTGTCCTTCCGCTACTGGAGGCTGACAGCTCTGCTGCATTCTTTCTTTCATCCAGGGAAGCCCCTTGTAAAAAAAAAAATTCATAAGTTCAACTGGCGAGGATTTTTTTTACAAGGGGCTTCACTGGACGAAAGGGCAAGGAACGCAGCGGAGCTGTGCCAGGGCATCGTGAGGTTGGGAGGTGCGCGATTGTGGAGTGGAACAGCCGCCCGGCAAACCCCCTCTCCAGCTGGGCACAATGCCACTCAGCGAGCTAGCAGTATCCCAAAGGCACCAAGCAACGCGAGCCCCTTTGCCCCCCCGGTTCCTGCGGCTTGCTGCCTTCAGGATACCGCTAGGTTGGTGAGCGGCGCTCTGCCTGGCCAGAGGGGAGAGTTGTTTAGGGGGCTTATTTTGGGGGGGGGCTTATATTTTTTGCCCGCCTGAAAAATGTGGCATGGCCTTAGTTTCAGGACATGTCATACTTTCGGGGAAACACGGTAGGTATATAAACATTTTTCATTGGATCCAGACTAAGTTTACCTACAGAGAGTTCTAGTGAAATTACATCACATTCTTTTCCTATTTTTTCATTCAGTGGAACTTCTATGTTGCCTGTTACCATTTAGATAACAATATTTACTGTAAATTATTTTTTAAATCCCCAATATATATTGATTTTGATTTATTTTGAGCCCTGGTGGCAGAGTGATTGCAATGCAGTATTGCAGACTGATTCTGCCCATTGTCAGGAGTTCAATCTTGACTGGATCAAGATTGACTCAATCTTCCATCCTTCGAGCTCAATAAAATGAGGATCCAAATTGTTGGGATCAATATGCTGATGTTGCAAACTGCCCAGAGAGTGCTGTAAAGCAGTAATCTCCAACCTTTCTGGCTCTGCAGACTGGCAGCAACAGGAGGGAGGGGATGGTTTCTCACACATACATGTGTCCCGCTTGCACAAATGTGGCTTCGCATGCTTGTCTGCTGACCATTTGTGCAGCCTGGTTCCCAACAGGCTGCAGCCACAGTAAAGCACTCAGTATGTGAATCAATCCTCATATTAACCATGAAGAGTTTGGTTAACTATTTAGAGCAGAAGTTAACCTTCCCAAACCTTTTCCTTTGTTTACCCAATTTTTTAATCAGAAAATCATTTTACCCAATGTAATTAAACCCTTTAATTAAATTTAAATGTCCCTGTTGTGATTTGGTAATGGGTTTGTGTGTCATTACCCAACGAAATACCACTTTTATCTTATTTTGGATAATTTACCCAGGAATGGGAAGCACTGTTTCAGGGCACTTGTTTTTTGATCTGTACAGTATATTATTTCAGCTACATTTCCTACAATCAATGTGAAATCATACCTTTTCAAACATGCTATGCTATGCTATGCTAACTTTTTTTTGACATACAATTTGCTCCCTCTCCCCCTAGTTAATGTTCAACAAGCACAGCTGATCATCACTTTAAAAACCTATTTTACCTACTTGGTTAACATAGAAGTATTAATTCATATAACCCCCTGCACTATCCATTCAGTTTCAAAATTGTTCAGTTTTCTTTTGATCTGGTATTCTCTGGAACTGAGAAGAATAAAAGGAAACACTAATTTGCACTGTGGGGATTCTGCAGAAAATCCTAGGTAATTTAACATTCCAAAAAGGCTTTTGCACAGGTCCAGAACTTATACAGTAGTGGCCAAAATTATGGAAATCTTTTGGGAAAGGTGTACAGTATTTTTGAGGTTTGATGGCTAATAAAACCACTTTTTTTTAGTAGTACCCTAAAATTATATATCCTCTGTCCAGGTAACATGGGGTTTAGCCCAGTTTAGTCTCTTCAACCTTTATTTGAGAGATAAAGGTGGCTTTTATTTATTATATTTATTATGTTTAAATGTTATATTTATTATATTTATTAAACATTATTTGGCTATAACTTTTCATAGAATACAGATAATTGAACAAACTTCGTTGCATTACATTCTTGATTAAATTATCTTTCCATTGATATATAATTTTATGGTAGTCCTCCAAAAAAAGTGGTGCTATTAGTCATCAAACCTAAAAAATACACTTTTCCCAAAAGGTTTCCACAATTTTGGCTACTACTATATATGTGAATTCATAGATGAATACTAGAAAAGCTAATTTACAAGCAACTAATTCCTCATGGTCTCTATGATTAATAAACTACAACAGCCAGGGACAGATAACAGGTTAGATAGCACTCAAGATAAAAGCAACGAAGAGAGACAGATTAACAGGGACACAAGAAGGGAGCAAAAAGAAATACGAGCTACCCTGTGGTCTAGAAGAATAAAAGGCAAGATACTGCACAAACAAGAAAAGAGCAATTCGCAGAAGTGAGACAGCACATTTGCGATCTTTTCCAGGAATCATAGATGAATGTAAAAAAATGGAAATGATCATTAGGTTCAACTTGGACACAGAGGCCAATGTTCTTGGGGTGATAAGAAAGGGCAGTTCCACACTCAGGTACAAGAGCCTTAGAGACAGCTACAATCTACCTGTACTAATGTGCTATCATAGCTAAGACAGGATCTGTTCTTTTCCACACATACCCTGCTTTTTCTTATTATCAGTGGTCACTGCCAAAAGGAAGGCAACCTTACTGCCTAA
This sequence comes from Natrix helvetica, assembly GCF_964273705.1. Taxonomy (NCBI): domain Eukaryota; kingdom Metazoa; phylum Chordata; class Lepidosauria; order Squamata; family Natricidae; genus Natrix; species Natrix helvetica. Next base: position 257,972,007 of record NC_138548.1, read on the forward strand.
TCCTACCCTCCTTGGGTAGAGATGAGTCCCAGCATAGGGAATAGTAACTGATCTCTGACACCACTGCAGGGCAGTAACCCAGCCTGGCTATGATATGAGCAAGGGAATGACCGTTGGCTCACCTGAATGGTCGTTCTCTAGGCGCAGCGGGAGTGTCCGAGCATGGGTTAACTTCAGCTTGCTGCCCAAGGACTAAGTTTAAATCTTTAGTGTAGCCATGCCTCCAGCTCCCTTTGAAGGTCAGTTTGAAAAACGATGTTGTGGAGTCCAGAAAGATGTCGTAAGAAGGTGAACTATGTCGTCAGGAGAGGTGACTCGGCTCTGCAGATTACCCCCGTGTGGGGTTGGACATTCCCGCAGCACCTAAAGAACGACCATTCGGGTAAGCCAACAGTCATTCTCCTAGGCGCTGCTTGGAGTGTCCACGCATGGGACATACCGAAGCTATATAGTCCCAGGGTGGGAAGCAGAGGAATCCTGTTGGTCTGGAGCCGCCAGGACTCTCCTCCCAAAGGAGGCCTCCACAGCTGCAAAGGAGTCCAATTTGTAGTTACAAATAAATGGGGACGGCAAGGTCCAAGTAGCTGCACTGCATATTTCCTTGATGGGCGCCTGCGTTGCCCATGCAGCTGAGGTTACGGCGCTTCTCATGGAATGGGCGGTGATGTGAGGAGGAACCAGCCGGGCCTGATGTTCGTAGGCCAGCTTTATGCAGGCACGCAGCCAACGTCCAATAGTCGAGAAGGAAACCTTCTTGCCCATCGAAGCGGGCTGGAAGGAAACAAAGAAGGATTCAGACTTGCGGAAGGAGGCTGTCTTTTTCCTGTATATGCGGATTGCCCATCTTACGTCTAGCTTGTGCCAAACTCGCTTCCTGGGATGCCTGGGATGTGGGCAAAAATCTGGGAGAATCACCTCCTGCAACCTGTGAAACAAGATGTTAACTTTTGGGAGGAAGGAAGGGTTAAGACGAAGAATGACCATATCCGGATGCACAACGCAGAGGTCCTCCCTGACTCACACGGCCGCCAATTCAGAGATTCTGCGAGCCGAAGTGATTGCAATTAGAAAGGCAGTCTTAAATGATAAGTGGCGTAAGGTGATGGAACGAAGTGGTTCAAATGGAGCAGAGGTCAATGTCTGCAGAACAACTGCCAGGTCCCAAGTAGAGTACCGGTGGACCATCAGGGGACGTACGTTGGTAGCTCCCTTCAGGAAACTGCGAACCCTGGGGTGTCTGCTGAGTGGTGTGGTCTTTGGACAAGATGGTGGCCAAAGCAGCCATCTGCCTCCGCAGGGTGCTAGGGGCAAGAGCTTTGTCCAATCCATCCTGAAGGAAGTCAAGAATTTGTGGAATAGTTGCTGCTGTGGTGACAATTTGACGCGATAGGCACCAGGATGAAAAGGCAGACCAGGCCGTGTCATAGATACGCACCATGGAGGGACGTCTGGATGCCTGGATGGTGCGGATGACCTTTTCCAAGAAATTGTCTTGCCTCAGGAGGTCCCCCTCAAGTGCCAGACAGCCAACTGGAGCCACTGAGAGTTTGGGTGCTGAATGACCCCCTGGCTGAGGGAGATCTGCTCCTGAGGAATGCGCCAGCATTTGGTCACTGACAGTTTGACAAGGTCGGCAAACCAGGATCATCTCGGCCAATGGGGTGCGACCAGCAGCACCTCAGCCCCTAACAGTAGGATCTTCTTGATCACCCGGGGAATGAGGTTGAGAGGCGGGAAGACGTAAAGGAGATCTGGAGGCCAGCAGCATCGAAGGGTGTCCACCCCTTCCCCCCCGGAGCTCTGAAATCGCAAAAAGAACCAAGGGAGCTGCGTGTTCAATGGACTGGCAAACAGATCTATCACTGGAAGGCCGAATCTCTCGGGCAGTTGGTGAAAAAGGGATGAATGAAGTCACCATTCCGAGTTGCTGATTGTAGATCTGCTCAGCCAGTCTGCAGTTATGTTCTCCTCCCCCGAGATGTGATCCGCCTTCAGTGATCCAAGGTGGCGTTCGGCCCAATGCCCGAGAGCCTCTGCATCCAACATCAGAGCCTTCGATCGAGTGCTGCCCTGATGGTTTATGTACGCCTTGGTGGCAATGTTGTCCGTCAGTATTAGTACGTGTGCACCCTTGACATGCTGGCAGAATTGGCAAAGCGCCAGCCTGGCTGCCCTGAGCTCCAGCCAATTTATATTGTGGGCGAGCTCCGCTGGCGACAATCTGCTCTGTGCCACGTGAGTCCGAAAATGGGCGCCCCAGCCATACAGGCTGGCATCCGTCGTTATGACCAGGTGCTCTGGATCCTTGAAGAGGGAGCCCCTCTGCAGAGCCGGCGACTGCCACCATCTGAGCGACGTGTTGACTCTCGGAGAAACGTTCACAATCCTCTTGGAATTGCTAGCCTTGCAACATTGAATCAGAAGCAAGAACCACTGGAACTCAAGCCCAGGGAACTACCGCAATGCATGAGACCAGCTTCCCCAGAAGCTGGGATAGATTCACGATGGAGGCTGACCTTGACGTTCTGATGCGTTCATGCAAGGAAGGTTATGCTGTCTACTTGTTGCTGCGTGAGGAAGACTTTGCAAATGTCGGACTCAATCACTGTGCCCAGATGTTGAATTCTGGAGGGTGGAGTCAGGTGACTTTTTTCCTGGTTGACGGAAAAGCCGTGCTGTTCAAGGGTGCGAATGGTGAGATTGAGGTCCCGATGCGCTTGTGGGATGGATGACGACAGTAGGAGTATGTCGTCCAGGTAGCAAACGAGTCATACAGGTCGGGATCAGAGATTCGCTGCAACTGTGGCCAGGAGCTTTGTGAATATCCTTGGGGCCGATGACAGGCCAAAGGGAAGGGCCTTGTACTGGTAATGACGGGCTGCAAACTGGAACCTCAAGAACTGACGATGCACTGGGTGAATGGGGACATGCAAGTACGCCTCCTTCAAGTCGATTGATGTGATGTGATCACCCTGCCTGATAAAACTCAAGATGGTCTGGAGTGATTGCATTTTGAAGCGCCTGTACGCTAGGTGGATGTTGAGCTTCTTGAGATCTAGCATTGCTTTAACCACCACCCCGATGCCTTGGGCACCAGGAAGAGGATCGAGTAAAACCCCCTGCCTTCCTGATCAGGGGGTACTTGCTCGATGGCCGCTATCTCCAGCAGATGTCTGATCTCCACCTGCATCAGCTGGCATTTGGGCGGCGATTTGGGAATGGGACAGCGGATGAAGGTCCGCAGGGGCATAGAAAGGAACTCTAGGGTCAGACCGTACCGAACCGTGTTCCGAGCCCAAGGGTCCGTTGTTGTCTCCTCCCATTGGTCAGCATACAACTGTAGACGACCCCCGATGGGAGGGGACCGGTGATGTCACTTGTTCGCCGAAAGGAGTGGTTGGAATACCCCCCTCGGAAGGACCTGCGGTTCCCCTGCTGCCTATTCTTGTCCCTGAACGAGAACCTCTCGTGGGAGCGGTCCTGCAACTGGGTGTAAGGCCTAGTGTATCCCCCAGAGGTAGAGGGGGCATTTCGAAAGGGCTGCCTAAGAAAAAAAACGGCTGCCCTTTTCGGCCCGGCTTTTTGGTAACAGCCGGCAAGACCTTGCACTTATCCTTGGACTCAAACAGAATCTAAGGCCTCCCCAAAAAACTTCCCTCCCTTGAAGGGAAGGGAAGCAAGCTTCCACTTTGCCTTCATGTCCGCCTGCCAGTGACGAAGCCACAGCAGGCGACGCAAGGTCACATTGGAGGCAAGGGCTCTAGCTGAGAATTTGGTGGCGTTAAGCGACGCGTCGGCCAAGTACTCGACCGCTGCAATTATTTTGTTGACATCTTGGCACGACCTGACGTCGCCAGCTGGGAGATTGGACAGCAATTTGCACAGCCAAAATAGGGCCGCCCTACCGAATAGAAAGAGAGGAGGAAGCCTTCATGGCCCACGCTATGGCGATATGAGTCTTGTGACAGGCTTTCTCCGCCCTATCCTCAGCTTTGAGTCCTTCCAGCAGGTCAGCTGGGAGGATCGAATTTGAGATTAGGGCCACTATGGGGTCATCAACCTGGGGAAGCTTCAGGAGATCCTCCATGCCTGCTTCCATAGAATAAAGCTTCTTGTCCACCGCACTGGGATTAGCCATGGAGCCCAGCTGGGCTCACTGATGTTGTATAATATCCAGAAATAACTATGGAGCAGGGACCAACTCCTGAGGAGGGGTGGTTTCCTTGAACAGCCCTGCCCCTAGATCCTGAGACCCAGCGGTTGTCTTATTGCCCTGTTCGACAGAATTCTTATCAGATTGCACAGGAAGCCCCATCTGAACAGAGGAGGCCCTAGCCTTGGTGAGAATGGGCCGAAACATAGAGGGCTTGAATAACCCCGAGAAGGCGGAAATGTCGGGGGTTGGGTTCTCGTCCTCTGACAAATCTGGGGCATCCTGACCGTCCTTCTCCATGTCAGAGGCTTCGCTGATAGCCAAGGAGGCAGGAGGGGAGACCCTCTTGTTGTGGGGGCTCAACAACCCTCGCTTTGGCTTTGGTTTGGCCTGGGAGAGGCAAGGAAAGGCCCAATTGCTGGATGCCATCAGCAATCCCCTGAGATAGCCCTTGCAACCACCTCCTTCATGGCTGGGGTCAGTTCAGGAGTGGGATCTTGGTTCTGGGGTAAATCCCTGGCTACAGGCCCAGGAGAGGGAATTTCCTCTTCCAACAGGGAACAAGCCTCCTCCATGTATTCCTCCTCTAGAGATGAGGCTAAGGACCTGGGAGATGCCCTAGAGGGGTTAGGAGAGAACCCAAAATCGCCCTCCTCCCCTACAGATGGAGATTCTTCTGGTGGAAGATTCAAGGTGGGGGAATTAGCAGGAACATCAACAGGTGGATATCCTTTTCAAGCCCCTGGTTGCTTTGAGCCTTCTGAACTATTACCATGGTCTACAGAATTCTTTTTATTAAGCATTTTTATGTTCAGTAACATAATGTGATACTCTTTATTGTCTTTATATGCTGGACTCTCTAGAGACCTTTGTATCAATGTACAAAAAGTTTTCAATGTAACAACTATTGGACTAGTAAACCAGACTTCATATGATAGTTGACAATTTGGCTTACAGTCTGCATATAGGATGCAAGTCACTAGAATAAAGAAATGCTGTTGACTGTGAATTCTGTACTAATGACGCTCATGTCCCAATGATACAGTATGCCTTCACACAGGAAAAAAATAATACTGCCAGACCATAAAGCAGACAAGTGAAGAATAGGACTGAAGCAAGCTAGATAGGCTCATTGTTCAACCACCAAGTCCAGTTGATTACAACTCTGGAGGGCCCTGAAGGCCTATTTATTAGGATACGCATCACCATTTAGGCAACATAATTTCTTCTTAAAGAGATGCAAGGAACAGATATAAATTCTAGTCTAAATCTTGATACAATCATATTTCACACTGAGCATCATCTCACCATGCTTTCTCAATAGTTTCACTCAAAAGCATAAAGCACACAACGCTGCCCCAAAATCCAAACATGCAACCCTCTCAAAAGACAAGCATTAAGCCTCAAAACACCTCCAGAAGTGTTCTGTCTTCAGCTGTTTCCACTAGGCAAATAAAGCTGGGGCTAGTCTAACTTCCAATAGGAGACCATTCCAGAATGCCAGAGCTGCTACATAAAAGCAGTGACTCTGGGCACATCTCTCCACTAACCACTAACTGCTTTTCCTCACAAGATCAAATAAGTTAGGTCAATTCAGTGAAAGTGATTCTGAAGGTAGCAAGATGCCAAGCCACAAAAACTGTATAGGTTAATATTTGCACTTTAAATTGCACCTAGAACCTAATGTAGGGCTCATTAGAAAGTTAATGAGCTCTGATGAATGCTGGGTAATACATGAGCTGCTGCATTTTGGGTCAAATAAAATCTCCAGATGGTCTTTAAAAGTAGCCCCGTTTATGTGGCAGTAGTCTAATGAAACTATAACAAAGCCATGAATAGCAAGGACCTCATGCCCTAGGATAGGGTTACATGATCATACAGTTAATGAAATCTTCAGACATTCATGACAGATACAAAAACCCAAGAGGGACTCACAAAAATTCATCTGTCATCACACAGTCATAAAGGACAATAAAATAAAGCAGGAATGAATGGGAGAGAATAGGACACTCTAACATCATCTGATCCATCTACAGTGATCATGCCATTCTGAATTTTTTAAAAAGCACAGAAGTCCACTCTGGAAGGGTACAATTTTTAAAAGTCATAAATGTGCTTCATATCAGCTAAAAAGACTGAAAACTGTGATAACTAATTAATTAACCTGCACTAGTATAACATTGGCACATGGTAAGAATAATTTAACTAGGGCAAGATAACTCCGTCAAGAATGTCATGCGAATATAACCAACTAGAGGATCAGCTACATAAAGTTTCCCTGCCAGATAGAACATTCAGTTCCTACCAACTTGAAAAGTGAAGAGCAGCATACCTTGGCTCCATTTGTTCCCTCCAGCAATTCTGGCCACATCCAACAGCTAAAGAAACAAGAGCTACGAATTACTATTCAAGCAAGTGTTCCAGCAAGAAACATCAGGCCAGCCTGATCTGACTGCCAGCATGTAAATGCCAACATACTACTCATCGCTTCTCTCTGGTCTTGAGAAACTGATCTCTCTCCTCTCACTTACTTTTAAAGATTTTTTAAGGATATACATATCTGTATTGCTTTTATAATTTGGGAAAACAATTATCTAGTATTAAAATATTAGTTAGTAAGTAGGTAAGTAAATAAGTAAATAAATCCATACAGTATTACTGACTGTACAAGAAATCAGATCTAGGTTGATTAAACATTTCTGACAACTGAGATTTTTCTCTGAACTTCCTTTCAATGAAATACAGGTAGTCCTCGACTTATGAACACACTTCAGCACAAAATTTTTGTTGCTAAGTGAGATATGTGTTAAATGAGCTTTGCCCCATTTTACAACCTTTCTTGCCACAATTGTTAAGTGAATCACTGCAATTGTTAAGTTAGCAACACAGTTGTTATGTGAGTCTGGCTTCCCTGTTGATTTTGCTTGGTAAAAGGTCACAAAGTGGGATCACATGACACTGGGACACTGCAACTATCATAAAGATGAGTCAGTGGCCAAGCATTTGAATTTTAATCACATGACCATGGAGATGCTGTAATGGTCGTAAGTGTGAAAAACAATCATAAATCACTGTTTTCAGTGCTGTTGTGACTTAGAATGGTCACTAAATGAACTGTTATAGGTCGAGGACTACTGTAATAACCTTATTTCCTTCATGACACTGAAGAGGAAACTTATCTCAATGGAAACAGTCTGTACAGAAATCACTACAGATAGCCTTGAACTTACAACTATTCAAAGTTAGGATGGAACCATCCAGGAACCAAGTTAAGTTAACCAATCATGTGATACTTGTATTATCGGTTGGTTGGGGGTAAGTGTTTTATTTACAAGAGTGTATGATCATGAGTATTTGGTCACACTAATAACAACTACCCAATCACCCTAGCATTTCAATTTCTTCCACCCATCTATTTTCTGCGATCTGTACTCCACCACCTCACCATTGTCTCTCACTGACATCAAGATGTGCCTAGCAGCCCAGAAATGTAGCATACCAAAAAGCCCTTTTGCAAAAAGTTCCTTTTGTTGGATGCAAAGAACAACCAGATTGATAGATCAATAGGTCGACAGACAGACAGATCTGTTACAAATGGTACAACCAGACTTACAACCACAATTGAGCCCAATATTTCCATTGCTAAGCAAGACAATTAAGTGAGTTTTGCTCCACTTTATGATCATTTTGTCAGCTGTTAAGTGAATCATGAAATCATCAAATTAATATGGATTCCCCCACTGACTTTTCTTGTCAGAAGACAGTTGCGAAGTTGCAAATGGTGAACACATGACTAGGGAAAGCACAACTGCCACAAATACATGCCAAGTGTCAAACACCCAAATTTTGATCATACAACCAAGGGGATGCTGCAGCTGTCGTAAATGAGAAAAACAGTCATAAGTCACTTTTTTCAGTGCCGCTGAAACTTCGAATGGTCACTAAAGAAATGGTTGTAAGTCAAGGACTACCTGTAGTTTCTTTATTGCTGTTCGCCCATCGGCAGGAATTTAGCTAAACTAAGGCATGCTCATCTATCAGATAAACCTTGTGAAAGTTTAGAGAGAATCCCTTCTGGGTCTTTTTCTGCATACCAAGAACTCAAGGCTGATTTAACTCTTAGTTTCTTGCAAAAGAGCCCTCCCTCCTGCAATTCTGTGCCAAACTCCACCACACGTTTGCCAGACTGACACTGGACTTTTAAAATTAAAATGTTTAAAACACTAACCATTTAAAAATGAAAACATTAAAAGTTAACAAAAACTGAATAAAAAATGGGAACTGAATAAAAATGTGGTTAATTTATAGCTAGGACAGATCGTAAGAATTTATCATTTATGGATTAACTGTAAATAAGGAAGCTGACTTGGTTTCCATAAATAAGAGACAAAATCAAATGGGTTTAATTTAATCCAGTCTGTTTATAAGCATCAACACAGATGAGTTTATAGATGGTGTTAATCAGATTTTATTATGCCATGAGACCTCTTATCCGGGATTCTATGTATTTTGAAACCACATCCGGTGATAGGTTGTAGAGATAGATGAAACTATTGCATTACCATTAGTCAAAGCATATCGGTGTTGCAGAACATTAAAATAGTGTTCCTAAGGTACATCAGTATTGTATTTGGGATTTCATAGCATCCATGGGCATATTCCAATTTATAATTAATTGAGTGAGTGAGTGCGCGTGTATGAATGAAATTAAATGAAATTAAATTAATGACAAGGCATATAATCTAGTTCTACCGATACATGTGATATGGATGATATGTAGGTAACAGATCTTAAGATCAGATAATCCTTTGGTGGAAGTTGTGGGTTTACAGCATTCATTCTTTCTTCAGGGCTATGACAGACATATTTACTTCCAGAGATTTATGGAATCAACTAAATTATAGAATGATCTGTTCAGCTTTGGGATGATAAGGAGAGGGAGACCTTAATACAATTACTGAATATTCTAATTACTTATCATATGGAGGGCTACTGCACAAAATGAAAAGTGGATTATGAAATTAACAGCAAATGGCCAGGAATTCAACAAAACATATGTAAAAGCATTTATTCTGCTTCCTTCACTACTTCCTCAGGTAACTTACACAGCAGAACTCTATCACTTAATGTTGAAATTAACATCTGACACAATAATGCCTATGTGACATATTTTCTAAGTGTTCTGAAGATAAATTGTCCTGCTCTATTTCAGGAAAACTAAGGTAAAATATCTAACACACAATCTATCCCAATTCTGAGAGAAGTTTCAGGTGCACTCCGAAAGCATAGGAAAGAAGTTTGATTTAAACCATATGCATTCTAAAAAAAATTGTATCATACCTGATCATAATCAATTGAGTCAGAGCATATGTGCATGACATGCTGCCTCAGTTGATCTTCTAAAAAGGAATGAGTACTAGTAATAGTTGTTAAATATTTATGGCCATAGATTTCTTTCTGCAAAGTCATAGGCTAGTTATTTATGAATGGATGGCATCACACTCCAGGCAAAGTTCCTTCATTCTTGGAGACTGCAAATACTACAGTAATAATGGTCCAGTACCAGAAATTATGTAACAAGAAATATTTTCTCAAGTATCCCTTTGGTGTGTGTGGTTTTGGAAGAAAAATATCTTGGTTGCTCAACTGGATGATCCTTACCAGAAAAGGACTGCAATCTCTGCCTGATCTTGTAATGGTGTTTGATGCTATTGACCTTATATACAATTTTACACTTTCTCTACTTGTCCTCACAGTTGATAGCATTGAGTTACCACAAACACCATTTTGTCCCCAGTGCTGTTTTACATGCTTGATATTGCACACGCTTGATACATGTTTGATATTGGACACTGAAGAAGAGGGTCATGATGCTATCAATAACATCTGTGAAAACTGAAAACTGAATTATAATGCCTGTATAAATCTTATTTCAGTGTCTTGTTCAAGACCAGTATCTTAGATTTAATCCTGTCAAAAGCAACAGGTATACAGCTTGGAAGAATTCAGTAAATCATCACTGTTACTGGTTGGCTAAGTTGGTACAATGATAAAGGGGACCCAGCTTAATCAAATGCATTAAAGGGATCCCACTTAACAACTGCCCTGTTTAACAATTGTTCAAAGTTACAGCAGTGCAAAAAAAGTAGAGTAAGTTTATGACCAGTCCGTGAGTTTATGACCATCACAGCATCCCTGCGGCCACATGATTAGACTAGCATTCAGGCAATTGCAAATTCAGGAAATTTCAGGCATTTACATCTGTGTTTGCATTCCCGTGGTCACATGATCACCACCAAGAGCTTCACAATCAGCTTTTGAAAAGCAGAATCAATAAAGAAGCTGACAGCAAAAGTGCAAGTCACAGACATGAGATGTTTTGCTTAACTACAGCATTGCTTAGTGATGAAGTTTTTGGACCCAACTGTGGTCGTTAAGTGAGAACTACCTGTAATTATCTTACCTTCTGATTATTATAATGCGTCCTTTGGGAGCAACTTTTATCTGAAGTCTTGAAATTGAAATAAGTGCATTATTCAATAGCAAAATGATCACGTGTTATCAGTTTTGGTATTAGCACCCAAACACTGTTATATTCACCAGAGGATATGCAGGTGCACTTTACTAATTTTTATTTGCAGCAGTCAAAAAGGCATTTTCTGCTATAACATCCTCTCTATGGAATGCCTTTCCTCAGAAAAAAAAAATAAACAGTCACAATCGAAGTATATGGCTCGTGTAATTTGCTGTCATGGGGTCAGGGTGGGTGGGAGGTGGGGGGTACAGATTTTGTTATATTGTACTATATTAATTTATTTGATCCTTTTTGTTAGTTTTTAATGTTTTAAATGTGGTCTTATATTCTGTAAGCCGCCTTGAGTCACCATGGGCAAATAGGTGGCAATATAAATGCAATAAATAAATAAATAATAAATAAATATACTGAAAATTAATCTCATTGTGCTATTTAATAGCCACATATCATTTACTTATATCTACGTAAGTAGTTATATACATATATTTTTTCCAACTGTAATGTATATTTCAATGTTGATAAAAGTACATTGAACTATGTGCATTAAGTAAAAAAACCAAACCAAGTTACACTGTTAAATAAAATTATATGCATTATAATATATATATATATATATATATATATATATATATATATATATATATATATATATATATATATATATATATATATATATATATATATATACACACACACACACACACACATACATACATACATACATACATATATATATATATATATATATTCTATAATTTGCTCTGGGTTTGGGATTCTTTGTCTATGAAGAATTGCCATTTCTGGCCTTGGATGGGGTGACACTGGTGCATGATCTGAGGTTTCTCCTGGTGGTTACAACTCCTATTTGAGGAACAGGTGGCTGTCATGGCCAGGAGAGCCACTGCACAATTGCAAGTTGTACGTCAGTTAACAAGTCCTTTCCTGGACCAACGATCCCTGATCACAATAGTCAAAATGAAAGGCTAGTCACCTCCCATCTTGACTATTGCAAGACGCTCTACATCAGCAGTTCTCAACCTTCCTAATGCCGCGACCCTTTACTACAGTTCCTCATGTTGTGGTGACCCCCAACCATAAAATTATTTTCGTTGCTACTCTATAACTGTTATTTTGCTACAGTTATGAATCGTAATGTAAATATCTGATATGCAGGGTGTATTTTTATTGTTATAAATTGAACATAATTAAAGCATAGTGATCAATCACGAAAACAATATGTAATTATATAATGTGAAATATTTATTTCTAATTACAAATAAGTGAAATTTTGTCTAGGAAGTTTAAGAGCAGGCTCCTGGCTCTTAGTGGAAAGAGTGCCTTTCTTTTAAAAAGAAAAAAAGGAAAGAAAAAACAAAACAGCGACCAATTCATTCTTTCTTTCTTTCTTTCTTTCTTTCTTTCTTTCTTTCTTTCTTTCTTTTTCTTTCTTTCTCTTTCTCTCTCTCTCTCTCTCTCTCTCTCTGTCTCTGTGTGGCTCTTTGTCCGTCTGTCTGTCTGCCTGCCTGCCTGCCTGCCTGTCTGTCTGTCTGCCTGCCTGTCTCTCTCTCTCACACACACACACACAGTGTGGTCACCTCACCTCCTGTTCTTCAGCTGCTGCACAAGCCCACGCGGCGTGTGCTGCCCTCTTCTGACAGTTCCCTTGTTTCCAATAGAGGGGGTGGGGAATGCATGCATATTCCTCCCTCTGCATGGATTTCCCACCCCCTATTAGTCCCATTGTTGCTGGAGCTGCCTTTGCTGACTCCAGCATGGCAGTGGGACTCTTGCCATCGGTTTAGTGGCCTGCCTTCTTTGCTCAGGTGGGCAGAGGAAGAAAGGAGGCTTGTGATAAAGCACCCCTGCCACCTTCGCCCTCGACTATTGCATGCCTCCTTTCTCCACCCGCCCGAACTAGCAAACAAGGTGGGCCACTAAAGTGATGGCAAGTGTCCCACCGCCATGCTGGAGTCAGCAAAAGCAGCTCCGGCAACAATGGGACCAATAGGGAGTGGGAAGCCTGCCCCCTCCTGTCTTTCGCCATAGGCTCTCTGGAGGGAGAGGGAGGTTCTTTCCAAAGACTGGCTTCTTTCCTTCCCTCCTGCAGCTGGAAAACAGACATTTTTACAGCGGCGCAGAAACAGTCCCGGGCAGTCAGTTCCGGCTCTCCCTTCCCCAAGCATGTCCCGTTGCTGCTTGAGCCACTTTGCTGAATCTGGTGCGGCGGCGGGACTCTTGCCATCGCTGAGAGCTTCGCTGGCAGCCGCTTCTTACCTTCAGAGAGCTTTGGAAAGCCTCGGAGAGCAGCTTCTGCAGAAGCCCGGGCGACTGAGAAGAATTTCCCACCATTACGAAGTCTCCAAGGCTGTAATTGTATGCGGTGTGCACGCGCAGATATGTTTTCCATGGCGTGGAGCCGCAGCAACACTCTGCGCGGCCAGCGATGACTCGAGTCCATCCGCGGGGAATTTCGAGGAACGCGAGGGGGAGTCTAAAGTTTAGAGTTCCAATGGTCTTAGCAACCCCTGTGAAAAGGTCGTTCGACCCCCAAATGGGTCGCGACCCACAGGTTGAGAACTGCTGCTCTACATGGAGCTGCTGTTGAAAAGTTTCCAAAACCTTCAGTAGGTTCAAAATATGGCAGCTCACATGGTTTTATGCAACCTAAATTTGCACATTATCTTTCATAGAGGAGCAATATTGCTTGCAGGTCAAATTCAAGATGCTAGTTGTCACTATCAAGCCCTACATGGCTTGGGACCAGGTTGTTTGAAGAACCATCTTCCTCCAGTCATATCTACCCAGCACACCAGAGTGGAGAGTTAGGGAATGCTATGGGTTCCGCCTCCTAAGGAGGTCTAACTTGTTGGGACCAGAAGAGCCTTATCTATGGTACTCCTTTCCCTGTGGAACATCAAGATCTGCAAAAATAGAATTGGCCCACACTCTGACACTCAAAGGTCCTAAAAACATACCGTAGTTCTGCCAATTGGTCTGGGGACCCCAGAATGATATGTAACCCATCAAGTGGTTTGTCTGATAGTTGCCACCAGGGATAATGTGGGCTTATTGTATGGCTATTGAGGCATTATCCTTCTAAGCAGCCCAGAGTGAATTGAGAGACCATATAAAATTTCTTAATTTATACCAGGGGTGTCAAACTCAAGGCCCGCAAGCCAGTTGCGTCACGTGCTGGCCATCCCCACCCCCGTTTTAGCAATGGAAGAAAAGTCGTGATATGTCACGTGACGACAACATGATGCCACAAGTTTGACACCCTGATTTATATCAGCCATTCATTTTAAATTCCCTAGGGGCCGCACAGAAAAAGTAATTTAAAATAGAAAAAACAAAATAACTTTTTTTAAAGTCTGAAAAATATTTTTAAATTAGCATAGGTAGTCCTTAACATATGACCACAACTGAACCCAAAATTTGATTTTTGCCCCATTTTACAACCTTTCTGCCATCACTGTTAAACAAACCTCTGCAGTTGTTAAGTGAATCATGTAGTCATGAAGCAAATATGGATTCCCCCTTTGACTTTGCTTGTCAAAAGCTGGCTGGGAATGTTGCAAATGGTAATCACATGACCCGGAACAGGGTAACTGTCATGTCAGTTACAAAATTTTGATCACATGACCACAAAGATGCTGCAAATGGTCGTATGAAAACCAGTCTTAAATCACTTTTTTCAATGCTGTTGTGAATTCAAACAGTCTCTAAATGAATGGCTGCAAATTGAGTACTACCTGTACTGCAAAGATCACAAAGTTGATATCAGGCAAGCTTCTATTTAAGATAGGATCTGGATAAAAAAGAAACTGAAGGAGGAAGAAAGGAATCATTCCTTGAAATCAAGAGTACAAAATTCCAAAGTGTACAGTTAAGGTTTTCTAATGGTGTACTACATTATTAATCAACGTATTTTTCCTTGCAACGAAGAAAAAAAAATGGCAGAAAGTGGTCCTTAGTTGCCCAGGAGTAAAGAACTTTTGATCCTAATAAACATATTGCACTCTGCAGCCAAACATTATTTGTATTTCAACCAAGAACTATTTCCTTGAAATACAGTATATGGATAGTTTCATTTAAGATAAAGCATAGTAATAATGTCGAGGAAATTCAACCAATAACTTGCTTGATTTTTGTCTGTAAAGCAGGCATTTTTACTTGATTAAAACCCAACTCTGTATATATAGGGAGTCCTTGACTTACTACTATAACTGAGTATAGAATTACAGTTGTAAGTCATACTAATCATTAAGCAGGTCAACATGTGACCATATCTGATTTTATGACCTTTTTTGCGGTAGTAATTCATGGCCGTAAATAAGAGCCAGCTGCCAAGCATTCAAAATATGATCATGTGACTGTGGGTGGCCATTGGCCATTGTAAGTTTGAATTGCAGTCATAAATAGCCCAGGGTGAGTCCATTGTAGCTTAAATGGTCGCTAAGTGAGTGATTTTAAGTTGAGGACTACCTATACAAATTTTTTGAGGTTAATAATGTAGCTAAGGAGTCTTGCATAGAGTTACTTTACTGTGATGTCCCTGTTAATTTCTAAATTGTGACAAGCACAAAATGATTTTTTTTAAAGGGCAGAGAAATCTAATGTAAGACATTACTGATTAATCAGTGCTTATTTTTGAGACAAAATTATTTTCAGTTGTTGGAATGCTAGATATTACAAGCCCTTATCTCTGTAAACTGAAAAGAAACCAATGTCATAGCTGAAAATGGGGGGAAACAGCTTAATACATTTATATTTTTAAATCTCTGGATTTTGAGACCTCATCTGAATATTGTTAAGTACTGACTAGAATTATCAATCCCAATCTTCTTAAGTAAGAGTACCAGTTAAACCCACTTTGTTAATTAGGGATTTGTTAGCAAGCCAAATGTTTGCTCAAGATGAAACATCACGGGTTTCATCAAACAGCTGCAATTTGAAAGTTCTAAATTTACAAAAACTGCATACTATTCTCATACCCCACTGATAACCTCAACTGTAGAATTCTACAAAAATTGTGGCAGATCAAAGCTCCACATTTTAACCACTACTTAGTAGCCTTTATTTCAAAACAAATCCTGCTATTATTTTAATCACTGAAAATCCAATTGCTATACCAACATAAAGTTCTTAATTCACACTGTTAAATAAGAAAATTTAAAAACTATGTGGAAAGGAGTAAAAAGCTTATTTAAGATAAAGCAACTAACTATAATCCATGGTAGTATAAATTTCTTATAATTAATATAAATGGCATATACAAATCACCATTCTGGTTCACAATTTCACATGGTTTTTCATATGGAAAATACCTCCTTTTAAAAGTAGCATAAGGCTTAACATAATTATTTTAACTTTTATTATCTACAGAACATGTTTAACTCCATGTTCTATATTTCAAGACATTACTTTCCATCACATAAAAGATTAAAAACATTTGATAATGGCATGTATGTGTGTATATCTGTATGCACACAAACACACAGAGGGAGAGAACTTTTCAACTAAATCATATATATTTTCTTTTACTGTCTCTTACATGTTATATGTTCCCTGATGTTATTTTCTGCATTCTATTTTTTTGAATAAATTAAAATCAGTATGGATTTTACATATTTTTCCAAATAAAAATATTGCATTAAACCCTATTAAATCTGAATGTAATATGTGTAAATTATTAAACAGGGCATTTTCAATAAACATAGAGATGAAATCTTGGCAAATACCTTAAGTGAATGGAATTTCAAGTCCCTAAGTAAGAACACTTCAAAATTACCTAAGCCTTCATCCTAAAATTAAACAAGATTAGGATTCTTTATTATAAAAGGTATCATGCATAATAAGTATGTTATTTGACAGTCATCAACAATTGAAACTAGAAAAATGCCAATCCACAAAAATGCTATGTTAATGTGTATATTAATTTTTTCTCCCAAATAATTTGCTTTAAATGGAAGTATTGGCTTGAGTTCACTAGAATACAGTGATAGAGACAAATGATTTTTTTCTGTTCAATTTTCCTTTGGAGAACTGTCATAAATTCAGAAGGATTTCTTTTGGGTAATATTGGGATAACAAACATGGATTATAAACGTAAACACAATTAAAATGCATTTTGAAATTATAAGGTTTACCTTCAAAATGTTTTCAGTAAGCATCAACTTTACTTTGAATAGAACTGCATATCATAAATTAGCAACTATGTTTTTAGCTAACAATAATATTTAAAGAAGATATATGTTAACAAAACAGTGATTAAATTATCAAAAACCATCTTTCAAAAAAAATTGCAGTGCGGGAACATATTATCAATATTCCAATATTCAGCAGGTAAATAGATTTTAAAATTTAAAAAGTAAGTGTATACTTTTGTGAGGGGAGGTTCTTGCAAGCAAGTGTAAGGTTTTCAAATTTGGAATGGGTGGAAAGACAAATGAACTACTTTTAAGAGATATATCATTCTGTGAGATATTATGTGCAATAGGACAAATAATAATAAAAGATAATTATATAATAGTTTGTTTCATACTATGCCTTACATTGGTACATCCAAGATACATAAAAGACTTTTGCACAGAGTTGTTATCTGTAAGACAACAGGATTTAATGCAGAAGTTGTTCAAAACACAGTAGAGTTCAAAAATCACTAGAACCACAAGGGCATTTTTTCTCAAAGCTGGTCAGAGTAACTGTGACAAATCTGAACAGTTGTAAAAACACATTTAAAGTTTCAACATTGAGATTTCACTTGTTCGTTACTGAATGACTGAATTTATATATATATTTTACATTATAGCATTATCCCTTATTTCAATACTGTAAGATATGCTCTTTTTCTAACTGTAGACTATGCAAAGCAGTACAGTGAGAGGCTTTACATTTCTGCCTATTAATTTGTTTTAAATTGATCCAAATGGAAACAAAACAGAATATCTGGCTTTTCCAATAAATGACATCCCCTGCATAAGGAAAGTTACAAAAGTCAAGTAACACATTGAGCTACACTAATATGACATCATGAATAAACACTTCCCTAATCAACTTTTAATAAGCAAGGTATGCTTATTGTCCTTACTGTATTTGCGAAATGCCTTTTCTATTTTAAGAGTACCTATGTACAAATATTTTCTCACCAACAGAAAAAGCAGCCCCTTTTCTAAGCCTTTCCTTTTTCTTTTTCTAAAATTAAAACCCACAATCTTTTTAGCCACAAGATAAATCCTCGGTGTGGAGATACTTGTTTGAATACTGAAAGTACATCTGCATTTTTCTCTTGAAAACACCAGGCCTCTCATACTGCCCCACCACCACCTCGAAAAGTACACCAAAGTGCGTGCATCATGTGTGCAGTCTAGAAGACAACTTAGAGGCCCAACTCTAGGTAATGAATGGGAGGCGGGGAGTATTTATCTATAACTGCAACCATGACGGGGAAACTAAGATTTTTTTTTAACCCGACAGGAGTTGCTTCCCACACAATAAATCGCTTGTGATCCCAGACCTGAACAAAACAGAGAGCAACTAAGCGCCATGTCTAGCCCAGCTTGGGGCTCATGTGCTGCTGCTGCTGCTGCTGTGGACACCCTTCAAGCCTCCTTGTGGGAGTGCTGCCGCCACTACAACGAGGCTCCTTCCTCCACCAGCGGGGTCCTCCGGCCTTGGAGTCCCCGGAGAGGCGTGGAACGCCTTGGGCTCCCCTCTCACGCCCCCCACACCCACCCGACGAACATGCCGGGAAGGCGGGAGCGGCGACCGGCAGGCAAAAAGAAAGGTCCTGGCCGGAACGAGTGTCTCAACGCTCCCCCACCACCACCTCTCACCCGCCGTCAGTCCCTCCCTCCGCCTCACACTCACACGCGGGGCAGCTGCAACGGTGGCGCCCCCCGGCGCTGGAACACTCCGTCCACGAAGACGCCGTTCTTGCCCAGGCAACGCAGGTAGAAATCGCCACTGCCAGACGAAGGGCTGGCGGCAACAGGCGGCGACTGAGTCCCGGTCCCATCGCCGGCGAGGGTCAAGGCGGGGCCGCTACCGCTGTTGGCAGGGGCCTGAGCGGGCGGGGCAGTGAAAATCTCCAGGTGCCGCCGGGAGATGAAACTGGAGTGGCCCATGCTTACGTCCACCGAGCCCTGCGAGGAGTTGCGGCCGATGGTTACTGAGCGCTTTTTCATGAGGTATTCGAACTCGCGGCCCTCTAACCGGGCCACCGCCGCCGATGCCGTCCCCGCCGCCATCTTGGCCGAGGCAGCGCGCGGGACCGAAGCCCCCCCTCTGTTTCCCCCCCCGCGCGCGTGCGCGCCCTCCCCCCCTCCCCGATTCCCCACACCGCCCGCCGGGTCGGCCCCAGACACCGACAGACACAGCGGCAGAGCGCTACCGTGCAACCCACACTCACACTATTCCCCCTTCCACTAGACAGGCGGCCGGCTTAGCCAATGAGCGTGCTGCACGCTCTTTGGAGCTTTTCGGTGTCCGCCACTCACAAGCGTCACCGGGATCTACGCAAGGCAACGAGGGTAGAGTGTGCCGCACTGGAGACAGGCAGGCAACGCGGTGGAATGAAACTATGGAGTGGATTTGTAATCATTTGGAGTGGGACAGTGGTAGAAGCGGTTAGTACTGTAATACCGTAGCGAAAATTTATTGCGGCAAGAAGTAGCCTTAAAAATGCTGGAAAACTCTATAAATGAATTCTAAGGAATTAAAAAACTTCTTAATGTAATGCTCTCAATTCATTCCTCTATAGATACACGCATGCATTCTCTCATGACAGAGGAAGTAGATTCTCAGTTGCTTAAGCAAAAAGAATCAACACTCCTTATTTTGCTTTTTTCAAGATATATAATACTGAATTTGTTCTATCATATTAGGGTACCGTAACAGTAGCAATCATTTTCATACTGTATAACAGACTAAGGAAAAGGCTGCTTATGCAAGTATTCCCTTTTAACGTTTAGCATTAATGTAAAAGAGGATGCTATTTACTGCAAAAGGAAGTTTTGAGTCTTTCTCAACTGACACTGACTGCTTTAAATACACTCGCTGCCACTGTCGCAGGTACTGAGGTACTCAAACCGATCCATAAAGTTTTCTGCACCTTTAAGCTAAAAAAAGTAACTGCATGTATTGGCATATATTTTGTCATGTTCACATTTTTTGTATGAAATTTGCTATTACATATTTTGTGCAGTATTTTAACCATTAGCCCTTAACAAGCACTTTTAAATTTTTAATTCCCTCTGAACAGTATATACCTTTTATGCACATTATACCTATTCAAGCATATGTTCATCTTTATGTGTCTTAGCCCAATATATATTGTTCTAGTTCTAAGAATAGGTTGATAGTCCTCAAAGTGTGCCCTGTTTCACCAAATTAAAGGTTGGCAAATCAACTATTTGGCAAATCAACAACTTTCCCTTGATAGGGATCCCTCAGAACTAGCAGATATAACCAAGATTATAAAACTCAGCTTTTATTACAGCTCTCACAGTCCCAGATTCCCTTGGCATTTACAGGATGATTTGAAAAAGATAACTGCATAAGATCTTGGAAATCCTTTTCTTAGACACCATAACTTAAACAGAACAATGACATGTTTCACTTTTTCAGTCAAGTTTAGCGCACAAGTTTTTTGAAGATCAGAGGTTAGTACAATACACCAAATCTGTTATTTACTTCAAAACATTTGTATTTATTTACCTTTACCATTTTTAAAGGGGCACACAATATGGTTTACAGAAAGTTTAAACAAAAAGTTATTTTAATAAGGAATTCTGAAAATACACTGAAAATATTATAGTTGATTTCAAGAGAGTATCTTGAAGCAAAAGCAGGAACCAAAGCACAGGAGATCCTATCCTTGGTTTGTCTTGGGTGAAGGATGGATCAACAGAAAGACCTTTATTTGTGTGATGGACAAAGGAGAAAGAGGTGGGGAGAAGATAGTCTGATCCTTTGATTTGATCAACTGCATTTATTTCGTTTATGTTTATAGTCCACTATTCTATGAATCTAAGAAAGGAAACATGGAAAGAATTTTCCCTTGTTTATCCTCACATCAAAATATCAGAGCACTTTTTCTGAAAGTATGTTGTTGTTCAGTCATGTCCAGCTCTTCACAAACTCATAGAGAGTAGCATGCCAGGCCCCTCCGTCCTCCACTGTAGCCTAAATTTGCCCAAATTCATGTTCATTGCATCAATGACACTATCTAACCATCTCATCCTCTGCAGACTTCTTATCCTTTTGCCTTCAATTTTTCTTAACATCAGGGTCTTTTCCAATCAATCCTCTCTTCTCATTAGCTTGCTAAAATATTTGAGCTTCAGCTTTAGTATCTGTGCTTACAAAGGACAGTGTGGGTGGATTTCTTTTACCTTTTTTTGAGCTATGCTATCAGAATTTAAGTTTAACTGGAGTAGAAGACCTCCAAAGTCCCTTCCAACTCGTTGATTCTGACATGTTTGCAATGATGAAGAGAAGACCAAGGAGCTAAATCTCATCCATCAAGATGAAGACTTTGGATTTTTGATCCCATAGACCAACAGGACTCCTTGTATAATATTTTTTCCATAACAACTCATGATCTAAAATGAGCTGAAAAATACCAACTGCTGTAACCCATACACAAGAGCATTGTGGTTAAGTGGGAGAAGATATTTCAAACTGAGTACAGAACTAATTGGAGGCTATGTATTTGTTCAAAATCAATGAGATATATTTGTTAAACACCATCCCAGTTAACAGACTATTCTGAATGTTACAGTAGTCAATTTAATAGTCGTGTTCTTCAAAATTATGTTTGATTACAAGACTCATTTGTATATTTTATACCATGGTGTCTATTAATGAAGACTTAAATATTTATTTTAAAATTCCTGACATTTTACAGTGGATTGTCTTAAGGTAATTTATTTACTACCACTGATAATCAGTGTTTGCTGTGCAGCTCAAAGAAAAATATTTTATGTGATGGAAATGGAAGGAATCCATTTTAGAAAAGGCAAATTGGCAAATTTCTTACTTTTTATTTTAGATCAAGTTATTTTAAACTGTGTTCCACAGAACCCAAGACTTTTGCTCTAACTTGATGAGATTCAGTAAAAAAAACTGTAAAAGTTGATAATGTATGCAACAGCCATTATCAGACAAAAAAGGCAATAAATAACATCCCAACCCGTGGGAAGTAGGAAGTGTCAGAAAGAGAGACTCTA
Organism: Natrix helvetica; assembly: GCF_964273705.1. Classification (NCBI taxonomy): domain Eukaryota; kingdom Metazoa; phylum Chordata; class Lepidosauria; order Squamata; family Natricidae; genus Natrix; species Natrix helvetica. The sequence continues at coordinate 257,993,926 of NC_138548.1, forward strand.
AAAAAACTGCCTTGATTCTGCATACTATAGAAGAGGCAGAGGGAAACTATAAAGACAGCATTTCAAGATTCTGTTGTTGTATCCCATACAATAAGGTGGAGTTCCAGTACAATAGTCATCGTGGGCTCTATTTTCGGACTGGATCTATCTCAATGGGGTGACAGGACTAGCTCTGAGAACAGATACTTTTATAACTCACAGGCATTTCATCCTGAAAGTTTGAAAATTCCTGTTTTAGATCTTTGCCCTGGATTCCAGCAGAATGAAATTTCAATTCAGAGTGGAATTATACTTTTTTTTTTACAAGCTCCGTTTTATCTTTTTTTGAAGAAAAGGAATGGGAATATTCAGAAGGGCAATTACGTAATGTTGGCCCTTGTCAACACAATTTGCAGCACTGTAATAAGATTCAAGTACCAGATGGATTTCAGTGATGGTGGTACTTTGTTAAATTTAAACTACTAGCATTGGAACATATTGAGGATGGAGATTAGTAATACAGAATGCTGATGTATTGATGTATTAGCAATTTTTATTAAGGTTTCATGTTTTGGTATTTTATTGTTTTTTCAACTACCCAGGATTATGGTGCATAAAATGAGCAGCCATATAAGTATTTCAAATAAATAGATAAATGTTTAATTACCTGTTTCCTTTATTAACATGCAAGGATTTATGCATTCTAAGACATGTCTTTGTTTTACTGATTTACTGTTAACCTTCCATTAATCCTGAAGCAAATGAGCAAATATTAACAGTTTTGATAGTAGCATCTGTATGTAAATAAGTTTTAAAATTGTTTTATGGTCTCCTAAGTTCATTCTAAAAGCATTACTGCGATAGAATGCATGGCAATCATCTGAAATTCCAGAAATCAATTCTTTACTTAATAAATTAAATTGCTGAACAATGCCAGGAAAATAAATTGCACTCTACAATACCAAAATAGCCCTGTTCTAAAATAACTTTTTTTCCTAAGACACATACCGCAATTCAGAGGTTGTTTTTACTAATAAGAATTCACAATAGAGTATCAATGAACTCAGGTGTATTGGTTCACTGAAGATATCTGAAGTCACATGTCTATGGAGATTCTCAGTCATCTAGCTCATAATTGTCCAAGGGTGCTTTTCAAAAGGCAACTGGGTTTCCTTTGTTTTTTGCTTGAAGACATTTCACTTCACATCCAAGAAGGTTCTTCAGTTCAAAAGTGGACTTCTTCAGAACTAAAGAAGCTTCTTGGATGAAAAGTGAAATGCCCTCAAAGAAAAAAACAAAGAAAGTCCAGTTGCCCTTTGAAAAGCACCCTTGTGTCTGAAGTCACATATTTTCTCTGAATTGAAGCAGAACATGGTTAAGTTCCATAATTCAATCAGGAGATACAATGCAAAATTTCTGGATAAAACAAATGTTCAAAACAAACTACCAGCTGCACTAAGGGTGGGGTGGGTTCTGGAGGGGGCAGGCATAGAATAATAATAATAAATATTTATTTCTTAGCCGCACCCTCTCCCGAAGGACTCGGGGCGGCGTACAACAAAACATAGGAAATAAATATATCGACATACATATAACAAAACATATACCAAGACATATATACGACATATACAAGGAGGAGGTGAACTGATAGATAAAAACAAATAAAAACACAATGTTTAAAACCCCTAAATAAATTGAATGCAATTAAAATACCCCAAATAAAAAACCCGTCAGGAGCGATATAGTTGGATCAAAGTTGAGCTAGGCCAGCAACTTGAAAAAGGTGGGTCTTGAGCTTTACACGAAAGGAATGACTGCGTACCTGCTGATGAAATGTTACACATGGTCAAATCTTTACCTGTTCCTGAGTTTAAAAGACAATTGTTGCCCAGGTACTGCGTATCACCAGGACTGCTACAATAAGTTGCTTATCACCATGAAAATATTTTTTTCCCATCATGTTTGACAGACACATTTGAAATATTGTGATGGGCACCTTCCAAGTATGTTTTGCAAAATGCCAGTGTTTTAAAATAGGGGATTCAATCTCAGTTTATTGAAGCATCGCTTAGTATTATTGTGCTACAAGACCTACATTTTGAATAAAATAAAATTCCCCCATTAAAAATGTAGGATTTTACTTCATCTGGAACATGCTTTTCTAAACAGCACATTTAAACTCTTTGTAAGAAATTACATGATAGTTTATGTTTCTTTCATAAAGTTCTGAACTAAATACTTAATTCCACACCTATCAATGCTGGCAAATTCCAATCCAGTCCTTTGAAGAAATCCTTGCCTGTTGTTTAATCCAACACAAATGTCTGCAGTTGGTTTACAAACCATGCTTCCCATAATGCTCTAAACTGCTTATGGAGGTCATAACGTGCAGAGCTGCAATAGCCGATTAACAAAATCACATCGCTTTGGCGCGCTGAATAATAATCAGTAACATATATAGACTATCAGATTACTATCTCCATTGTCATGTTCAATCGGCGTTTTTAACAGAGGCCTGTCCCGGAAGGAACTAACAAGCCTCCATGCTGCAACAAGACATGTGCTTTTTTCAGATGACATCATCCTCCTCAGTATCTAGGCAGTGACCTAGTCGGAGTGTTTGTAAATACTGAAAAAGAACCCTGGGGGTGGGGTAATCACATCAATCACGTATGGAGAAGACAATAGTTAAATCGATGCACTGAAATTTGCAATTGTTCACGACATTTCTTTGAATTAGTAAATGTTTCAAAGACAACAGCAATAATTTAAAAGTGACAAATTGTTTTAAATAATATAAAAGTAAATAATATAAAAGTTGAAATACTGTTGCATAAACTGACAGTGGTGGTCTATGGTTATTGGAATGCTGAGTGCCATACCAAAAAAGCCTTAGATGATATATTAAAAAATCTGCACGTTGACAAAATGTCCATCTGTCAAAAATCTTCATATATATTATGCCAGTATATTATGATATATTAGGTTCGAATTCAGGCCAATACCAGCTAAAAATATTGACAACTGTAATTTTACCTTTTTGTTAAAATATAATAATAATAATAATAATAATAATAATAATAATAATAATAATAATAATAATAATAATAACAAACGAATAAAGTAAATAATAACAACAACAATAATAATAATAGATGAGACATCTTGACCAAGGTGAACCTAGGAAACAGTGTCATCTTGAAAATTAGTTCATAAATATTAGGTGGAACATCATGTTATCTAGCAGTGGGATTGAAAATTTTTAGCAACCAATTCTCTGCCCAGTTGCTGGGTGGGTGTGGCCATGGTGGGCATGGCCTACTTGGCTTCCTGTACCATGGCGGGGTAGTGGTGGCTCTTTTGCCCTCCCCAGGCTTCACAGGCTTTACTTGAGCCTCCAGGAGGGCAAAAATGCCCCCCCCCCGGGCTCCAGAGGCCCTCCGGAGGCCGGAAGCGTGCCTGTTTCCAGACTTCCGGAACGTCCGGGAGGCCCATTTTTCACTCTCCTAGAGTCTCTGCATGGGCCCTGCAATTACCTGGCATCCAAAACAGGCCGCATGGAGACTCCTGGAAGGGGCGGAGCAGGGTGAGTTGGGCCAGCCAGTCCTTGAAAATACTGGTTCGCCGAACCAGATGTAAAATTAACATCCGGTTCACCCAAACCAGTCTGAACCAGCTGAATCCCACCCCTGATTCTATCCAGTATTATTAATGTATAAATAGTTGTCTAGGCTTGATGTGAAAGCAGTGATTTATAAACATAATCTGTTTGCATCTCATTTTAATTGGCCAATGTAATGACATATTGACATTTTGACAGAAATACCATATATAATCATAATTTAATGTTTAAAAATACTTAGGTTTAGAAAATTAGTTTATTAAATGAAAACATTTAATAGCATATTGTATGTATGTACATTAGCTAAAGCAACAGCATTAGCATTCTAATATAAATCAAACAAAACCTACTGGCAATAGAAAAACACAATGCTCAAATTAATTTCATTTTCCACTCCTATGATTAGAAATGCCTACCAGTATGAACAGAATACAGAACGCATAAGATATATTGTGTTTCTTAGCACTGTATCTTGCTAAGTATAGGAACTGAAGTACAGGGTGCGGTTTAGAACACAGCTTCAGGGAAGAAGACTAAGAGCATTAAGTAGCAAAATACTGATAAATGTGGTTAGACTTCTATATTTGACACTACTGTGCAATCCCCATAAAGAACTGGACCCTGTTTGATTTTGTCTTGTGCAACAGTTGCACCCAAGAGTGCACCCTTCAGAGGGTCACTAACATTCTAGTCACCTCATAACTGGACTATTGCAATGTGCTCTACACGACAGTACCCTTGAAGATTCTCTGGAAACTCCTGCTGGTCCAGGAGCACAAGTAGCAATGGGTGCTTCCTGTTATTCCCGTGTGTCATGGCTGCTCCACAAACCACATTGGCTACCAGTTGCCTTCCAGTTACAATTCAAGATGTTAGTTGTTATCTTATAAAACCCTTCATGGTACAGGGCTTTATTTGAGGGACCATCTGTCTCCAGTTGTTTCTGCCAGTACATTCAGGCAGAATCCTCTCATTTAAGTCTTATATTGTTGGATGACCAAGGAAATGGTTTGGGCCAAGCAAACATATTATCTCTGTTTCAATTTGGAACAATAACCCATTGAAGATACATGGCTTCCACCGTCCAAGAGTTTTGGAAATCCCTTAAGATCTGGCTGTGTTCCTAGAATAAGGTTTAGAGTGCCTGGGGAATATTGTCAAGTCTTTTTTCTGATTGTTGGGAATGCTGATTTAGTCTAGGCAGTTATGTTGTTTTAATTGTGAATAGCAACTCATTGGAGAGTCAGATTGCTAGCCTACCACCTTGCATTATTTTTCTATATTAATATATTCCTAAAGCTGCTTTTTGCTTCACTGGAAAAATAATTGTACATGACAGGTTGTTTTACCAAGCAGTAGAGTACTTGGTCAGTTGGATTGGAAAACTGTTACCTAGAGAGAGAGAGAGAGAGAGAGAGAGAGAGAGAGAGAGAGAGAGAGAGAGAGAGAGAGAGAATATTTATTTCTAAGCCGCACCCTCTCCCGAAGGACTCGGGGCGGCGTACAATAAAACAAATAAAATACAAAGTACAATACAAATCTGGACAGGACATACATATAACAAGGATGTATATAAGACGTATACAAGGAGGAGGTAGGCTGATAGCTAAAAAACAATTAAAAAGTCACTGGTTGCAGGTCTGTCTTTTAAATCAGATCTTAATCAGTTCCTTGAATTCTGATAAAACGTGCTGTGTTGTGGAAATGTGTAGCTCAATACATGTAGAAGATGATCTAAGCATAATTTCTATGAATTTAGTTTGAGGGGTGTGTTAACAAACCCACTCGCACACACAAACCCAAACAGTCTTAAGATTTTCAAAGCCTTCACACAAGGAGCTCCAATATATATTAAATATCTTAAATTTGTTGTACATTTACTTATCACTCTTTATCACTGGAATATATTAATTCTCTAGCTAAAAGGTTGAAAGATGGTTGCTGTGCACTGTTGCTGCTATGCTAATGACACGGTGGTTAGAATGCAGTATCACAGGCTAATTCTGCTGACTGTCAGCAGTTCGATTCTCACCCGCTCAAGGTTGACTCAACTTTCCATCCTTCCAAGATATGTAAAATGAGGACCGAGCTTGTTGGAGGCAATATGCTGACTCTGTAAACCACTTAGAGATGGCTGTAAAGCACTATGAAACAGCATGTAAGCCTAGTACTATTGCTATGCTGATGCTCAGTATATGATATACAGTATATAGTATACAGTATATATTTTATATAATAATTCACTTTGTAGTTTCAGTTGCAGCACAGATGGAACTTCTGATCCTTACATTCTTGTTTTTGGGATACTCAGTGGACTCATCCTTAATTATTTGAACACATCTGGAAGTTATTGTCACTTCGGAACAAATTACTCTGAAAAAAGCTCCAAGCATTGCAGTTTCTCTTCAGATAATACCAAGGTAGACATGTACTGTAGATTGACATAACGTAAAGCAAAATAAAAGAAATATATTTTTGTTTCAGTACCATCGCTGATCTACAGATAAAAACTGTCTCTGAAAAGTCACTTGGTGGCAGTATTACTGTGCTTACACATTCAAGGTTAGGCAAAGAGCTCTAGTTGCTGTATTTGCATTTGAATATAGATGACTGATAAAACTGTATGATCAAAAAATTATACTATTTTTAAATATATATATTTCCATTTTCTATATTTCATATCATTTTAAATGTAATATACACAAATATAATCAAGATAGTGTCTGTTGTGTTATTGTTTGCTACATTGTTGGTGTATACCAAAGCACTTCTCACTAGCACATTATGCTGGTTTGTTTGGACTATGGTTCTTGAAATTTGAGATCTTTTAATTATATTAATGTTTTATCGCTACAACTTTCACCAACTAAAGAGCAGTTGTTAATTATACTGTTTTAGATAGGTTTCTATTATCCAATAGCTCTCTTGACCTTACTAATGTTCTTCTGTATATAAATTTAGAGATAAAAAACCATGAAAAATCGCAGTTGCAATGTTATTAGTCAAGTCACTGGTACAACATATTGTTCAGTACTTGATTCAATGTTTTGATCTATAAGAATTATAATTTTCTTATGTTGAAAATCTTAAAAGAGGTCTGTCCTCTCATTCTGTATTACAAATATTATTATGAAATAATTGATCCTGTGTTAAACCATGCATTGTTTCATTTACAATCATTAGTTTCATATTATTGCATATTTTGATCTAAATAAATTATACTTTTGCAAATGGAAAAAGAGCAGAATCATTTGTGCTATGTAAGGCAGTTGTTTCCTGGGATAAGTGTTATTCTCTGAAAGCGTATACCAGATCTCATAAGGAAATGGGTTTTATACCCATCTATATTCAGAATTCCTATTGAATTCAAGGTCATAGGATTTCAACTTCCCCTAACAGTAATCTGACTTTTATTACTCAAATAATTATAATTATATAATATATTATATACTTCTCTCTAAAGACTAAAGTCCCTTTCTCAAATGAATTAAACAATTAAAGATAGAGGCTTGGGGGGGGGGGAAAATCAAGTTTTCTGAAAAAAGAAGTTTGCATGCAAAAGATAATGACTCTTATCCCCTCACTCTTCACAGTAGATTTGGGTGGGTTGTGAAAACTACAGAGGATCGTCCCTCAGTATAAAGATAGTTCTCAACTTATGACCACAATCGAGCCCAAAATTTCTGTAACTAAGCAAGACAGCTGTTGAGTTTTTCCCTGTTTTATTACCTTTCTTACCAGTTGTTAAGTGAAATACCGCAGTTGTTAAGTTAGTAATATGGCTGTTATGTGATTCTGGCTTCTCTGTTGACTTCTTGCATGTCAGAGGGTTGCAAAAGGTGATCACATGACCCCAAGACACTGCAACCATCATAAATGCATGTCAATTATCAAGTGTCCGAATTTTGATAATATGATTATGGGGATGCTATGGTCGTGTGACAAATAATCATAAATCACTTTTCAGTGCCATTGTGACTTTGAATGGTCACTGAATAAATAGTTGTACATCCGGGAATACATGTACTGCAGATGAAAACTATTCTGTTAGCAAAATAGAATTCTGTTAGATTCTATTTTTAGAATCTGGGTCTTTTCTTCTGTATAAGAAAATTCCAAATTATTATTTTTTCAGTCTTACGTTGTATAAAAGAGGATTCAAATTATTTTCAAACTGCAGAGAGGTACCCATGTTAATCTGTTGGGGCAAATGGATATAATAGAATATCCTTTTATAGAATAAAATATTCCTCTACAGCACAGCTGTCAAACTTATGTACATTCGTGGCGGGAGGGGCACGCAAGGGTTACTGGTGCATGTGCAGGTCAGCATTTGCGGGAGTGGGGCGCATGCACGGGGGGCACACATACGGGGGCAGGGGGAGTTCTGGGTCTTCACATTGGCAACATTTATGTCCTGCTTTGGCCAGGTTAGTGTACAGCATGGAATCTGGTAATTGGCAGAGAATGTTGATAATGTGGGCCCTGTCCTTCCCACTGAGCTGGCTCTTCAGGATCTTATCCTTTGATGATAGCTGTTTTCCTTGCCTCCTCATTGTAATTTCCATATGAAGGAGGTGGTCAATTGTAGTTCCTTCCTTGAGCTTGTATTCCTATCCAGTCGTGATAATGTGGCTAGTAGGTAGAAGCTATGCAGAACAGCAGCATGGACAGTGCATCACCATGGTATATGCTGCATTTGATGACTAATTATGTGAGTTGTCTTGAGTTGACTTCAAATGTTGTCTTCCATAGTCCCAGTGAGTGTTTGAATAAGGTCCTTAGTGTTCTGTTGACTTTGTATAGCACCGGCCATTCATAGATCAGTGTGTGTGGCACTAAGCCCTAGCCTAGGCTTTCCTGTAGTCAATTCAGGTTGTGTTTAGATTGGTCAACGTAGATCTTGAGTCTTGGGTGACTGATCTACCTGTGAGCAACTGATATTTTGAGCCTCTGGTGTTATCCCAATACCCTTTTGAGTTATGCTCATGTAGTGGTTCATATGGTCCTGTAACTTGACAACTATGATGCCTAGTAGGACATCTCATGTCGTGTGGAGGCAGATTATTGGCCAGTAATTGGATGAAGATGGTCCATTGTAGGGGTCTTTCATAATTAGCATAGTCCTTCCTTGTTTTAGCTAGACTGGGAAGCAGCCTGCTCCTAGCAGCTGATTCATCTGTATTGCTAGCCATTTGTGCATTGCTGTTAGTTTCTTTAGCCAGTAATGTAGATCATGTCCAGGCCAGTTGCTGTCCAGCTTTTCACATTCTTGACTCATTATTGGATGTCTCCCACTGTGATAGCAATGGTCAAGTTCTTCAGCCACTTTGCACTGATGTTGTGCTTTTTTCCCATATGTTCTTCCAGTACTGTTAAGTTTCTGCTATTGCTGTTTGTGCTATTATTGGGTTGTTGCACTGCAATTCGAAGTACACATCCTGGATGGTTTTCTGGAAAAGAGGGATTTATCTTCTTGGCTTCTGCTTCTCTATTGTATCTTCTTATTATGGTAGGCAGTGCTGTGAGTCTTTGTTTAGCAATCTTTAGGATTTCAGAGGGAGTCAGCTCCTTGTGTTTCTTCAGTAGCCGAGTCTTATCCTTAATCTCCACTCCCTTCTGTAGTTGCACCAGTTGGCTAACTTCTCTTTGAATTGCCTTGATCTTAGTCTCTAATCTCATTCTCTGGGAAGAGGGTAGGTAGGTAGTACTGTTCTTCTTGACAGAAAATTGAAAAAAGTGATTTATGACACACAACTATCACAATGTCCTGGCAGTCACATGATGAAAATTCAGCCACTTTGCAACAGTCATAGATTTATGATGATTGTAGTGTCCCATGATCATCATTTCCAACCTTCCCAGATGGTTTCTGACAAGCAAAGGCAAATAAGCCAGAATTGCTTAATAAATATAAACTTAATGACCATGGTGCTTAGCAACTATGGCAAAAAAGGTTGTAAAATTGAGTGTGACTCACTTAACCACCACCTTACTTAGCAATGAAAGTTTCATTCTGAATTGTGGCCATAATGCAGTCTCTTGGTGGCAGCTGCAGTTTGAACTTGAGTTTTTAAAACCAAAATTACAAACCTAAATGTACATGTTATGGAGTATTCCCCAGTTTATTCATTGAGGTTTACCTTGAAAGATACACACTGGGATCTACATATGGACACTGAATTGGGCTGCACAGTTCCAATTTCTACATCTCATTCCATCAGGGGTGAAATTCAGCAGGTTCTGGAAAGCTGGTAACAGAAATTTTGAGTTGTTCGGAGAACCGGCAAATACCACCTCTGGCTAGCCTCAGAGTTGGGTGGGAATGGAGATTTTGCAGTATCCTTCCCCTGCCACACCCACCAAGCCATGCTCACAGAACCAGTAGTAAAAAAAAATGAATTTCACCACTTCATGCAAGTAAAACCTTTTAGGAAAAACAAATCGGAAAGAAGGGAGATAACCTAACTTTCGGGGTGGGAAGGGACGACCCATATCTCCAACCTCTTCGGAAAGTTCCAAATCCCGTTATATTACGAGAAGAAAAGACCTTTCTTCATCATTAACAGCACTTGGCTGGTTGTGCAGAACGGGTTGCGAGTCCTGCCCGAGTGATTTCTGAACCTATATACTTGTGCGGGGGGGGGGGGAGAAAAGCAAGGGGATGCGTCAATCATCCCAATCCGCGTGTATTGTTCTTGAAGGCGGCTTCCTCAGAGGCGATCGCTGCTGTCAGCTTGGCCAGCCTTCCGAAAAAAAAGGGGGCACAAGTCAGCAGCCGACAGTTCTCTTGTCTTCGCCTCTTTCCTGCCCGGATCGTGGCATCTTCAGCGGTGCTTTTGGTTCTAAGATAGACGCGCGGCAGAGTCCAGCTGAGGTCAAAAAGACGGAGTAAGTAGCCGCGGAATTAACTTCCCACCTCTTGACGTCCTTCGCTCAAGCCGCGGCTTTTGCGCCACGAGTAAACGGGAGTCAGGCTGGAGATTTCGCTCACGTAGGAAGCGATGGAGGCGGAGGAATCTGGACACCTGCCCGGTTCCTTGCCTTCGTCTCGATTAGCATCTGCCTTTGCATGCAGCGTCGCTCCGCCCCGGCTCGCTTTTCCGGGGACAAGGCAGGGCTTGCAAAGACAAGAAGCCACGTTGCCACCGCGAGGAGCACCGGCTTCCTTCCCACGGCGACGCCGGATCCCTGGCTAAGAGGCGCCTCGGGGGCCCTCCCGTGGAATGGAGCCCGAGGCCCTTATCTTGTCCCGGCCCGTGACGTCACCCGCGAGCCAGAGGGGAGCGTCTCGCCTCGCTTCTCCCAACATGGCGCTGCGGCCGTTGTGTTGCTATAGACGCTCTGTGCCTGCGACTCTAAGGAAGAGGGGTGGAGAGGCGGTCGGATCAGCTGGGCTGGCCGGGTAGGGAGGAGAGGGAGGGAGAAGGGGGGGGGAGTTCGCGGGACGGAACGGGAGGGGGATTTAAAGGAGCCATGTCCCCGGCGCGACAGCCTCGGCTGCTGTTGCTGCTGCTGCTGCTGGAGAGGCCGGAGCCGGGCGGGGGACCGAAGAGGAAGGGACGGCAGCGGCTCTGCTGCCCGAGCCAACCCTGAGCGCCCGGGGGGTGGTGGTGGTGGCAGAGGCGGCGGCGGCGGCGGCCCCCGCCACAGGATGGTGAGTGTGACCCGGGAGGGAGGCAGGCAGAGCGGAACCGGGAAGAAGGACCTGGCCGGAGGGGATGGAGCCAGGAGGGAGACAGGAGGCGGTGCTTCGGGGCGGGGGGCGGGAGGGGGGCAGACAAGTGACAGAGAGGCGAGAGTGTGCCCGCAAAACCAGCCCTGCTGTCAGGGAGGTGAGTGGCAGGTAGGCCACGGGCGGGGTGGCGGGTCCGGCTCCTTTTACTAAGGGGCGCGAGGAGAGAGGGTGGTCGGCTCCCGCAGCTGCCTTCACACGGGGCAAATGACAGGTCCCGCGGAGGCTGGCCGGGGACAGCGAAGGAGCCGGGAGAGTCGAGGAGGAGGAGAAGGCTGGGAGGTCACTTCAGGCAGGACAGGTGCAGGGGAAGGTGGGGGAGAGTGGCCCTGTAAGGCACTCAGCGGTTCCTGAGCGTTGGACCCCTGAATGTAGCCATTGGCGGTGAGATTTGGACGGCGGCGATGCAAAGGTGTGAGCTTGTGCGTGTCCGTCTGTCGAGGTTCTTCGTTGGGGGAGTAAGTTCGCATTCCTCTTGGATGGTGGTGGTGGTGGGGGAAGCGTAAAACCATCCAGGTGAGTGAAATGCATTGTCCAGGAGAGGGGATTATTTCTGTGGCGATTTAGTCCTGGGCAAAGTTCTTGTGAAATTTGAAGTTGTTGCATCTGAAAGGGATGAGCCTCAACTAGCTCAAAACAATCGAACTGCTTCTCTGTTCTGGATAATGGACATGGCTTGTGGCTGATAGAAGGCATGGCCTGTATAAAATTTATTTTCCTTAAGATTGCACAGTCCAATTACTCAGTTGAACTCAATGGGAACTGCTTCTTAGTAAGAAGGTGTAGAATTTTTCTTTTAAGGTTCCTGTCACTGAAACTGGCTGCTCATTTGGCATGGGGTTGTTGTTGTTTTGATCAAGCAATTTACTAGGGTCTTACCTGAATAGCTAACCAGTGAAACGATTACTACAGTACCTAGGCACACAGTCTGAAACCTACTTATTTGGAAGAAAATACATTTGGAAACATAGGGATATACCTGAATTCTCAGGCATGTATTTTTTTTTATTATGGATTCTTTGATTCTATAACCTGTGGGAAATATTTCCTGCTAACGTTTTTATATAACATTCACATTATCCCAATCATGCTTGTGTTTGAAATAAAGCAGCATATGTCATAGTTTGAGACCTGAGTTTTCTGAGTGAGGCTGGTGCTGAAAGATCACATGAACAAGTAATGTCAAAATGTGATTAAATGAATCTTAACTCATCATCAGTGAGGATAAATGCTATGTTTAATTGTAAACTAAGCATTTTGAGAAGGAAGGAAAGAATATTGTTAAATTTAGGCACCAATGATGTTAGGGATATAACTTTATAAAACAATGTTTATCTTTTATAATCCCTTTTTTGTTTGCTTCACTAGAGGTTCTTCCAAATATTAATCTTAATTGTCTTGCCAGTTCACAAAATTTTAATGGAATTTAAATAAACTGGCTTCCAGTGAAAATCCTTACTATTCCTCTCCTTATTATGAAATACTTAAATACATACAAACACACATACACAAGCATTGTAAGAAAGGAAGAAATGGAATAAGGATATTGGTAAGAGCAAGAGTTATCCAAAAGGACGTATCTTTAGATACATATAACAAGCACGTTTATAGTTTTGCTTCAAAGAACTACTTCACCAAGTGCTTTGTTGCTGTCTCCTGGATATTAGGAAAAGTTACAAAATGCAGAATTCAAAGGAGACACTTACCATGTTAGACTACATTATGTATGTTGACAGTCTGTTCTTAGATGTTTCAGTGATACAGTAACTTTAAATGTATTGTAGCAAAAATTATAAATAAGCTTGTGATTCTTTAAAAACTTAATATAATGTTCTATCAAGTACAGTCCACATTACGTCAGCTGTATATTTTATTTTTGCTCATGTAAGCAATTAATACATAAATTTTATCTATAGAATGATTTTTTTGGCAGCTGCTGCACACTGCTGGCTCATATTTAAATGGTTGTCCACTAGCACTCCAAGATCCCTTTCACAGTTACTACTACTGAGCAAGGTACCACCTATACTGTACCTGTGCATTTCGTTTTTCTTGCCTAAAGGTGGAACCTTACTCTTTTCACCATTGAATTTCATTTTATTAGATAGTGCCCAATGTTCAGGTTTGTCAAGATCCTTCTGTATCTTAAGCCTATCTTCTGGAGTGTTGGCTATTCCTGCCAGCTTGGTGTCGTCTGCAAAATTGATGAGTTCCCCATTTATTCCTTCATCCAAATCATGGATGAAGATGTTGAAGAGTACTGGGCCTAAAACAGAGGCTAAAACAGGGGTACTCCACTGCACACTTCCCTCCATGTAGATGCAGTTCCATTGAGGACTACACGTTGAGTCCAGTTACGAATCCATCTGGTGGTGATGCTGTCTAACCCACATTCTTCTTGAGATCCTCGAGAGATCCTTGAGAGAAAGGTTTTTACCTGTTGTAAACTATTTTTTACATTGAGTATAACAATCAGGGTTTAGTCAGAACACAAACATTTTACCGTTCACACATAGCAATTGCTACTTGCCTTAAGTTACAGATTATATGGCTGTTAAAAAAATGAAATCCTTGTTGCTTCCTAGTAGTTTTTCAGTTTACTGAATTCTTCATCATAAGACATTATTGAATTAATAAAGTAATAGGAAGTCTATTAACTAATAATTGAAAATTTATTAAGTATATGTTTGTATATATCTCCTAGAAATTAACCAAAGGGAAAGTGTGTTGCAACTCATTAATAAGAGCTATTTCATATAGCAGTTAAGGCATTAAACTAAAAACAGTGAGATCCGAGTTCTAGTCTTGCCTTAGTTCCGAAGGAAGCTGGGTGACTTGAGCTTCCTCTCTTAACACTAAGAAAAAGACAAGGACAAAACACTTCCAAATTCCTTACCAAGAAAATTGTAGAGACTAGCTCAGGCAGTTGTCAGGACTCGCACTGATTCAAAAGTGCAAACAACAATAATAACAAAAGACCGTTATATTAAATATAAGATACTTGTTTTCAGCTTATTTTTTTCAGGCAGGTGTTGATAAAATGTGTATTTGTTATTTTCAAGTCTTGGTTGCAGTTAAAAGAATGAATTCATTTTTTTAAATTAAGGAGCTATTAATACATTTTGAATTGTTCCATTACATTCAACTTTATAATCATTTAATCTTTTTATGATTAAAATCATTGTCTAATTTTCAAACACAATGCTTCATCTGTTAACCAATAATAGGTATATTACTTCACATAAATTCAAAAATAATAAATATGTGGAAATGTTTCTATATGCATATAGGCAATATAAATCCTAATAGTATTAATGAAAGTAGCAAGAAAAAGATGGCCATTCTAAATTTCCCTTTCTGGGTATTATGGCTAATCAGAAGAGCAGAGACAGAGGCTTCTGAAAAGTTATGACCTGTATTTGCTAATAATCACTCACTTCCCTGCATCACTCATAGCAGGGAAAATATTTCCTGAAAACATTTCTTGGCAATTCTTTTCCTTCTCTTCTCATTTCTTTTCCTTCTGTATAGTTGAAATTCAGATGGTAATTTCTATAGAACTGAGACCTAGCCTGAACTGTGCTATTACTTTTAAAGTAAAAATAACATTTTATACCTGTTAATCTGTTGCACAAATTTTTCTCTTTCATTTACAAAATTTTGTTATATTAGTACATACTGTAAAGCAACATATGACAATTTGTTAAAGGAAGTTATATTTGTATAACGTTGTTATAAGTTCTGGAAGCAGAAGTACAGTTTTCTTCTCATCATTGGAATTTTACATATACTTCTCTAAGAGTACTGTAAATATAATGACACAAGTTCAGAATAAACATCCGTAAGTTTTGGTGTATTTAAACAGCAATGATCATATTACTATTTCAGTTTTTTGTGTGGATTATTTTGAAAAATGTCCAAGTAAGGGTATTCAAACTATGATATTTTAAACTGCTTTCACATTATATTAATACACAGTGTGATTTGTTTGGTTTTTGCTTAATGTGTTGTGTGAATCCAGCTACTGTAGTTTATTGAAAAAAGCATGAGTTAACATAATATATAAACCCAGCCTTAATATATCGACTTCTGATGGTTTAGGCAATTATGGTAATAAAGCCATTTTGTTTGTGTTCATTTCATTTCATGAACAGCAAGTGGTAGTGCTTCTATATTACATTTTTGCATTTTCTATTTGCAAGGCTACTGTAGAATAACAAATCATAGTGCCTTTGCTGTTTTTTTAACATTTGTACCTGAGATAAATTAATTACTCAGCATGATTTCTTTCTTGAGTAAGTTGCCTTTCTTGTCAAAGATGCATGGCAAGGGAATCCTGGCAGTGTATTAATCCACTGTATTCAGAATGCTGTATCTGCATTAAACTTATCAGAAATTAGTGGCCTGACTTATTTAGTTCTTTGACAGAAAGGTCCCAATTGAAAAATGTTGGAGGTAGGTTAGGGCAACTATGTTAAAAACTAAATTATAGTTCACCATCATTCTGCTGATTACTGCCTTTCTGGTGTTGCATCTTTGCAAACTCAAACATTTATAAGGTCAATTTAGGTACTTGCCACAGCAAAGCAGATTGTGAGGAGGCATGCTGAAGAGACTGTTGAACTTTGGGTGGAGGTCAATTTGTCATTCAACAACAATTTATATAGAATAAAGATATAACAAATTTGACATCGTGAGGAAACTGTTTGTGAAGTGGTTGTCTTCTGTTTTTACCCACATGTCATGTATGTGTATTTAGACAGCTACGGCCTTATTTAATTTCACTTATGAATATCTATCTCCTCCTAGTGGTAACTGTATTTGTTGTTTCTCCACTGGCATTGGTTTGAGGATGAAATAACCATGTTTTTTTTATTCCAAATGAATTGTCTGAATCTTACTGTTTAAGGGAACAATCTGAGTCCAGTAGAACTAGCTATTGTTGACTATAGATGAGATAATATGTATTGCCAACCTCTTTGTTAGTATATTGTTTAAAATGTTATTCATGAAGAACAACGAAGTGCAGCAGTTTTCTCCAACTCCCATGTAGTCATTGGGGTACTTCCTTACATGCTATGCAGCGTTTATAATGTTTTTAATACAACTCTGTAGTTTAATAACTGTTTAGTGTTTTTGTACTTTTTTTGCTTCTTGTGAGATGGACTGTTGTATAAATTTGTTAAATAGCAATTTTGTCAGCCAAATGTGATAAATGTCATATAATAGACAAAACACATAGTTTACCCAAATTGGCTTGATCACAGCTTATGTGACCACCAACAATCATTTGTCTTTTATCTTTTTCAAGATAAATATAATTTAATGTATATGAGTTCATAAAGTGGTCTATGACTAATATATTTGCTTTTAATTAATATGCCTGTTTCATTTTCACCACTGCAGGATGTAGTTAACACTTCATATATAATTCAAAGCAAAAAGTAGATATTATGACATGAAATGAGAGGAAAACGGTTTTTTATACTTAAAATTCTAGATGCTATGTACAATTATTTTAAAAGTATGATCTCAGTGGCTAGAATTCTGAGTTTAGTTCTCTTGGAGAGAGTGTCCCATTAATGGACTTCATAGGTTAGTAGAAGAGCAGAAACATTTTTCTGTTTTGTCTCTTATCTTCTTTAACACAATGCCACATAGGGAATAACTGACTTGGAAATGATACTTAAGAAAAAAAACAAACTAAATTAGGAATAGTCTTATTGCAACTTATTGCAACTAAGTATGCTTGAAAGTCAAAAGTATGGCCTAAGCTTTAATTCATCCAATTCTTTCAGAGAGAAGGTAGGGAGAGCCAACACACACAGGAGAGAAATAGAGCTTGGGAGAAGAAATTGGAGGGTTGACTCAATGAGGAAGAATCAGCTTTACAGAGTGGAAGAGAAAAAGATGAATGTCTATATTTGAGTGATTAAGAATGGAATGCATGATTATTTGTATAAGAGATGAAGATAATATATACTGTACATATAATATCTTGGAAATAGAAAAACAGTGACCAGATTTCCACACTTACTAAATGGTAATGTGGCTGGGAGGGGACTGGCTTACAATTAAATAAGTCCTTGTGGTCTGTAAACTATTGTTCATGGCTTAGTTATGTGAACATAGTCAACTATCATTTATGTAGGAACTCAGGATAAAGAAACTTGGATGTGAACCAGGTCTGTCTCCCTTTCTCCTTTTATTTATTTATTGTTGAACATTGTGAAAGAATGATTATATTTGCACTATGGGGTTTGCGGATTTTTGCATTTCAAAGGAAGTAATTTCAAAGTTAATCTTCTATTTGGCAAAATTATTTTCCGAAAGAAAATTAGCTAACCTTTTTGAGAATTGATACAAGAAACATGGGATTAAAACAGTGTGCTTGCATTCTAATTTCACCTGCTTTTCTTTCTAAAAAAGGAATAATTTGTTCCAATACTACATATTAACCACAATTCATGCCAGGCATTTTATGATAGCATCCAACCATATCGTCCTCAAAACTCCAATGGGCTCACAGGCAAAAAGGTTTGAGGCTCTTATCTAAGACATCATGGAATTCCAAATTAAATATAGGCATGGATTTTTTTAATTAAAAAAGTTACTTAAATGTAATCTCAACCAGTTTTATCTTACTTTGAAAGAAGAGTTTATACAGAAAGAAATAAGGTCACATGGGCAGTTAGTTTATTTGGCTAAAGAGATAATAGAAATCATGACAAAATTACATGAACACCTTTGAGTCAGGATGATTGCTTAAGCTGTCTTTTGCCAAATAGAGGTTGGCAGATGGTTACTGGAATGCTGACCTCCTGAATAGAGAATACCATCCCTAGAAAAGCTTGTCTGGTGGTTATTTTATGGTTCTTTTGGTGTCAGGTAGTAAACTGGTTTATCTGAACCTCTTTAAAAAGTTTTTTTAAGGATTGATTTAACCTATGTTTAATATTATTTATTTATTTATTGTGGCACTGTTTTTTCTGATTTATTCTGTAGTAACTCCTTACAGAACAGTAAGGAGTTAATTCCCTTGATAATTTAATTGGATTGGAATTAGTAGACAAAATAGAGTGAAATGTTAAAGTATGTATAACATAGGATTTGAGAATTGTCAGTTTGATACAGCTTTTCCACCATAATGTATCTTCATCTGTGTAATTCAATAAACTCAATATAAAACCTAGGTGTAGGTAGTTATGTTTCTTTGGAGAAACTTGTGTTTTCCTTTTAGGAATTGCATTTTATTGAATTGTACATGGATTTCAATTCTATATTTAATACTTACATAACACAGCTGAATTTATACTCATTGACTGTATCTACAGTAAAGATTGGTCATACATTTAAGTGACCAAGAGGTAAGAACTTCCTGCTTGAGAGTGATATGCTTGCTACTGCTTTTTTTCTATTTCCCTTCCCATGCGTACATATAGACAATTGTCTTTGTTCATGCATGTCATGTAAACTTCAGATTATACTTTCATTTCAGAATATGACTTGATAAATTATCCCATAATAGCTAAAATGCAGCTGAGACATACTTCTCATTAATATATTTCTTTAAATACTGTTCTATATAGTATAGAATTTCTGTCGCCAATGTGCCACAAATCAAGTTGAAAGCACTCTAATACTGTTGAACTCTAAGAGACAAGGCTGCAAAATATGCAGGTATATCTTTTGTCTTCTGCAGTACATATTAAAGTGACTCTACTCAAGTCTGCTCGGTATAAGGCAATACAGCTTGATGCTTGAAGTCAAGTTTGATGCTTGAAATCTCAAGAGTTTCTTGGTTTACTCCAACCATATATCAATATCCTCCTGCAGGCTGTGATACCTATGTTATAGATTTGCATCTGAGTTAAGCTGTCTTACAGGCAAGACAAGGCTGTAAATAAAACATGTTTGACTTGTTGTATATTATTCAATTCTGTTGAACAAAATCATTTCATTCTACTCCAGAAATTATCTTTACCTCTAGATAAGAGACATTTGTTCTGAATCACATAATGAATATTTGTAACAGGTACATTAAATTTCAATCAACATATTTGAAAAAGGACTTGTGTGAAATTCATCCTTCTAAATTATTCTAAACATGAGACATTATGATACCTTTTTTATTATAGGTTGTCTGGCAGTAATTGTTGCAAATCCACCAAAGCCTTGATGTTTGGTTTGTGAAATTGACACAGCGGAATCCACAAGGAATGGAGAAATCGGTTTCCACTGCTTTATCAGAACAGGAGAAAGAGCATGAGGATGACCAAGGAAAAGCTGTGCCAATGACCCTTATGTCAAACAAAGAGGATCTTATTGCCCTTGAGTATCCCCAAGGTGAAGCGAGAATTCCTGCTTTTTTTAAAGATGCAAAAACATCTCTTGAGCACACAGCTTTGTTGAGGGCATCAAAGGAAGGGGGGAATTGATCTGAAAGAGGCTGTTCCAAATTTTTCAGAGAAGCTAGAAGCCATGAATAGAGAGGGGAAAGTAACTGAGATGTATAGTCATAAAGAGGGTATCAATTTATTATCCCTATTCATTTGTCAAGATTCAGATGCTGCTTTGGAAGACTGTGAAGTCACAGGTAAGTCTAGTGCTACATAATGGCAGGCTTCATAAGGCTTTATTTCTTGCTCCATAGATAAGCCAGAGTTCAGAGAGTATCCTGAGATGAAAATGAAAGAATCATCTAACAAGTCAAGAACAAAATCACAGAAATATCTAAACGTGATTCTTATGCTGTGGATAATTAGATTAGGGTTGGAAATATGGCTATAATATGTTTATTTAAGCTATACAGGAACATGATAAAAATATCCTAGTATTAGGGATATAGTTGGACAGAGGAAAGCTTTACCTTTTTTTATTAGGAAGCATGGCCATTTTTTTTGTTAACAATTTCTGCACATGGGATTGAGTAAGATTTTTCAAGATGAGGGCAATCCTTTCTCTTTTTACTCTGTTTGGGAACATAAAATACACAATGTGATTCCTGGATGTGAGTGGGATCTAATAGTTTAGATTCTTTTTCATAAAGGTGAATTAAGGAGCAGAAATGAAGCGTTAAATCTCACAAAAGGTTTGTAGGAAGGAAGTTCACCAAAATGCTTGTGTGAGGTATCTTTTAGATGGGTTTTTTAAAAATCTTGGAGTGTTTTTACTTAGCACTCGTACAATCCAGGCATTTCATAATTTCCTCTTTATCATATGTGCATTGTGTTTGTGTAGAAGTGGCAGTTAAATAAGTGGCAGGATAAGATATTAAGGTTACAGGTTTTTTTTAATTTCAGTTGAAGTAATTGCAGAATAAAAGCTTTGTTTGGTTATGTCACTTGGTTGCACCAAATTGACGCCACATGCTAGAATACCACGTATGTTTTGTCTTCTATAACAAAGTCTACATACAGTGAAGCAAGGAAATGTACCCTTAATCAAAAAGATTTTATGTTAGAAAAAATTTGGGAGGTGTAGAAATACAATACAGGTGGTCCTCGTCTTACAACCACAATTGAGCTCTAACTTTCTTTTGCTAAGTGAAACATTTGTTAAGTAAATTTTACCTTATTTTACGACCTTTCTTGCCACAGCTTAGTTGAACAGTGTAGCTGTTAAGTTAATAATGTGGTTACTAAGTGAATCCGACTTACCCATTATCTTTGCTTGTCAGAGGGGTGCAAAAGGGGATTGCATGGCCCTAGGACACAGCAACTGTCATAACTATGAGTCAGTTGCCAAGCATCTGAATTTTGGCCACAAAGATGCTTTAATGGTAGTCAGTGTGAAAAATAGTCATTTTTTTAGTGTCATTGTAACTTCAAACGGTCACTAAATGAATTGTAAATCGAGGAGTACCTGTAATTATAGAAATTATTATTATTGTGATAATAAATACAATATCAAATCTGTACATGGTAGAATTCTGCCCATTGGAGACTTGTGGCTTTTGAATTTTAGGTGTTGGGTACCATTTCCTTGGAACTGCATAAAGTTTATTTTTTGTGTGTTCCATCAAGCTGAGTTATTTTATTATTTTAAAAAATCCCTTTTTCATGGTCAAATGTAGTGTTTTTCAACAGACAAAAACAGTTTTCCCCACAGTGATCCATTATAGCAAATATTGTGTGGAATATATCAGAATCATTAATTTTGAATGTTAAGAATTGGATACAGTATTAACCTTGATCTCTGCTATATTTTTAAATCTGCTATTATTATTGCTTCCTTGGTACTTAATTATGGGCTGAGAATCCATCCATGGATATTTTTATTTAGATATAGCAAAAATGAATGCATGCTCAAATGTTTTCCAAATGACATGCAGAAATAGCTGAATTCTAAAAAGTATATAAATGTATTTCTGCTTCCCTATTTTTTCTTTTTTTTTACCAACTTTGTTAGCTCCTTCTGCTCATGAAGAAACAAAGAGAAATATGCAGAGCATTGAAAAACATGCTTCCTACGAAGCTGTGAAATTTCATTAGCCTCACTCACACATTTTCAAGTTTACCTTTCACAGCCAGAATGACTGAAAGCCATTCTTTTTTTAGCTAAAAGTTGATTTTTGCAGTTCTGTATGTGGTGCACCTGGAAATTGGATCAGAAATCACATATATTTTATTTTTGATAATTGGTTTATTATGAGCTGAATGAACATTCTCCTTTCAGCAGTATATAATGGTGTATCTCTGACATATTGCATAGGAAATTGTATAGGAAATTGCCATAGGTTTGTTGTCAGAGGTAATTATTGCAAAGGTATTTCTTTCAGAATCCTGACCATAAACAGGTTTGCAATGCACCTGAGATGGCATGATAAAGTTCCCACCTCAACTAATCAGATAAGGTGAACATTACAGTTGTAGGATACATGTGATAAATTGGTATTTTGAGGAATAAGAAATTGCCCAATTGCCCAAGTATGCTTAGCCAGAAGAACAAGTGTGAGATTTATTTATTTCCTGGCAATTGGTTGAGGTGCTTCCTTTCTTGTCTACAGGTACCTATCCAGGCTGAGAGCTTGGGGAAGGAAACTTCCACTGGAAGGATAAATCAACATAAAACTTCTTATTATTGAGAGTGGTGTTTTCAGTTAGCTAGTTTCTATGATAGTTTTCAGATTATTTCTATAGGTAATCCTCATTTACCAACAGCCTCGTTCAGTGACCTTTTAAAGTTACACCAGTTACTGTCTCTCAATCATGGGATCGGCATTACCATCAGAATGTAATGCCTCTTGTTTTTCCTCCCCTCTCTTGATTTTAGAGCAGATAGATTGAATAGAAAGGCAATACAAGAAAGTAAAGAAGTACACAGTGGAGAATACACATTGAAACCAATGTGCTGGTGTTTGCAGCTACACAAACAGCCCAGATATTTCCCCATTGTATGCCTATATATTCTCCAATCTCTTCCTTTTGTGAGGGGGAGGAAAATAATAACCAAGCAATTTCCATAGGTAATTTCTCCTCTGCCTGATTAATTCCACTCCCCAGCAGAAAGTTTTGAGAGGAAAGGATTACAAGAGAGTACTAAGTAGGTACTTAGTCGGGAATACAGAAGGTTGTGTAATGTATTTGAAGCTGCCAGTGCCAGTATTGCTTTCAATATTTATTTCCATTGTGAGCCTGCTTATTCTCTTGTAATCCCTTCCTCTCAAATCAATGTAAATACAAATATTAATTCCTTCTTGTTAATTATCCCAGTCTTGGGTTTACCATTCCAAAGGAAGTGAAGGAGGTCAGGAGAGAGGCAAAAGTGAAACGTGAACTCTGTTTTGAGCCAAAAAGCACTGTTGCAGTCACATGACTTTTCATTTACTGTAACAGCTGATTTGCTTAATGATAGAGTTCCCAGTCCCAATTGCAGTCACTAAACATGGACTATGTTTGCTTAGTAAAACTGCTGACCATGCTCTGGAAGTGGACGCCACATTTTTGCAATGAATTAATTGATGTATCCTTCATATTTACTTGTATGTGTGAAAAGTTAGATTGCTTTCATTTTTGCTGCTATAATTTGATGAATGTATCCATCAAGGTCACGGGTGTTAAACTCAACACGCCATGTTGTTATCACGTGACGTATCGTGATGTTTTTTTCCCCTTGGTGGAGCTGGGGTGGGCGTGGCCTGCACGTGGTACATCTGGCCCATGAGCTGCCAGTTTGACACCTGTGATCAAGACGGTGAAGAATTTGGTAACATTATCAATTATTTTCTAAATTTCCCAGAGACCTTGACAAAACCTTATACCTCTTAAGATTTTTTTGAAATAATATTAAAATACATTTAAATAATTTTGTAATCATATGGGTACAAAGTTAATATTTTGTAAAATTTCTGTGTGTCTTTTTAAAACAAATTCTAAATGCAGTGCAAGATGGCTAATCCTGTCTTGCATTAACAGAATTCTTAAGACTGCTAAAAAACAATGGGCCTCTGTCCCAGTGTGGCTTTTTTGGCTTACAATGTGTTTGCGATCCTGTTTCTGCTGGTAAAAGTGAAGACAAGAAATGTCTTCAGTGTTCATTTCAACGTTCATTTTCTGAGAGAGAGAGAAATAGAAACAATACTTGAGGTTTGATTTCAGTTATTATAAACTTTGTGTTTTGTAACTTGAGTTACTTGCTGCACTATGTCAAGCATGTGAAGATCAAAATATCAACCAGTATTGCAATAGAAACATCTACTTAGTTTTATGCTGATCTTTACTACTCCTTTATGCTTTTGCATACTTGTTCTTTACATTGGATTCAGCTTCAACTTATGGATAGTTAATATTTCCTAATAAACAAACAGTGTTGATATTTCTTTCCATCTGCCAGTCAAAGTACTATTTTTGTAGCCATTGATTTTTAGTTTGTAAATCTCTAGATCAGGGGTCCCCAACCCCTCGACCACGGACTGGTTTGTGTCCTATTAGGAACTGAACCTCACAGCTGGAGGAGAGTGGCAGGTGAGCGAGGGAAGCTTCATTTGTATTTGCAGCTGTTCCCCGTCACTGCCTCAGCTACACTTCAAATCATCAGATATTAGATTCTCATAGGAGTGTGAATCTTACTGTAAACAGCACATGCGAGGGACCTAGGCTGCATGCTCCTTCTCTTTCCATCCGGCCCATGGAAAAATTGGGTTCTACAAAACTAGTTCCTGGTGCCAAAAGCTTTGGGGACTACAGCTCTAAACGTTTATAAATAAATAAAAATCCCTTGAGCCGATCTTAATTCTTTGTGACTATATCCATGCAGTTTTCTTGGTAGCATTGGAAGTGTAGTTTGCCGTTGCCTTCTTCTTGAATGTTTTTTCCACTTCATATATTTAGTCAATTACATTGTACCTGACTTCATTGTACTTATACAGAAGTAAAAATTACTGAATTAAGTAAAATATGTTATAAAATATCATTAGATTATGGCTATTGATTTAATTATAAGTGATTTTGATTAAATCTTTATATCATTAAAATCAAAAAGAAATTTGTGTTACGGTAGAAGAAGAGATGTCAGAGCCTAGGAGTGGAGTGAAGAGGGCAGTCAGCCTAGAAACCCTGGGTATCCAATATATATATATATATGTGTGTGTGTGTGTGTGTGTGTGTGTGTGTGTGTGTGTGTTATATTTGTACTGATAAATAAATAAAGGGAGACTAGTATAGATCTATTTCAAGCTAATTAGCTCTCATCAGCTAGCCATACCCTTACTGGGATTTGAACCCGGGCTGTATATATCTTAGGCAGGAGTTTTAGCCACTAAGCCACGGGCTCACTTCCTTATCAGTTGATATATATAACCCTCTTCGATGTCACTGACCCTCCCTAACGCTAAGCAGGTGCTAATGATTAGTTGAGAAGATTCTTATGCATAGACCTTTAGCAACAAAACAGTTTAATTGAATCTTCCACATGTTGACCTTGTCCTTCATACCTGACAGTGTTAGTAAATATAAATCTGTAGGTGTAAAATATTTTGGGTTTGTACTCATAGATTTTATAAAGATTGTGTTTAGTTGGAAATATTGACATTGTGGATATTATGATATACAGTAGTAATAATTTTGTAAATATTCCTTTATGAAATAATTTTAAGATGTAAATCATCCTAAAATAACTGTTTTCATTGGTGATGGCAAGCAAAAGGTAAAATGGTCTCATACATGTCTAAAAATTCTAGCTACTGAAGCCAGCTTTTAAAAATATAATATTTCTCTTTTTTATCTTTCTTTTCTTATCTAATGAACACTTATATAGTTATTGATATCTTTAATGAAAAGAGCAGGACAAGAATTTTATAAATTATAACTAATATTTATGCAATCATACTCTAGATATGTTTTTAATAGCAAAGTACCTTTCCAAAATAAAAGTTGTACAGTTCAGAAATTCAAGTTATGTTATGTCAGCTAATTTAAAAAGTAAGTGATAAAATAATGAGAAATTAAACAGTTCATGCAAACAGTGATACAACTCTGCCTATAGATCATTGGAATGACATCAACTATCACATATACAGTATATCTCAGGCAAGCATTTGAAAAAGTATTAATTTTTTACTCTTAGAAAGATCCTTTTCAGAATTGCTATAAAAATCTCTTTTATGTAAAATATGTAAAATTAAAGATCTGCCATGTTCTACATCGGTTACCCTCATCAACTACATCCACCATGGCCAGTGGCAAATGATTATGAAAATTGAAGTCCAGAACATCTTAATTCCCTGTGGCCTATCTTTTTCCTAGATCCTCCACTTAACATATAGTTGTTTTTCTTTTCCCTTATATAGCCTTTCCGTTAGCAGAATAATTTATTCTTCAGTCCTTGATCTATGTAAAGAAACTGTGCCATATTGCAAACACTGGAACCATTCTCTGTCTCTCAAGACAACTTGCAGATTTGCTGCCAATTTTTAATATTTCTTGGAATATTTCTGTACTATTTTACTCAAATAATTGGGGCAAATGGGAAATAATAATTTATATTTAATTCACACTTAAAACAGATCAGATTATTGGCAAAACTAATTTTATTTTTCCTTTTGGTAACATTAAAATTTAGTATTTGGCAATATGTTTTTGTAATATATTGAGGAATATGCCAATTTTTTCTGGAGCATATGTAAATCTGCTGTAGACAATAACTGCAAAGATATTACACTGAAATCAACTCATTTTAATTAATATTTAATTCCTTACACTAAAATGGAAGTTTGCAAGGTACATGAGATATTTTCCAAATCAAATACAGTGCTAAAATGTTGAATACAAACCCAAGGGAAGTATCTGAGAAAAGTGTTCCTTTTTATAGAAATACTTACATTATTAATACTTAAATTACTTTCAGGTGCTGTATAGCAACAGTAACACCCAACTTGATACAGTAGGTGTGAGAATTACTTGGGGCACTGATAGGAATGAGAAATCAAAAGAGGGAAAGATAGGGACTTCTTTTGATTTCTCATTCCTCATTCCACAAAAGAGGCAGCCTTCCAGACTTCTACATAGAAAAATTGGGAGGAAATGGGCAAGAGATTTTCCACCCTAAATTCCCTAACTATGGGTGTCTGTGAAAATCTATAAACCTGAACAGGAGAGGGGAGGAGAGAAGGAATTATTGAGCTAGTAAGAGAAGAGTTTTAGAAAAGTTTGTTCAGTCCTGAGAAAGAAGACTTTTGAGAAAGAAATTCAAAATATCCTTTTCCCTGATTTTGTTTTAGCCTAAAATGAATTAGAGAAAAACTGATAAATTACCAATATTCTGTTAATCTGCCTTGCAACAATGAAGAACATTCCTGGAATCTTTATTGCATCTGTTACTTGTCATTGCCTATCTCAAAGAACTGGCAATATCTTATTTTAAATAATTTCTTCATTGGAAATCTTGTGTTACCTTCTTTTCCCATCATTTAAGTAAATACAATACAATAAATTGTTACATAGATTCTTGTATTTGAATTAACATTTTCCAATATAGACTGCAAAGACAGATATCTGACATTAGGATAGAAGGCCTCAGATAAAGCCTTAAGGGGGTTGGGGGTGAGGGGCACCGTTTTGTGGTGGTTCTCCTCCTACCTCTCTGGCCGAGTGCAATTTGTATTGGCAGGGGGGCAGAGGTCGACCTCGAGGCCGCTCTCTTGTGGGGTGCCACAAGGGTCAGTCCTCTCGCCTCTCCTGTTCAATACATATATGAAGCCGCTGGCCGAGATCATTCGTGGGTTTGGGGTAGATTACCATCTGTACGCGGATGATACCCAGCTGTACATCTCTACCCCAAACCACCCCAACGATGCTATCGAAGTGATGTCCCGGTGTCTGGAAGCCGTACGGATCTGGATGGGAAGTAACAGACTCAAGCTCAACCCGTCCAAGACTGAGTGGCTGTGGCTACCGGTGCCCCGGTTCAACCAGCTTACTCCATCACTGGCCATTGGGGGCGAACGTCTGGCCCCCGTGGATCGGGTACGCAATTTGGGCGTCCTCCTGGATACCCGGCTGTCCATGGATGACCATGTGACAGCCGTGGCCAGGGGGGCGTTCCACCAGGTTCGCCTGGTGCGCCAATTGCGTCCCCTATTGGACCGGAGCGCCCTTCGCACAGTCACTCATGCGCTTGTGACGTCCCGGCTAGACTACTGTAATGCTCTCTACATGGGGCTCCCCTTGAGATGCACCCAAAGGCTGCAGCTGGTTCAGAATGCGGCCACGCAGGCAGTCTCGGGAGTCTCTGGCTACTCCCACGTAACACCTCTCCTGCACGGACAACACTGGCTGCCTGTGGCTTTTCGGGTGCGTTTCAAGGTGTTGACCATCATCTTTAAGGCGCTCCATGGCACAGGACCTAGTTATTTGCAGGATCATATCCTGCCCCATACATCCCTTCGGCCGATTCGCTCACACAGAGAGGGACTCCTCCGGGTGCCGTCCACTAGGCTGTGCCAGCGGGCAACGCCTAGGGGAAGGGCCTTCTCTGTGATGGGCCCAACCCATCCCCCCGACATTAGAATGACTACGGATCTCCGCTCCTTCCGTCAGAAACTTAAAACCCACCTATTCCAGCTAGCCGGCTTGGCCTAATTCCATCTTTCCCACCTCAGTTTTATTTCTAAATTTTTAGGATTGGTTTTAGGGTCTGTTTTTAGTGTTTTTAATTTTTATAAATTCGTACAGGGGTTGTTTAATTTGATTTTTAGCTATGTATATGATTGTTTGTATGTTTTTAAATTTATTCCTGTACACCACCCCGAGTCCCTCAGGGGAGAGGGGGCGGTCTAGAAATTTAATAAATTATTAATTATTATTAATTATTAAATTTATCTATCATCTATCTATCTATCTATCTATCGTATTTTGACATATTAACTTAAGTTGGGCTAATTACTAGGCAAAAAAACCAATAATACTGATGGAACTCCAACTTCTATTTTACATTTGGAGCTGTTTGTCTTCTTTTCACCACACATGTGAATATAACTGGGGTGGATTGTAAATAGTACATAATCTCAATACAGAAATGCTGATGTAAACCTGCTTTTACAAAACCTGCTTCTCAGTACTTGCAAGCAAAGGTCTTGGTGGCTAGCTGATGGAGCAGGAGGTATTCAGGATAGTTTGTGAAAGTGAGAAAAGTGATCTTATAATGTGTGCCTTGCTGCCCAAGAGAATTCTCTCACTTTTATCCTGATATCACACTGAGGGTAATTCAGTTCAGCCAGCATCTTAAAGCCTCTGACAGCCAGCACACAAGGATCTCTTTCATAATGGGCTGCTCTTTTTTCCTAACAGCTGTCTCTTTTAGCTCCCTTCTCTGAGGAACTTGTAATCATGTTATTGAATTCGTGATATTTAGATTTTAAGTTTGACAATGGATGTTTTTTGACTATGAGCAGCAGGAATGAGGAACTTTGAATGCTAAAACCAGAATATCATCAGTCAATATTATTGAGCTATAAGTTGTTTAGGAAGACCTCCTCTGGATTTAGAATTGAAAGCAAATGCTGCCTAGCATGTTGCTTTCCCTTCCAATGTATTTTTGAAAAGCTGTGAGCTATGAATTTCAAGAGATTTGTGCTATGAAGAAATTTTAATAATGTGAATTAAAATGCACCTGGTTGAAAGGTGATACCAGGGTCAAAGAGCAGCAGGTAAATTTGACATTTCCAACATTGCTATCGTAATAATCAATCAATCAACATGTGTTATTACCAGTGGTGGGTTCCTGCTGGATCGCACCGGATCGCGCGCGCTCCCTTTCAGCGCTCCACCTGGCTTGCGCGCTCCCTTTCAGCGCTCCACCTGGCTTGCGCGCTCCCTTTCAGCGCTCCACCTGGCTCTCGCGCTCCTTTCCGGCGCTGAAACCGGAAGTACAGTCTTGCCCCGCCCCTGGCGAAGCAACGACGCCTGCCTGCGCTCCACCAGCTCGGCTGGGAACGGAGATGTTTCCTCAGCGGAGCGGAGCGCCTGAAAAGACTTTTCAGGCGCTCCGCTCCGCTGAGGAAACATCTCCGTTCCCAGCCGAGCTGGTGGAGCGCAGACAGGCGTCGTTGCTTCGCCAGGGCCGGGCAAAACTGTACTTCCGGTTTCAGCGCCGGAAGGGAGCGCGAGAGCCAGGTGGAGCGCTGAAAGGGAGCGCACAAGCCAGGTGGAGCGCTGAAAGGGAGCGCGCAAGCCAGGTGGAGCGCTGAAAGGGAGCGCGCAAGCCAGGTGGAGCGCTGAAAGGGAGCGCGCACGATCCGGTGCGATCCGGGAGGAACCCACCACTGGTTATTACTTATAGTTATAGTACAGATAAAAAAGCAGATGCTCAATAAAAATATGTGAAAATTCTATAATGGAATTCATTACTGCCAAAAAAAGTCTTCCAATTTGCCACAAAATACTTTTGAGTACAAGCCAATTGGAAAAGCAGGTTGATCCTAACATGATAGGAATAATGAGCCAGATTTTTAAAAAACTGAAATGATTTAGCTTAATAATAATTTAAATGGGGGAAAAATGGCTAAACAACCAAAGCAAAATATTAAGAGCCTATCACATATAATTGGGGATTCCTTTTCAAAATTACTGCAATATAAAATGATACAGTGATTCTCACTACTATAAAGAGAAAATTGAACAGAATTTTAAATGTATTTAATATAAAACCAAGAAAAGCAAATATAATTGTTTGGAAGAATATTAAACAGCAGAGTAACAACTTATAGAAATGCAAAGTTGCATGAAAGAGACGATGACATAGCTTTCATAGCTTTAAGTGAACCAAGACTGATAGTCTTGTAAAGTAGAAACCATGAATAAGCCGACATGGAATAGTCGACCCATCAGTTGGACTCTTAGAATCTTAAGAAAAATATACACTATAGTAATGATAAACCAATGACGCCATTATGTTTTACAGTATTCTGTTAACAGAAACTGTAAATTTTTAAAAACATTTTGTATATTCAATGAAAATGTAATTGCTTAGAAATAAAAACTCTTTAAAATATAAAACTTAGTTCCTGGCTATTTCATGAACATTTTCCTTCACTTTCAATTTTTCAGTCATCACTGATTATTTATGTAATTTCTTATGCAGGTAGACCTCGACTTACAAAAGTTCACTGAGTGACCATTCAAAGTTACAATGGCATTGAAAAATGTAACACGACTATTTTCCCCAGTTATGACTTTTGCAGCATCTCCATGGTCATGTGATCAAAATTCAGATGCTTGGCAACTGGTTCATACTTATGACCATTCCTGTGTGTCATGTGATCACCTTTTGCAACTTTTTGACAAGCAAAATCAATGGGGAAGCCAGATTCACTTAACAACCAATTTATTAACTCATCAACTGCAATGATTCACTTAACAGCTGTAGGCAGAAAGGTCATAAAATGGGGCAAAACTCTCTTAACAAATGAATCACTTAACAACAGAAATTTTGGGCTCAATTGTGATTCTAAGTCGAAGACTCTCTGTATTACATGTTGTCTAAAAAACAAGTGTTCCTTCTCAAATAGCATTCTTGTGAATAACCTACAAGACAAATGTGTTCCTTCACTAGTTGGTGCTTCTTTCAATAATTAGTGTCTGTCAAAATGTTAATATCTAAGGACATACGTCTAACCATGCGCAAATATGGCTTGGCAATATCCTTTTTCTGCCTTCATTTTTACTCCAGCCAATGAGTAGCAACAGCATTAGTATTTAGACTTACTCTACTTCACAGCTCTCTCCAAGCAATTTACAGAGTCAGCATATTGCCCCCAACAATCTGAGTGCTCATTTTACTGACCTTAGAAGAATGAAAGGCTGAGTCAACCTTGAGCTGTCAAGATCCTGGCAGGGGGCAGAGTCAGCCTGCAATACTGCATTCTAACTACTGCGCCACCATGACTTCTTAAACTAGGACTAAAATTCTTTAGATGTTTGTTTGTTAAAATAGTGTTTCCTCCAGAGATGGTATTCAGCAGGTTCTGACCAGTTCTGGAGAACCGGTAATGGAAATTTTGAGTAGTTTGGAGAACCAATAAATATCACCTCTGACTGGCTCCTTCACCATCTATTGTCTACTTCCCAAGGCCCAGCTGATTGGGAGGAAATGGGGATTTTGCAGTATCCTTTCCATGCCCCGCCCACCAAGCCATTCCCACCAAGCCATTCCCACAGAACCAGTAGTAAAAAAATTTGAATCCCACCATTGGTTTCCTCCTTAAACTGACATCATGCAAGTTGTGTAAAATTTGTTATGCTTGTATCACCCATAAAGGTGGTGAACTCAGGTCAACAGTAAATGGTCAGGTACGAGTGGGGCTTACTAGTAGTTTCAGGTTGATGTAGGCACACTTTCTCCATTCCAGATCCAAGCAGCCGCATCTATTGCTCTTCTGCAATAGTCTCCCTCAAGACCTTGACTTACCTTTCAACCAAAGAATGGAGGAATGTGAAAGTTGTTACCTATGCAAAGAGAAAAAAAAGAAGAGGAGAAATTGGAGTAAAAGTGCTGATTATTTCAACTCCATCATACCAATCAAAATATATTATTTTTCTACACTATTTAACATATGACAGAAATGAGAAGAGACACAACTTGCACATCAAAACCTACCCATTCTTGTTTTCTTACCATGATTGATGGATGAAGGATGGTAAAGCTGAAGGAATTGAATGGTCTGTTTGCTTGTCATGTGCTGCACACACACAAAATCACAGCCATATCATTAACAGTAAATTGGAACACAGGCAGATGAGCATCAGTATTGAGAAGAGCAAAATTTATACAGTAACAATTTGTGTATGAGTCCAAAAGCTCGGAACACAAAGCCTCTGGTCCCAGTGACCGACCCAGATTCTGCAGTATTATCCCAGGACACATATATTCGCCTTCGTTAGTAAGGATTTGCACTAAGTGAAGGTTTGGAGAATAGCATTTAATTCAGCAGCAGAGAAGACCATGGTTGGATGGTGATATTTCTAAAAGAATATAACATAGGCTTCCCATGCCTCCCTGAGTATTTTGTCACTGAAATTTATGAATGAATTTAGCACAGGGGTGTGTTCTGTCTTCAAATTTTGCACTTAATTTGGCAAAATGTAACTAATAGCTTGTTTTATCTAAAGCTGGTGAATTTTTTTTTTTCATCTTGCCTTTATTATTTTTTTAAAAAATAATGCGAGCAGTGAAAAGATCTAATATTCCTTCCTCCTTCTACTTTGGTCACAATAACAACCTCTGATGTAAGTTGGGCTGAGTGAGAGTGACTGACCCAGTCATCTAGCTGACTTTCATGCCTAAGGCGAGGCTTGAACTCATA
Source organism: Natrix helvetica (assembly GCF_964273705.1). Taxonomy (NCBI): domain Eukaryota; kingdom Metazoa; phylum Chordata; class Lepidosauria; order Squamata; family Natricidae; genus Natrix; species Natrix helvetica. The sequence continues at coordinate 258,027,061 of NC_138548.1, forward strand.
GTCTCCTGGTTTCTAGCCAGTTCCTTAATCACAAGATCAAAATGGCTCTCCTGTCAGAGTAATTAATGCCAAATGAAATTTTTATTTTCATTAAAAAAATTATTTACAGACATTTCCAAAGTTCTGTTTTCACTTTGTCATTATGGGATAGTGAGTGTAGATTAATGAGGGAAAAATCTAAAACAACTGTAAAATCAGGCTGCAGCATAACAAAATTGACAGAAGTGAAGGGGGTCTGAATCAGGGATGGGCTGCTACGGGTTCACTCGGGTTCAGTTTAGAGAACCTCCAAATCCCACCCCTGGCTGGTCCCGCCCACCATGCCACGTCCCTGCCACCCCACCCTACCCCTCCCAGGAGTCTCCATGTGGCCCATTTTGTGTGTGAGGTAAATGCAGGGCCCACACGGAGGCTCAGGTAGGGGGGAAACGGTCCTTCTGGAAGGCCTCCGGAGCCCACGGGAGGTAGTTTTCGATTTCCCAGATGCTTGAGGAAAGCCTCCTGAGCCTGGGAAAGGCAAAAATGGCCTCTCTGCTGTGATACAGGAGGTCGACTAGGCCACGCCCACCATGGCCACGCCCACCCAGCAACTGAGCAGAGAACCCATTACTGAAATTTTTGAAGCCCACCCCTGGTCTGAATGCTTTCTGAATGCACTGTGAATGCAAGGATAGGTCACAAAGTTATTTTTTCATCATAACTGTGAACAGTTGCTGCAGAAGGCAGTAGCTAAACAAGACTACTTGTACCTAGAACTCTTCCAAAAACTTAGTTTTACTGGCAAGTTGGCAACTCCTAATTATATCACAATACTTGGCCTTTGAAGTCTTGAACCCAATCTGTGAATGTCTGCATCTCTTATGTATGGACAGTCTGGACATAAAAATACTGCTAAATAGATAAATATGCAGAGGTACAGAAACAATCTTATTTTGATGCCATAAATAGTATCTACTTAATTTTGGTTTTTTTTTTCCTATGGCATGAAGTTTACTGTAATTGCAACATTAGCTGAACCCTGACATTTTCATTTTACTCTATAAACATCAGTATGAAAAATACTGTTATTTATACCATCTAATATGTATAGTATTTGTTATCCGTCTTCTGTGATGTGCCTTTAATTAAAATTGATCTTGATAAAAACAATTTTGCCATAAAAAAGAGTATTATCGCTGTAGCCCTTTGTTCTATGTGGAAGATGCATAACATTCTGTTGAGTAGCTTAAAAAAATAAGGAGAAGATGTAGTAGGTTTCAAGTTGGTTAGCAAAATAGCAAAGAAAAGCTTCTTTCCTATTGGCTTTTCTGCTGAATACCTTCCCTTTTATATTATTTCTCGGAGTGATACCTACGACTTTTCCATACAAGGACTCTAAACCAGGTAAAAAACAGTGCCAAACTTTTTGTCTGTGTTCAGAAGCTAAACCAGTGTATTTCTGGCTTGGTTGTGGTTTATTTGAAACTACAACTCAAACTGGTTTTGTTTAATTTTTTGTTTTGATACTGTTACTACCTTTTGTACATTCAAAGAAGTCTCATTTGGAGGAGCTCCTGCCTCACATTGGTTGTTGGCTCCCATGCATCAGATCTTTCAAGGGGAAAGGTGGCTTGCTAACTTTGCAGCTTCCCTTTATAGCAGGGGTGTCCAAACTTGGGAACTTTAAGACTTGTGGACTTCAACTCCCAGAATTCCCCAGCCGGCCATGCCGGCTGGGGAATTCTGGGAGTTGAAGTCCACAAGTCTTAAAGTTCCCAAGTTTGGACACCCCTGCTTTATAGGAAATACAGAGAGATGGAGCAGGATTTTTCCCCCTCTCCTTATGGTCAGTGATTTGAATTGACCAGGTCTGAAGACAAAGGGAAAATAGTTATCAAGAAAATAGCCTGGAGGAAGGAGAAACTTCTATCCACTGCAGTCCTAATCAGATTTCTCCCTTATTGCAGGGATGGTATTTTATATGCAATTTTAAATTAGTTTGGTTTAAATTTATAAATTTAAACTATAAACTCTTCTTATTCAATGATATCCAAAGGAAACTATCTGACCAGTATTTCTACCTGATGAAAGCACAAGGACTACAGTTTGTGTTTAGCTTTTATGGTGTTATGTCCCTATGCCTGTTTCCTACCTACAGAAATTTGGGTGCCAGGAAAAAAATATTCACATTGGCCAACATTCAATTGAATGTTGATGTCTACTTTGTGGAAGTTTTTATTTTGAAAGAGACCTTAGATCTTTAAATGATATAAGTAGCCCTCCATTTACAAACACAGCTAGGCCCAGTATCTTGATCATTGAATAAAATGGTTATTAAGCAAAATGCCATGTGACTGCTTCATTCAAAAACTACAAAGCCACCTCTCGCAGTGGTGCTTGTTCAGTGACTGAGAGAGTCATTAAATAGAGCATTGCTGGGGAGATGCCCTGGGTCTCCCATTATACCTGGGCGGCCCAGGCCTTCTTCCCACCTCAGTGGGGAGAATGATTGTAGGAACAACAATCATTACTAGCATTTGCTAGTGTCTTTGCCAGGTTTGAGATACGTTCCTGTAGCATAGAGTTCAACCTTTCCGGCTTTGCGGACTGGCGGGGTGGGGTGAGGGGAGAGAAGGGAAGGTTCTGTATGAGCACCCAGCAAGCATGCATGTGGCTCCACTTGTGCGAGTGGTATACACACGTCACTCATGCAAATGGAGCACGCATACATGCACTCGCTCCGCTGCTCTTGCAAGTGAGGATGTGCATGCATGTTCACTCACCCACCGTTTCCATGGCTTAATTGCAAAATAGAACACAAACCATTAATGGGCTGCAGCCCAGAGGTTGGGACCTCTGCTCTATCATAGTTACCAGATAGTTTCCCTTGGAGATCACTGAATGAAAATAGTTTACCGTTTATAAATTTAAATGCATCAGAGCATACCCATGGCAAAATTATGTTGGATAAGTGGGAAACATCATTTTTCAACTATTATAACAAAAGGTGATTTAATAGTGCTTCAAATATAGGCTTGGGGTCAAATGAAGGAAATGTTATGAGGATCATAGCAACCAAAAGAGGCACTTATGGCATATGTTTGTGCCAGGGTTTAAATGTAAATGATCTGAGATAAAATTACAGAGACATTTAAATGTCAATAACAATCAGAATAATAAAAGCAATGATCCTTGTGTTCGTAATGCACAGCATGAAAGCTGAACACTGAAAAAGAAAGAAGATAAATATTTTTGAATCATGGATTTGGAAATTGTTACCAAGAGTACCATGGACTGCCAAGAGAATCAATCGCTTGCAGACCAGGGGCAAGTAGAAATTCATCTATTTTGAGCAGATGCTGTGAGCAGATGATAAACTAAAAACAAATACTATATTTGGCATAATTGAGCAAAATAAAAGAATGGGAAGACAGCAGATAAAAACTGCAGATTATCTCTTTTAAAAGATAATTACTGCAAAGTTTGTTCCACATAATCACCAGGAGTCAAGCTTGACTCGCTGGGGCATAGCTAAGCATAACATCTGAGTGTATGTTGTACATTAAAAAACGCCCCTTGTGGAGAAAATTCCAACATATTTATATAATTCACTCAGTCTTTAAAATGTAAATATAATAGTTGGTAAGACTTTCTAACCTACTCAGAGTAGCTGCAATGAAAATAATATCAGAATTATGAGAATTTATTTTTATTTATTTTATTTATTTATTTGTCAAATATGTATAAGATAACAGATATAAGTATAAACATGATTATGAATACAGGAAATGGATACAAATAAATGGGGACATTAGGACAGGGACAGTAGACACTTTGGTGTGCTTATGCACACCCCTTACAGGAATTGAGTGAGGTCAACAGTAGACAGTCCCCCTATCTTGGGGGACACCGCTGTTAAGAGGTGCAGGATTTGATAGGATTCTCCCTATTTTGACCACTTGTTGCCTGTTTGACAGAAACGCTGCTATCCAATTCTTCAGGGGTCCAGAAATGCCATAAGATTTTAGTTTTAGAAGTAGTTTGTCATGTATCACTGAATCAAAGGCTTTACAGAAGTCTATGTAAATTGCGTCTATTGCTTTGCCCTGGTTGAGTTGTGTAGTCCATATGTTTTTGCAGTATAGGAGTTGCAGATTACAGGACACATTTTTTTCTGAAACCAAATTGTTTGTTAGAGAGCAGGTTGTTTGTCTCTAAATGGAGGGTAATGGACTAGTTTATCATTGATTCCATGCATCTGCACCTTCTTTGCAGTTGACACAATATAAAGAGATTGGTCTGTAATTTTCAATTAGGCTGGGGTCTCCCTTTTTGAAGATAGTGATGACCGTGGCTAGTGACCATAGGTTGGGCAAGGAGCTGGCCCTGAAAGATTTTTCAAAGATTATGCTTAGAGGTTCTGCTATGGCAGTGGAAAGCTTTTTTTTTAAAGAAGTAGGCACATAGTCCATCAGGTAAAATAAATAGAATTGTGTAAACTAAGCATCTTAATAAAATAAAGTAAGAAAACGGAAAATGTTTTGGAGCTACAATTTCTCACTTGGCTTTCTGAAACATCTAAATAAAGAAGTATACAAATCAAAGTGAAATTAAGGAATAATTCAGTAGATCTTTCTGATAGATTGATCTAAAGCAGGCCTGCACTTGAGGCCTGGAGCCTGCCAAGAAACCTTGTACGGCCCACCAGTCCAAAGAAAGGAGGAGCAAGAAAAGGAGGAGGTATAATGGTCAGAATGATTGTTTTGGAAAGAGTAGCAAATTGTTCAGTGCCAATATAAATTTTAAAAAAACCTAGAGGATTATAACTTCTTGTGACTCTTATTGTGCCACATGTATTAATGAGAAATAAATATATCTTATGTTTGCTAATAAGTGAGAAATATGTTGTATTTCTTTGTCATATACAATCAGATTATCCTAATTTGCTTTTTAAAAAATAATGTACCATATTGTTCTATTTAGATTTTGGAATGTTTTGTCACTTGAATTGATCGGTGTTTGAACCTATGGATAAAGGGAGAATCTAGTTTTGTTTTATGCATTTATTCAACCTTTTCTAAAATTTTGTCTTAATATTAAGATACAGACTTTGTTTCAGATTACTATGGCGGGTAAAGTGCTGCTCTGCTAAGATCAAAATATTAAATTCATTTCTTGCTGTTTCCAAGAAATGAAGTCTTATAGACTAAGTATAGTTTCATATTCAGAAGAAGATAAATTGCTCTGTTTTTCCTCTGAAGGTTTCTAAAAATAGAGTGCTCTGAAGCTCCTATGAACAAAAGAATTCTGAAGCTCTACCTCTGCCATTGTCTCCTTTATCTGTATTTTGGCTGTTTTGTCTGAAGTGTTTCATCATTCAATACTCTAAAATGTATTTTCCTATGTCTCCCATAAGGATCCCCCCCCAATTGCTCAATTCTTGCAACAAAATCTCAGAATTTTATCTTATACAATATAATACAATAGCAGAGTTGGAAGGGACCTTGGAGGTCTTCTAGTCCAACCCCCTGACTAGGCAGGAAACCCTATACCGTTTCAGACAAATAGCTATCCAACATCTTCTTAAAGACTTCCAGTGTTGGGGTATTCACAACTTCTGGAGGCAAACTGTTCCACTGATTAATTGTTCTAACTGTCAGGAAATTTCTCCTCAGTTCTAAGTTGCTTCTCTCCTTGATTAGTTTCCATCCATTGCTTCTTGTTCTACCCTCGGGTGCCTTGGAGAATAGTTTGACTCCTTCTTCTTTGTGGCAACCCCTGAGATATTGGAACAATGCTATCATGTCTCCCCTAGTCCTTCTTTCTCTTAAGCTAGACATACCAGTTCCTGCAACTGTTCTTCTTATGTTTTAGTCTCCAGTCCCCTAATCATCTTTGTTGCTCTTCTCTGCACTCTTTCTAGAGTCTCCACATCTTTTTTACATAGTGGTGACCAAAACTGAATGCAGTATTCCAAGTGTGGCTTTACCAAGGCATTATAAAGTGGTATTAACACTTCACGTGATCTTGATTCTATCCCTCTGTTTATGCAGCCTAGAACTGTGTTGGCTTTTTTGGCAGCTGCTGCACACTGCTGGCTCATATTTAAATGGTTGTCCACTAGGACTCCAAGATCCCTTTCACAGTTACTACTGTTGAGCAAGGTACCACCTATACTGTACCTGTGCATTTCGTTTTTGTTGCCTAAATGTAGAACCTTACTCTTTTCACCATTGAATTTCATTTTATTAGATAGTGCCCAATGTTCAGGTTTGTCAAGATCCTTCTGCACCTTAAGCCTATCTTCTGGGGTGTTGGCTATTCCTGCCAGCTTTGTGTCATCTGCAAATTTGATGAATTCCCCATTTATTCCCTCATCCAAATCATTGATGAAGATCTAATGCATCTAATGTTCACGGATCTTTAAGAAGTAGAAGTACAAAGTTTAAAAATATATTTTAAAGATATACTTACAAGAGTCCAAACTTACTGTCTATTAGTTATTTGTTAATTCCAAAACATTACTAGACAAACCTATTGCTGTACATATGTTTAAAAGCTATTGTATACCTTTATGCATACAATTTAAATAAATAATATTTAATAAATAATATTTAGCACCTAGGCAGCTAATTATTTAGCATATAAATCATATTCAAATAAAATATTTAATTTATATTGCAGTCTTGCTTTGCAATGTTTATGAGCATGTGTAAAATACACACACACACACACACAGAATATCTGGTAGGTTCTTTCATTAGACATTTTAACTCATTCTCCCTCTCACACACATACAGGTGAAACTCGAAAAATTAGAATATCGTGCAAAAGTTCATTTATTTCAGTAATGCAACTTAAAAGATGAAAGTAATATATGAGATAGACTCATTACATGCAAAGCAAGATAGTTCAAGCTGTGATTTGTCATAATTGTGATGATTATGGCGTACAGCTCATGAAAACCTCAAATCCACCATCTCAGAAAATTTGAATATTACAGGCAATCAATAAAACAAGGATTGTACATAGAACAATATCGGACCTCTGAAAAGTATAAGCATGCATATGTACTCAGTACTTGGTTTGGGCCCCTTTTGCAGCAATTACTGCCTCAATGCAGCGTGGCATGGAAGCTATCAGCCTGTGGCACTGCTGAGGTGTTATGGAAGACCAGGATGCTTCAATAGCGGCCTTCAGATCTTCTGCATTGTTCGGTCTCATGTCTTGGCAATGCCCCATAGATTATGGATTCCGGTCTGGTGAGTTTGCTGGCCACTCAAGCACAGTAATCCCACGGTCACTGAACCAGGTTTTGGTGCTTTTGGCAGTGTGGGGAGGTGCCAAGTCCTGCTGGAAAATGAAGTCAGCATCCCCATAAAGCCTGTCTGGGGAGGAAAGCATGAAGTGCTCCAAAATCTCCTGGCAGACAGCTGCGTTGACACTGGACTTAATGAAGTACAGTGGACCAACACCAGCGGATGACATGGCTCCCCAAATCAACACAGACTGTGGAAACTTCACACTGGACTTCTGGTGCAGCTGACCACATGGAGTTTAGAGTGAGGGGTTTTCATACCTTCTCTTGAGCTTTGCATTTGAGCTTCTTGTTCCTGTGTAAGAGCATGTATTCTATTTGTTGTTGTAGGTGTCATACCTAGCTCTATAGGTTGTTTGAGCTAAGTTTGGTTGACGTTTGGAGGGAGATGCAATATATTTAGGAGATTATGCAATGTAGTGAGCTCTGCTCCTAGACGGTAGAGGGTTAATCCTATTATGTCCTGAAAAGTCATGTCTTAATCCCATCATCCTGGAGCTGAAGGTCTTTTGTTTTGTAGGTAGGATGGGCCAGTCTTTCTTAATGGACACAAAATATCTGCTGGGGGCCGGGAGCTGGGACTCTTAGTTTCTGTCTCCCTTAAGATTTTTTAAATTTCTCTTTTAGAAGAAATATTTTATCCTACCTTTTTTAACATTTCTCAAAATACTTCATTCCTCTGGGAGGGTATGTGTGCTACACCTCCCACCTCATATCCAACTATTCTGGATGGCTTACAAAATGAGGAACCTTAAAAACATTTTAAAAACGTTTATTATTAAGGCAACAGATTAAAAACATTAAAAATCATAGAGAAAAGATAGCAGAGAAGGGAGTTGGAAAAGGGGGCGGGAGTTGGTGGGGAAGAAGTGGCATTGAACTTAATTAGCCAACCTCCATCATGAAGCTTTCCCATTGGTCGCCAATCCAATCTGGCAGACCTAGGATTGGATTGGGCAAATAGAGGATATGGAGGGAATCTGAAAAGGGAAAACAAAAATAGTGGATTGAAAGTAGGCCTCTTTTCCCTGCCCTATTAGACAGTTTCTAGATTTGTGATATTTTCTTTACCCCATCTTTTCTATGGTAACCATATTTGCATGATAATACAATAAGCACACTTATTGCTTTGGTTTAGTATGTTTTCCATGTCAAGTGTATAGGCTAGATCATCGGTAGGTTGTTCCTGGTTCGGCCCGGTTCAGCTGAACCAGTAGTGGAATTCAGGCCTGGGTCACAGAACCAGCAGCTAACCAGGCCTGCAATGCCCCTGAAACGGTTCCGTCACTGCCGCTGGGCCGCCACCATTTTGGTTTTTAGTGACTGCACTTGTGCAGTTCACTGTAAATTGTTCTGTGCATGCATTTACATTGAACAGCACATGTGCACACAGCACGCATTTTGCATGCACTCTCGCTTCGCTTGCGCTGGCGTGCATTGCACACCAGGTGCAAACCAGTAGTAAAATTGGCAGCAACCTACCCCTGGGCTAGACAGTGAGTAGTTTAAAGTGTCTCAACCTTAACTATAGCTGCATATTGATTGGTGTACATTAATCACAATTTACTGTTTCATATAAACCTGAGATCATGGCTAACTAAATGGATTATGCTTAAGATACAATATGTTTTCCACATAAATAATACAAGGGGCAAGAGGGGCCACAAAACAATGCTGCACCTTGAGCAGTATCTTCTTTGAGCCATATCTCCTTTGCTTCTGGTTCTTGTCATGCCTGTGAGAGTGAGATGTTAATGGAAAATACTAGAAAGGGGAAGACTGAGCCTTTCACCACTGTTTCCAGGGCCTCTAGTGGAGTTTATTTTCAGGGAAATTACAGAGCTACAGGAGGAATAATTAGATTTTTCCCCCTTCTCCACCATGTCTCCAGGAAAAGTCTTCCAAGATTGATAGATGAACTGTCATTGAAATTGATCATTTTAAATTGGAAAAGCAGACCAAAAGTAGAGTAATGTTATAGATGTAAAATTGTGTATCTACCAGAAGATGAAACAAGCAGATTTCTTATTCAAATCAAATCCTTTATCACAGAACTTGTATCTAGTAGAATTCTAAAGCTCTGAGAAAGGAAACTGATTTCAGATTGATATTCAGTATCACCAGAGGTGGGTTCCTACCGGTTCAGCCTGGTTCGGCCAAACCGGTAGTGGTATGGTGGCATGGGTCGCTAGAACCCAGCAACCCAGGCCTGCCATGCCCCCAAAATGGTTCTCCGGTCAGCGCCGTCGGCACCACCATCTTGTTTTTAAGTTCTGAGCATGTGCAGAACAATTTTAATTAAATTCTGCATGCGTGCGCATCCAGTGAGCATGCGCAAAGCACGCACACAAGCGAAATGGCAGTAAAGCCGGCCGGAACCCACCCCTGAGTATTACTCAATCTTTACAGCACAAGCTTTTTGGCCACAGCATATAATTGTAAAGAAGAGAATTTACTATTCTCATATCTGATTTAATACACTTGTAACATCCTGCAAGGAATGTATTTTTCAGCCTTCCCTGGGGCCCAATGTTATAAGATTTCTCTGAGTGTTCTGGACAGAATTTCACATAACATCTGGAGCAGCTGATAATGGTTCTATTATCTTTCTAATATTGGCTTTCCATTTAGGTAATGAAATGCTGCTTAGAATTTTGATCAGCATTGATCTGCAACTGAAGAATATTCCACTCTTCAGAACTGTAAAGACAGGATGGATAAATGCCCAGTTCTGCCTCTCTAATTTATTTTACCAGCAGTTGGCTCCTGACAAGATAAAATCTGTTGATTTAAGAACACATGTTGTACTTGGACACCATGTTGCTTGTAGTTTGTCAGTACTTTGTCACAGAACCAAGATTTGATACATCCTACATGACTGAATGGTTAAAACAACAACAATTTTTACTAAATTTGTAAAATTTAGTTTGAACAAGTACTCATATTTTAATAGCTAACCCAAAATCTAATGGTACAGAAATTGTGGCTCCTAATGCCAAAATCTCCTATAAAAGAAACAGACTACTTTAAAATATAGCAATAGCACTTAGCAATAGCACATAGTCTTATATATTGCTCCACAGTACTTTACAGCACGCTCTGATGGTTTACAAATGTCAGTATATTATCCCCAACCATCTGGGTTCTCGTTTTACCGGCTTCGGGAGGATGGAAGGCTGAGTCAACCTTGAGCCGTCAGGATCAAACTCCTATCTGTGGCCACAGTCAGCCTATAATATGGCATTCTAACCACTGCCCCACCACACAACTATAATGTATATATTACATTATAGTTGATTGTCATCAAATCATGGTACTGGAAACAGATTTTCCCTTGGTGATCTGTCCCTTTTTGTGGAATTTTCAGGTGTTCCAATTGTACACTCATCACTATTATAACTGAGTCTATCCACCTTCCCACTGGTTTTTTCTCTTTATTGCCACCTTTCTCAGCCTAGAGTCTTCACTAGAAAGCTGTACCTTTACATAATGTGTGTCTGAATTTCAGTATGATCATGTATGCCTTGAGTGAGAATTCTGGATTGATTTGTTCATTTGTTATGGCTGCCCATAATATTACCAGAACTCTTCTCCAAATACAAAGTTCAAAAGTGGCAATAGCAATTGCACTTAGACTTATATACCGCTTCATAGTGCTTTTATAAGCGGTTTACAGAGTCAGCATATTGCCCCCAACAATCTGGGTCTTCATTTTACTGACCTCAGAAGGATGGAAAGCTGAATCAACCTCCTGCTTTCAATTTTTGCTTCCATCAAATGTTATAGAGAATGCCATGATTCTATCTTTGTAGGTATAGACAGAACCACTATTTCATTATTTTTTTAAAAAAGAATTTTATTGGTTTTTTAAAAATTTTTTGGGAAAAGTGTAGGTGGATATACAAAAAAAATTTTTGGCAGCTCCATCGTGCTAGAGGTAGGAATCTCCAATTCTCACAACTTTTTACAGAAAAAAAAAACAAAAGATAAAAGATAAGCAGAAACAGCATCTTATTATACATTGTATCAACCATGTGTTCAATCATCTCTTTTGCCACTTTCTAATATATCAACAATTAGAATGATATTCCAGATATATTTATTTTTGTGACCTGAGTCTTTCTATTATTGTTCCCTCCCCCGTGTCCCCAGGCGGAGTTGCAGCCCCTCCCTCCTTCATGTCTTGTGTGTAGTCGCCTTTTTCACTACTTCTTATATTTCCGTCCTCTAGGAGGGCACTATGTTTTTTAATGAAGGCCTCTGCCTCCACGACTGTGTTAATTCTAATTCTGTTTCCCTCCCAGAAGATCAGCATTATTTCTGGCAATAACCATCTAAACCAAATTCCCTTATTATATAATTTCTTTGATAAGGAGGAATACTTCCTCCTCTTATCTCTTTTTTTTTTCAGAATTTGCTTAAGAATGGCAATTTCTTTATCTTTATATTTTAGTGGTCTCCCCCTCTGAGCCCCTAGAATCTCATCCCTCGTAGTCTTCCTAAGAAATTTAACATGTACTTCCCTTGGAACATTATATGTTCTGGCATATGCTGAATTAATCCTATAAACCAGATCCATATCCCACCACAACTGTTCTTTATCTCTTTTAATATATTCTGCTAAAATTGTACTGATAATATCCTTAAGATCTTCATCTTCTGTCTCCTGCAGGTTCTGGAATCTGAGAAAGAAGGACATTCTTTCAAGTTCTATCTTTGCCATAAAATTTTCCAATTCGATATTCTCCTTCTGGACTGCCTTAACCTCCTCCCCCAGCCCAGTCCCACCCTCCTCCAGCACACCAATTCTCTGTTTATTTTCTGTTATTTGTTGCTGCACACTTTTAAGCTCATCTCTAAAATCTGCTACCTCCTTTTTCAACTCATTTTGTCCCTGCATAATAGCTTGAAACATTTGAGTAACAGATAAATCTTTTGAACTCTCTCCAGTCTTTTCTTGTAAAAATGATGAAATTTTTGTCTGTTGAATCGTTGGACTGGATGCAGTAGAAATCGGTGCCAAGGCTGCTTTGCCTGTAGGTGGTTTTCTGGGCCCCATTGTCTAAGTTCAGAAAGAGTATGAATCTTTTGCAAAAGAAATAGCATCTGTGAAGCGCGCAGCCGAGCGAGTCCGAGAAGACAGGCAAATCCAAAAGTGAAAATTAACCCTCTGTCACAGTTCCAAGCCAAGAAGTCACTCAAAAAAAAAAAGGAAATCAAATAGTCCAAATCCAGAAAGACCACGTAACAGGAGAGGCTCCAAGAGTCCTTCAGGGGGGATAATATGAAGCCAGACTTTCTTCAAAGGTAGTTTCAAAAGGCAGACTTCATTTATAAGTGCGAAGAAGAAGAAGGAAGCAGGCCATCTTGACTCCTCCTCGGGATCAGGAGCAGAACATTAAAAACTTCCATAAAGCTTTCAAAACAACTCAGCAATCAGCTCTTGCAGTTATGATATACATCTTTTCACATAGTTAGTTCAAGTGGCTAATTCAATTTTTTGCTCTCTATCTCCATTCCGAGATTGAGAGACAGTCCAAATGCCGTTTTGCCTGAGAGGGGTAGAAGAAAAAAAGGAACCCCCCTCCAATCTTCCTACTTCACACAGATTGAATCCACAACTTGTAAAAAAGCCGCTACTCGTCAGCTAAAAGCAAATAAGGAGATTGGAGTGAATTTCTCACCTCCAGCACTTCAGCCGCTGCATGTAGTTAACTCTTTCCTTCCGGAATCCATTCAGTGAAGGTGCTGTTATGCACCCCCTGTTGTGGCCCAGCCGGTGCCGGTGCCGCTGTCACCAGACTCCGACAGCGAGGTGTCCTCTGAGTCGGCTCAAGAGGAGGTGGGGGACCCTGGACAGGGTTCCGACGCTGAGCAGGGTGCAGAGAGGCTGGTTGGCCACCAGGGGGCGCCTGAGGCATGGAGCAGTGGTGAAAGCCAAAGGAAGGGGGCTCCTGATGTCATGCCTTGGAGCAGTGGGGAGGAGTCACAGGACAGTGAGTCAGACAGCAGTGAGCTATTAGATGCTCGTTACCGACGTGCTACCCGGCGTAAGGAGCAATTGAGCAATTACCGGAGGTAATGGCTCTCAGCTGCTGATCATTAGACTCCTCTCCAGACTATAAAGGGACTGCTTGTGGACACACCCTTTGCAGGAATCAACTGATCATTGGAGTTGGAGAAGCTCAGATCTGTGTCGTACTTTGGCAGGCTGGATTGCTGCTAAAGGTTTTACCTGGATTACTGTCAATCTGTTCCCTGGACCTTGGCTGCTAAGGTGATTATCTGGAGCTTGGTAGCTGGATTGCTGCCAAGGGGTGTCGCTGTAGCTGGATTGCTGCCCAGAGTGCTATCTTGACCTTGGCAGGCTGGATTGCTGCCAAGGTGGAACCTGTATGTCAATAAACATCTTTGAAGAGACTTTGTGTCGGAGTGTCTTGGTATACAAGAGGAGGGGGTCAGAACAGATTGATTCCTGCCCCAAACAAAACTCCATTAAGTTGCAATGGAGCAACTACAAGCTGAGATGGCCCAGTTGGCTCAACTGATTGCTTTGCTGGCTGGTCAGGTCTCTCAGCTCCAGGGGCTTGCAAACCCCCTCCAGCCAAGGAGGAAATGTCCAGTGGCTACACCAGACAAGTTTGATGGCAAACAAGCAATGTTTGCAGCGTTCCTGGGCCAATGCCAGCTGTTTATCAGCTTGAGAGCGGAGGACTTTCCCACTGACCGGACGAAGGTGGGATTTATCATCAGCTTGCTCTCAGGCACAGCAGCGAGGTGGGCCACTCCATTGCTCTCCCAACCGAGCCCCCTGCTGGACGATTTTCAGGGTTTTTGTAACCATCTCCGGCTGATGTTTGAAGATCCCATTAAGGGGGAAACAGCCACCAGACTCCTGAAAGAGTTGCACCAAGGGTGTGGTTCTTTGCAGGATTATGTCAGCGAATTCCGGCTGCTTAGTCAGGACTCTGCTTGGAATGAGCCAGCCCTTATGGACACTTTCCAGGACGGCCTATCAGATGGCCTGCAGGACGAGCTTGTGAGGGTGGACAGGCCTCCAACGTTCGACGCGTTGGTTCATTTGTGCCTCCGGATAGACGCCCGGCTGCAGAGGCGGAGGCCTCGCCGCGTGTCCCAGGAGACCAGTAGGGTGCCGGTCCCTCACGAGACTGCAGTTGCACGGGAGGAGCCCATGGAGTTGGGTGCCGCCAAACCCCGCTTGTTGCGCACGGAGATGGACAAACGGCGTGCAGGGGGGTTGTGTTTCTACTGTGGGGATTTTGGACACTTGGCTTTGGTTTGCCCCAAAAAGGGTAGGGGGGCTGTGCAGACTGCGGCCTCCCCTCAGCAACGTGTCGGGAAACGGGCGGGGCCCAATCTGAGGGAGACTTCGGGTCGGGCACAGGCCGGAACAGAGGCGGAGGGGCCTCCACGACATCTGATTCTTGCAGCGCACATTCTCTTGTCGGGTAGTCCGCAGGGAATTCCAGCCCATGCCTTGGTCGATTCCGGGGCTACCACGAATTTTATGGATGCAGCGTTTGTCACGAAATATCACGTCCCTCTGTGCCCGGTAGACCCTCCGATGCGAGTGGAGACCATTGACGGCCGGGTGCTTCTGTCTGGACCCATCAAGAACGCCACGCAGCCTTTGTGCCTGATCCTCGGGGAGCATGAGGAGGCCATTCAATTTTACGTGGCTTTGGGTCTGCATTTCCCCGTGGTGTTGGGCTTGGCTTGGCTGCGGGCGCACGATCCCCAGATCTACTGGTCGCAGAACCGCATTTCGTTCCCGTCCTTGCAATGCGTGGACCATACCCGTCATGTTTGCGCGGGGCAGGTGCCCAGTTCGGCTGAGGTGACAGTGCCGCCGGATTTAGCGGAGTTCGCGGACGTGTTTAGCGAGCAGGAGGCGGATCAACTGCCACCGCACCGGCCTTACGACTGTCCCATTGACCTAGTACCTGATGCGAAACTCCCGACGGGCCGCCTATACTCCATGTCTGAACCGGAGTTGGCCGCATTGCGGGACTTCCTTGACAAGAACCTGGCCCGGGGTTTTATCCGGCCTTCGTCTTCGCCCTTGTCTGCCCCGGTTTTGTTCGTCAAAAAGAAGACCGGGGATCTAAGACTTTGTTGCGATTACCGGCGCTTGAACGCCATCACAATCCGTAATCGCTACCCGTTGCCTCTGATTCCCGAGTTGTTGGAGCGGCTCCGGGAGGCCGTGGTGTTTACAAAACTGGACTTACATGGAGCTTACAATCTGGTTCGAGTCAGGGCGGGGGACGAATGGAAGACAGCTTTTGGCACCCGATACGGACATTTTGAGTATACGGTCATGCCGTTCGGGTTGACCAATGCCCCAGCTGTCTTCCAACATTTTATGAACGATATCTTTCGGGACCTTTTGGATCAGTTTGTCGTCATCTACCTGGACGACATCTTGATCTACTCTACGTCTCGGAAGGATCATCAACAGCACTTGCGTCAAGTCTTGCAGCGCCTTCGAAAGCATCGCTTGTTTGCCAAGCTGGAGAAGTGTCAGTTCTGGCAGACCACCATCGAGTTCCTGGGGCACCGTATATCCCCTGAAGGAATTGCGATGGAGCCAGGCAAGGTGGAGGCATTACGAAGTTGGCAATCTCCTCGACGGATGAAAGATGTTCAGAGACTCCTCGGGTTTGCCAACTACTACCGGTCCTTCATCCCCGGCTTTGCTTTCTTGACCGCGCCCCTCACTCGGCTCCTGCAAAAGAAAGTGCCGTTTCACTGGGGGTCCACGGAACAACAAGCGTTCGTGGCCTTGAAGCGCGCTTTTACAAAGGAGCCGATCTTGAAACACCCTGATCCCCATCGCCCCTTTGTAGTCGAGGCGGATGCGTCCGACATCGCGGTGGGGGCGGTGTTATTGCAGGCTCACGCCCCTGATGGCACCCTTTTCCCTTGCGCCTATTACTCTCGGAAACTCAATCCTTCCGAGCGCAATTATACCATCTGGGAGAAGGAGTTGCTGGCTATCAAGGCGGCGTTCGAAGCCTGGCGACATCACCTGGAGGGGGCCAGGCATCAGGTCGAAGTCCGGACAGACCATCGGAATCTGGAGTTTTTGACAACAGCCCGGAAGCTCAATCAGCGCCAGATCCGGTGGTCTCTGTTTTTTGCCCGGTTCCACTTCAAGGTCACGTATATCCCCAGTGCCTTGAACCAGAGGGCGGATGCCCTATCTAGAAAGCCGGAGTACTCAGACCCTGCTGACTCACTGCCCCCCCGGACGGTCCTACCCGTCGAGTCCTTCGCTGCAATCCAGGAACCCGTGGATTTACGGTCGTTGATACGGAATGCGCAGCGAAACGACGAGTGGGTAGAACAACGGCGGGCAGAGGTAGGGCCGACATCCCCGTGGACCTTTGACGAGGACCTTTTGAGGTATCGGGATCGGCTCTACGTGCCTGCAGGACCACTCCGTGGATTGGTTCTCTCCCAATGTCATGACACTCCGGCAGCGGGACACTTTGGCCTGTTCAAAACTTTGCACCTGGTTTCCCGTACGTTTTGGTGGCCTCGCCTGCGACACGACGTGCAGACGTACGTCACGTCATGTGTGCAGTGTCGACAGGCCAAATCAGCGACGGGAGCTCCTCCAGGCTTGCTACAGCCATTGCCGACCCCGGACAGACCCTGGGGAGCCGTGTCCATGGACTTCTTGACGGAACTGCCTCCGTCGTCCGGTTTCACTACGGTCCTAGTGGTGGTGGACATGCTCACCAAGATGGCGCATTTCATCCCCTGCCGGAGATTGCCGACAGCCCGCGCCACCGCCCGCATGTTCCTCCAGCACGTGTTCCGGCTGCACGGCCTACCTGACCGGGTCGTCTCCGATCGTGGTACACAATTCACGGCCCAGTTCTGGAAAGGGCTGATGGCCGCTCTTGACGTTCAAGTTTGTCTGTCCTCGGCGCACCATCCCGAAACCGATGGAGGGACGGAGAAGGTGATTGGGATTCTGGAACAATATCTGCGCTGCTTCGTGAACCAGCAGCAGAACAATTGGGCGGAGTACCTCGCCGTGGCGGAGTTTGCGTTCAACAACTCTCAGCACTCCTCCACACGGACGACGCCTTTCATGGCGAACGTCGGGTACCACCCTCGTTTTTTCCCTCTCACTCCCGTGGACTCTCCGGTCCCCGCAGCGCAGGATTTCCTCTCTGAGCTTCAGGCGGTTCACCAGATGGTGCGCCGCTACTTGAATCAGGCGAAGGAGGATTACAAGCGGGTGGCGGACAGGTCTCGCCGTGCGGTGCCGGAATTGGCCGTGGGTGATCGCGTGTGGTTGTCCACGCGGCATCTTCCGTCCCACCGGCCTTCGAGGAAGTTGGACCACCGGTATCTGGGGCCGTTCCCTGTGGAGGCCGTTATCAATCCGGTGGCCTATCGCCTGACCCTCCCGCGCTCGATGCGAGTACACCCGGTGTTCCATCGCTCGCTCCTGATCCCTGAGCGGTCGGATTGTCCTCTCCGACGTCCCTCTTCGCCCCTGCCGTCGTCGCCTGAGGTGCACGCACGGCCATCGCACAAAGTGACCCGGATCCGTGACTCGAGATGGCTCAAGGGTCGGTTCCAGTATTTGGTCGACTGGGCGGACGAGGACTCGGACGGTGGGACCTGGACCGATGCGACGGCTGTGCATGCTCCAGCTTTGGTGCGGGCCTATTATGGACGTTTTCCCTCCCGACCGCATCCCGAGCGTCAGGCCCGGGGGAAGGGCCCTGCGGTGAGGGATAGTGTTGTGGCCCAGCCGGTGCCGGTGCCGCTGTCACCAGACTCCGACAGCGAGGTGTCCTCTGAGTCGGCTCAAGAGGAGGTGGGGGACCCTGGACAGGGTTCCGACGCTGAGCAGGGTGCAGAGAGGCTGGTTGGCCACCAGGGGGCGCCTGAGGCATGGAGCAGTGGTGAAAGCCAAAGGAAGGGGGCTCCTGATGTCATGCCTTGGAGCAGTGGGGAGGAGTCACAGGACAGTGAGTCAGACAGCAGTGAGCTATTAGATGCTCGTTACCGACGTGCTACCCGGCGTAAGGAGCAATTGAGCAATTACCGGAGGTAATGGCTCTCAGCTGCTGATCATTAGACTCCTCTCCAGACTATAAAGGGACTGCTTGTGGACACACCCTTTGCAGGAATCAACTGATCATTGGAGTTGGAGAAGCTCAGATCTGTGTCGTACTTTGGCAGGCTGGATTGCTGCTAAAGGTTTTACCTGGATTACTGTCAATCTGTTCCCTGGACCTTGGCTGCTAAGGTGATTATCTGGAGCTTGGTAGCTGGATTGCTGCCAAGGGGTGTCGCTGTAGCTGGATTGCTGCCCAGAGTGCTATCTTGACCTTGGCAGGCTGGATTGCTGCCAAGGTGGAACCTGTATGTCAATAAACATCTTTGAAGAGACTTTGTGTCGGAGTGTCTTGGTATACAAGAGGAGGGGGTCAGAACAACCCCCTATGCTCCCCGGCTCCTAAGGCGAAACTGGAGACCCCCCCATGGCTGCCGCCTATCCGGGGGGTTCCAGCAAGCCGCCCTATGGCAGGTGGTCCCTCCAAAACCGCCTGTGCTCCTAAAAGGAGCCCACCGGAGAAGCAAATAGCGGACCAACGTCTGTCACCTTCGGAAACCGGAAGTGATCTCACTATTTCATTATTTTTTAAGACCTTCATATAATGTATTTCAAGTGCTAGTCTGTGCCATATTTGTTGCTTGCTTGTCCCGTAACGTTGATGGTTGAGTCTAAAAAGCAGAAGTTATCCACCACTTCGATAACTTCATCATCAGTCCTAAGGCTGGTTATTCTGCCTGTTGTCCTTAGTTCTTCTTTAAATTCAATCTTAGTCTCATTTTTTTTCAGTGTGCTCCTTGATTTTGGTTATTAAATCCTTTGTATTTTTAACTATAGTGATTAATAACCAACTATCATCATTGCAAAGTTTATTGATGCTTCTTCCTCCATTTGTCATACTCATCTTTCTATCCTCTTAATATATATTCAGCATGTAGGTTGAATAAATAAGGAGAGAGCATGCAGCCTTGTCACATTCCTTTGGCAACCTGGAGCCTGCCTGTTTCATAAAGTTCGGTCTATACTGTAGTTTCCTGACCAGTGGTGGGTTTCAAAATTTTGTAGAACCTCTTCTGTAGGTGTGGCCTGCTTTGTGGAAGTGGCTTGCCAGCCATATAACCGGGTGGGAGTGGCTTGCCAGCCATATGACCGGGTGGGAGTGGCTTGAAAGCCATGTGACTGGGTGGGCATGGCCAACTTGTTAAATGTGGTGAGACTCACTTAACAACGCTCTTGCTTAGCAACCAAAATGTTGGCTCAGAAACTCTGGCATTTGAAGCATGCAAGTCTTAAAGCTGTCAAGTTACATGACCCTTGCAACCCTAACCCTTTAGAAAAAAAAAACCCAGGGGTGTTCAAACTTGACAGCTTTAAGGCTTGTGGACTTCAACTCCCAGAATTCCTCCTCTTACTCTTCATCTTGATGATGTGTGGACAGGCGGGGGGTGGGAGCTGGAACCGGTTCTAAACGGCACTGTAGATTTGTGGAACCTCTTCTATAGAAGAGGTTAGAACTGGCAGGAACCCACCCCTGTTCCTGACATATATAAATTTTTCATGAGGACAATGGGATACCCATTTTTATGAGGATTTTCCACAGCTTGATGTGTTCAACATAGCCAAAGGCATTTCTATAATCAATGAAACACATGCTAAATTATTTCTAGTATTTTGTGCTATCTCAATTATCCATTGTGCATCAACATAAATGTCTGAGGTTCCTTGGCCTTTTCTAAAGCCAGCTTGAACATCTGGCATCTCTTTTTCCATATAGTGCTCTAATCTGTATTGGATGATCCTAAGCATTATTTGTGCTAGCATGTGAAATTAAGGCTACTGTACAATACTTTGCACACTCTGTTAAGCCTCCTTTTTTGGTATTAGTACATAGATTGACCTCTTCCAATCTGTTGGCCGCTATGTCATTCCCCAAATATGCTGGCATAACTTAGTTAGAGCTTTTACTGATTCTTCTTCTGTTACTTGCCAAAGGTCTGTGGGTATTCTGTCACTTCCTGTAGCCTTCAGACTTGGTAGTCAAAAGCATGCTGATCTAACTTCATCTTCTACTTCTAGAGATTCTTATAAGTGAGGAATATTTTCTAAGGAATCTTGGTTGTTGACATCTTAACTGTACAGTATTTCAGTACACTCCTATCTTTGTTTAATCTCCTTTGAATCTGTTGCTATCTGTACATTGGTATTTTTAGCACACCAATTTGAGGTTGGAACTACTTCTGAATTCAGAGATCTTTTGAAAGACATTCCTTGTTTTTCCATTTTCAGTGTCTTTACACATGTTGTTGAAATCCTGCTTCTTGTCTCTACCTACAAGTCTCTGTAATTCTTTGTTAAATTTATTTCTGAGATTTTGGTCTTTCTTGGCTTTGGCTTCTCTTCTTGGCAATTTCCATGGTTGTTTTGACTCCTTTTTTACTTTCTTCTGTTTCTTCATTTCTGGCAGTCTCTTTTCACATTAATCCTTTAAAGAAGTCATTCTTTAAATTCTTTCCACTGTTCCTCTCGTTTTCTATCAATTAGGTTCAGAACCTCAAAACAATTCCTCATTCATCCTTGAAAATGATGGGTGTATTTCAAGATCATCTCGTACAAATTAACGAGTTTTCTTCTTCTTTAGTTTAACTTCGAATTTACATAGGAGCAGTTTGGGATCTGTTCCACCTGGCTATGTCTTTATTGCTATAATTGAGTTACTTCATTTAGCAACAACATAAATCAATTTGATTTCCACATATTTTATCTGGTAATGTTAGTGTATTGAGGTATTACCTTAATACGATTTTTATACCGCCCCCTCTCCCCAAAGGGACTCGGGGCGGTGTTTTTGTTGTTTGAATTAGCTATGAAGAATTCATTGGAGGGGCAGAAATTTATAAGCTGGTCTCCTGCTTCATTTTAGCTTGCTAAATCATACAATCCAATTATAGTTTCCTCTTTCATATTGGCAACTTTGGCATTCCAGTCTCCAATCACAAGAAACACATTTTACTTGCATCTTCTGTTGGTTCCAAATTGAACGTGATCATAAAATACAGCAACTTCCTCTTCTTCCGCATTGGCAGCTGGAACATAAATTTGAATAATCACCATATTAAAGGGTTATACACAACAGCTCATCAATATTATTTGGCTATTGATTGCACTGTAGCAATGTACTGTTCTTACTATATTCGTCGTAACTATAAAAGCAGTGCCGTTCCTTCTTTGTTTTTCATATCCTGAATACTGAACTGTCTGATCTGATTAAAGATGTACAATTTCAATCCATCTCCATTCTCTAATGTCTAAAATGTCAATTTGTAGTCATTTCACTTAATCTTTCATTCTGTTGAACTTCCCCGTGTTCTTGCTTCTTTCATTCCATGTTCCTTCTGTAATTCTGTCTTTAAAGCTTTGGATCTTCTTTTCCTGTAGGGCAATATAACAATTAGACATCCTACAGGCTTTCATTCTAGCCACGTCAAAACACCATTAGTACTCTGAAAGATTCTGAGCTCTCCAATAACACATGGAATGCCATCTGACCTGAGGGGCCTATAACCCAGCACTATACTCTCAATCACTTTCTATTTTCTATTCCATGTGTTTTTCTTGGTAAAAATGCAGGAGTGGTTTACCATTGCTTTGTCTTGTGCAATAGGAATTGTTGCCTTATCATTGTCACTAAAGCGATTATTCGCTTCCTATATCCTACACAGGTAGACCTCACTTAGTGACTGCTTCATACAGTTTGCAGTTACCGCTGTAATGAAAAAGTAGCTTTGCAGCCAATCCTCTCATTTACAACCTTCACAGATCTGTAAAGGAAAAAAAAGCTGTAATAAGATTGTAAGTCTTGGTTTCACTCGCTTTAACTGTGTAGGTGGAAGGACTTTCATTCCTTTGGTAGTGCCTGCTGGGAATGTATACTTTTGGCATACAGTTCTTGATGTTCTTTGCTTATCCCTCCCAGGAACACCCCCAACCACAATCAGGAAGACCCACAGGACTTTAGGAGGGGACATAATAATACTCTTTTTAAAATGTAAAATGCTTTAGTTGTAGGTTGCTTCCCTTGATTAGTTTCCATCCATTGCTTCTTGTCTTACCTTCTGGTGTTTTGAAAAATAGGTTCACCCCCTATTTTTTGTGGCACCCCTCAAATACTGGAACACTGCTATCATGTCACCCCTCATCCTTCTTTTCGTTAAATTGCCCAACTTCTGCAACCATTCTTCATATGTTTAAGCCTCAGTTCCCTAATTATATTTATGGCTTTTCTCTGCACTGTTTGTAGAGTTTCCACATCTTTTTTATATTGTAGTGACCAAAACTGGGTACAATATTCTAAGTGCTGTCTTATCAAGGCATTATAAAGTGGTAATAACACTTCGTGTGATCTTGCAGAATATATTAAGAGAAATAAAGAACAGTTGTGGTGGGATATGGATCTGGTTTACAGGATTAATTCAGCATATGCTAGAACACACAATGCTCCAAGGGAGGTACATGTTAAGTTTCTTAGGAGGACCACAAGGGATGAGGTGCTACGGGCCCAAAGGGAGGGACCATTAAAATATAAAGATAAAGAAATTACCATTCTTAAGCAAATTCCGAAAAAAATAAGGGAAAAAAGGAGGAAGTATTCCTCCTTATCAAAGAAATTATACAATAAAGGAGTTTGGTTTAGATGGTTATTGCCAGAGGGAATGTTGATTTTTTTGGGAGGGAAATAGAATTAGAATTAATACAATGGAGGAGGCAGAAGCCTTCATTAAAAAACATAGTTCTCTCCTAGAGGACGAAAATAGGGCAGGTGGTGAAAAAGGTAGTAATGTGCAAGATATGAAGGGGGGGACTGCTATGGCTCCATCTGGGGACAGGGAGGAAGCAATAACGAAAAGACTCAGGTCACAAAAATAAATGTATTTGAAATACTATGATAATTGTTGATATACTAGAAAGTGACAAAGAAAGAGATGATTGAACACATGGTTGATATAATGTAAAACAAGATTCTGTTTATGCTTATCTTTTATACGTTGTTTTTAACATTGTAAAAATTGTGAGATTTGGGGGGATTTCTACCACTAGCACGGGAGCTGCCAAAATTTTCTTTGTACCCTTTTTACCTTTCCCTATAAATGTTTAAAAACCAATAAAATTCTTTTTTAAAAAAACACTTCATGTGATCTTGATTTTATTCCTCTGTTAATACCGCCTAGAACTGTGTTGGTATCACCCACTGTTTCCCTATTTGCTTTTGGCTGCCATTGAAATGGGGAGGGGGGGCTGGTATTTGGGAGGGGAAGCTTTAGTACAGGAGAGATTGTAAATTGGGTGTTTTGGTCTCACCGTCTACTGCGCATGCTGGAGATTAGTGCTTGGTGTCGGTCAAGGCCAACCGTCCGCATACCTTCCTGATGATGTTCCTTGAAGATGGAACTCACATGACTCCTAAGGGATTTACAGATTGGACAGTGGGGTGAGGGTTGCCAGGGGGAGGGGGTTGGTCACATATTGATATGTATGATTTTGCGCGCTTTTGCTTCAGATCTTGCTTTACTTAGCTACTATCTTTTCACAACCAGTAAAAGTACTCTTAATTCTGCAAAATGGAGTTAAGTGGCTTCTTTCTTGGTTACTGAGGGAGGCTGGCTTGACAGTTGGCTTTTTTGGCAGTTGCAGCACACACATTATTTTAAGTACATTGTTCTTTAAGTTTAAAATAGAAACTTCAATTCAGAGGAAGAAAGATTTTAATATTATCAAATGCACAATACCTCTTTTTTTGAGTGCGGTTTAGAAAATGCAAAATATATGGTCTCACTCCTAATGGTGAAATTATTGAAGCAAAACCAAGCACGACTAAATAATTTGACTTGTATAAGAAGAATGCGTGGACATGCTTAATTTCAAATCTGTTGTTATTTATTTTAAACTGCTTTACTGCAAAAATGATTATATCAAATTGTTTGTGTTCAAGATTAAATAGCGGTTAGAAATAGGTTAGAAATTCCATGCTAATCCAAAATCACCCCCATGAAGGCACAGAAGCTGGGTGAGTTTATCTGCTGGGAAGGCTGTATTGCTTTGAAATTACATGATTGTAAATTATACAAAACCCTCAATATTATGTGCTGACAGCTTGTAATGTTACTTTTTCTCTCTTGCAGATGATGTCAGCCTTTCTCACGGTATCATATCTATCACAACTCAGAAGAAAGAAGCCTGGTAAGTGTTCACATTTATGAGAAAGAATTAGCATTTTAACATTCTGTGGATAAATTTAGTTTTCTCTTGCATTGGAACATTAAGCTTAATTTAATGACATGCAAAATAAGGTGTATAACCTCACCCATAGAACCCTTTTGGGAATTCCATAGCCGTTCTTTGAAGTGAGGCATAATCAAGCCAGATACATGTACATTTTCAATCAGTGGATAACATGCAACGTGTCTACTACCTGAGGATTGATCCTAAATACATTTATTTGAGAATTGTGAAAAATTATGGAAAACTGCCAGAAAAAAATGAATATGGTTAGAGTTGGTGTAATATCATCGCTTATTTAAGCCTTTTAAGTAATAGGTTGTTTCATATTTTAATAGTTCTTGCTGCTATATTAATAATGTAGTAGGAGTATGGCTGTGAAACTAAACAAGAGTTTCAGTCTCCCCCATTACTAACGTTGGCAAATAGCAACTATTCTGGCTGAGACTGCTGGGGCTATTTTGGCAAATAGCAATAGCACTTAGACTTATATACCGTTTCACTGTGCTTTACAGCCCTCTCTAAGTGATTTATAGAATCAGCATATTCCCCCCCCCCCAACAGTCTGGGTCCTCATTTTACCGACCTTGGAAGGATGGAAAGCTGAGTCAACCTTGAGCCTGGTGAGATTCGAACTGTCAAATTGCAGGCAGCCGGCAGTCAGCAGAAGTAGCCTGCAGTACTGTGCTATAACCACTGCACAGCTGAAATCCAAAGGCCATGATTTCTGCAGCCCTTTTCTATACGCTCAGCAAATAATATGTACACATACTCTCTCATGTGGACATATGTGTTATATATATTGTATATTAACATGATGAAAGTTGGTGAAGTATACTTTTGTGCAAGTTTGTCTTTTTTTCTAGAAAACAAATAATGCGTTTGCAGCTTGTGTTGAAAGAATCTGCCATCCAAAAGTGAACAAGGACTGTTAAAACAAATGGATGCAATCGTGAACATTTACAGAAGAAAAAACTTTTCAATATTGAATGAGGAAGCAGTTGCCAAAAGGGCCAGAGAATATGAGAACCAATTTTCATGCATGTTAAATGCATGTTAAATACGCACAGGAGTCCCCTATTAACTTTTTTGTGTTTTTGAAAGCTGCCTTGTGAATTGCCTTGGTTCAATAATTGCTGCCTTATGATGTACTATTTCACCCAATGCAAACAGGCACAAGAGGTTTCGGAGTATAAAGATATTTCCTTGGGGATTGTTATTATTTCTTTTTAAACTGGCATTGGATTTATAGCAATTATGCTTTAATAGTCATATAGACTAATAATAAAAAAGTCTCAATTATAGTTTTTATCTGACATGCCTTGATTGTTCTTTTCAGCAACAAGACAGAAGACTGTTTAAAATTCAAGAAAGGCTGTTGCAAAGCAGATCCGAACAGATCAGTGGATCAAAGAAGCACGAATGTCTTGTGGGATTGCTCTACACTGGAGACAATGGGTAGTGTCTCCAGGGAAGAAAGCACTTTAGAAAAACTTTCTGGTTTGAAGGATTCAATGAACTCTAAGGAAGCTGAATGGAGAAATCCTTGTAACCCAAAGGAATTCACTTCTGCAATGGAATCCAAACTCATAACAATGCTGCAGGTGAATACTAAGGATTTAGGAAGGGAGACCGAGCACTTACACTCTCAGGCTTCACCACCACTTGTTGGAGTACAGACTGTTAGTGAAGATGAAAGATACTATAGCAGTGAACCAAAGCATGTAGATACCTTCAACAAAGAACACTTGAGCAAAAGTCAAGCCTTGGAGAAAGAAGACTTTCACAGATTTGATTGGATTTCTGGGCACAGAGAAGGGCATGGGCTACTCCCCAAAAAGAAGAGTAAATCACCAGATGTAGCAACAAACCTGTCTGTTAAGAGACAGTCTGCGCGAGAAGCTTCTTTGTTGGCTTTGCCAGTATTTAGAAAAATGCTAAATCCCCACTTAAATAAAGCAAACAGTGTAGAGTGTGTGTTCTCTCCCTGGAAGGGACAGGCAGTGGATTCTGATATAGATGAAATAAGTTCTGCTAATCCAACTGATTGGGCATTAGAGAAATCAGGACTTCAGACAGCTATGGATCTTGTTGTCCATAAACATGGTTGGACTGTTACTGACAAAGACACTATGGAACATGTTCCCCTGAGGTCTGTGGAATCTCCTTCCTGTAGCACTTTTGATGAAACAAGACCTTATATGTGCAATGTCCTTTTGGAGGAGCAAGAAAAAGATGATGTTGGCCAAGAAGGGGATCCAACTGTTTACACATGCATTGAGTGTAGCATCTATTTTAAGATGAAAGAACATTTGATGGATCATATGCTTCAGCATAACAGAGGATTGGATCAGGACAAAGAGGACACTAGAGGTCTGGATCAGTTGACCTGTAATGAGTGTGGATGGGTTTTTGGGGACACTGAGTCTCTAGACCAGCACAGGAGGCTTCATCAACAATCAAGAGAAAAGATCATTGAAGAAATTCAGAAGCTTAATGAATTATCAGATGAAGGGAGAGATGCCAAGTTACAATGTCCAAAATGTGTGTTTGGAACCAATTCTTCTAAAGTGTTTGTTCGGCATGCAAAAATGCATGTTAGGGAGAGGAAAAATCAAGGTTTGAAGAATGTGTTTGGCAGTTCTGCTTGCAATGAACCACAGAATAGCTCTATGCACAACATGCATAAACATTTAAGGCCAAATGAACATATATCTCAAGTTGCACATGATGCACACAGTAGAAGTAAAAAGCTTAGCATTTGCACGCTTTGCAGCTTCCCTGCACCAGATGAAAAGATTTTAAAAGAACACATGAAATATGCTCATTCCCATCTGCCATGGAACATAGAGACTTTGGAAGCAGACATGAACCAACCTGGGACTAGTAGGGATGACTATAGTCCTAGCAAGTCAGGACGATTTTTGGAAAATGATTATTTGAGCAAAACAGACAGACTCTTTCCACAGTACCACTGTGAAACTATGCCCCACTACAACTCTTTGTTTGAGTGCACAACTGGTCACCCGAAACTTCACAAAACTAACAGCACTAGTATAAAGGACATCCCAATGCCAGGATTTCGGGCTAGGAAACGAGCTCCCTATAACTCTTCACAGAATGTCTTGGCAATGTCCACTCTTACCTCATCAAAAGCTCATTCTCCCTATGCCTTGAACCAAATGAGAAATAAAAGCACAACTCTGCCCCTTGAGACAGAGAGAGAGAATATCCAAAGCCATTCAGGTGGGTTGGAGGAACAACCGTGCAAATGGTTATCTATAAACAATATTAGGATGACTGAAGAAGAATTCCCTTTGACGACAGAAATAGAATTAGCACAGAAGAGATACTTTAAACCTTTTGTTATTCCTCAATCTGTCTTGGAACTCAAAAGGACTTTTTCAGGCACTTTGAAGGCAGTGGATTGTACAACCCTATCAGCAGGACAGCAACAGCAGTTACATCAAATGGTTCCTATTGTTGTTGTTGAGGAAATTAATATTTATCCCAAAAAAAGGAAGAAGCCGAAGATGAAGAATCTGAGAAAAAAGTTGTCACCTGCAAGACACTATGGAAATGAGGAATCACTTCCCTTAAGTGTATTTCTGTTAGATTCTTCTCTAGAAGGATCTCTTGAACTAGATGATCTTCTGGGTACAGATTCCACAATGCTGAAAAATGAGGAGAGAAAATGCCCGTATTGTCCTGACAGATTCCACAATGGGATTGGTTTAGCCAATCATGTGCGGGGCCACCTGAACAGGGTGGGTGTGAGTTACAATGTCCGTCACTTCATCTCTGCAGAAGAAGTGAAAGCTATTGAGCAAACATTTTCCTTCCAAAAGAAGAAGAAAAAAGGTAGTATGTATTCAATTTGTATTTTTTTTCTATGTTTCTATTTTTAAAAAAAAATTCCTTGAAGATGGGTATGTATGCTCTCCAATTTTCTTTCCTGAAAAGATTTTCACAATATCATTGTAATAGCTGAATATTATTACATTATGATTTAATAGAGGTTCTCTATAGTATAAATGGCCTCTCGGTTTTATTATATGGCACTGATTATTATTTTGTTTTTCATAGTTGCAAACTTTGATCCAAGTACGTTCAGTTTAATGAGGTGTGAATTCTGTGGAGCTGGCTTTGACACACGTGCAGGGTTATCCAGCCATGCCAGGGCCCACCTGCGTGATTTTGGCATCACTAACTGGGAACTTACCATTTCACCAATTAATATCTTGAAGGAGCTACTAGCCAATTCATCTGAACATCCTGTGTTGCAATATGTGATGGAAACAGACCCCTCATCTCCAAATCAAGAAAAAGAGATGTTTGGGTTCGGACCCTGCAAAACCACACTCCCCATGTCTGATTACAACATTTCACAATCAACTTTTTCCCCTTTCCCTTCTTCCTGGGGAGATGAAACAATGCAGGCTTTCAGACATGGTAAGCACCTTTTAAACTGTATGTGTATCCAGGAAACCGTGCCAATATAATTCAAATATTCTGCCTTCTCTAGTTTCCTTGATAACAGCATGATATAAATGGTGGTGTTTGCTGAAAACATCATGATAAGTTGCAGTGGTTTTTACAGGTCCATTGAAGAGAGCCATAGAAAGCTGACTTAGAACTGGCGGCATCTGTTTTCACTAGTGTGACATGTGTTTGTATGTGTCCTTAGGAGGGAAAAGGGGCAAGTGACCAATTGCAATACAACATGGCACACAGAAGCACTGCAACAATGTGTAGCTTACCTTGTGACATCACAAAATACTAGTTTGTTTTACAGGCTTCTGGCTAATTTCAGCTTTACTACTTTTCATTTACTCTACAGCATTTGATTAAGTATATTTGAGGTGTACTCAAATGTGAGTACACCCCCTCACATTTTGTAAATATTTACGTATATGTTTACATGTGAAAACACTGAAGAAACGACACTTGGCTACAGTAGGTGGTTCAATCCTAATGTAAGCCTGCACTTTGCTTTAGAGTTAGAGTTTTGAAGGAAAAAAGAACAGCAATATAGTTTTTAAAGTAGAGGTGCAAAGTGGGAAAATGTTAAAAAAGGAAGATGGAAGAAAAGGAGAAAATAGAGAAATAGAACAGAACTTTAGGGGAAAATGTTTAAGAGTATATGGGTGCTTCCAGGTTAAGTGCTTGCAACATAGAGACATAAAGTCTGCCTGTCAACTTGCTGCCTTTTTAATAACAGTGATGTGGGGTTTTGTTTGCTTGTTTTTTTTTTGATAAGCAAGCAATTGAAAAAATGGAAATACTATTATTTTTTTCCTGATTTTAATCTCCCTTATTCCATGGAAATGTTTTCAATAAAATACTTCAGAAGTATGAGACAATGGACAAAAATCTAAGAACTTAACATAGATCTAAACTATAATATGTGGGGACGTGGTGGCTCAGTGACTAAGACACTGAGCTTGTCGATCAGAAAGGTCAGCAGTTCAGCGGTTCGAATCCCTAGATTGAGCTCCCGTTACTTGCCCCAGCTTCTGCCAACCTAGTACTTCGAAAGCACGTAAAAATGCAAGAAGAAAAACAGGAACCACCTTTGGTGGGAAAGGTAACAGTGTTCCATGTGCCTTTGGCATTTAGTCATGCTGGCCAATGATCATGGAGACGTCTTCGGACAGCACTGGCTCTTCGGCTTTGAAACGGAGATGAGCACCACTCCCTAGAGTCAGGAATGACTAACATATATGTGTGAGGGGAACCTTTACCTTTATAATATGCTGGTCTGAAACATATTGCATTAGAATTTACCAAGAGATATTGTACTACCAGAGAGAGAAAATATTTTTTAAAGTAAAATAAATTAATGTAATAAATGATTGAGGCCAGTATTAGGGCCCTAGTCATCTCATGGTTGGACTATTGTATGTGCTCTACATGGGGCTACCCTTGAAGAGAATTCAGAGATTACAGTTGGTGCAGAGTACGGTAGTGCAGGCAGTTCTTACAGCCCAAATAATGGCCCATGTAACTACTGCCTCATTTGCTGCATATGGTGCAAGTCTGCTTCGGGTACAATTCAAGGTATTGGCAATCACCTTTAAAGCCCTTCGTGGCATAGGTCCAGGCTATGTGAGGGAAGTCACATCCCACTGGGATTGGCTCATCTCACCCATGCCGGCAGAGGAAGCATGCTGTCGGTTCCATCAACCTGATTATTCCAGCTGGCACGATCCAGGAGAAAGGTGTTCTCCGGAGTTGTACTTTCCCTCTGAACAACTTGTCCTATGATGTGAGGTCAGCCCAAAGCTTCCTGACCTTTCATATGGGCTAAAGATCTGATTGTACCAGTAGGCTTGGGGCCTCAATGGGAGATCATCACAGTGGAGGTGGTTGATCAATTAACAACAGATCCCACCTTACCCTCATTGTGCCACACCCTCCCCATTTGTAAGTGGATCATAACGTGTGTGTGTGTGTGTGTGTGTGTGTGTGTAAATTACACTGTACATAATATGCATTGTATTTCCTCTGAGGCCTCTGTTCAGGGACTTGCTTTCTCCTCTTGACTTTTGATCTAGAGGCTGAGTGATCCATTCTTCTTCCCCACTCAGCTTCAGAACACTAGGAATGAAGTTAATCTTGAGAGTAGAATTCATATATTTATACCAAGAATACTAACAAAATAAATATCACCTCAATTTCAAATGCTAAGATTTCTGTTTACTGCTGATTTGGGATGCTATGGGAAATGCATATAGGCACATGTTGCATGGTTCTGCTTTAGAAAAGTACAAATGTGATGAAGACATCAATTTGTAACATGACCAATAACACATGCTCATTATATGGGAAATGACCAAGCCAGGGTATCGGTAATTAGTTTGAGATTATTGCTGGCAAAAAGCAATTTAAAGAGATGATGGTAAGACAGTTTCAGTCTGTGAAATGCTGAATCACATTCACGCTACAATGAATCAGTAGGTAATCTCCATTTTTCAAAGCATCAAAGCTAGAATTGTTTGAAGAACAAGCATTGTTGACATAATGCAATCCTTATTAATTTTCTTCCTTATATTTAAGTAATCAGTTTTAACCTTTATAGTGTTTTTAAACTATGCTTTTATGGTATGTTATGGGATAGATACCCAAGCAACATATGAAATATGGATGATAAAGATATGATGATGATGATGTTGATGTTGATGATGATGATGATGATGATGATGATGATGATAATGATTTCAGGAAAAGCCGTGTTAGAATTATTTTTGCAGGAAAATAAAAGCATTAATTAAAGAAAACTTCCCTGATAAAATTAATATGGAGACATAAACATCTAACGTCAACTAGAGCCCTATATTGGGTGGAAAAAGAGATGCCAGATGTTCAATCTGGCTTTAGAAAAGGCTGAAGAGTAGAAGAAGTTATTGCTGATGCATGCTGGATAATGGAGGAAGCCAAAGAATACAAAAAAGAGGTCAGTGTATGCCTCATAAATTAGAGAAAAGCCTCTGATTGTGTTGATCATGTCAAGTTGTGGAAAGTGCTGAGAAAAATTTGGAATCCCAGAACATCTCATTGTCCTCATGAGAAACTTATATACAGGTCAGGAAGCCACAGTATGGACAGAGCTTGATGGAAGAGACTGGCTTCAGATCAGCAAAAGAGTGCAACAAGGCTGCATGCTTTTCTCTTATTCATTCAACCTATATGTGAAATATATATTAAAGGAAGCTGGATTGGAAGAAGATGAGCATGGCTTTAAATTGGAGGAAGAGAAATCAATAACCCGCACTATATTGTTGACACTATTCTGATAGCTAAAAGCACAAAGAGTCGGCAATCCCTGGTACTAAAAGAGCTCAGTAAAAAAAAATGGACTAAAATTAAATAGGACAAAACTAATGTCAAGAAGTAGAACAACCAACCTTGGAATTTACAACAAAGATATAAAAGCGGAGGATAGACAGAAGATAAAAAGCAATTTTGGATGAACCATCAACAATAAAAGAACAAGCAGTCAAGAAATATGCTGCAGACTAGCACTTGGTAGAACAGCTATGAAGGTCTTGGAAAAGATACTCAAGTGCTGTGATGTGTCTATACCTACAATCAGAATTTTGCAGGCCATAGTATTCCTTGTGACACTCTGTAGAAGCTAAAAATAGACTTTAAAGAAGCAAGATGAGGGAAGTATTAACAAAGTTTGACTTCTGGTGTTGGAGAAGACTCCTGAGAATGCCATGGACAGCTAAGAAAATAAACCTATGGATCATTGAAGAAATCAACCCGAAGTTCTCACAAATGGCCAAACGACCAGGCTCAAATTATGCTTAAAAGTTGTAAGGGGTTATAAGGATGGGGGGGGGAGGGGTTGTAGGGATGGGGGGGGGGAACTGGTTAGGAGGGATGGAAGAGCCAGGCACTTAGGTGTGGTCGAAAGAGGAGGGGGCGGAGTGGGGGAGGAGAGGGAAGATAGCATTCCTATGCAGGGCACCTTAATACCAACGGTCGTAGGGAGGGGCAGGTGCGAGGACAGTTTAAGAGCACGTAGTCGGTTGGGAGACCGGGGTTTTTGGTCATTCCCGGTCGTTTGTACCAATCCCTGCATACTAGGTGGTCAGGATCTGCAGACCCAAGGCCTGAGACTGCTGTTATGCAATGCGAGGTCCGTTGTTAATAAGGCCCCCCTCATCCACGATCTAATTTTGGAGGGGGACCCGGACCTCGCCGGAATAACCGAGACCTGGTTGGGCCACGAGGGAGGTCTACCCCTTGTGGAAATGTGCCCTCCAGGTTATCGAGCATTTCACCAGCCTCGGGCCCAGGGAAGGGGCGGTGGGGTAGCAGTGATTATCCGGGAAGACTTAGAGCCGAGAGAGTTCACTGTGCCGCAGACATCCGGGTGTGAGTCCCTCGTCGTGAGATGGGGCCCAGGGAGGCAGTTGGGCCTGCTGATAGTATACCTGGCTCCTCGCTATACTTCAGCAGCCCTGCCCGAACTCCTTGAGCTGATCTCATCGGTGGCGGTTGAGACCCCCAAACTTTTAGTGATGGGGGATTTTAATCTGCCGTCGATGGGGGAAGCGTCTGAGGGGGTTCGGGAGTTCATGGCTTCCATGACAGCCATGGACCTGACCCAGTTAATTCAGGGCCCTACTCACGAGGGAGGCCACACCCTGGACCTTGTTTTTGTCTCTGGCCAGTGGACGAGTGATCTGGGAATAGGGGATCTAGACACTATTCCCCTGTCATGGTCGGATCACTCACTTCTCCGGCTGGACTTCCCTGGTGCTACCCCCCGCCGCGAGGAGGCGGAACTGGAAGGTATTAGATGGTTCCGCCCCAAGCGCCTGATGGAACCGGATAGGTTCCAGACGGAACTTGGGCCACCTCCTGTGGACCTGACCCGCCCCCGAGTAGAGGACCTGGTAGTCGCATGGAATAGTGCGGCTACCGGGGCCCTAGACCGGGTGGCGCCTTTGCGGCCTCTCCTGCGGCGAAGAACCACCCTGGCACCTTGGTTTACCGAGGAGCTAAGGGTGATGAAACGCCACAAGAGACGCCTAGAGAGTCGTTGGAGATCCTCCCGTTCCGAATTTGACCGAGCACAGGCACGAGCATATTTGAAGACGTACCTTGTGGCACTAAGAGCGGCCAAACGTCAACATTGCGCTGCTCTTATTGCGTCTGCAGATAACCGCCCTGCCGCCCTGTTTCGGGTGACCCGTTCCCTCTTGTTTGAGAGACCACGGGAAGCCCCTTTACAGGGTAGAGCAGAGGAGTTTGGGAATTATCTACAGGACAAAGTCGCTCAAATCCGGATGGGATGGACCCCTTTCAGTGGTTCAGTAGAGACGCCCGTTGCGAGTCTTGAGGGACCGCTTTGGGAGGAGTTTGACTCGGTTGCCATCGAGGATTTGGACAGGTTGCGTGGACGTCTGCGACCCACCACATGTTTATTGGACCCGTGTCCCTCCTGGCTTGTACTGGCATCCTGGGAGGTCACGCGTGACTGGCTCCTGGGCCTGGTGAACGCCTCGCTGGGTGAGGGGTCTCTACCGGCCGCCTTGAAAGAGGCGGTGGTGAGGCCCCTGCTCAAGAAGCCTTCCCTGGACCCAACGGACCTAGTCAATTATCGTCCAGTCTCCAACCTTCCTTTTTTAGCGAAGGTTGTAGAGAGTGTGGTAGCACAGCAGTTCCCACGTCACCTGGAGGAAAATGATTATCTAGACCCGCGCCAGTCCGGCTTCCGACCCGGTCACAGCACGGAGACGGCCTTGGTCGCATTGGTTGATGATCTCTGGAGGGCCAGAGATAGGGGTTGTTCCTCTATCCTGGTCCTATTAGATCTCTCGGCGGCGTTCGATACCATCGACCATGGTATCCTGTTGCACCGGCTAGAGGGGCTGGGAGTCAGAGGCACCGTTTTACGGTGGTTTGGCTCCTACCTCTCTGGTCGGACGCAACGTGTGTTGACAGGGGAGCAGAGTTCGACCCGGAGGCCACTCACATGTGGAGTGCCACAGGGATCGGTGCTCTCGCCTCTCCTGTTCAACACATATATGAAACCGCTGGGCGAGATCATCCGTGGTTTTGGAGTGGGATATCATCTGTATGCTGATGATACTCAGCTATACATTTCCACTCCGAACCACCCCAATGAGGCCGTCGAAATGATGTCCCGGTGTCTGGAGGCCGTACGGGTCTGGATGGATGGCAACCGACTAAAACTCAACCCTTCCAAGACGGAGTGGCTGTGGCTTCCGGCCTCCCGGTTCAACCAGGTGCTTCCATCTCTGGCCATCGGGGGCGTCCAACTAGCCCCCATGGAACAGGTGCGCAATTTGGGCGTCCTCCTGGATGCCCGGCTGTCCATGGATAACCATGTAACAGCCGTGGCAAGGGGGGCGTTCCATCAGGTTCGCCTGATGCGCCAATTGCGCCCCTTATTGGACCGGGATGTCCTACGCACAGTCACCCATGCGCTAGTGACGTCTCGCCTGGATTACTGCAATGCTCTCTACATGGGGCTTCCCTTGAGATGCACTCGGAGACTACAGTTGGTCCAGAACGCGGCCGCGCGGGTGATTATGGGGAGGACTAGATACTCCCCTGTAACACCTCTCCTGCGCGAGCTGCACTGGCTTCCTGTGGTCTACCGAGTGCGTTTCAAGGTTTTGATTATGATCTTTAAAGCGCTCCATGGCACAGGGCCTAGTTATATGCAGGATCGCATCCTGCCTCACACATCCCTACGACCAATTCGCTCACACAGAGAGGGACTTCTCCGGGTGCCGTCCGCCAAACAGTGCCGGGGGGCGACACCCAGGAGCAGAGCCTTCTCTGTGGTGGGCCCAGCCCTGTGGAATGACCTCCCCCGTGACATCAGGATTACTTCCGATCTCCGCTCCTTCCGTGTACAGCTGAAGACCCACCTCTTTCAATTATCTGGCCTGGCTCAATCGTAATTATTCTTATTCCTCCTAACTGGTTTTAAATTGTATTTTAAACGTTAAATTTTAATTCTATACGGGGTTTTTATAATTGGGGTATCTTAATGCGGGTTTTTTAACTGTCTATATGATGTAAATTGTTTACCTCCTCCGAGTTCGAGTCCGTGTTTGTGTATCTGTATGTATGTTCTGTATGTACGCCTATGTGTTTTTATATATTTTCTGTGTTTTATATGCCCCATTGTACGCCGCCCCGAGTCCTACTTGGAAAGGGAGCGGCTAATAAATTCAAACTTATTATTATTATTATTATGCTACTTCTGACATATTATGCAAATATCTATGTCTCTGGAAAGGGAATGAACTTTCATCCTGACATCTTAATAGGCTTGCAAAATGAGAGCATAAAAAACAGACACTCCAGCTGATGAGGTGGCAAATTGAACATAAGAGCTTTATTAGATTAAATCAAGGGACTACTAATACTTTATTCTGTTTCCCACAACAGGAAACTTATTGAGAGAACACTTATATTTGAATATTTGAAATAGAACT
This sequence comes from Natrix helvetica, assembly GCF_964273705.1. Classification (NCBI taxonomy): domain Eukaryota; kingdom Metazoa; phylum Chordata; class Lepidosauria; order Squamata; family Natricidae; genus Natrix; species Natrix helvetica. The sequence continues at coordinate 258,063,728 of NC_138548.1, forward strand.
GACCTTTCTATTTTTAAGCAATTAGTATTTGGAAAAATGCTTTCTTTAGTAGCAGAAGTAGCATATAAGTAATACAGTTATCAGTTTTATACCCAGGAGAAGGTTAGGCATTCCACATCCAGAGTGTCACAAAGAGTTGCTCCATTTATTTACTATTGGCAAACATTTTTTAATATTTAGCCTAGAATTCTAATGTAAGTAAATATATCTGAATTCACATTTTCTGCACTTGAATAACTTTTGGACCTGCTATAATACATGAAAGAGTGTTGGGACTGATATAAGCAGCTGATACCTGCTTATATCTAAGCTTTTAGCTGGCATTCTATACACCAGAGTTCCCCAGCCTTTCTGGCTTTGTGGACCAGTGGGGTATTAACGAAGTTTGACTTCTGGTGTTGGAGAAGACTCCTGAGAGTGCCATGGACAGCTAAGAAAATAAACCTATGGATCATTGAAGAAATCAACCCGAAGTTCTCACAAATGGCCAAACGACCAGGCTCAAATTATGCTACTTCTGACATATTATGCAAATATCTATGTCTCTGGAAAGGGAATGAACTTTCATCCTGACAGCTTAATAGGCTTGCAAAATGAGAGCATAAAAAACAGACACTCCAGCTGATGAGGTGGCAAATTGAACCTCAATTTCAGCTGATGAAGTGGTGGAGGGGACACAAGGGATGGTTCTACCCAAGCAGTGGGCAAGTTCATGCAGAAGCACTTGCCTGCCACTTCTGCAGTCCGGTTCCAAATGGCTCAGGGCCACTAGTGGGCATAGCCCAGGGGTTGGTGATCCCTGCTGTACATCAAATCCCACATTAGTGCAAGCTACTTGGAGCAATTTGAACAATGGTAAGCAATCTGGTTTTTTTGGGGGGGAGCACAACTTTATCAAAAATTAATTATACAGAAGCATTGATTTGTTGTTACTCTGCTTTTTCTCCCATTCTTTTTCAGAATGCCTCATTTAAAACATATCATGGCCATATGTATGTTCTATCCCCATATAAATAGGGAGGAAAATAATGGCATGATGAATGATGAGATGCTCTTATCTTAAGTTAGCATCAAAGTAGGTAACTTTTTTTAAGCTAGTGGTGATATTTGAAATGTTGATAGCATGTTATCACTCCCCGAAATGGTTACTGTGGAAGAGTTTACATGTTCACAATAGCTGCCATGGAAAACATGGCTACTCAAAATTATATCCATACATTACAAAATAAATTGTGCAAGTTTGCACTTTTGTAGCTCCTCATTTCTCCATAGGATAGTTTTCAATCCCATACTTATTTTTTGCTGGTCAAGCAGGCCTATTTCTAAACAAAGCCAAAGACTTGGACATGCAGGTAGTCTTTAGCTTATGATCACAATTGAACTCAAAATTTATGTTACTAAGCAAGATAGTTGTTAAGTGAATTTTGCCCTATTTTACAACCATTCTTGCCACAGTTGTTAAGTGAATCACTGCAGATGTTAAGTTAGTAACATGGTTGTTAATTGAGTCTAGCTTCCTCATTGACTTTGTTCATCAGAAGGTTGCAAAAGGGGATCACACAATGCCAGGACACTGTGATTGTCATAAATACATGCCAGATGTTAGAGTCTGCTGATTCACCTGGAACCAAGGGTCTAGTGGAAGTGCATCTCTAATAGACTGTGTGATATCAGCTGGAGGCTTTCTGCCTGTCTGCTGGCCGCTAAAGCTATAATCGCCGACTGGGGAAACAGAGGCTGGAAGGTCTGCTCTCGATCACTATTAAATTGTGGTTTCCGTGACAAACCGTCTGCCGTAAAGTTTCGCCCACTAGGAATATATTTCAGTTGGAAGTTAAACCTATGGAAGTAGAGCGCCCATCGTACTTGCTTGGGCGACAACTTCCGGGGAGATTGTAGAGCCTCCAGGTTCTTGTGGTCAGTCCATACCTCGAAGGGGACCGTAGCCCCCTCAAGTAAATGCCTCCATGTAAGCAGCGCTCATCGCACCGCAAAAGCCTCCTTTTCCCATATAGCCCATTGTTGTTTGGTGTCACTTAGTTTGCGGTATAGGCACATGGCTGCAGCTCTCCTTTTCCATTCAGTTGGAGTAAGACAGCTCCCACTGCTACATTGCTCACATTTGCCTGCACTATAAATTTCCTGGCTGGATCAGGATGTCTCAATAGTGGCTCATGTGCGAACAATCCCTTCAATGTTTCAAACACTTTTTGACAATTTAAGTCCCACTGTAGGGGTTGTCCTGGATGAGGCTTTCTGGCAAGGTGTCTTGTTTTCAATAGGTTGGTAAGGGGTAAAGCCACCTTGGCAAATGATGGTATGGATGATGGTGTTAACTTGGTTAGAACTGACTTTTCGGTCACATTCCGGCGTTCATGTTGCATACAAACAGAAATTCAGTTTGTTTGGTGAAAAACTTTTATCTCTATCTAACAACTATGTGAAAACCAGCACTAAATGACAATGATACAAAGGCAAATCCAAGTCAGTTCTAACCAAGTTAACACCATCACCCATATATATATATATATATACCATTACCCCACCTAGCTCCACCCACAACTCCACCCATATGATACCCACCCACCCTCACCAATCACCATGACCCACACCTCCAGCCACACCCCCACTCAGTGTCATCATAGCCTCTTTCCTGGTTAGCCGCATCCGAGCAAAGAGTTACATCAGAGTAGGGAGCTGCACCCAAGTAGAAGAGTTACATCAGAGGAGGCAGTTGCACCCGGGTATTAGAGCCACATGCAGCTACAGGTTCAATCGACATCAGAGAGGCAACATCAACGTGGCAGTGTTGCATGGTGGGCATGGTGATGGACAGGGTCCCCCTGGGTGGCAGCCTGAGGGCTGACACCAGAATTTTGATCAGGTGGCATGGGGGTGCTGCTACAGTTGTAAGTGTGAAAAAAGTCATGTCACTTTTTTCAATGCCGTTGTAACTTTAAAAGGTCACTAAATGAACTGTTGTAAGTCAAGGACTACCTGTATAGTATTTGTATTTTCTAAGAAAGTCTAGGAATTCAACCATCAGCAAGCATTTTTAAAATACGTTTTCTGAGGCTAGCTTTTACTTCCCAATAAATCATGCTCCATTTTAAAAATAAACTAAAAAACTATCATTTCTAATATATCAGTAATTTAAATATAAACTATTCAGCATTTCTAATTAATCAAAAACTAAAAATAATTTTATTATTGACTATTAAATAATTTTAGTTCTTTAATCTACATTTACATGGGAATAAATCTCATCTCATTAAATGAAATCTCATCTCATTAAATGTATTACAATCTTACATTTACATTGGTAAATGTAAGATTGTAATACAATAATATAATCTATTTTTCTTGCATACAAAAGTCAAGTGTATTGTGTCTTTTGTGAAGCAAGACCCAGTAAATTTCATAGAACTTATTTTTTGGTAAATGGGTATGGAATAGAAGTCTAGAGCTGCAATTTATATGAATATGTATTAAAATACAGAATACCTGCTATTTTGAAAAAGTGAAGAAAGTGTTGAAGAGCTTACAACTTTAATAAATATGACCACATTATTGGAAGAAGAGAGACTGTGATTAGTGCATCTTAATAGAAAAAAATATTATGACTCAAAGTTATACTTCTCTACCTGTCAACCAGCAGAAAAATTAATCAGCATATATTTGGGGCCACATTACTATTCCGGTTATCTCAGTTGTGGTGTGCAGTTGATGGACTATTCCTCATTTACCATAGAGAAGAGATGGCGAACCTATGGCACGCGGAGCCATTTGTCAGGGCACATGAGACACTGCCCTGTCAGTTGGCCACCAGCGCGCATGTGCACGCTGGCAAGCTGAGTTCACCATTTTTTAAAGCCCTCCCCAGGCTCCAGAGCCTTTATAGGAGCCCCGGGAGGGCGAAAAGATCCTCCCCCCCCCCCCCTGGAGGCTCTCCGGAGGCTTCATGAGCTTCCCTGAAGCCTCCGGAGTGCAAAAAACCGGCCCTACGGGCAAACCGGAAATTCAGGAACGGACATCCGGTTTGCTCAGAGAGTCGTTTTGACTGCTCTGGAGGCTTCAGGGAAGCCTCCTGAAGGTCCCTCAAGGCTTCGGAGCGCTCAAAACAACCCTCCGAGCAAACTGGAAGTGACTTCCGATTTGCTCGGAGGTTCGTTTTGAGTGCTCCAGAGGCTTTAGGGAAGCGTCCTGAAGGTCCCTAAAGCCTCCGGAGGGCTTCCAGGGGGCAGGGGAGGCTGTTTTCGCCTTCCCCAGGCTCCTATAAAGCCTCTGGAGCCTGGGGAGGGCAAAAAAAGCATGTAAAAAATGGGAGGGAGTGCCTGTAGTGCACTCATGCACACTGGGGCGGTTGCACATTGCATTATGGGTGTGGCACGCCCGCACACTACCCCCCTGCGTTCCCCCAACTTATGGCATGTGAGCCAAAAAAGGTTCGCCATCGCTGCCATAGAGAAGTTTTCCTGTTCCCAGTTGGCAGAAAACCACCCATTTACAGAACTGTGATGAGTAGTAATTTTGAGAGGTACAGTATTTAGTAGTCTATCAAGTTTAGCCATTTGAGGAGGAGCTGATGTCGCAACGACATGACGTGTGATCTTGGAGCTCCAAGATCGCAGTCGATACTTTTGCCGCTGGATGGTCCTTTTGGACCTAAACCATCCCAAAGAGACGGTGATAGGGAAGAGTACGTCCTGCTGATCTCAGGGACACTGCAAAGTCCCTGATTGATCCAGGAGAATCTCTTTTTGCTGGTGACAGAAGCACAGCCGTTGAAGCTGCTGAAGTTGGGACAGCTCCAGAATGGGAGGAAAACAGAAAGAGAAAGTATGTCCATCTGGTGAGGAAATATTATTATTATAAAAGAGACTACCCCAAAGAAATTAAAGCTAAATTAAATTTGAAAACAGAAGATAACAAGCGGAGAAATTAAGCTACATTAGACAGTGTGTTATCCGTTTTCTTTTACGGGTGGAACTTTTGCAAATGTTTCCTAATCTTTAAATTGAATGGATTAGTTTTTCTTCTACTACTTTTTATATTCTTTTTTTTTATACCTACAGATTAAAATCTTTTTTCTTATTTTTATAATGCTGGATTGGATGGTTTGTTTGTTTTTTTTGCTCCATTTTAGAATTTTGTTTTCTTTAAGCCTGGAATATAAAGAAGATATAAAAGGAATACAAAGAGGGCTGTAATAAGAGAGGGAAAGGAAGTAACACTGCCACTTGGAGGCTGGACGCTTGGAAAGCTTGGAAATAGTGTCTATTCTTTTTTCTCTTTGATCATTTGATTTTGCATTTCAAGGTTCCTCAGCTTGTTTATAGAGAGTGATAGTGAGAAGAGCATGGGTTGTTTATACAGGTGGTTTTCGGGAACTTCATTGGCAGCTGGAGTGGAGTGAAAACAAAGCCTTGTCTTGAAAGATTATAAACGAACTTGCTTTAAATTTAATAAAAAGTTTTGAATGCCAGAATGGCAGTGTTTGCAAGTTGGAAGAATGGCGCAACATGAAAAAGAAACCTTAACATTGCAAAATATTATGTTTGAAATTCAAAAATTATTAGAAGTAACAGAGAAAATTGAGAAGAGATTGGAGAACATAGATCCTAGAACAGTAAAATTTGATGGAAAAATTGAGGATGTTCATCAAATGAAGAAAGTGGAGATTAGAGTTCTAAAAACTGAAGGAAAAAATAAACAAAGAGACAAGAAAATTGTTGATACTGACAGTAAAACTGAGCGTGGTTGGAAATGGAAAGAGTAGAATATGGAAAGGGCAGATAGATGGACTGGAGCTCTACCCCAGATCTCAAAGTATAGAAGAAGAAAAGAGAGAAGAATTGATGGAACTAAGGAGAGAAATTTTGTCAGAAGCACTAGTGATAACCAAAGATAAGCTGATCGAAGAAGCAGATGGAGGGTTTCGAGCTTATACAAGATATGCAATAAGCAATAAGTTGCGAAGAAAAGTCCATACAAAACTTACTAAGGAAATAAACAGAATACTAATGCCACAAATGGCAAGAGACATAAGACTGCACTATTACTGGAAAGACACAGGTTGATGTAATGAAAGCTTATAATAAAAAATTAAGTCAAATTTAGTTAAATTTAGAGCATTATGTATAAAATGAAGTGATAATGGATACAGTTAAATGATTGATAATGATAATAATGCATATATATATATATATATATATATATATATATATATATATATATATATATATATATATATATATATATATATATATATATATATATATATATATATATATATATATATATATATATATATATTGGTTTTGTTATGTCCGTGCCCAGAGGACGTGGCCACGCACACTCCAGCCAAGTGGGAGTGGCACTGGCAAGGGCGGGACATTAGGTGGCCGTTGATTGGCTGCCCCATTTGATAGCATGCATATAAATAGCTGTAAAGCAGGGAACTGTTGTTTTGCCTTGGTTCTGAAGTTGTTGTCAGTTACAAATAAACTGTTGGTTTAAACTGCTGCCTCGCCTCAGTCAATACCCCTCTGAGGATTTAATATTGGCGACGAGGATGGGATTGACTGAAGAATAGGAAGATCGAAACACAGTAAAGCTGAATTCCCTCTCCTCGCTGGCTGACTACTCCTGAGGCAATCTCCTCAGACGTGTTCACATCAGAATGGCAACTTTAAATAACTTCAAGGTTTTCTCACCGGCATCGGAGTCCTGGGAGGCATACATAGAACAGTTTGAGTGCTTCCTTGAAGCAAATAGCCTCACTGATCTACCAAGCAGTACAAAGGGGGCTCAGTTCCTGAGTGTCTGTGGGCGCGAAATGTTTGGAACGGCCCGAGTTTTAGCTGCCCCACAGCTGGTTCAATCCCTATCCTGGGAAGTTCTACTGCAGAGGTTACAGAACCATTATGCTCCAGCACCATTGCACATTGCGAGGCGCTATGCTTTTAGGCAAAGACTGCAGAAGGAAGGTGAGTCCATAAATCATTACATGGCTGCCCTCCACTCTGCCGCATTGCATTGCAACTTCCCTAACCTAGATGACTCCTTGTTAGAGCAACTTGTGTGGGGAATGAATGATGTGAGACTCCGGCACCAGTTGCTAGCCCGTCAGGACATCAGACTCCAGTCAGTGTTAGATGAGGCTCAGGCTTCTGAAATGTCAAATGAATTCTCTGCTGAGATTCAGAGGTCCAAACAGCAATGCCACCTCCTAAGAACTGTGCAAGTACATCAGGAGGAAGTGGTTGAACACCTTTTGTCTGATTCTGATGAGGCTGGCGTCAGCCGCCTTAAAGCCACTGGGGTTAGAGCAGGGCTCCCAAGGAAGGAGTCACCTCAGAACTATTGCGCAGGCTGTGGCGGAAACCATCCCCATGCTTGGTGCCATTTTAAAAATGCTGTGTGCCAGAATTGTGGAAAGAAAGGACATCTGGCGAAGGTGTGCTGCTCGACTCCCCCTCTCTGTAACCAAGCCAATGATCGTCCAGCCTATTGTACGCCAGCCGCCAAAACACATCAGACTGCTGATTGTTTTGCAATCTTTTGTGACCAGTGGCGTTCACCTGATACTAGTTGTCAAGCCAACGCGATGTCAGGCAGAAAAATCTACTTCAACGTCCACATTGAAGGCAACCCCTGTCGCATAGAAGTAGACATCGGCTCATCCAGATCCATACTGTCCTAGTCTACCTTGAAGCATCTGATGCCATTTCTTTCAAAGAAGCTCCTATTCCCTTGCTCCCTCAAATTGCTATCAAGGGAATAATATCCCAATTGTGGACAGTGGTAAATTTAAAGTGGTCACCACGAAATTTTCAGGGTACCTGCCATTCATTGTGGTCCAGGGCACTCTTCCCAGTCTATTTAGTTTACACTGGTTCAACGCCCTGGGCCTCAGCATTGCTGGCATACATACCACTAGGGGCAGTAACGAGTGGGCCATCCTGAAGGATGAGTTTGCCACTGTCTTTGATGGGTCTCTAGGTAATTATAGGGGAACCCTCATTAGTTTTAACCTAGACCCACAGGTACCACCCATCCGCCTTAAACCTAGAAGGGTGCCTCTGGCTTTGCATCCAAAGGTGGACACTGAGTTAGACAAATTAATAGCCAGGATGTATTAGAGCCAGTGGATTATGCTAAGTGGGAGACCCCTATTGTTATACCTTTGAAATCAGATGGTTCTATCAGATTGTGCGCGGATTACCGGTGCACGATAAATAAAAGGCTTCAGGTTAATCCTTACCCTGTCCCTGTGGTCCAGGAACTGCTCCAAACATTGGGGCAGGGCTCCATCTTCGCCAAATTGGACCTTGCCCAGGTGTATCAGCAGCTCCCTGTGGACGATGCGACTACTGAAGCGCAGACCATCGTTACCCACAGAGGAGCTTTTAAGTGCCGCATTGAGGCAGTAATTGCTGCAAAAGGGGCACAAACCAAGTGCTTAGTACATATGCATGCTTATACTTTTCAGAGGTCCGATATTGTTCTATGTACAATCCTTGTTTTATTGATTGCATGTAATATTCATATTTCTGAGATGGTGGATTTGGGGTTTTCATGAGCTGTACGCCATAATCATCACAATTATGACAAATCACAGCTTCAACTATCTTGCTTTGCATGTAATGAGTCTTATCTCATATATTAGTTTCACCTTTTAAGTTGCATTACTGAAATAAATGAACTTTTGCACGATATTCTAATTTTTCGAGTTTCAGCTGTAGGTTTGATAAGAGGAAATCTGATATAAATTGCAAATAGTGACTACGAAAGGAGGTTTAGAAACTCTGTTATTAAATATAACCAATTTTTATATAGAACATGTTATAAAGATGTAATGTTACTGGATGATATCGGGAAGAGCTAATGGAATGCCATTATGTGGTTTTGCTTTAAATCTGGGATATTTTATATAAAAGGATGTAAAAACAATTATCGTCAAATGAAGGTTGAGGTATGATGGTAGTAATATATAAAAATATATTTGATTTAAAATATATGATTTGATATGAATTGTAGGTGATGACTGTGGAAGGGATGCACGGAAGTTTTTGTAGCCAATCGACACACTTTCTACAATTTGTAATGGAAGATGGTTTTGTGGGGTTTTTTTGCTTGTGTTTTGTCTGTTTGTGTTTATTCAAAAATAATAAAAAAATATTTAAAAAAAAGTTTAGCCATTTGTCAGAATTTCAGGCCAGGAATCAGTTTGGAGACTTGGTACATGTAGTAGGAGAATTTGGTTTGAAACGCAATTTCATTAGGTTTCATGTTATAGTATCTTTTTTCCTAAATAAAATGCAACGAAGCCCATGTAAAAATAATGGTCATGACACATGTCTTTGATTACATAATAATGAGAAGTTCGAGGTAGCCACATTGGCAGTTTTGACAGATATGTGTGCTGTAGTACAAAAGAACCATTTTGTAGTTTGGATTTAGATGTTTGATTAAAAAATAATCTTTTGAAAGAAGTAACTCTTTTGTGGCACTGAAATATTTCCCCCCCTCAAATCAATCTTGGCTCCTGATAGCATCATCCATACCTCTTGTAGTTTTTTAATAATTGTTCAGAATTCCATTGCATTCTTCCTCAGAATTTTCAAGCAAATGCTTCTCACAAAATATATGTACTTTAAAGCTTTAGTAATTCCAGAATTCATGTATATCTGAGATAATCATTTTTATGAAATTCTTCACCTCTTTTTATAGTTCTGAAAGCAGTCTGACCTTAGGATGCAATAAGTACTGAATGAATTAAATTCTAGGTGTTTGCTAATTTCATAAAAGCTGTGACTTAGACATGCTATTTGTTCATAAATAAAGATGCATCAGTTGTGTTAATGATGCTATATTCTTTAGGGTAGAATCTGAAAAAAACATTTCCACTTAAGAGTTCCGCTAAACTAATTAATTTATCCAAATCCCCCAGCATTATAGAGAGCTTAAATTGTGATTAGTTACTCCTTTGGTCTGCTGGAACAGTAAGCTGAATTTCCCTTTCCTTATATGGATTTGGACAAATCGGTAGTTCAGTGCTGGAATGGTTCCCCTTGAATCTCTAGCTTGGCGGTTAAGAAAGAGCCTGGATTCCTCCCGATCTATGGACATATTTCTTGGCTCTACCGGAGCTGGCTTTTGTAGCTTGGCTCGGCGCTCGATTACTTCAGCTGATCTCTCTCAGCTGGAGTTTTCGGCGCTCCACCGTCCCGCCTCGCAGCCGCCCTGCATGTGCCGGAGCCAAGATGGCGGCCTCCACCCTCTCTCAGCCCAAGGCGACAAAAGCGGTGGCGGCGGCGCGGCCCCGAGACGAGGAAGAGGGTGTGGGGCCGCCTTCGGAGGCCGGTAAGACCCTGGAATTTAAAAGAACCCCCTCCAAAAAACCGGGGGAAAACTCGGCTTGCCCAGTAGGAAGGCCGAGCTCTGCGTGACAGCTTTCATGTCGCTTCCCTCTTCGGATATCCCCTTTCCCGGCCTCCGGATCAGCCCGGGCTGCCGCCCGAAGAGATCGCGGCGCTGTTTGCTCCCTGGAGGGAGGTGTCGGAGAGGGCTGAGTGACAAGTAGCTGCGCCCCGTTTCTCCTCGCCCTTCCGATCGCAGGCCAGGATCTCTTTTCTGTCAAGGCCTCGGTTCCCTCGTCTTCAAACGACAACAGTGGTCAGCATTCATTCATCCGCCTTTTAACTTCAGCTTGCAGCACCCGCAGCCACTGGCCAGCGCCTGTCGCGGCTGGTCCCCGCCGCTAATACGGGGAAACCTGGTATTTGGAGAAGAGTTCGTTTCATAAATCATCTTTGTCCAGGGGGTGGGGGAGGGTGGGGAGGATAGTCATCTACACTCAATTGTTACCATTTCCTAATCGTGTCAGTTCTAAACACGAGCGGCCTCCATATCGGTCTTCTGATGGATTTTGAAAATCCTTTTAAAATGTAGTGTTTATTAACTCATCTAGCTAAAAACCTAAAGGCATATGAAAGGGACTGGTTACACTCTGAATAAATATATAAGATGTTAGTGCTGTGGTCATTGCTTGATATATGCCCGAGTTTTATCACTCCAGAATGATTGATTCTGTATTAGAAAATAAAATAATGCAACAAAGTAATTACATTTTGATGTGCTGTTGATTCTGTTAGTTTCCTGAGTGTATAGAATATAATATATCTGATGCGTAGTGATAATTGAATCTGTTTTATTCAATAGAAGCACCCTAAACTTACTATTGTGTCTCAATGTTCTTTTTTGTAGTTTGAATCTACGTATATTTACCCAGAAGTTGTTTTAAAAGGTTTTATTAAGTAAATTACTACCCTGGGAGCGTAGGGTAGGATAAATTGTTTAATTGCAGACCTGTGAAATAAATTAGGGTGAGATAGTGAAGATCCAAGGTCACCCAGTGATCTTTATGGCTGAGTGGAGAGTTGGCCCCAACATACCATGCTAACTCTTTGCTTTAATAGAACCACAGTTCATGCACAGTTCTGATAGAAAGTTTCCCCCCTCATTTATGGGGAAACATTGCCTATGTAATTTTTTCCCCGACATCTTTTTTCAAATTATTTTATATTTATTTTATTTTACCAGTTGCAAATTATAGTTTTTGTAAATTGTGTAATTGGCATATTGACCTTCAGGTAATGTTTTCAATTAACTGGATTTTATTGTTATAATTTTTCCGCTATGGTGCACTGAATGTTTATATGCTTAACAGAATTGTAGATGCCACTGAGTGAGGAAACTAAATCCAAATAGATTCTGGATCATAGAAGAAAATACTTTTTCAGACACAGCATAATTAATCACTGTCAGTAAATGTAGAATGGGCAACCAATATAGTTGGATTTAAAAGGGGATTGAACAAACCTATGAAGGAATAAATGAATATTAATGTTAATAGCATGTAACCACTCCCTTGGCTGTAGGTAGCATTCTTTATAAACTAATTGCTGAGAATGAGGTAGTAGAAGGAGGCTATCATTCGCCAGAATGAGAAATGAATCAAATTGGTCATTTATGAGTCAGAGCATGCTGTACAAGGTGAGCCTCGGTGGACCTGATCTCACAGGGCTTTTTTTAATGTTCATATGTATAAGCAGGAATACGTTTTATGAAATTGAAACTGGCATCTAAGCAAGGATTTCAGATGTTATATTATCTTCCATTCATAAATTTGTTTAATTCATCCAGTGAATTTTGATTCAAAATATTTCATGACTTCCTACCCAAGGAAACAGTCTCTTTTTTATTTACCTATATAAAATTTTTATTTAATTATCTCTAGTATTTTTATTTTGTTCCTTTGGATTTGAATGTTTCAAGTTTTTAAATTTAGCTGGCTGTTATATTTATATATAATGGACTAATCTGATTTGTAATATCTGTACATATCTGATTTTATTTTCCATATTTTGATTTTTAAAAGCCTTTGTCCTATATATATTTTGAAGAAAACTAAGGATTGCATTATGAATATCCTATTTTAATGTTCCATTTATTTCTAATAAAATACATATGCAGCAAAACTACTGTAAATCTAATTGATCTGTATGGAACTTAATTCCGAACATAGGGTTACATTGCTAGCTTAGTATAGTTTATGTCCATCAGGAAAAATATTTTTTTCTTAACTAACCTGATCAAGTAGTGAATAGCCTATATACTACTTAATATAATCACACTCCTAATCTACAGTTTTCAATTCAATCCCCTTCTGTTGTTTGGTAGTTATGGTTTCTGAGGAAGAAGAGGAGATGATTACCTCAGCGATGAGCTCCCCACTCCTCCAGAAGAAGAATTCTCTGGCTGGGTCACTAGATCAGATTCCAAATCGAATAGGAACCTCACTCTCTCCTGAATCTTCAAGCAACAAGGCAGACTCCCAGGATGCCAAATGTGAGTCTACCTTCTCTCACAGTTGCTACTGAACCTCGTATCCATGATGGAGAAACTCTTCTCTGTGCCTCAGCTTACTTTTAATACATATCGGATCACTTATAACTTGTATAAAAGATGTGTAGAGTGAATATTAATTATACATTTTATTGTTCCAATATGGAATTTTCATGATTATTTTTTTTAATTTAGCTAGATAAAATATTACAGAAATAAATCTATAAAACACTTTAAAATATGTATGTGTAGAATAGTAAAATAGATCTACTAATGCTTTTATTCTAATGGTCTGTAAAGTTACTTCAGGTGACCCTTCATCTGAATATCAAAAGAAAAACAAATTTCAGGAGATTATGAAACCCACCTCAAATTTTGCAAGTAAGATTTAGCAACCTTACATATATTGGATCTTTTAATTTTTTTAAATGTAATTTTTAATTTAATTTTGGAATACCATCAATGATGTTTGGGTGAGTCAGTTGTAATCTTTAAATGCTGCTGCTGCTAATGTTAGTAGCCTACTTAAAGGAAAGAGCTGAGAAATGCTGTTCTAGGTATTTTCATGCATTTTAAAAATAATTCAAAATTGTATGTGAAATTAATAGATTGTTTGTTCATTAATAGAATTACCATTCATCTAACTGAAGTATCCTTTTTCAGATATGAATTGCTGACCATAATATACGTAGATACTTAATGAGACTCAAAATATTTTCTCATTGTTATAAAATGTAGCCACAAATCTTTTTGTGTGTACAGAGACAGTATGATAATAGAAGTCTGTAGAATTATTCAATCCTGCACTACTGGCTAAATGAACAATACTAGAACAGTGCACTGTGCCACATCTTTACTGAACACGTTGAATCAATATTTATGTTTTTTTCTTAGAAAAGTAAATTTTAGTTTTAGGATTACCACCTTCTTAAGTGGTAAGTTGAATTAGATGTTCCAGTTAATATATCAGGCTTCTACAAATAAGTTAACAATCAAATATGAGTCTAAGGTGTTCTCTATAAAAAGGAGAGTTCACACAACTGGAATCTGCTCTTCCTGATCCTGGTTTGTGGAAATGAATCATGTTCTGATCAAGAGCTCTACAGACTTTGGAAAAGGGGTTGGTGATGACCTTGTGGATGAAAATGGTATTGAAATCATTGCCAAAGTTATTGGCCTCTGTCAGAGCATGGCCAGGGAGATAGCATACAGATTGAAAAAATGTACTCTAGTAGGATTGTTATTCTTCTCAGGAGTTGTCCAGCAGAAATTACCCTGAAAACAAAGTATACAATGCTATGGGAAACTACAAAGAGGTAATAACAAAGGATCTATGAGCCATTCTTGCATTGTCTCTTATCGATGTTCCTGAGTCCATCATAATAAAAAACAATGAACAAGTGTTTACACAAATGAGACTACAGTGGAAATGTTTGCCTCTCATGAGAAGTATTACATCTGGAAGGAAGAAAACTGCATTCCAACAAAGAAACCTGTTCCAGCTATAATCATGGTAGCCAGATAATCATTTGCAGCTTCTTTGCAGCTTCAGAATCTGAAAGTCTGACATTCATTGATGGAACAGTAGATTCTGGATTGTGTTAGCAAATGCTACAAAGAAAATTTCTGGATATTTATCTTTGAGGTGAAATTTACACAAATGCAGATCGTGAAACGTGATAACCCTAAGCAACCAAGAAATCTACTTGGGAGTGGCGGAAAGAGAAGAAATTTTATATTGGAATGACTGGGCCTAGACCCTGACCCTAACTGAATCTTGTGGGCAAAACAACTTCATATATGAAGCAAAATAACATTACAATGAATTTAAGTAGCTCTAAAAAGAAGCTGGTGGAATACTTCAAAACTGATATGTAGGACTCATCAACAGATATAGGAAACTTTTAGTTGAAATCATTGATATTATAGGAAGTACAACCAGTTATTAAATCTGGAGAGAGTGAGTGTTGATTCAGTGTGTTCAATGGAGATATGGGTTGTTTGTTTAGCCAGAATATATCTATCAATTTATAGGAACTAGATAAGACTCAGATCACATTGTAGGTCACAGTGCTTCCAGATTAATATAACTTGAGGATTCTTGAAGTTTTTTTCATGATTGTATGAAGTTTTATTTTGCAGGAATCTTAAATATTGATTTGTATATTCATTCGTGTATTTCTGAAACATAGACACGATAGACAAGATTGAGACATAGGCAAGTCTTTTTTATTTTATTTAACATAGCTAATCAATAGCTATATTTCTTTAAAATATTTTGCTTTGCTCTTCAGTTGAAAACAATTCAAGAGTAACTTAAAATATAAATAAAAACAAGACATTTCCCTTCAAAAAGCTTATATATTAAAACACAAAAGGAACGGGGGGGGGAATAATTAGTTTTGAGCACCAATTCTTAAAATTATATCATATTGTTATGACGGGCAGTTTGAAAGGAAAAGTCCAGGAAAAGAAGAGACTGATAGATTTGATCCCTCAGTAGATTAGATGGAATACTATTGACACGTGAGGAAGAACCTATTTTCATCTCTCCCAACTGCAGCTTGATATAATTGAGTCCTATTTACTGCTGTTTGTCCAGCAGCAGATGAGAAACTACATTTGCAATATGTTATGAAAGTATAGTAAGAGTTACAGTGTTGTGTTAAGATGGTTAGGCAGAGTGGGGAATTGATCCTGTATGATTTCTAGGATTTAGTTATGGCAAGGCAGCTGAAACCAGTTTGTGTGCGAACATGTTTCAGAGTGATGGCTACACGATGGATGAGAAGTTAATCTTGATTTGATTTTTGCTGAAGAAATTTGCAACCACCACTTATCATTTAGCAAATTTATCTGTTGCAAAATAGACTTCAGAAATCATTTTCTTCAGCTAAGTCTGGCTGTTTTATGGAGAAGGGTCCCAAACAAGATAACATAAATACATTTCGGGTCTACTGAGTGGTAGCAAAGATAGTCTAGGGCTAAGCTTAACATTGTCTCAATAAGTCACTCTCCTCTTTCCAGCACCAAACCTCACGAAATGTGAGGTCTGTGGCACCTGCTTCGAGACCCGCAAGGGCCTGTCCAGCCATGCGCGTTCTCACTTACGGCAGCTTGGTGTGGCTGAGTCTGAGAGCAGTGGAGCTCCCATCGACTTACTTTATGAACTGATGAAACAGAAAGGAAAAATGGACAGCAGCCCCGTCTCTCCGAGTCTTAGCAAAAAATCTGCCTCTCCCAAAGAAAGGTCTGCAGGGTCCTCACGGCCCACACTGCTACTGCCTCTCGACAAAGCTTCGGAAAGGTCACAAGAGCCACCTGTAAACAAAGCAGTCAAATCCCCTCCAGGTTTCACCCCCAAGAATGTTTCCCAACCAGGATCTCCCATACTCAAGAAAATGGCATCTGCTCTGCCTGGTTCTCCTCCACAAAACAACCCTGAAGACAAAAGCCCCAAGCTACCGTTGGGCCCTCTGCAGAGTCCACCTAACACACAGTGGTCACAACTGGAGGAAGAAGGCCCTTTAAATCTAAGTGAGTCTGTTTGATCCTGATGCTGCTTGCAAATAGGAGAGCTGGCTTTGCAGGTTGCTACTGCAGGGAGCTCTTGACTTCCACATTATCTTGTAGTGTGAACCCCTGCAGGATGGCCCACTTAGGAGATGCATTTTACCACTTTGGCTTTACTTGGGTTACTCCGGTCACAGACATCGCAACTTGTGTACATTATAGTATTGTGACATGCACCCTATGTGCGAATAAGACAAATAGGATGCATTTGATCTGGTGCAAAAATTTCTGTTCTAAAAGAACTACTGAATTATGGTTTGATTAGATGGAGTGTTTTTCTT
Source organism: Natrix helvetica (assembly GCF_964273705.1). Taxonomy (NCBI): domain Eukaryota; kingdom Metazoa; phylum Chordata; class Lepidosauria; order Squamata; family Natricidae; genus Natrix; species Natrix helvetica. Next base: position 258,080,494 of record NC_138548.1, read on the forward strand.
GGAGTATGTGGGTCTTGCTTTTTTTAAAAAATCCCTAAATATTTCATCTCAGCAAAAGAGGCAATTCTGTGTAATTTAGCAGTCTCTGTGTCCAGCTTATCCCTAGGAGGGTTGATCATACTTACACAATTCCAGGTTGTGCTGCAAAGCTTTTGTGTGTGGCTTTTTTAAAATTTGCGCCCAGAGATCATATGTATTTATGGTTGGAACTCAACAATATTTCTCCATTAAAGGGCCAGCAGCTATGAACACCATCTGCTTCCTTCTAAAATCTTGAGCAAAGTTACTTTACCTTTGAAAATAATGTATTACATTCTTAGACTACTGGGAAGAAATAATCATTAAAATACCTAATAATTATAGAATACAAGATAGTACTTTAGTGCTGCTGGTATTACTAGTTTTCTGACTGAAGAATTTTTTCTATTTATTTTACACAACAGCCCTCCCCGTATTATATGCACATTTTTCCTTTTTGCTGTCTTTGTTGGGATTTATTTTAAGATTTGTGGACTTGTGACTCATAATGGAACTTCTCTGATCTGAAACTAGTTTAGCATATAAATCTGGCTTCACTATTTAGGGCTAAGTCTGTTCAGCCTTTCGATGAAATCTGTAGAAACAGTATAAATCACCCACTATCCTTCTTTGATGTTATTTTGCACTGGACAGTTTTTAGTGTCTGTGCTATTGATGCAGCCTTTTTCAGCTCTTCACTAATTGTTACTGGTAGGTTCCAGTGAGTTTCATTTAGTTTTGCATATAGGCTGAGGTAAGTAGAATTATAAAGAAAGAGCAGTTGTCTGATGGGTTTGAGCAAGAATTCTAAGATAATTTTTTTTTCCTTGTAGGAAGTGGGTAAGGCTTCTGTTGTGGTTCTTTTCATTATTGTATCAGCAGTAAAATCCACAGCACTACTTTTATGTAAAATGTATTTCAACCTGGTATGTTCATCCCATCATTGAATGCCATACTAATTTCAGTGACTAAAAATTACATAATGTATCCAAGTACTGTTTGTTGCTTTTTATAATGAGTTTAGGACAGACACACTGTTCACAATGTAATAGTTTAACTGTAACATATGCACTACAATTCTTAAATATTGTGCAATTCTGCATCAGTTATAACACTTAAGAGGTTGCCAGGAAACTTTAATTGTCCAATCCTGCTCTGAGCTATTATTCATCTCTAAATGGATGTCTTGCCTAGGTACTTTATGTTCCAGAAACCTACGGTATGCTGTCTTTATTTTAGATGAGGAAATTTCAAATATTATTTTGTCTTACATACCCCATAGAAGATTTTTAAACTATAACTTGTCATTTTCTTTATGGCTTATATAGCCTTTCTGAACATTCATGTACATCTGTCAAAGGCATAAATGTAATTAATTAAAATAAGTTCTTAAAATATTAGTTCTGCAAAGTCCAACTAACAACTGTCAGTTTTACATTTTGTAATTCATAAAAGGCATAGCACTGAAAGAGGTATGTCAGTGTCATTCTCAATTCGTCTCATTTTGAAGTCAAAATAAAAGCTTATTAAATGCAAAAGTTTCTAGCAACTGGACAGATGGGAGAAATGAGTTCTTATGGGAAAATTCCAATCAGCTGAATGTCATTTAGCTGAGCTGACCATATTGGTAAAGAGCTTCAAGTCAGGAAATATTAGGCAAATACAAATAGTTCTCTCTGCTATCTGATTTTTCTGACATCAATTGATATTTGGAAATCTGACAATTATTCCATTCTCAAAAGTTACCCATACTTAAACATCGGTTGGTTTAAGCTGAGCTAGAACAAGCCTGTACATCAAAAAAGAGAATTTTGTTGGAAAAAGTGACCTGGGTCAGTGAAAGGAAATGTTAAATATCTCTTCTGCAAAATTGTCTGTTTTAACTATTAAATCTGCAGCTGTGCTATGGTGAATAACAAGCCTCTTCTTTGGAGTTGTATATCAATTACTCCTATAGATAAATATTTTTTTTAACTACCCTTTCTAAGAAACGAGTCCTTTAGGGAAAAGTCCTCTTCAGATTTTAAAAGGTGCTTGAGACACATTATTTCTGTAATCGTATCTCTTGTGATCAATGTTTTCTTTTTCCGCAGCTGTAGATAGTGACTCGGGCAGAGAAATTGACTGCCAATTATGTGGTGCCTGGTTTGAAACCAGAAAAGGGCTGTCAAGTCACGCTAGAGCCCACCTGAGACACCTGGGAGTGAGCAATCCAGATGCTAAAGGATCTCCTATTGATGTTTTAAATGATCTCATCAAAAATGAAGACTTCAAAGGCCGTCTTTCCTCTCTCATCCATAGCGAGAGAGACTCATTAGGGGAGATTGGGAGTTCTGATGGACACAGCCCAAAGAGCACAGCTACAGCAACACCTACCACAGGCATGAAACAAGCACACTCACCAAGGCCCTTGGGCAAACAGCCATCTATACTCTCACCTCACTCCCTTCCACCATCCAAGAAGCTGAAGCCACATGGGCACAGGCTGTCACTTGTGGCCAGTCTACAAAGGAAACAGGGTCTTTCTTCCAGTGCGTACTGGGCATCAGATGCTGAGATGGCTCCACTCAATCTCTGTAGGTTCTATCAACGCTGGCTATTGTCCCCTCCTCCTCTTCCTCCTCCCCCCTCTACCCCTGTTTATGTGACATGGAGCTGTGCACTTAGAAATGCAGACCTCTTGTCATTACCTGCCTTATGTCTTATTTAACCAATAATGGGGTGGAGAAACATACTCTTTGGCTTGCATTCTCCATTGCGCTTTCTCTTCAAAGCTTTTTCTGAGTGCTATATTAAAGCTTTCCCAGCTGTCCTTTGCATATATGCTGAAGTTATCCATTCCTTCTCTGGGCATTTGATCCGAATAGATAACTAATCCTTGACCCAGCGATATGCTTGGTTTCTATGCACTTAGAAATATCAAAAGACGAGTGTGGAATCCACATAGTTTGTTCCTTATGGAAAGGGAAGATTTTTATTTTCATTTTTGATGTTTAAATTTTTTCTCTTTTGCAGCCTGAGCCTTTTTGTGGCCCTGGATTGGTTTCTGACTTCTCCATTTTGTAGGGCTCTCATTGGCTGTATTCAGTCTCAACAGGATATTGACTACCAATATGTTTCTCTTTGACACATAAGAGATTAGCTTTTAGAGAACTAGGATGAAGGTTGTTTCTTTTGCCATTTATACCAGGACTTTAACTAATGCTTTAACCATCCCATATCAGAGATGAAGGAGAGTAACTTCAAGGTGATTAAGATCATAGCTGTTTTCCTCCCTTAATGTAAATAGATAAAACCAGTCAAAGGGTAGCTTCCTACTGGTGATTAACAATTGTTTGATAGCCACAAGCATTCCATATTTAATGGCATATGGCATATTTAATGGCACCTCTTTGCTTTGATTGTTCTGTATTAAAGACAACTGCATGGTGGCAAATAAAGGACACTTGGTTTCTCCCAAGCTTTCTGGGGGCGAGTTCTTTGATAGGGAGATTTATGTAGACATTGAATGATGGGATGGAAAATATAATCATTAATTTATACTTTGGGATTATCTGATCAAGTGTACAATAAGTCAGTGTGCTTAATCCAGACGGGTGGCTTTTGTATTTTAACAATGACTGTGATCACTGCCATGGAAATGCCTAAACTTCTTCTCTCAAAAGCTGAATGAAGTTGGATTAGAAGGAAACTGTACAACTGTGTTATGCTTTCACATTAGACATTATCTTGTATCAGCTGTATTCACCCTTTTTTTAATTGGACATTTTCTGCTGTTCTCAGTTCTTTGTCCATATTAACAGGGAGCCTTGCTTTAACCATATCTATCCTAGATTTCATGGTATTTTATTGGAATTATTGGTGTTTAATTTTTTGGGCCAAATTTACTGAAATGCCAGCTTTGCTTGTGAAAAAACCCTTGCACTATACATCTGCTTCATACTCCACATTGGACGGGAATTCATTGTTGGTGCCCACATCATCCTGCTTTTTCCTGCTCATTTTTTTCAGTCACATTAATTTATTGGTGGTTCTTTCTTTCTTTTATTCTCAGCTTCTGGTGCAGAACCTGTGCGGGACATCAGATGCGAATTCTGTGGGGAATATTTTGAGAATCGCAAAGGGCTCTCCAGCCATGCCAGATCCCATCTACGTCAAATGGGGGTGACTGAATGGTACGTGAACGGTTCTCCAATTGACACACTCCGGGAAATTCTGAAAAGGCGAGCTCAACCTCGGACCAGTACCTCGAGTTCCCCAGCACATAGTCAGAAGTCAATGACCCAGTCTGTTCTTGGAGGCTCTCTGGAACCGTGTAGCCCAGGAGAAAGCCACATGCCTGGAATCTCTAAGAAGGCACAGCAGACAGGGAGCCCTATGGGGCACTCGCCTACCTCTTCGCCTCCCCCAACTGCTAGAAAAATATTCTCCGGGCTTCCTTCTTCTTTGCATAAGAAATTGAAGCAAGACCAATTACGAATGGAAATCAAGCGGGAAATGATCTCTGGGGGACTTCATAATGAATCGCATCTGTCTGACAGAGCCTGGTCACCACGGGAGGAGATGTCTCCACTCAATCTCTGTAAGTGTTAGTCATGGGTATTGGATGCCTAGTTGTGTCATGCATGTCTGAGTGGAACCAAATGTCATAAGCTTTTTCATTTTTTTGTTTTTGTTTTATTAAACAGTGGGTTTTGGATAACGAGCCTGCATGCCATTTTGACAATTTTATCTGTGTATGCAAATGTATTTTATACTGTGGAAAAGGATCGTTTTGTTTTTGACAGTTTCTGGATAAAGCAAGAAGGTTTAAAACATTTAGTAATAGGCAAAATACAGGTCCAAACACCCAATCATTCTAGAGTAGCTATTCCCCAAACTGAGTGCCCTCCTGATGCCTATAAATACTAGAATTCTCCAATCAGCATATCACTTGCTGACAATTCTGATCCTCAGATCTAAAAGTTGGCAATATTGGAGGACAGCTATCCTACAAGTTGCAAATGGTTGAAGCATAAATATAGACAAGGTTAGATCTTCCCACCCTTATGTGATTTGAAAAATGCTGTAGAAATAAATAAGAGTGTTTTGAGAGGTTTGGTTTACTGCTATTTCCTCGTTTGTTAAACATTTTCTGTGTGTCTTTATCTAAGCTGCTCGTGCAGACCCTGTCCGGGAAATTCGTTGTGAATTTTGTGGCGAGTTTTTTGAGAACCGGAAGGGGCTGTCCAGCCATGCCAGGTCTCACTTACGTCAGATGGGAGTAACTGAATGGTCAGTTAATGGATCTCCCATTGATACACTACGTGAAATCATCAAGAAAAAGAACAAGCCGTGCTTGATAAAGAAGGAGCCAAACACAATGAGCATTGAGCTTCCCACAGCTATGGGAGACGATGATCCTAAATCACCTGGGAAAATTCTGCAGCCCATGACATTGTCTCCACTGGGCGGAAAGACTGTAAAACCAAATCTTGGTCGGGATATGTCCTTGTCACTACTCAAGTCACAGGAGGGATTCCTGGCACCACTCTCTGCTAAACGGCCACTCTCAGATGAACGACTGGGTGGCCATGAAATGAAGCATAAAACCTATATCCAAACTGAATTACCTTTCAAAGCCAAGCTCTTGCATGAAAAGCCCACTCATACATGTAAGTGCTATCGAGGTACAGGGAGGGGATTTGAGTGGGATTCAGATAAAATTTGGACGTCTGTGACAGGGCTTTTCTTTGTGAAATTGAATTTTGCTTTCTGACTTGGTGGAGTGAAAAAGATGGACTGATTAAATAGCAAACCAAGCAACAGATGCAAAAGTACCTCTGGGTATTTTATTTTGTTATATAACAACTTCAAGCCTGTAGTAGTAGTATACTTAGCTGTTTGTCTAAGCTCTTTAGTGCAAAGCATTATCTATTGGGCTAGTTTTAAGGTATATAATTGTGAGCATATCTTTCTTCCTTTCTGTATGTTTAATTCTCCCACCCTCTCACCATGGTTGATAAAGAAGTTTCATCATTTGCAGAAGTGAGTATTAAGCAAACAAATAAATAAAATGCTGTATTTCAACCATAGCTCCATGCCCTCAAAGTGGCCAAAAGTATTTGCAGCATAACTGTTTTCTTACAAATAGTGAGTTTACTTAGCTTGTAAGTAGGAAGTTAAGAGTCAGAGAAAGCAGTGCTATAGGGATTTCAAACAGAACTTTTCAAAAGCCTTAGTCCTGAGTGATATTTAGGAAGACACAGAAATCATGAAATGGAACAGGTAAGGATATCATTCAAATCCTGAACTGCTGATTAAGTCCTTTATTGAGGATTTTGCTCAGTCTAGCTCCCTGCCTTTTCTGCTTCCAGCCAGTGAAGCCTGCTGTGAACTCTGTGGCCTCTACTTTGAGAACCGCAAAGCACTAGCCAGCCATGCTCGGGCACATCTCAGACAGTTTGGAGTAACTGAATGGTGTGTGAACGGATCCCCAATTGAGACTTTAAGTGAGTGGATCAAGCATCGCCCCCAGAAAGCTGGAGCCTATCGCAGCTACATCCAAGGTGGCCGGCCCTTTGCAAAGAAGTTCCGCAATGCTGCTCACCTGCGTGATGGTGATCCCTCTGGGAAGAGAGTTGCTCTGAGCCTGCAGGCAGGCAGTCCTTCACTGATGAGCAGAAGCCTAAGTGGGGAGATGATGCCAAACGAGCACAGTAAAGCTGTGGATGGTTGTGGCAGCAGTGAGCGACCTGCAATCACATCTCCTTTGTCGCTTGTAAAGCTGGAAGAGCATCATCAGCATAACATCAACAGTGAGTCATTGCTCTTAGATTGCCAGCAGAAGATACACTGCAAAGCTTGCTGGAGAGAAAGGCCTTGGTAGAGGAGGCACTAGCTTCCTTGTGGGGTGGTGGGTATACCGGCAGAGATTTGAGTGCTCATAGTTTGTAAATGCCTCACTGCCTGTGCCTGATGGTTCAAATGGTTTGAGTAGTTCCAGCAAAAGACTCAAGTAAGGTTAATTAAGACACTGTTAGGTTAAAAGTTTGGATAATGTTGTATTCCGAAATGGGCAGAGTTGTTTAGAAAAATCTTACATGACTTTCAGACTCCCTTCATTTTCTTATCCCCCTTTCCAACACTGGTTTTCCTAAACACATTTAATATTTAAAAAGACATTTTTATTCAACCTCTTATCTCAGCTGCAATTGATTCACTATATTCCATCACACTTTCTGAACTGAACCTTTCTCTTCGTTAGAGTTTGAACGGAGGCAGGCTAAGCCCATTGAAGCTCCTCTACATAGGGAAAATGAATCCACTGACTTGCAGCAGAGGGCTGAAGAGGTCCGCCAACCAGCCCCCAGAGTAAGACCAGTGCCCTCTTTGGTTCCTAGGCCACCACAGACTTCCTTGGTGAAATTTGTGGGCAACATCTACACGCTAAAGTGCAGGTTTGTCTCATTCTTCTATTGTATTAATTCCTGAATTCACAATATTAATCATGGGAATATCTGTGGCTACACCATGCACCTGGGTGACCTCAGACATTTTTTTTCTTTTTTGAAACTTCTTTAGAAACAAAGACATAAATTGGGAATCTCAATTGGTTTTTTGTATGTATATATATATAAAGTTTCACTCTTTGGCATTCAGACCGACACCAAGAGACATTATGTTCTTTCTGCAGATTTTGTGAAGTGGAGTTCCAAGGACCCCTCTCCATCCAAGAGGAGTGGGTGCGGCATCTTCAGCGCCACATTTTGGAGACTAATTTCTCCAAGGCTGATCCGTTGAGAAGTGGGACTGATATGCCTGCAGCAGCACCACCTGTAGCTGAAGCCCAATAGCAAAGCTCTTAGGAAGCACCAGCATTCCAGGCTTTCTGCCTTACATTTCCAAATGTACAAGAATAATGTTGAACAAATAGGGGTGAACACAACGTTTGTTTTTCTGGGTTCTATAGTTTCGCTACAGAGTCTAGGTATTTGTAGACTTATTTTGGACTTTAAGAGGCTAAGAGAAGAATCCAGAGGTTGAGCACTAAATAAAACCATGTTGGGGTTTTTTGGGGGGAGATGTCCTTATTGACAGCAGTGGCATTCCACACTAGAGCTTCTTGTGTGTGTCCTGTCTGCACAGATGGAGGATGTTTTTAAAAAAAGCAAAAAAGAATTGTCCTTAACCTTCCAGTAAATGCAGGTTTTTCCAAAGACACCCTCTCCTTACAAAGAGAAAACATGCACTTGCTCTGTTGCAGTTCAGGCTGTAGAAGATGTTTTGGTGAGAGTTATGAATATGAGGTTCTAGTGAAAGTTGTGAACATGGGGGTCATTTTGAGTCCAAACATAAACTGGGAGGGTAGAAGCAGAGCTAATTTGCTGTGTGGGGAAAGCTATTGATTCTATATGTGACCTTAATATATGTTTGATTCCTTAGGTGACAAGTCTTTAGTTTCTGTGGACGTTGGATCCTGTTGTGCATGTTCACATCTTCTAATTGTGTGTAATGGGGTTCTCCGTCCCAGTACGTTATAGGGAAAATCAAGAACTCCTTGACCATATACGTTTGCCTCTTCCTTACTTCTTAATGTCAGTTGGTTATCTTTGTTTCCTGTGGAATTTTATATGTAGGTAATCCTACTCTGCAATACTATGGCAGTTTGATTTTGGTAGAGGGGTAAGATTCTCTTTTATCTTAAGCCTTGGGCTAATGATTGACCTCTGCCTGAAGATGACATGTCCTTCTGGCCAGTTTTGAATTAATAAGTTATATCCAGGAGCGACTGAAGAACTTGCAGCACAGCCTTCTGGACTTCTTGTTAGAGGGGCTTTATGTGTTGCTTCCTTTCTAACAGGCACTTGGTGCAGTTCCCGGATCAGCAACAGTAAGTCCTACTGGAATTTCTGCTTTCCTGTTTTCGATTACTGTTGCCATCTTCTTTCTCTTCATTGAACCTCAACTTTTTAAACTCTAGTTTTGTGTAGAAATAATGAGCGTTCGTTTTTATTTGGAACTCAAGCTGATCAAAGCTAGAAAAGAAATTACCTTTTAACTTTTTCAATAGGCATATTCTGGTTATTATTGTACCTAGGAATATGTATATTAGATTAAACTTCTGTTCTGGAAACAAAATGGAGAATCTGAATGTGTGTGCTTTTTGAGTCTTTGTAGAAATATATGAAAGATTATAAAAGAAAAAAGAAAAGAAACATGGAGTTTATGTAGAGGAAATTCCAAGAGTGAATATGGAAACAATTTCTTGAAAAAGTCCTAGATCTCACCACCTAGCATATATTGAAGCATTATGTGCTTTCTCATTCTGCCTTTCTCTTGATGAAAAAAACCAAGCTTTTGAAAAATGTTCACCATCCAAGATATTTTCACAACTAATGTGGCATAGGAGATTGTAAACTACATTTATTAGGGCAATCAAAAAGATAATTAAGGTATTGCATAAGTAAGGGACCAGTAGTGTCAGTAAGCTCATTTTTATCATGAGGGCATTTATTTTGAGATGTAAGTTTCCCCCCTTTGATAGTTAAAATATTACTTCAGTTGCTCCTTTGGAATCAAAAATCAGTTTCCATGTCAAGGATTAGGGTTACGGGGTTGGGGGTTTAAAGCCATCGCGGGGAGTGTAGTGTTGGAGCATCAGCGAGGCAGATCCCTGATCTCTCTCTTCCCGCCCTCCCCGTTTCAGATTCGGAACGTGGGTTTATAATCCTCCGCAGGCACTGATTATAAAGGGTGAGGCAGCTGATCTTTCCTCCGGTTCACTCAGAAGTAAGTCCCAACGAGCTCCTTCTGCACTTTTCGCTGGGGGAGCGGCGAGAAATGTGCATACTTTATGTGGGAGTAACTCCTTCTGAATGCAGGGGGGTGCCGAGAGACAGCGCTTTCCCCAAGACATGCGGGAGTCGCGGAGGCTGCACTCACAGCCACATGAGTTGGAAGAAACTGAGCCATTTCTGAAGCTTCCCCCCCTCCCCAAATAAAGTCCGCTTCCACCCCCATCCCCCCAGGGTTGATTCCTAGCTGTCCAGGAGCTGCATTCTCCCTACAACTGGCCCTCTGAAGTCTTCGAGGGCCTCGTTCCCAGGGAAGCGCGCCAACGGCGTTTGCAACCAATGTTCCCTCTAATTTTTTTTCAATGTGAGCAGAAAAGTATAGTGTTTGAGTGGCACATTTTCATGCCTGAGCACCTGAATTTTTTTCACAGATGTCACCTAAGACAACAACGAAATCAGTATTATTTGAAACTCAGTTATGTTTATTCAAGGTACCCGCTTAATTAAAAGTGTTATATAATATCAGTATCACTTAACAACGCTCCTGCTTAGCAACCAAAATGTTGGCTCAGAAACTCTGGCATTTGAAGCACGCAAGTCTTAAAGCTGTCAAGTTACAAGACCCTTGCACCCCTACCCCTTTAGAAAAAAACCCCAGGGGTCTTCAAACCTGACAGCTTTAAGACTTGGGGACTTCAACTCCCAGAATTCCTCCTCCAGTCATGTTGGCTGAGAAACTCTGGCATTGAAGTGTGCAAGTCTTAAAGCTGTCAAGTTACAAGATCCTTGCACCCCTAACCCTTTAGGGGAAAAAAATGCAGGGGTCTTCAAACCTGACAGCTTTAAGACTTGTGGACTTCAACTTCCAGAATTCCTCCTCCAGTCACGTTGCAGCGACGTCATCTGCATGGATCTGCTCCATCTTTGGTTTCATCATGGGCAGGGCTGCCGCTGAAGATGCCGACGAGCCCCCGCCGCCACCAGAATAACTGCTGCCATCTCCTCCTCCTCCTCCTCCAACAGCACCATCACATTTGCTGCCCAGCGCTGTGGCTGAGGTGAAGCCGGCAAAGCTCCCGCTGTCGCCCCCACCTGTAGCAGCGGCGCCTCCCCCTCCACTCGGAGCACCTGAGCTGAGCCCCGTGTTACCCCTCCCCTCTCCTCCTCCACCGTGCTTTTGAGGAGCCATGAGGCCTTTTTTCCCTCTGCTCCCCCCCGCCGCCTTCCTACTGGCTCCCGCAGCCTCATGGCTCTTCAAAATCACGGCGGAGGAGGAGGGACGGGTGACAGGGGGCTCAGCTCAGGTGCTCTGAGCGGAGGGGGAGGCGCTGCTGCCACACGCGGGGATGCCAGCTGGAGCTTTGGCAGCTTCACCTCAGCCGCAGCGCTGGGTGGCAAATCCGGCAGTGCTGTTAGAGTAGGAGGAGGTGGCAGCAGTTATTCCGGTGGCGGCGGGGGTTTGGGGTTTCACAACTACCCTCAGTCGCCCCGTGCTCATCAAACAAGTCCGGCGGCCAGTTCTAGCTGCCTGCAAAGGACCTCCCCAGCTTCCGGAGCCTGTGGCAGTAGAAATCACTGTGTGGCAGTTGAAAATTGCTGCACGGTGTTTTCTTGCCATGTGCGCGGCCGCACAGCCACGCACCTTAGAGGGAACATTGTTTGCAACCTGGGGTGGGGCGTGGGCTTGCAGCACCAGCTGCCACTGCTGCCTGGGTCCCCAGGCATTGGTGATTTTGGGGGAGGAGGATGCTGGAGTAGGTACAAATTCCTCCCAGCGCTTTTTGCCTGGCGAAAGAGTTTAGATTAGATTTAGATTTATTAGATTTGTTAGCCGCTCCCTCTCCACGAAGGGACTCGGGGCGGCGTACAATAAATAAAAAAGCACATATTATACAATTAAACATTACACGGAGGAGGTATAAAAATCACACAATCATTACAATACATAGAAATAGTAATAATAAGATTAAGAATTAAAATACCCCAATATAAAATTACAAGTTTAAAAGATTGCCAGGAGGATTAAAATGGAACTATGGTTGAGCCAGGCCAGCTAGTTGAAAAAGGTGCGTCTTGAGTTTTGAACGGAAGGAGCGGAGGTCGGTGGTAATCCTAATGTCGAGGGGGAGGTCATTCCAGAGGGCTGGGCCCATCACAGAGAAGTTTGTGATTTGGGCTCCCGTCCTGGGGCGTGGAACTGGCATGCGCCTCTATATAAAAGCTTCCTCGACAGGGGCAGCCTCGGAGCTGGCTGCACTCCTGCGGTTGGCCCCGAGTTCAGTTTGGAGCTCATCAAGGAGACCCGACCAGTGGAGACGAGGCCCAGCACGACGCAAGCAGATTCCATCAAATGTACATCACACTGTGACATTAAAAATCACTGCACGGCAGTTGGAAACTGCTGCGTGGCGTTTTCTTGTCATGTGCGTGGCCGCGCAGCTGCGCAGCTTAGAGGGAACATTGGTTATAACCAGAAAAATGGTAAACAAATCAATATACAAGCCCTCTATAATATACATGCAATATCATAAAGGTAGTCCTCAAGATATAACTGATCACTTAAATTCAAGATACAACTGGGCATTCAAAGTTATGACAGACTCCAAAAACTACTTATAACCGTGTTTTGAATTTATGGTCACTGCAATGCCCTCAAAGTCATTTGCCCTTATGATTGACCACGGAAATATTGCAACACATACACACCACCTTTCTCCCAACATCCTACCCCACTGTGTACCCACATATCTTGGCGCTGCTCCCCTCCCTCCCTTCCTTCCCTCATTGCACACTTACCTTTTGAAGATCTGTGAACCTCATGTCCATCCCTGGACCACATGGCTGCCACCTAGAAGTGGTCACTATTTTCAGTGCGGCAACAATTCCTTGCAGAAATGGCAGCTGCTTCTGAAGCTTTCTGCCCCAATCATCTGGCGGTTGGGAGACTGCAGGCCTGTCCTCGTTCTTGCTAGGTTTTGAAGAAGCCAGCTCCTTGAATGCAAACGTGGCAGCTCCAGAACAAGCTTCCCCAAATCCTTTCCTTTCTGACTGCTAGCTGATTGGGGCAGAGGTCTAGTTGGATTCCTTCTTTTGGAATGGGAATCGGATAGGAGGAAACAGACAAAATTATATTTTTTGTAATATTGAAAAATGCTATTCAAGCTTTTCAAAAGAAAAATACAAATTGCAAGAATTGACTTAACTGTCCATTGTTTCTGAAATTCAGTAAGAATCTGAGAATCTGAGAGAATTTTACCATGATCCTATACAGATTGTGTGCTCATATCTTAAATGTAAAATCAGTTTCATTGACTTGCTGCAGCAGTTACTTCTATAATGCATTTGTGGGTCATAAAATATGTTTCTTGTTTTATTTCATATTAATTTTGATAGCCACACAGAGGCAAAGATGGACTGATTTGGTTAAGCTGAGCTTTGCACTTCATTAAAACCAGAAATCTCTTCACATGTACTGATAGAACAAAGATCTTTATTAAAGGAACAAATATACCTTACCACAAAGATAATCAAAAATCACAAAGCTCATTGTGAATAGAGTTCTTTCACTCAGAGAAAAATGTCATAATACATTTGATGATATGGGGTTACTATACCCAACTGTAGTCATTCAGATACTACTGCATGTATTTCTGTAAAATTTGGCTAATGGTATATTAATATACTATAAAGAATTTAAGCATAATTAAAGAAACAATTATTTGAAGGGGTCAGGCTAATCAGCAGAATAAAAAATTAATTCAAATAGTACATTCAAATTAATGGCTCAAAAGATGGGAAGAATATGTATAAAAAACAGTACAAGATGATTGAGATGCAGTTCAATCCATAAAGAGATTTGTTTCATCTTAAACATTTGCCTCAGGAATATTTAAAACAGGATGAGGCTGCTTTTTTAGAAGATTGGATACACAATATACATAGGTATAGATACAAATATTAGCATGCATGACTAGTATTGGTGAGCAGAAAACACCACCATGAGACAGTTATCAGAATAGAGCAGGCAGTTGTACTTCCATATTTGGGATAGAAACCTCTGGATGACCATTAGACAGTGCAAACTATCTTCTGCCATTTTGTGGTCTTTTGGATTTTTGAGGTCAGATTTACAGCCTCAGATACTTGTGTTTCCAGGTGTAATTCAAGGTACTGGTTGTCATCTATAAAACCGTACATGTCTCAGTACCACCGTTCTCTGGTATTCACCATGATATGTTTTGGATTCTTTCTGTTAGACAATGCCATCTGGATTCCACAGAAATGGCCTAGAATGCCCTGGACTCTGGAAAACATTCCTGTCTGCTCAGCCCTATTCTTCCTGCTTGGTTTTAGAAAGGCAGTGAAAAATTGGAGTTTTCAAATAGGCCATGAGCTGATATGTGATCACACCGAATGATGTATAATGATATTTTTTAAAATGTAAATCACCTTGGGGCTTCCAATTTAATGACTTAATAACTTGAATAAATAGGTAACTTTTGCATACATTTAATTATAATCTGGAATCAAGAGTATGGAAAAAAACCTTTAACACAGTAATGAAAACAAATCTACTTTTAAAAAGTGAGGCTTGCTTTACAGAAGTACACTACAGCATGGATTAATTTACTCATCAATCCACAACAGTTGAATTCACAGATGATGCTTTACTAAACAAATGACATTTAAGTCCCATTGTTGGACTTAGGTTAGGTTTTTCAAGTATGCATTACTCTTAGTATGTCATTTTTTGCTACACATTTTTACATTTATATTTATTAAAAAATCCCATTTTAAAATTACTATTAGGGATAAGTGATTGCCTTTAGTAATAAAAGAAATGGCACCTAAAAGTCAAACGACCAGGTCTGTACACTGCTTCATGTCTGGACTAGCTAGAAGCCATGATCCTTAAGTGGTTAAACACTAATTTTTAATGGCTTGAGTCTGACATTCAAGGAGAATGGTAGCGCCTCCTGAGGAACAAAACAGTCAATAGAAAACCCATAAACGGGTCTTTAGATATTTGAACAAGGACTACAGCAGCCAAAGCTCTTGGGATCTAATTGCACCACAAGCAACAGGGTCCAGTTATTTAGTGCTTACCCTGCCCTGGCTCCTGGTTGTCTGCCTCCTCCGAAGATGTGGTAGTGAAGTAACAATTTTTGTGTGTTTGATGGGTGCTACACTGCAATCCTGGGACAGGTAATATAATTGGATAAAAACTATCTGAGCCCAGCCATGGCCCACCAGATGCTCCCACCTGCACACAGTTCCACAGGTTTTGTTTGGGTGTCATTCTGTAGCAGTACTGTAGTCTTATATTGAAAACATAGGGCCTCAATAGGAAGCAATGCCAGAGACTTAAAAAGCACCCAATATTTGAAGGCTGTCAGCTCATATTTCAGAGCCCCTGCTTTACAGTATGAATCAGATTTAGCAAGATAGTTAGCTGGACTCTTTCAAGGGGTGTTTCATTATTAGAGGACGATGCTGCATTGCAGTAGAGTGGACTGTATTGCAGAGTCCCATCTAATGAAAAAGGCAGTAGCCGTTATCTCACTGCCAAGAGCTATTTTCTCTTGTCAGGCAGCCATGATTTTATATATTCACTGTAGCTAGCAGGCTAAAATTTGCAGACCAAATGTGCAAACTCTTTGGCTCCAAAGTACTATTTGCAGATCTGTGCTGTAGCACAAGAAATAAAACAAACCTGAAACTGAACCTAGAAGGCAATGACTAATCAGTTCTATAACTGCCAAGAAAACAATAATGTGTGGGTTATGTCCACAAGGTCACCAGGAATTGACTCAAAAGTTTTAATTGTCAATCTCAACTTGCATATGATCCGGGATAAATTTTATGTGACGATGCCTCAAATCATGTCTTCAAACTTCGCAACTTTAGGACTTGTGGACTTCAACTCCCAGAATTCTCCAGCCAGCATGTGCTGGCTGGACAATTCTGGGAGTTGAAGTCCATAAGTCTTAAAGTTGCCAAGTTTGGGGAACTCTGCCTCAAATGGTTTCAATTTAATCCAATATAAGAAAGAACTAGGATTCCCGAGGTACCTTGAGTGGAAACTTCTTCCCTTACCAAACAGCCTATTTATTGCTGTTTTGCACTGATGAGGTGCCATCAATTTCGACTCCTAACGACCGACGTCCTCCCTGAGTTTATTACGCCGGTGTTCTGCTGGAGGGGGCGGCTCAAACGACTTCCACAAGTAGCCAATCAAGATGGGCCCGGCCTACACAAAGCACGTCGCTGGATGCTCTAACAGTATCGCAATCCCCGCCGGCTGTCATCGCGGACCTCCTCCGCTCGGTCTGCAATACACTTAATGGCTGCTCCCCGCCCCCCTCGTCATCTGAATCCACACTTGCATCGGTTAGAAGCGACTCGGGGGGGGGGGGGGACTGACGTCCCAGCATTTCAAAGAGTCCTCCAGGAGCCAAAGGAAGGAAGGGAACTCGCCGCACACAAAAGGACACCGCATCCCCTTACGGTGCGTACTCGTGTTGTGGGCGGCACAACAGGTTACATTCCGATGGGCAGCTCCCGATAGAAGGCGCGCTCATCCCAGCCAACGCAAGGATTCAGGGTGCCTCCCATTGAAAGACCATTCATTGCCCGCCTGCAGTCTAGAGAACAGCGGCCGCCCGACCGTTTATTCGCCCGTTAGAGTTTCGTTAGACCCAACAACCTCGGTCAGGACATCATTTGCTTGACGGGATAAAACTGACATCCCTCTTTACCTACCGCTCACCAGTAGATCTGACGGACGTTTCCCTTATCGAGTGAGCTGGGGGGCCTTGGACCCTCACGGCCCAATAGAACCGGAAAGGGGCGGGACGGAGGGTTACAGTCACCAATGGAAGGCTGAAGCTGGGGAAAGGGACCAGGGCGAACAGCGTCGGGAGGCGGGGTTAAAGCCAGCTACAGTTGCCGTCTGGCGCAGGAGGTAACGGGTGGGAAGGAGCGGCGTTGGGAAGCGCTCGGGTCCGCCACCGCCATCATGAGCTATTCAGGTGAGGGGAGTGGGTGAGAAGACGGGCTCTCGAGCAGAGGGGGAGGCTTTGACTCTGCGGAGGGGACTGAGAGGAGGGCTAGGCCCAGCCCATGGCAACATTCCGGGGGTGGGGTCACACGAGTCTTGCCACCCCCACCCCGTTTTCAGGCATTGCTGGCTGGAGCTCCTTGCCACCGTCCGTGGTCGAAGCGGAAGCCTCTGCCGGGCCTCCTTTCGTTCATCGTTCCCAGGAAACGGGCGGGGAGGCGGGGGATTTGGCCATTCGGAGAGGAGGGGTCGTGAGGGACCTCGCCTCATTCTGGTCACCGGGATTCAACCTCCCCCCACCCCCATTTGTGGAAGGCACGAGAAACGAAGAGCGGTTATCGATCCTCTGCGCCCGCCGGCGTGAGGGAAAGGAAGCTGGGCATCCTCAGTATATAGGCTGTCGTCTGCACGCCTAGACCTCCCCTCTCCCGCCCCGTCCTTGCGAGTAGTTGTAATAGTTGAAAACGGGGGCTTTCAATGCAATTTTGTATGGAATGTGAAGGATGTGTGTTTTTGTTTTGTTTTGGTT
The DNA here is from genome assembly GCF_964273705.1 of Natrix helvetica. NCBI lineage: Eukaryota > Metazoa > Chordata > Lepidosauria > Squamata > Natricidae > Natrix > Natrix helvetica. The sequence continues at coordinate 258,097,877 of NC_138548.1, forward strand.
TTATGCATAAAGTACACTGAAGATGGCATTTAATTTCGTTGTAGCAGGTGCGATGACAATAAAGTTAAAATTAAATTAATGAACAGGAGTGAGGACGAAGGAAGATGCACAGAACCCATGTGGGCAATGGTTCCTTTTAAATAGACATGTCTATACTAAGCTGGGGTTGCTTTCTGCTTCTTAGCCCTCAGTATGGATCTGTTTTCCGATTTAAACGGGTTCGTCTGTCAAACAACCAATGCACAGTTGCAATACTATAGTATAGGACAGTGATGGCGAACCTTTTTTGGCTGGCGTGCCAAAAGCGGGGGGGGGGAGCTCAGGGGGGTTGTGCGCGGGCATGCCACACATGCATGCGCTTCCCCCCTCTGCACACATGCGTGCGCGACCAGCATTCCCCCCTGCTTTTGGGACTATTTTTTCATTCTCCCCAGGCTCCAGAGGCTTTCTAGGAGTCTGGGGAGGGCGAAAACAGCCCCCCTCGAACCCTCCCAGGTCCTCTGGAGGCTTCAGGAGCTTCCCTGAAGCCTCCTGAGGGCGAAAAACCACCCCTAAGGGCAAACCAGAAGTTTGGGAACGGACTTCTGGTTTGCTCGTAGGGCCGTTTTTCGCCCTCCAGAGCCTTCAAGAGGCTTCCCTGATGGCTCCAGAGGGTGAAAACCAACCCTATGGCCAAACCGGAAGTCACTTCGTGTTTGCTCGTTGGGCTTTTTTTCGCCCTTCGGAGGCTTCAGGGAAGTCTCCTGAAGGCTCTGGAAAGCAAAAAATGGCCCTATGGATAAACTGGAAGTGACTTCCAGTTTGCCCATAGAGCTGGCCAAAACGGCCTCAAAAGAAGGGCGAAAAACAGCTCCAAATAAGGCCGAAGGCAACGCCTTGCGTGCCCTAACAAATGGCTCCGTGTGCGACAGGTCCACCATCATGGGTATAGGACAAAGACAGGTTTGCTTGGCCTGTTGCCTTACTTGTCCTTCAGTACAGGTAGTGTTCGACTTACAACAGTTTGTTTAGTGACCATTCAAAGTTACAGCAGCACTGAAAACTTACTATTGTTTTTCACAGTTACAACCTTTCCAGTATCACCCATGATCACATGACCAAAATTCAGAGGCTTGGCAGCTGGTTCATATTGATGACCATCCACTTTGTCCCAAGATTTATGTGATCACATTTTGTGACCTTCTGACAAGCAAAGTCAATGGGGAAGCCATATTCACTTAACCACCAGGTTGCTCACTTATCAACTGTAGTGATTCGCTTAACAACTGAGATAAGAAAGATTGTAAATAGGGCAAAATTCACTTAACCTTCACTTAACAAGAGAATTTTTAGGCTCAATTGTGGTCATAAGTTGAGGACTACCTGTATTAGAAATATTAGACATTATTTTTTCAAAGCTGGGTGCGAGGTTCGGAATCTTTATGGTTTTCTTAGATATTTTCTGCGTCTTCATACATATGGTGCAACATTTTTTCTGTAATACCTTCGCAAGGTCTGTGTTATGTTTAGATAAATATGCTGCCTCAATTTCTTCAAAAGTGATCATTGTCAGATTGTGCACAGAATCTTCTTTAGCAATTGTGCTCCAAAGTCTTAAAATGTGTGATAAAGAGGAATATGGCTGAATACTTAACCCTCTTTATAATTGCTCAACAATTTGGTTCATTAGATGTGATAAAGTTATTTCTCTACATGTGTTATCAGGCCATGTAAGTAATTTTTAAAACTCTAGTGCCACTTTTGATTTAAAACACTTCAATAAAATTTTGATATTGGAGTGGAGTATAGAATGACCTCTGTGTAATTCTAACTACCCTACTTTGTTCTTAAGTAAAGATTTTTTCCCTACAAATGAGATAGACTCATAGTAGCTTTTAAGGCTTACATATTTTACTATAACACATAAGCTTTCATGAGCTGCAACTCAGTCATATGTATAGGATGCCTAATTTGGAATGAGATTTTATTTTTTTAATGTTAAATATGAGGCATTGAAGTAAAACTGTTAGGATTTAGGGTGATTATGCAGATAAAATTTCATGAGGCACTCACTACAAATACTTTGTCAGTTAGCAATCATTAGATGCTAAAAATTGTCTTCATTCAGACATGTAGACGTTTTATATGTTATCAGCCAAATTACATCTCTTCATAATAACATTTTAGCCATTGTCTATACATTGCAGGACGAAGGTCTCTTCCGCATGTTTTCAACCTATATAGTCCTGAGCTTTCCTTTTCCAATTGGGCCCGCAATACATGCTGATGTCATCAATCCATCTTGTTTTAGGTCTCTTTCGTGGACACTTTTTATCAAGTGGGATCCATTCTATGACTGCTTTGGTCCACCTGTCATCAGTTGTGCTTGCTATGTGACTAGCCCATTTCCAATTCTTCTAGCTGAATACTCAATACTCCTGTGCAACTTCCCTGACTCACAAAATACCTCTCCCATGCACCCTTCCGAATCCATGTGGCATCTCCTGTGCACCTTTTATTTCCTCTCTTACTTGCACTGCTTCTTCCCTGCAGCCCATGCACCCCTCACTTTCATCTCCAGCAGCTGCCGCCATTTACCAGTCTTCTGGTCTGGGAAATCCAGCTTCCTGCCAGCTTTCCCATTGACTTTCCTTATGGGAAGCATTAAAAATGATGATCATTTGGCCACAGCTGACCATTAATTTTTATTTTTTTTAATTTTATTAAATTTATAGACCGCCCCCTCTCCCCAAAGGGACTCGGGGCGGTGTACAGACCACAAATAAAACAATATACAAAACTTAAATATTTTTAAATACCCATAAAATAGATTAAGTGATAGGCTGTACAGTAAAGTTAAAAATTAAAACAACCTAAAAAATCTACCCCTAAAAATTTTAAATACAGGCTAGAGGGACACAAAAACTACAGTTAGGCCAGGCCAGCTAAGTTGAACAGGTGGGTCTTAAGTTTCTTACGGAAGGAGCAGAGATCGGTCGTTATTCTAATATCAGGGGGGAGGTCATTCCAGAGGGTCGGGCCCATCACAGAAAAGGCCCTACTCCTGGGCGTCGCCCGCTGGCACTGCCTAGTGGACGGCACCCGGAGGAGTCCCTCCCTGTGAGAGCGAATCGGCCGCAGGGATGTATGGGGCAGGATGCGATCCCGCAGGTAGCTAGGTCCTGTGCCATGGAGCGCTTTAAAGATGATAGTCAACACCTTGAAACGCACCCAAAAAGCCACAGGTAGCCAGTGCAGCCCGCGCAGGAGAGGTGTAACATGGGAGTATCTAGTACCTCCCATAATTGCCCGCGCGGCCACGTTCTGGACCAACTGCAGCCTTCGGGTGCATCTCAAGGGAAGCCCCATGTAGAGAGCATTGCAATAGTCCAGTCGGGACGTCACTAGCGCATGGGTGACTGTGTGCAGGGCGCTCCGGTCCAATAGGGGGCGCAATTGGCGCACCAGGCGAACCTGGTGGAACACCCCCCTTGCCACGGCCGTCACATGATCATCCATTGACAGCCGGGCATCCAGGAGGACGCCCAAATTGCGTGCCCGCTCCACGGGGGCCAGCTGTTTGCCCCCGATGGCCAGTGATGGAATCCACTGGTTGAACCTGGGCGCCGGTAACCACAGCCACTCCGTCTTGGAGGGGTTGAGCTTGAGTCTGTTACTGCCCATCCAGACCCGTACGGCCTCCAGGCACCGGGACATCATTTCGACGGCCTCGTTGGGGTGGTTTGGGGTAGATATGTACAGCTGAGTATCGTCAGCAGTTAAGCGGGGTTTGGGACAGATGACCGGTCGTGTCCAAGTAGTACTGAAGCAGCTACAACTTTACCACATTTCAACTCAGTGGAAGTCATTGGTCCTAGATTTTGCATGCATTCTGTAAGTTAGCCCATTTGAAGTTCTTTGCTTCCAAACTTTTGCACTATGATGCACAATTTAACCCAGTTGAAGGCTAAAAACAAACAGGCACAAGATTTTCAGTAGTCTGTAGATAGATGTTTCATAAGAAAGCAAATTTTGCACAAAAAAGTTTGTTGCAGTATTGGGCAGTCATATCAATGTGGAATAGAGAAGAGCCAGGATGAGATGATACATTTTAATACTCCCTCATATCGCATGTTGATTTTTTTTCATTGATTGCCCGGATAGCAGCATAAGATTCAACTTGTTTTAATATCCCCAATCCCCTGGGTGATGAACCAGTACTGGTCTGTGGCTATTAAGAACTGGGCCGCACAGCTGTAGATGAAGCGATGGATGAGCAAGCAAGTGAAACAACCACCCCCACCCCCAATCTGTGAAAAAATTGTCATCCACAAAACCAGTCCCTGGTGCCAAAAAGGTTGGGCACTGTTGCTATAATACAATGAGCACATGGGGCTATTCTCCTAGGCGCTGCTTGGAGTGTCCAAGCACGGGTTAACTTCAGCTTGCTGCCCAAGGACTGAGTTCGAATTTCTTGTAGCTCCGCCCCTTGCTCTCCTCAGAGGCTCAGTTTTAAAAAACTCAGTCGCCCTACAGGACGCTTTTTGGGGTGCTCCAGTCCTTGTGCAGCAAACTGGACCCTCTAGATAGCATAGTGTAGCTCCTTTTTTGTTTTTTTGAGTATAGTTAGACAATTCCTTAGCGTTTGTTATTTTCTTCCTCCTGTCGCTTTAATTGAAGACAGAGACGCGCGAGGTAGGCTGCCTGCAGTGTGGCTGGCCTTCGTTTTCCATGATCGCAGCCGCTCCTCGGGGGGGGTCGTTTGGAATCTCCCAACGACCAGAGTGGGGTCAGGTAGGCAGTTAGGGGCCCCAGGGAGGCATTAGGCTTCCAATTTCTCCCCCCGGGGTCGCAAGCAAGTGAAACAACCACCCCCACCCCCAATCTGTGAAAAAATTGTCATCCACAAAACCAGTCCCTGGTGCCAAAAAGGTTGGGCACTGTTGCTATAATACAATGAGCACATGGGGCTATTCTGGTAAGACACTTTAGTTAACTACAAAAATACTTTTCAGACATTTTTTCCCTTTCTAGGATACTACTTAAGAATTAGTTATTTAGGTAATATACAACTTATTACATGTAGTCCTTGACTTAGGACTGTTTGTTTAATGATGGTTCAGTGTCATGACAGTCTTAGAAAAAGTGACTTAAAATCATTGTACTACCCCTGTAGTCACAGGATCACAATTGGAGCAATTGGCAACCAACTTGTATTTACAACCAGCTGCAGTGTCTTACTGTCACGTGATTTCTGGCAAAAAATGCCCCTTGGGGAAGCTGGATTCACAGTCCCAATTATGGTCATAATTTGAGAATTAGCTGTACCCAGAGGTGGGCTTCAAAAATTCCAGCAACGGGTTCTCTGCCCATTTGCTTGGTGGGCTTGGCCTAGTCATCCTCCTGCACCATGGCGTCAGCGGGGGTGTTTTCACCTTCCCCAGGCTCCGGAGGCTTTCCTCGAGCCTCTGGGAGGGTGAAAACTGCCTCCCCCGGGCTCTGGAACAAGCCCGTTTCTGGCTGCCTGGAACCTCCCGGAGGCCTGTTTTCCACCCTCCCCAAACCTCCATGCAGGCCCTGCACTTACCTTGCATCCAAAACTGACCGAGTGGAGACTCCTGGAAGGGGCGGGGTGAGAGCAGCCAGCCAGGGGTGGGATTTGAAGGTTCTCTGAACTGGCCATTAACCTTAGCTATGGGTTCTCCTGAACCTGGGCAAATTCGTAGCATCCCACCCCTGCCTGTACCCTCAATTAGATATTTTTTATTTTCTTATTTAAAATGAATACATTTACATATGGTATTTGAAGCTTCATTCCTTTGTACAATTATCTTCAAATAAGCTTAAAATCAATTCAAATTTGATAGCTTAATGCATAGCTTGGGTTTTTTCACCATTGCTGTAAATTTTATTTGTGTAATCAGGTTTTTATCCTTTTAAAGTCTGGAGCTGTATAATATATAGGTATGATTTACTGGGGATTATTGGAGCTTAATTCATGATGGGTTTACAGAAATGATACTACTCTCAACTTCTATAGCATAGATTTGTTAAGAGTATTTAGAAATTGTATTTAGGTATTTTCTTAAATAACCAACAACTGGTAATATGTGTTCATGAGTAAAGGTATAAGATTTAAATATTCTCCTTTGGGCAGACAATCTTTTAGTGACCTGCTTTTGTATATCTCAGTAATGGTGGTACTCCCATTAAAAGAATTATCTTGCTTCTTCTTTATTGTTAAATAACTATTACCAGGAAGTAATAAATGTATAATTGGTGCAAAAATGATACTTTTTATTTTATTTTTATTTTTTATTTGTCAGTATACTGTGAAATGGATATAGTGACAGTGTAGATTAATACTATGGTAGTTTGATAAGGTTTCCATATATTACTATCAGTATTCAGGCAAGGACAGATCTAAGGGATTATATATATATTCCAGTAATCTCTTTAAGAATGCTAAGCAATTCAGAATATTGATTGATTTATTAAAAAACATAATTTCATTGTCTTCTAATCTGAGAATATATATTAGTGAATTGCCTCAAATTTTCAGCAATAGATCACGCCATTGTATTTCTACAGTAAAATCTAGAAAAGGAGGTGTACAGTGCTATTTCACTGTACTGCAGAATATGAGAAATAATCACAAATTTAAGATTTTAGCAAAGAGAAACCCATAAATGAGATTAAAACTGTCGAGCAAGAGTTGCAAACTACTGCTTACTGCAATGTGGCAATTAGTGTGGAGCACTATTAATTTACATATCAATTTACATATAAACAAAATCATTTTGAGAAATATTCATTTGGAAATTTCTTTTTAGGTTATGGAAATTGGAATTCTGGAACAAATAGAGGTAAGTACAGTTTTAATGGAGTGCTAGCATTTGTTTTATAGATAACTCAATCACACTAATTTAAACAGAAAAAAATACCAAAATGTCACATTTTTATTAATTCAATGTGTGATCTTTTTAATGTCTTTTCATTTATGATTAAATCCAAATTTTATATAACTGCACCATCCCCTGTAAATCAGTAAAATTGATGCTTGGGTATAACTGATCTTTGACCTTCTTAATGAATTTTGGTATACTCTATGAGCTATAGCAGCGGCCCCAACCTTTTGGGGACCAGGGACCGGTTCCATAGAGAGAGTTTTTTCTGAGGATCCGAGGTAGTGTGGTTTCGTGTGCTGCCTGCATTACATGGATGGAGCTTCACTTGTTTGTGAGGCTCAGTTTCTGCCATGGCACAGACCGATGCTAGTCCATGCACTGGCGGTTGGGGACCCCTGAGCTATAGTAGCAGATTTTATAATATTTATAGTTCCATCGATAGTTACTTAAATGTATCTTAAAAAAGTATTTACTTTAAAAAGTATTTGCAACATTTCATCTGGCTTTCTTGCCTAGCACTTCTCTTAATATATAATGTAGAACAAAGTATCTTCATGCATCCATGGGAATTCACATTTTTACATCAGTCATACCTTGTAATTAACCTCATAAAACAGTAGGGCTTCATTTCAAATAGATAAATTGAATATTTGTATGCTAAAGATTTCAAATCATATTATCCTCTACATCAGTGGTTCTCAACTGGGGATCTACGGACGCCTGAGAATCCGTGATATCGTCATAAGGTCCACAAAGGCTTGAAGAAATGTTATTTCAATCTTGAGTTAAGTCTTGGGGTCTGCCATGGTCCATAAAAAGTATTTAAAGGGGGTCCGTAGTGAACAAACAAGTTGAGAACCACTGCTCTATATCTTTGAGAAACAATACTTTGAGAAAGTGGAGACTTTCATAATGTGGAAGGTATACTGATGATTTAGATGTCCAGTTTGTTAGAAGGTTATAAATACCATTTTTAATGAAATTCAAAACAAATGCAGAATATTCTTCATTCAAGTCACTGAAACATCTGAATCCCTAACTAGAATAACTTTCAGAGACTGAACTGTGTGCTTTTATGGACTCTTCAGCTACATGATGTATCCATATAAATATATTACCGTGTATATACATACATACATGTGTGTGTGAATATATATTTTGTCTTTACTCGTGAAATAGTTTTCTTTAATTGACATCCTGAAAGTTAATGCTTTCAATTCTTACGTTTCTTGTTATATATTGATCCTTATTTTTAATTTTTAATTTATGTTTAATGTTTAATTTTATTGATTATATTGTATACCATCCAGAGCCCCTCTTCAAGAGAGATAGGCTATTAGGAAATACGAAATATGAATAAATAAATAATGCTCTTTGCTCACAAAATCGTATTAAGCTGAAATAGGTATGCTTCATCTTTTCTTCCATGATATATATACTTTTCTATGGCTTAGAAGAGTATCCCTGTACATTTTGCCCAGTTATGCAATTTTGTTCATTCATTATTTTTTAAATGTACAAAACCCGAGTACTTTTTACAGAATACCTCCTTATTCAGTGAAGAAAAGGATTATCAATCTTCTAAACTATAGTTCTCTTACAGTTTTCTATCTCCAAATATCAGGTAGTATCATTACCTAAAGCAATAAATATTTTGTGGTGGGCAGCTTCCCAGCAAACAGAATAGACTGGAAATAACAATGTTATTTCTGTTTTTATATCGTAAGGCTTTGTCCTAAAATTGATCTACAGATGGAATTGAGGTATTATAAATGAAGACTTAGCAATACTTAGTTTTAGGTATGATGGGAATGAATGTTTCTCAGGACATATATCAAATGTTACTGTCATAGAAATAAGATTTAATTTTATACATTGAATTGGAAGTAGATACAGAAATTTATTTTTCTAAATGTAGCCACTGTAACATGAAGGAGATATTCTTGGTGCTGCCAATCTTGTATTAGACAGGCCTTTTAGCATTCTAAACATATAAAAAGAAAACTCAATAACTGTTTTTCATTTCAGGTTATGAAGATTATAATTATGGATATGGATACAGTCAGGATAACTCTGGCAATTATGGGTATGGTATGGGCACTTCAAACTCTTGGGAAATGCCTAATTCAAATACAGACATGAACTTTAACGCATCCACTGGCACCAGCGCTGATGATGTAATTTCAAATTTTAACCAGCGCTTAGATATGGTATCTCATCTAGACACTGAAACGATGCAAGGAGGACATTATGGCTCAGGTGGAGACAGGTGAGTGTAGAGACAAAGGTTCAGTAATAGTTATAGAACAGGCTAGTTTCTGCTTCTGGAAGGCATGTTGATCTAACCTTGTGCCGCTGCCTAAACATTGCTCCATACTACTACAGAAAACTTATGGGAAGTACACACTTAGCTAAGTTTGTATTTTTAATTGAACTTTGCAAATAAGGTGCTTAAATATGTATTTGAATGATGAAAATATGGTAGCTGAATTGTAATAAAATGTTCGGAAATAAATGCAGGTTTGAGTACTTTGATCAGTTTCTGAAAACAGTGACCTATCCAAAGACTGCACTTTTACATCCCATTGAAATAGCACATCCATTGAGCAGAGTTTCTCTGGATTTTGCACTAAAAAATACATAATGAGAAAATCTCTCATTAATCTACAGTATGTGTCATTATTAATGTAAATATATACGTTGTTAGTTTAAAGCAAATGCATACATTTGGAATATATACATTTTTGCTTTTGAAATTCCTGCATATTAAAGTCTTTAAATAGATTAAAATAAATTACTGTGTATTTAAATATGAATTTTAATAATTAAAATATATGTTCTATAAACACTTGATAATTTACACTAGAATTAGTAGTTGGACAGTACTTCTGTATTTTAAATGTATATTTAGAGCGGTGGTAGTGAACCTTTAGGCTTGGCTTGTCAAAAGTTAGGAAAATGCTTAAGTTGACTTTGCTGACATATTACACATCCTTGGAACAAGACAATCAACTTTTTATACATTCTTTTATTCAAAAAAATAAACTCCCATTTTGTGTGTGATCCCCAGGGTGTGCCATGTACCGCTTGCCTTCAAGCTGTATTCTCTTTTTGTTGATAGGACCCTGTAAGATATTCGAGGCAGCTCCAAGTTTCACAAGTTTTTCATTCATGAAATGGCTTCAGAGAATGCACTTCCATGGCCTCTACAGCATCTGAAAACACAGCCCATTTTCATGTGATTTTCAGAGACTCCGGAGGCCGTGCAAGAGCATAAACCTCTTGCGCCACCTCCACAGGCCATATAAGAACACACCCTATTCTCATCCAAAAATCACAACAAGAAGGCATATTTTAGAGAATAGTTGTCATCATCCAAAATGTTGTGGTTTTGACATGTCATAGGTTTGCCTTCACTGATCTAGAGATTGGTCTAAATAGGATGTACCTACTATTTACATCTGGAGCTACAAATATTTAAATATCATTAAATCAAATGATAACTATATTCCAACTTTTTCTTAATTACATATTCCTTTGTTGAATAAGAGCTGTGTAGTTGAAATATAGTGACTGAATTAGACATATTTTGTATTGTCTTCTCTTTGAAGTGACAGATATTGATAAATTCAGCATTAGCTTTCCAAACTAGCTTTTGGTTTTGTGGAACCATTTAATATAATTTTATTTTTAAAATGCTACTGAATAATTGACTGTATTGCTCCACCCAGCAGTTTTTCATTGCTATAAAAGTATATTGGGAAATTAACAAAATCATTTAGAATTTAAATGGCATGAAATATATTTTTGTGATACATTATTAGTTTTTCTATTCATTCAAATAATGTCTCTTGTCTTGAGAAAAAGAGTTGTTGCAGATAACTATTCCACACTCTTAATAGGTCTTTTTGTTTTTATGACTCATTCCTTACAAGCTGGAATGGTTTCTACGCATAAAGCTTAGAAAGGTTTATAAGGATTCCTAAGTATTATATCAACAAAATAAATTTTCCAAGTTGAGAATGGCTAAAGTGGCAATTTTGTGCACACTTAAATCAGTGAAATTTCCTTCTCAGCATCTTCTAGATTTCAATTTTATCATATAGAGTGGGGATTTTTATTTGACCTTAGAGGGCTAATGGTACACTGTGGCTAAATACTTGAAATAAATTTCCAAGAAAGTTGCAGTGGTGAGCCATACTATGCTGTACTTTGGTATATTTTAAGATTGGCCAATGATCCAATTCACTTTGCCTTCTTTTCTATTGTAAGTTAGCTTTTAAAGTCTCCTCCTCAGCCATTCTTTCCTTTCCATATCCTTGCTTTCAGTTCCTCGATACCAAACACAATTTGTGTGCTTGTGTCCAGTGCTGGTTTATTTACACATCATTAATTTTACTTTTCCATAGCACTCAGAACAACATGCTACAGAAATAAAAGTGGTTTAGCTTCAAATATGTCATCACATTTGGATGACTATGCAGCCACTTTATTACAATTTAATAAACGTAACTTGAATTTTTGGAACTTTTGGAATGTTATCATGAAATAGTGGTAACTAAGCTATTTCAAGTTGAAAAAATATCCAAGTTAGATTGTCTTAGCCATTCGTTACAAGAAGCACAAAGGATTACGGTATTTTCTTAGATGTTGTTTCTAGTTTTTTCAACAATGAAGAGATTACTGACTAGGTGTCATACATTAAATATATATTTTTATATAGCTAATTATTTTTGGTTCTTTCAAAAATTACTTGACAGCATCGAATAAATTGGTAAAAACTTATTTTGTAAAATTATTCCCAGGGAATTCATTTGTTTAACATCGTCAAATATGCATAGAAATTGGTGTATGAATCAGGAATAGATAAAATATAATTATTTGCGTAACTCTCCCAGCTGAAACATATTTATAAATTTAATCTAATTTATAATATTTATCTAATATTACTATGAAGATTTATTGAGATTAAACTTGAGTATTATTTTATTCAGCCCTTATATGTATGAAATTGCAGTATTTATTTTCTACTGTAATGCACAATGAGTAAGCCGCCTGATTTCAGCTTTTTATGGTTTTACTGAATATAGAATAATTCTGTTTTTTGCTTTTATTTTTGACATAACCTGCTTCTACTATAGATTCTTAAATATGGTGCTCTGTAAACTACTGACCTAGATTCTCACCTTGCTCTGCAACTCTTGTAGGTATGATACATATGAATCCTATGATTCAAGATCTGCAATGAATGACCGTGATCCATACAGATCTGGCTATGATTACAGTGAGGCCAAACATGAAACCGATAATATCTATGAAGGTCACTATGACAGCTCCTATGGCAACCGCAGGGACCAGTACCACAATAGAGCACGTGACAACTTTGGCCACCGGGGTCAAAATTGGGCCAGAGATGGAAGAAATAACAGAGGCATGGCACCTTCATATGGGCGTATGGGTGGACAATGGAATGACCCACCAGTACCAATGGGAGGACGGGGCCATGGCCCCAATAGACCACCATCACTTTTTTCCCACAAACTATTCCCTGATTATAACATGTTCCAGGGTATGCGAGGTTTCTCTGGCAATATGCGTTTTGGAGGAGGAAGCATGAAACAACGAATGAGGAGAAACTGGAAAATGTGGGATGCAGATTTTAAAGTAAGTACCTGTGCAATCTTCTTTATTACTACTTTTATGTTCTTCAGCAATGCCCAGTGTCAAACTCCTCAAAGAGTGGGTGGTAATTGTGGCTAGAAATGGCTTTGTGCAACTTTATGTTGTGTACAAGTTCTTTTCTGGATCTTGAGGCCCTGTGCTCAGTCATGCATGCCCTGGTCAGCTCTCATCTGGATTACTGCAGTGCACTCTACATGGGCCTACCCTTGAAGAGTATTTGGAAGCTACAATTGCTTCAGAAGGCAGTGACGCAGACAGTTCTGAGGCCTCTAGGGTGGCACATGTAACACCACTGTTATGCAAGGTGCACTGGTTGCTTATCGTGGCTAATTGGATAGCGAGAGGGGGGCATATAAATTTAATAAATAAATAGAATGCAAAGGTATCTGTTAAGTGATTTATTTATTATTTTAATTATAGGAAACAGGTTCCTTGTTTCAGATGTTTGCTTTTTTAAAAAACCTATTCCTGGATACTCTCATTGCATCCCATATATGAACCAATAATCTTGGAGAAAAGTCCTTGGAGAAAAATTCTTTCAGCTTTGTATGAAATAGACCAAATTAAATCTGGGCATGTTTTTAGCTGTTTGAGGTAATTTGAGTATAAAAAAGTATGTCTCAATATACATTTTTATTGATAATAAGAAAATAATTAGTTATTAACTAAGGCTGAATATACTCCTATGTTTCTCTTCATAGAAGAAAAGAATAAAGAATGAGACAACTGGTAATAAACGTAAACAAGCTAACAGTTCCGATGAACCTGATAGCAAAGCAGCAAAAACAGATAACTCAGATAACTCAGACTCTGATAATGGTAAGAACTTACCTCTAAGGTCTACTTAGACTGAGAAATCCTGTTTTATTTTCATTGCATACTTAGAGTGACAATATAAAAAACCAGTATTTTTGACTAAATGTTTCAGCTATTTTGTATTATGCATAGTCACCTGATATGCTGCTCTTTTTAGAAGAAGGGCCTGAAGGAGAAGCTGCTGAGAAAGGTTCTAAAAATGTGAGTTTGAATTAAGTCTTACTACAAAGATTATCATTCTCATTTGATATAATAGAGACAAGGGTTGGAAAGGATCCTTTGGCAAGCTAACCCTGTGTAACGATGAATGGTGTATTGCTCCTTCTTTGGTTGGATAAAGAACAAAGAGCAGAGGCTAGGGCAGTTTTGAAGGAATGGTTAAAGAACAAGGCTCTCTCAAGGCACTTTAATCCCTGAGCTGGAAACATCTACTTTACAATAGGGTGTATATGAAATGGGGTTTCTAAGGGAGCAGTTGTTCAATAGTATACTCTAGAATCTACAATGATAGAACTGGTATAACTATGACATTTTTCCAGTTTATTCAGTCAAATTTACTTTGATGGTTTCTACATCTTGTTAGACTTCTGAAGTACATAAAATATAACATAATTATAACCAAAATTCCACTTTTATGAAGACTTATTAAACTACAGTAGTGATTGCAAAAGATTGCTTAAATCTTTATAGACCTAATCTGTGGAATGATAGCTTTGACGAGCTATTTTGTGGATTCTTCAATCCTTTAGAATAAAAACATATACCAAATAGCTTTGAGAAATTAATGTAACAGTTCTTATAAGTCATTTTTCTCATAAACCATAATTTGTAAATGCAGACTGGTCATATAATGCTAATGAGTTAAGTATAGATAAAATAAAGCATGTGTGGGAACTATGTAGGGACCAAGTAAATAAGTGAAGCTTGCCGGGCATTCAAAGAGTCAGACTGCAGTTGCAAACATTTAGCAGAACATTAAATGAAATGGGTAGAAAAATTGAAACACTAAGACTCAGAGTAGAGGTAAGCAGAAGTGTATAATAAAGTTAGTGTTGGGTGGTAGAGTGGGGCTATTACAGGATATGTTGCTGAGGGGCCTAGGTATAATTGGTGCTCTGTACTTCATCTAATCTGTGCAATTGCAAAAAAAGATTACACAAGATGAGAAATTGGGTTTATTGTATGTATCTAAAACACAATTTTTAATCTGAATTCCCTTCAAATGGATTTGCAATATACAACCTTCTCAGGACTTCAGAAATGTTCTAGTAAGAATGCCAAAACTGAAAAAACGAGAAGAGCTCCAAAGGGCATATATTCAAAAAAGATTTTGTGTGTGTGTGTGTGTGTGTGTGTGTGTGTGTGTGTGTGTGTGTGTACGTACGTACTTACAGATGCTCCAAACTCTATGGCCTCCCCAAGATACACAAAGAAGGAACACCACTCAGACCCATAGTCAGCTCCATAGGCTCACCTCTACAGAATCTTGCCAAATTCCTCGCCAAACAACTCCAACCCTACGCAGAATCCATCACCTCACATGTACAAAACTCATTCCACTTCATAAAAACAATAAAGAAACAAACCTACAACCCAGTGACCTACTCGTGAGCTTCGATGTCATATCCCTCTTCACCCAAGTGCCTATAAAAGGAGTCGTGACAGCAATCCAGAACAAACACAACTCCCCTAAACACATCTTGGACCTGACCAACCACTGCCTAACCAACACATACTTCATCCATAATGGACAAAGATACAAACAGATAGAAGGAGCACCCATGGGATCACCCCTGTCACCCGTCATCGCAAACTTATACATGGAACATTTTGAAACTAACAGCTGAACACAAGCCCAAACTCTGGCTTAGATAACCAGGTTAATCTCTCTCTATATATATGTGTGTGTGTGTGTGTGTGTGTGTGTGTGTATGTATATAGATACACACACAGAGAATACTGTGCAAAAGTTTTAGGCAGGTGTGAAAAAATGCTGTAAACAAAGAATGCTTTCAGAAATATAAATGATTGTTTATTTTTGTCAATTTTCAAAATGCAAAGTGAGCGAACAAAATAAAATCTAAATCAAATCAATATTTGGTGTTACTACCTTTTGCCTTCAAACCAGCATCCATTCTCATAGGTACTCTTGCACAAAGTCAGGGATTTTGTAGGATTGTAGTCAGGTGAATGATCAACCAATTATACCAAAAAGGTGATCATCAGTGTCACACATAGGTTGAAACCCAGTCATGAACTGACACAGAAACAGCTGTGTAGGAGGCGTAAAACTGGGTGAGGAACAGCCAAACTCTGCTACCAAGGTGAGCTTGTGAAAGACAGTTTCATGTCATGGCAAGATTGAGCACAGCAACAAGATACTGCATCAACAAAGTCTCTCCCAGATAAAGATTTCAAAGCAGACTGGGGTTTCAAGATGTGCTGTTCAAGCTCTTTTGAAGAAGCACAAAGAAATGGGCAATGTTGAGGATTGTAGACGCAGTGGTCGGCCAAGGAAACATAGTGCAGCAGATGAAAGACACATCAAGCTTATTACTCTTCGAAATCGGAAGATGTCCAGCAGTGCCAGCTCAGAACTGGCAGAAACCAGTGGGACCCAGGTACACCCATCTACTGTCCAGAGAAGTCTGGCCAGAAGTGCTCTTCATGGAAGAGTTGCAGCCAAAAAGCCATACCACTGACGTGGGAACAAGGCCAAGCGATTAAAGTATGCATGAAAACATAGGAACTGGAGTGCAGAAAAATGGCAGCAGGTGCTCTGGACTGATGAGTCAAAATTTGAAATATTTGGCTGTAGCAGAAGGCAGTGTGTTCGTTGAAGGGCTGGAGAGCGGTATAATAATGAGTGTCTGCAGGCAACAGTGAAGCATGGTGGAGGTTCCTTGAACGTTTGGGGCTGCATTTCTGCAAATGGAGTTGGAGATTTGGTAAGGATTAATGGTGGTGTCAATGCTGAGAAATTGTGTTCCAGGCATTTCCCACCCAGACAGCAGGCTGCATTTGCAATGGTGGAGGTGTTTGGGAAAGGCAGCAGGGGAATGGGGGGGGGATGGCAGAGGAGCTGCTTTCAAGCCACTGGAAAAGATATCCAATCCAACTTTTGTGTGTGTGTGGGTTTGTTTGAGAGTGAGTGAGAGAGGGAAGGGGTAGGAGAGATAGTCCAATCCAACTTCTCTGTGTGTGTGTGTGTGTGTGTGTGTGTTTGAGAGAGGGGGAGGAAGGGAGAGAGGGAGGAAGGAGGGGAAGGAGAAGAAAAAGAAAAAGAAAGAAGGAGCAAAGGAGAAAAACAAATGCTGTCGCTTTAAATTGGAACTGAGCATGCCTGGCTGTGGAATTCTGGGAGTTGAAGTCCACAAGTCTAAAAATATTTGAAACCCAGCACTGTGTCAGTGCCTCACCAGTCATAAACCTCACCGCACGTCACTGCTATATAAGATATCCTCATAATAATAGTATTCCTCAATTAATGACTCGGGAAACAAAAAAACTGAAACCACATCGAAGGATAGCATTGTTATTAGGGAATTAAAATTAAAACACATGATGAAGAACTGAATAGTCAATAGAAAGCATTAGCCTAGAGCAGGGGTGTCAAACTCAATTTCATTGAAGGCCGGATCAGGGTCGTGTTTGACCTCGGGGGGCCAGGGTAGGTATGGTTAGCTCGATGCAAAGATGATCGTGATTAAGTCAGCTGCCCCTGCTCTCCGCTATGATGTTCATACATTGGATATCATTGTTGTATATAACCAATTCACATGCACCTTATTTGTGTAGTTCTGTTTACAGATTTGCGGTAGCATTGTATTACATTGTGTACAAAACGCTACTATTGACATAGATTTCTGTCAGAGCTAGAATTGGGTGGTGAACATCAATAGGGAAAGAGCACTTGGCATTCTTCCATTTTCCCATCATATACTCAAGTTTGCATATACAATATCTTAAGAGATATTGTAGTGATTGTTTTATCTGAAACTGAACAGATTTAAAATCAGACAAAGTTAGATTGCATGCATATACTAAGTTTATTCCTCTCCAAATTCAGAGCTAATTCTAAGACTAACTGCTTTTATTTTAAATAATCATTGTCTCAGAATAATTATAATTTCCTAAAACTTGAAATTATAAGGATTGTATAGAATTTTGAACATTATATATTTCTGAGTGTTCATTGTCTACAAAGAAGAAAGTATTAATTATTGTTAAAATTAATCATACAAATGTACTTTATTATATTAATTAGCCTTATAGCATTTTTGTCTCACTCTAAATCATCTTGATAGCTAATAGTACTTCTGATTACTTCATCTGTTATGACCTTGACTGTAAGCCCCATTTTTCATTGTTCTTAATTATAATTTCAGGAGGGAGAGGGGGATGGTGCTGAAGATGAAGAAAGAAAAGAAGAATCGGAGAAAGGCAAGTATAAGCATGCATAGATTTGTGTGTTCTTAGCAAGAACTGGGATTGTAAAAATTAATACCTGTTTTATTACAAATGGAAGTATTTCATTCATCTTTAATGCCAAGTTTACTTACAGGTTAGGCCATAATCTTAAAAAAACTAAATTGTTGTCTTAGTATTTGTTATGTAAATTCATCATGATCAAAATGCTTACTGGTAAATTAGTAGTGTTACAAAATTTATTGGAAAATGGTAACTCTTAATATTTCCCTAGAACAAATTTTATTCTTTCTTAATGGAAACATACTATTTTGCACTTTTGATTCCCAAGATCATTGCAATCTCAGCAATAGATTAATAATTAATTAATAAACTAATTAGACTCCAAACCTCCTTGTTTTACAAGTGTCAGAGGGGGAAAATACCCTTTATCTTTAAAGGCCAATATATCTTGTCATTTTATTCAGTTAATGCTCTTTAATTAGGTTAAATTCTTTTAATTAGCTAAATTAATAATATTTATTCTAATTATAAATAATGTGTCATGAGAATAATAATGGTATAATTGGATACGATTGTTTTTAATAATAATAGTTACTGTTGTCAAACTATATGTGAAGATGTGGAATGGATTGGTCTGTTTTGAGCTGGAAGTATCAGATTCCAGATTACTTCAGTAGCATTCTGAGGAGCTTTCCACCTAAGTCAAATAATTACTTTTAGTATACTGCTGCCTGTAAAGAAGTTACCGTATATACTTGAGTATAAGCCGACTCGAGTATAAGCCGAGACCCCTAATTTTACCCCCAAAAACTGGAAAAAGTTATTGACTCGAGTATAAGCCGAGGCTGGGAAATGCAGCAGCTCACGGTAAATTTCAAAAATAAAAATACAGGTAGATAACAATAAAATTGCTAAAAGTGTGTGTGTGTGTGAGTGAGACAGACAGACAGAGGAACAGAGAGAGGGAGAGAGAGAGGGAATCAGAGAGAGACTGACAGAGACGAATCAGAGACGTACTTTTAACTACCTGGCAGCGGCGTTTTGCCTTGGGGGGCTCCTCAGAACATCCCAAGACTTCGGAGGGAAGTTTACAGCCCTCCCTCGGAACGCTTCGGAGGGAAGCTTCTGCAAAGGCGAGTGACAACAAGTCTCCCAGGCTTTAATTTGCCGAGCTGTGCGCACGCGCCTGTTTTCCACGGCGTGGAGCAGCGGCGAGATTCTGCGCGGCGAGCGATGATTCCAGGGGCCATCTGGGAAGATGAGGAACGCGAGGGGGGACCCTGCCCCCCCCACTGATGGCCCCCGGAATCATCGCTCGCCGGGAGCGGGAGCATGCGTGTGGGGATGAGGGAGCACTAGAAACTGGAAAAGCAGTTCCCCGGCGCACACATGGTACTGAATAGTACCTACAGTATTTCTTTCTACTTATCACTATAACCATCTTGCTTGTGTCTTTAGAATTTATATTGTTATTTATTTGTTTCCTAGTATAATTTGATTGTTTATTAGTAACCTGGACTATCACTAAGCGTTTTATCTTATGATTCTTTATGAATGTATTCTATTTTATTTTTCCTTATGTACACAGAGCATCTGCACCAAAGACAAATTCCTCGTGTGTCCAATCACACTTGGCCAATAAAGAATTCTGTTCTGTTCTATTCTATTCTATCCTATCCTATCCTATCTTATCCTATCCTATCCTATCCTATTCCATTCCATTCCATTCCATTTCATTCTAATGCAGTATAGGAGATTTACGGTTTGATAAGGTTCTCCTTTTCCCCTAAATATTAATACAGATGAAGCTAGGGTCAAACATTCTGATTCTAAGGGAAAAGAATTCCGGATGGCCCCTGGAATCATCGCTCGCCGCACAGAATCTCGCCGCTGCTCCACGCCGTGGAAAACAGGCGCGCGCGTACAGCTCGGCAAATTACAGCCTGGGAGACTTGTCAGTCGCCGGGGTTATGCAGAAGCTTCCCTCCGAAGCCCGAGAGGAGGGAGGGAAGCGGGCGCCCGGCACACAGAAGAGCCGCATTAAAATGTTTAAAGAGCCACATTTTTTTTTTTTTTTTGTTCACTGGAGTATAAGCCGAAGTGGATTTTTCAGCCCAAAAAGTGGGCTGAAAAATTCGGCTTATACTCAAGTATATACGGTAGTTTACACAGAGAACTTGTTTCATGGGAAGAATATTAGAAGCCTAAATTGTCTCCTGCTTATGAATGCCTTGCATTCCTTTCATCTTTATAATTCTGGTCCAGCTTGTTAAAATGAGCCATTGCCTGTCTCCAAGCAACATAGTTTCTTTCTAGTTTACTGGTAAATTTCCTATTGGAAATCTCAAGTAGGGATTTCAATTTGTTATTTAATTTGTCTTCCTCTTACTTTTATCCCTCAATATTGTTTTATTTTTCTTCCAATTCAATTCTCCATTGATTCATTGCACAAGCTTGAATGTTTCTATTTGTTAGTTTTAGTATGGCCATAATCTTTCTTTGGCTAAAATATTTTAGGATTATAATCCACTGAATTTGCATTTAAGTAGTATGGAAATAACTTCAACTGAATTATCAAAACATATATATTGGTCATAGAAATGCCAACTAGAATAGATTCACGCTATATGTAATCAGCAAATCCTTCAGGGAAATTGTGCCGTCTTCAGATTTATTTAATGTTCCCCAACATGGTGCAATATGTTTTACTACTTCTGTAATTGCATGGAAACAGTAGTTCAACATTTCTAGAGCAGAGTTCTCCAACCTTTCCGACTTTGCAGGCGGGGGGAGGAGGGCATGGTTCTGCAAGAGTGGCGGGCAAGTGAACGTGCACATGCACAGCTCCATTGTCCTTTGGGCAGTCTGGTTCTGAAGAGCTCACGGCCTGGTAGTGGTACAGCTTGTATGTGGGAGCAAATTCAAGATTAGTTTATACTATAATTCAGTTTTGCACTTAAAGCTATTAGGAAAGCTATTACTTTTTGTGCAATACCATTGTTTGTTTAGAAAATTTATTTGCCACCCATCTTGTATCCAACAACCCTGGGCAGCATAAAACATTAAAGCAGAAATAAATATTAAAATCAGTTTATCAGTTATGTTTATTCTAACATTTGTAGCAAGGATGTATGTAATGATTCAGTTGCCCCTTTTAAAGGGCAATTGAATCATTAATAGTCATCTTTTTTCTTTATCAAATAAAAACTAATGGTGATAGCACAACAACAATGAACAAAGAAAAAATACAATACTAAATTCATTTTTCAGTGTTCAATATTAACATTATTAACACTGGCACCTGGGAATGTTAGCCTACAATTTGATGGTGGTAGAACAAGCCTATTCCCTGTAAGGTAATGTCTTACTCCTGAACAGCACATTGAACAACATAGCACTTGTAACCAATCTTTACTGAACAAATTGTAAGATCTATTAGCTACATTTTATGACCAAAATAAATTAGTTTCATATTTCTAAACCCACCTAGTGCTAATTTGTAATAGCAAATAAGAACATTACTCCAAAGGTTGCATAGAATATGTTCATATGTTCATATGTTTCTTTAAAGTTGTTATAAACAACTGATTTAGGTATTTAAAGCAATATTTATTGTTTCAATATGTATGTGTATAGAAATATATATATATTTGTATGTATATATTTAGGTGCTCTGACAATTCAAGAAGAAATCAGCCAAATTAAGCGCAAATTGCAAACTGGGAAGAAAACTCAAGAGAGGCAAAAAAAACGATACCGTGATCGTATGGTAGAAAGGTAAGCTGTTTCTTTGGGAAGGCTTGACTCAATAGCAATAGCAATAGCACTTAGACTAATATACTGCTCCGCAGTGCTTTACAATATAATTGTCAGCATATTTCCCCCAACAATCTGGGTCCTCATTTTACCAACCTCAGGATAGAAGGCTGTGTCAGGCTTGAGCTGTATCGTGATCGAACTCCAGGCTGTGTTTAGTTAGCCTTTAGTACTGCATTCTAACCACTGTGCCACCAGAGCTCTTTGCTAGTATTTAGATTGCCCTTATTTGTGTGGTGGTCTTTTCTCTTTCAGATTTGATTATTTCATTATATTTACATATTTTGATTTGTAAAACAATATATCTAAACTCTGTTAACATAAGCAAAGCTGATTTGATGTCTTATTTTTAAGTTAGGATTAGAGAAAACAGTAAAAAAGAAACAAGTTACAGAGGGGGAAAAGCAATATTTCTCATAATTCTGCCTTGCACTGAAGGTTTTTTTTTAACTGGAATTTTGAGCAATTATACAGAGGGAAAATAAGCAGATTTAAGATTAGAGTACTGATAGTCCCAGAAATTCCCAAGTTATGTTTAGGGACAGATGATTTACAGAGAGTAAAATTATAACACTTCAGAATGGTTTTATGAAACACATGTGGAAATCCTTTCTGTGCTGGAAAAGATGATATCTATCGAAAATATATCAGCTTCTCTTCCTAAATTCAAGAGAAGTTCCCAATCATTATACTGCCCCCAAAAGTAAATCTTTAAATAATTGTTTTATTTGCTATTTCTTTACAGAATTCAGTTTGTCTGTTCATTGTGCAAGTATCGCACTTTCTATGAAGATGAGATGACCAATCATTTGGAAAGCAAATTTCATAAAGAGCATTTTACATTTGTTGGAAACAAGCTACCCAAGCAGACTGCTGACTTCCTGCAAGTGAGTTTTCTCTCCTTAAACTTGCCTTCTACTCATATTTCCAAAAGCACTAGTGATAATTTCCTATGAAAAATATCAAGGAGTGGTAGCCCTCGCTTAACAACCCCTTGTTCAATGATCATTTGAAGTTATAAAAGTACCGAACTAAGAGATTTGTGCCATTTCTCAAAGTTCCAGCCATTATAACACACTTGCCGTTACATGATCTTAATCCAGGCACTTGGCAACCAGCATATAAATACAACAATTGCAGTATCCCATTGTCACATGATCCCACTTACAGCTTTTGTGTCTGGCTTCCAATAAGCAAAATCAATAGAGAAGCTAGCAAGAATTTGCAAGTAATCATCACATGATATGGCACTTAGGAAGTACAATAAGAACTGTCATCATATTTCAGCCCAGTCATGTGATTTGTTTTCTCATCTAA
Organism: Natrix helvetica; assembly: GCF_964273705.1. Lineage (NCBI taxonomy): Eukaryota > Metazoa > Chordata > Lepidosauria > Squamata > Natricidae > Natrix > Natrix helvetica. Next base: position 258,120,826 of record NC_138548.1, read on the forward strand.
GAACCACAGTGCTTAGTGAGAATTTGCAGTCCCAATTACAGTAATTAACTCTGGACTACCTATATGTGCCAGAAAATGATTGTTTACTTGTATTTTTCACCATAAAGTAACATGATCGCTTTTCTCTTTCTTTTTAATTCTTAGAAAGAAATGAAAATGTAGTTTGGAAGAAATTGAGAGAGGAATTGAGTGGATTTTGATTGGAAGGCTTACTCTGAATTTTACTAGCATTCAGTTTAGTATTAACTTTAGTTTTCTTCAATGCAGGAATATGTAGCTAACAAAACAAAGAAGACAGAAGAACGTCGTAAAGCAATTGAAGATATTAATGCAGTTATACAACAGATTTACAAAGACCAAGATCTTACACAAGGTATATGTTTTTGATCTTAAAGTATCTTAACATTCAGATATAAAATGATGTATATTCTTTTTCCTTTTTTGTACAACTATTATAAAGATGCCATAGAGTGTTGATTAGCAAATGCTTTATTATTCTCTGTATGATGGTCCTAAATTCTATATTCTGCTGGCTAAGATCTCTCGAGTCACGATATACAGGAACACATAGAAACATCTTTTCAAATTGGTATAATAATGAGTTAATTTTTCCGGACTTATACACAGCTTTGAAAGCTGTCTCCATATGCCCATAATTTCATAGCTACTTCATGGGAAATAAAGTGTAATAATGTTATTGCAAGCAATTTCAGGATATTGTACAGAATAGGGATGTTTCTTAGAAAAATATTTTTATTTACAAGTGACAGGTACCGTAAAAAATGAAGGTCTATCCCCCCCTCTCCTTTTTCTAATTTGTATGGATATGTTTCCATCTTTTGTTATTATTCAGTTCCATCAATATTTACTAAATTTATTTTTTGAATTGATCTGATATTGTTGGAATCTATGAGTCAATGTTTCTAGGTTCCTTGATAGACATATGTCTTCTTATGTGGTAATGCATATTGTCTTACAGGCTGTAAAATATAATGGATTTTGTTTTACTTAGATATAGGTATGGAACATTTTGTAAAAAAGGTGGAGGCTGCGCACTGTGTTGCCTGTGACCTTTTCATCCCAATGCAATATGGAATCATCCAGAAACATCTGAAATCTCTTGATCATAACCACAACCGTAGAGTAAGTGCTATCTATCTATCATCTATCTATCTATCTATCTATCCATCCATCCATCCATCCATCCATCCATCCATCCATCCATCCATCCATCCATCCAATTTATATAACTGCCCATCTCATAAACAAGAAATCCTGGGGGGTATACAATAAAGCCCCAGAGTCCTGGTTGGCCTCTTCAGCTAGAAAGTCCCATGCATTCATCTGGTCCGTGTGATGCCAGCAGTAAAATAATGAAAATACAATACAGCTCAACAGAGGCAACCAGCAGCAGGTCCATGTGCTCCAGCTAGCTCCATCCACTGCCAAGTGTCCCAATAATTAGATCACTGTCCCAGACTCTAATGCTCATAGCGGGCCTCCAAAAATACTGCAGCTGACTTCAACCTCGTATGTAATCTTACGCTCACTCTTGCATTCAAGTGCCTGCAGCTCCTTGCAACTCCACCATAAATAGGCACAGGATGGGTGTGGGCATGGCAATGCAGTATCCACAGCCAGAGAGCAAACACAATCTGTCTGTCATCAACCAGCTCCCAAAAAATGCTCCCAAAAAAGCCTAACCGAGGCCCAGTTCAAGTCTAAAATCTAAGTCTACAATCCAATCCAATCCAGGTAAATGCCAAAAATTTTGCAGATTCATTACTAAAATAGTAATATAAATTGTTCATAATGTATGCCTATTCATTTCAAAATAAAATTAAGAAATAGCCTGTTTCATTTCAAAATAACTGAATTCAGTATAAATTAGTATTTTATTTTTGTGTAATACGATTCTTCTCTTCCAAGTAAAGTATATTATATAAATAGTTACAAATAGCATCTTATACTTTCATTTCTGTGATTGAAGATGCAGTTTCCCTTTTGATTTTGTACATTTGTTCTTACACAAAATATATAGACTGCTTGTAATTCACTGTTTTCTTTGAGTTCTCTATCTTGAAGCTAACAGAATCTTTTTGTGAGTGGTCCAGATACATTTGTTCTGATCATCATTGTAACTTACTAAAAAAGACTAATTATGAAACTTACTTGATTGACACATTCAGGCTACTTGCTTTTCGTGAACCTATGCCTCTTCCCTTACCATGTCCTCGTTTAAGTGAATGATTAACATTAGCTGAATGTCACTTTGAAATGAAAAAGATGTACATTCATGTTGTAAATAATGATATGCATGTTTTCTTTTTGTTGTTGGTTTTGTTTTTTAGGCTATGATGGAACAATCCAAGAAATCGTCATTAGTAGTTGCAAGAAGTATTCTTAACAATAAACTTATCAGTAAAAAATTGGAGATGTATCTAAAGGTTAGAATTTTTTTTTCTGATACCTACTTTTAGATGCACTATATTTTTTCAGCATACTACTGTTTGTATTATGTTCATGCTTATTTTCTCTTCTTGCATTCAAATGCTTTGTTTTTGAGTCCAGATTTTCAATCTTCTATTTCTTAGATTCCATTTTTTATTATTACAGGTTTCAGCTTTAATAGTGCAACGTTCCTTTACTGCTAGTTATTATACTCACCTTTAGCTGCAGTTTTAAGGATTATTGCCATTTAAATGTAAATGTACTTGGCATTTCTCAATTATATTTATTTTCCTATGAGAATGGATTTTTTTAAAATGACACACCAGAAGAATAAAAACTAAGAAATGTGTGGCTACTTAATTTTTATTTATTTATTAAATTTATTTGGTGCCCAATTCATTGCGAGCATCTCTGGGATGCTCATTAATGGACAGCACATTCTCTCCTTTTGGAAACTAACCTTACTCAAGGACATTATCAAGATGTGCTTCAGTTGGAATGTCATGGTTTCCAAAATACATCTATTCCGTTTCATCCTTATCCAATTATTGTTTTTTATGTTCAGACATCCGCAAGGACCATTTCAGGAAAAAAAATCTGAGAGTATCAGCATTCTGCCAACATTATCAAAATGATTAGAGAAACAAGAGAAATGTATAAGGATCCAAATAATTCATACCAGAAAAATGGCAGTTAGTGCCATCTATTGCCCAAGTTAAGTTTCAGATCTGCTTTGAAGATGTTAGCAGCATGGCTAGCAAAATGTCAGCACATATTCAAGAGTTCCAGCTTTTCCTTTCTTCCAATCCAATATGCATTCCAAATCTGGAGCAGAAACTTCATTGATCTATTAAAACAGAACAGGTGTTCTATTGGCTATTTATTGGAATTATGCCATTTGATTAATTTCAAGTGTCATTTCCATTGCATTAATAAAAAAATACTACCCCAATTATATATTTGTGTAAGGGATGTATTTTTATAATTCTGGGCATTGATAATTTCTGACTAAAATGTCAAAAACTCAATACAGTGTTGTGTTTCACAGGGCGAGAATCCCTTCACAGACGATCCTGAAGAGAAAGAGGAACATGAAGAAAGTGAGGCAGGAACAAGTGGGATCATTGAGGAAACAGCAGCTGAAAGTGAAGGAAACCTAAATGAAGAGCAAAGTAAAAGTGATGACAATCCTGAGGAAAATCCAGTGGCTGATGAAAGTGCAGAAAGCAAAGGTGAAGGAGAAGAACTACAAGGACAAATGGAGGAATGGAATTTGACCCCATCCCAAGGTGTTGCTACCGAACAGAATCCAGTACCTGAAGAAGAAAAAGAAGAAACACAAGAGAAACAAGACATTGTACCTTCAGAGAAGATGGAACCACCTGATGAGTGAACTTGCAAAGAAGGTTGAATCATTTTGAGACTCTGCATTAAATCTTCTAAAACCATACCCGTATTTGTGACACACCATGGCACGTGGCTTTTGGTTCTCATTGACCTCACTTTCACCTGGTTAACAGCCTTTATTTGTAAAGTGTTTTTGAAAATAGCTTTTTTTAACCAAATTTTCATTGTATTAGCTAGATTTTGTGCAGTACAATTTTTAAGTGGCTTTGTACTAGGAAGTATACTTTTTTTAGTAAATAATCAAAATCAAATTTTGTCAATTGGCTTATACCATGCTAAACTTTGGAAGGATAAATAACCTCTAAATTTTCCCATTTACTTTTGTATATAGTTGAAAATGTTTTAGTTCCATAGCTAGTCTTGTCTGAAAATGTCAGTAGCAGAATTCTGGGTTTTAAATTCTGCATGATTGGAATATCTTCCATGCAAGTGTAGCATTCTTCTATCTTTTTACTTTTAATATTCAAAAAAGACTTTGGTCAGCACAATAATTTTGCAGTGCTTTTATTTAAGAGGGAACATTTGCAATAGTTGATTATAAAAGACTACTAGGGCTATATGTGTAAGTTTTTGACAGAAGCAGCAAGCTTGTTATTGTGCAGAAAGCCTCAAGGAGAAATAAATGCATTCTGGCACTTTCCAAAAATGCAATTTATATTATTCTGTTTGAGATCAGGAGGATTTCTTAGTTTCTGCTTATTTTAGATGGATGTTCTGAAAATGAAGTCTAGCGGCCCAACAAAAATCTACTGATGAAGAGTGTTACAAAACATTAAATATTTCCTTCAAAGCAGGTCTTCCAAGTTGTCTCATTTTAAATCCTCCAAATCATCTCTACTGCATTTGTCAAGAATATAGTATTGCTTCATCCTTCGTTTATTAAGAATTGCAGGCATTAATGCCATAAGTTTATTTCAACTCTTGCTGCTACCCCAATTGCTTTCCAAGCAATAGTGGTACAGATACTGATATTCTTATTCATGCTCAATTTATTATCCTCTCATTTCTCTTTATGTACATGCCTTTTCCTGTAGTGGAGATCAAGCAATGGAACCTGAAAATATTCAATGGACATATTTTTCTGGAAACCTGCTACATTAGCAAAAACAAGGGTGAGTGAAGGAATCATTACACACTGGGTGGAGGCCTTTCAGCCATATAATACTTCTTCTTCCTTAAGACTCAAGCACCAAATAACTGGTGGAGAAACATGTAAAAATAAGTTTGTGAGTAAAAAGCATTTAGCAAAGTTTCAATGTATTGCTTATTTTTAATGTATTAATGACTGAAGCGTTCATAGTGGTAGCTTTGTCTTGTACTCAATCAAGTTGTAGATAATAATAAATTTTATGAATGTTGGGAGTACTGAAATTCCAGTATAAACTTGTATTTATACATATGGGTTGACATCTTAAAAGGTATTAGTGGGCTGAACAAAGAATAAGAAGTTTACAAAACAGTGTTGAGGTTATTAGCTTTCTGAAAATAACTGACAGAAACAGAGGTTGCTAATATAGCACTTGAGTAAATATTCCATCTTCTTTCAACATTTGGGCTCACATACATGCCAGTGGTATGTTTTTGCAAAATGGTATTAGTTGCTATGAGAATTTTCTTTAAATCAGTCCGAATGTTTATCAAGCCACATGTTAATTCCAAATGAATAGTACTTACCATTACCTTAGAATAACTCAAATTCATTATTTCTTGGACTATTAGTCAATTTGTAGGCAAATTTACTCATAGTCTGAGTACTTATACTTGGGATTCAGCCTTACTATGTATTGAGATAAACATAAAACCAATCTATATTTTCATATAACTTTAAAACAAGGGATGTTCTTTTTATTATTATATTTTTAGCCCGCCTTTTTAATATATAACCCAAGGGGGAAAATAATTATCCTGCTTTCTGTTTTCCTCACAACAACCACTCTGTGAGGTGGATTGTTCTGAGAGAGGGAGCGATTCACCCAGCCTCTTTTCATGCCTAACAGGCCTGGAACTCTAAGTCTCCTCGGTTTTTCATTCAGCATCTTCACTGCTGCACCATACTGGCTTTCCAGTTTCTCTCTCTGGATTGGGATATTTGTACAGGGCAGTTTGCACTGATGAAGGATGCTAACTTTTTCCCAGTATCTGATACGTTCTTCCTTTGACCCTGTTCTCTCCTTCTCCTCTCTCCCCCCTTCCAATATACTCCAGCTGGGACATAAATCTTGGAGAGGAATCCCCTTCTGTTTGAAATAAGGTACTACTGGATGGGAAACAGTCTTGAATAGAATTAATGAGGTTGGGAATTAACCAATTACTTTGTAGAGCATCATCTGCAAATGATGCTTTGATACTCCAGCTACATAATAACATATGGTGATAACTCAGTTTTTCTGCCTTTTGAAAATTTGAATCTGTATACTTGAAAGAAAATGCTACTGTAATTAGTGATTTTATTCCAAATTACATAGGCAGGTGATTGCAGTTGACTGCAACTATGTCTATTCAATTAAATAGATATTTTCTAAATATATATGCATGGGATCTGGCCGTGGGTCAGGCCATGGGTTTCCACATTGCATTTTGAGTTCAGCCCTTTTTCATTCATGTAGGAATAGCTATTTAAGGTATCTATGATTGTTTTGTGGAAACATTATTAGATTAAAACTCTATTTTCTAAATTGCAATCTGGAGAATACAAAAGCACATTTCAAAACCGTTGTACTCAAAATTAAGAAATTATTGAGCTGTTATATGTATGTATTGTTGCATACCTGATATTGTTGAATCAAAGAAATAGTCTGCCCTATTCTAGTTTCTGGAGTTACAGTTTCCACATTCCTGGAATCTAAAGGAAACTTCCATTTTTCCGGCAAAATTTCTTCCGCTAGAGCACATGGAAGATCAATGTAACCTGCCCCCCTAAAATCTCGCTTGTTTAACTAATTTGTCCAGATAGTTAGAAATATTCCTTAACAAAATTTGAGGGTATATAAAGTCTGAAAGGTGGAAGAAAACAATCAATAGCCCAACTTTATAAATTTAATATGTGCTTTTATTTGTCCATGGTTTTTTTAACTTCAAAGAAGATATTACAATAACCAGATTATTTTGCTTGCTGACTATAACTGAAATGGTAGAATAATTTTCTTTTATGCACTTTTCATATTCATGTAAGAATTTCAATTCATATTGGTGTAAAGTGTTGATGTTCTCCAACTATTAGATTCTGAATGAAAAAACCTGTAATAAATAGAAAAGTATTTGTAATTCCCTTTTCCTATGAATTACAGAATATATTGTAATTAGCTGTCACTGAACAAATAGCTCAAGTTTCATACTTTTTTTATCTCAGGAAGTGTTTTCCTATGACTTAAGAGGCTTAGGAAAAGGCTTTAAAATTTTATCTTCCAAGAAAACTGGGAAAAAAATCAGTGATTGACATAATAAGCTTTGTGGATTTAATCAAATATATGCTTTTTGTTATTAAAAGGCAAGGCAAAAGTGATTTTAAAAATACCATTCTGCTTGTGGATATTTCATCCATAAGCAGAATGGTGTTTGCAAAAGAATGGGTGCATTCTTTTGCAATATTATAAAATTAATGTTAAAATTACTTTGCCTATATTGTTTTAATTGAGTCTGACTGACAATTGTAGAGAAGCAATTGAGAAATTGATGGATTAAATATTTTGAGAAAAGAGGTTAAAAAGGTCGTATCTCTGGAATTGGTCCAAAAAAACTTAAAAAGGAGACCAAAATGTATGGTAAAGCAGCAAGACATATTACAGAGTGAAGAGAAAGACTTTTTATACTTTTGTAGGAATAGATTGATAGGCATAAGAAAGAGTTTATAGTGGCATATCTGATTGTTGGAGCAGCAATTCTCCAGAAGCTCTGGTGTTCTCCTAGGCCAGATAACCAAGAGACTGTTCTTGTCTCTAGTTCCAATTGTTTAAAAATTATTCATTATATAAATGTACTCTCTTTACTCCTACTTCCATATAACACATACTATAATTTTTATCTCTGCATAGGAGAAGAATGCCAGGATCAATGCCTTTCTTTATAAACAATATAAATATTCTTACGTTATAAAGAGTTACATAGCAGAATAATTTCATCTCATCTTCTGTCACTGCTGCAGCACAACTTTCTCTTCTGCTTGAATGTTATTGACTGTGTTCCTGTATGAAATACTAAATTTGCACATCAATTGTTTTTAAAATTGTATTTTTCATGAACAACAATATTCTCTCTTTATATACATTTTTAAATCAAGTTAAACTTAACTCCTAGTGACTGCATTTCAGCAGTTTTCTTGGCAGCATTATGGAAGTGACTTGATACTACCACCTATAAGATGTTTTTATGCCTTCTCCGTCTAGTGAGCCCTAGAGTCAGACATTCTTCCATTCCAATATTAACCAGGGTTAATCCTGCTTTGCTTTTCAAATGGCAAAGATTTATAGGACCACCTGCTCAGATTTCATTATTTAAAAAGAGCTCATTCAGACAGCCATGAAGTGTTTTCCTTCAGTCTATTAGCATTTTTATTATTATTACAGGTTTTAGCTTTAATAGTACTAGAAGTTCCTTTATTGCTAACAATTTGTGCTCCCCTTGTCATCAATCTCTGTTCTATTTCAATAATTAACTTGGCAAGTACTACCCTTATTGCCTTAATGTAGGACAAGTTAAGAAAAACATTTGGTAGCTTCTTCTGACTTTATTTCCCCTCCCACTTAATGTCACCTTAGTGGGAAAATAACCACCAATTTGAGATGTCCTTGGTGCTCTCTGACCTTGCTTGTTTCTTTGTAGAGGTTTCATTACCCAAATTAGGTAACATCATCAATGCTAGTAAGGAGTGCAGTTTGCTGTAACATCCTTTTTGGGCTGGGTGATAGTCTCTTTTGCATAGTCTATAGATGTTAATGTCTATGTGTCTATTGGTGGTTGATTTGTCAGAGTGCCGGGCTTCTAGAAATTCCTTGGAAATAATCAACCAGCCAAAAAGGGAACAAAATTACCAAGCACCTCTCCACCAGCAATCGGCACCCAGATCAGCATACTTCAAGGTTAACATCAGATCAACAATCAAGTAAGCAATACCCCATCAAGAAACTGCCAAAAAAGCCAACAGCAAAGAGTTCAGTCAAAAAATCTCTAAGATCATCCCCCACCAACATTTACAGGGCAAGTTTATAGGGCAAGGTACTAGAATATAAACTGACAGCAAACCACACTCCTTACTACAGTAGCACTGGTGATGTTACCTAGCTTGTATAATGAAACCTCTGCAAGAAAACAAGTTCAGAGAGCACCAAGGATACCTTGTCAACTCTGAGCTACAAATATTGTCCTTTATTAGAACCACCAATTTCATTAATGATTGACAAATGGATGTAGGTGCTTGGGATGCCTGATTAATCGTAGTCACCAAGTTTGACTAATAAACTGCACATACCGAGCTGTTCTGTTCCTGTTTCCTTTCAGTGAGGGTATTTTTGATCAGAACTGTAATACTTGTCTATAAACACTACACTTGTGTTCCAAAATAACCTGGCAGATAACATTGCAGTCACATAGGAATGGCATAGAATAAAGCAGGATTGAGCTCTGTCCTCAACCAGTGCTGCAGAGAAATGACAGGGCTAGTAGTGAATCAGTGACGTGCGGTGAGGTTTATGGCTGGTGAGGCACTGACACAGTGGTGGGTTTTAAATATTTTTAGACTTGTGGACTTCAACTCCCAGAATCCCACAGCCAGGCATGCTCAGTTCCGATTTAAAACGACAGCATTTGTTTTTCTCCTTTGCGAAATAAGTTTCCTTTTTTCATTTTCTTTTTCTTCTCCCTTCCTCCCTCTCTCCCTTCCTCCCCCTCTCTCAAACACATACACACAAACACACACACATAAAAGTTGGATTGGATATCTTTTCCAGTGGCTTGAAAGCAGCTCCTCTGCCACCCCCCTCATTCCCCTGCTGCCTTCCCCAAACACTTCCACCATTGCAAATGCAGCCTGCTGTCTGGGTGGGAAATGCCTGGAACGCAATAAAGCCCACCCACTCACATCCTGCTGGCAGGCTGGGGTGAGAGGAGAGGCAGAGAAGCCGGAGGGGAGCCGATCCGAGCCTTCCAAAAGAAAGAGGCTGGGGGAAAGTGTGTGTGCTACAGCATGGCTCTTTGGCTGGCTTCCGTGGATGACTCTGCTTAACTGTTAAAAAAGCCTCTAAAAAAGCGCCCTCTACTATGAGGCAGGAGAACTGCTGCCTCCCCTACGTCAGGAATTTTTAGGCTTTTAACCCTTGCTTAACTCTGCTCGAGTGATCATAAAATGGCTAAAGTCAGACTAGATGAGGCATGCAGTTCTCCTGCCTCATAGTAGAGGGCGCTTTTTTAGAGGCTTTTTTAAACAGTTAAGCAGAGTCATCCACGATGAGGCAGCAACTAGCTCAGCTTTTTCCTTTTACATTTTTTTTCTTTTCATGATGAGAGCGGTCAGGCTGTGCCTCACTTGCCTCACCTGACTGCACATCACTGCAGTGATTGGATGTGGCTGACAGCATCTGGAGGTAGTCCATTGAATAGGTAATGTAACCATGCACATAAATAATAAAAATAATTAAAACTGACACAAAATCTTTTGTTAGAAGCAATGGAAAATCTGTAATACATTCATTGGTGATACAACCAACATTAGCAACAAACCCTTGTTTAAACTAAATGCAATAGGACTTATTCTTTCAAGTAATTTTTTTGTTTTATTTAGAAACAAATACCAATGTAGTACTCCTTCAGAGCTGTTATTGGAAGTAAAATCTGGTCCCGTTCTTATTCCAAGCTGGGAGAAAGGTGCAGGAGAAATGAATCAGGCTGCATTTAGAAAGGAGGTAGCCAGAAACAACAGTAGCAACAGCATGTTTCTGGGGTGGCTAACAAATTGGGATTGAGAGTAGATGGGCTTTTATACAATTTGGGGGGATTTGTGATTGAGATGCCTGTTCCTGTGCAAGAATATGTCCTTTAATATTTAATGGCTGTTGCCAGATTCCTATGGGGTCATGACTGGCTCTACATTTAAAAGGGAAAAAGCAAATCCTAGGTGTTTCGTTTGTCTGAGATAATCTTGTCAGTTTCGGCTCCTTGCCTATTGTGCTGCTTATTTGGAGTTGTGGACTGCCCTTTGTTTATGAATAAAATTGCCTGGCTTTATGAATGGATATAAAATACCCATTCATAAAGCCTAGCCTCTTCAGGCTTGTGCTTGAAGCTGTTTTCCTGTAGCAGAGAGACTGGGGCTATTATCTGCCTTTGTTAGGAGATGTTTCTCCTCTTTCAGGGAAAATATTCTATTCTGCCTCTTTTAATCTATAGAACATTTTATTCTGGGGAGTGGGGGATTCCCACACTATTAAACCTATGTTGTAAGTGGCCATGAGCAAGGCTCTCTGGATCAGGAATGGGCACTGGTTCACAAGAGGAATTTATGCCTTCCTGGCCACGGTTACCACCTGCCGTTCCAGCAGGAACCATGAGTCCAGGAGGACTCCCAAATTGCACACCAGATCTGTGTGAGGTCACGTTGCCCCATTCAGAATAAAGGGTCAACTCTCTTCACCCTAACAAGAAACACAACCACTCCTTCTTGCTCAATTTGAATCATAACCAGTTTCTCCTCATCCAAGCCTTTTACAGCACTTGAACAGCATCACTTGACCTGGCATGGAATAGATAAATGGGTATTATCAGCTTACCAAACCTACCACAGATGTCCTTTCCCAACAGCTCCATTAAGATGTTAAATAGGAGGGGAGAAAGATATGTCTTAAGGCACCCCCACATAACTAGCATTGGCCACAGAGAAAGGCCAACAGAATGGTGCCTCCCAATCCTTAGAGCCTATCCAACAAGTTTTATTATATTTTATACCAATATTGTCTGTGACAATCCTTTAAGATGTTAGTTAAATCACTAGCTACAACAGCAGTTGATAAACTATTTTAGTGACAGATGGAGACAAGACTATTTTGGAATTTTGTACTGTTAAGATACTGCATATGTATTTATACAAAGATTGATGTCTCCCATGAGAACTTCTTGCCTGGAATCTTAGAGAGCCATTGCCATTCAGTTTGAACAAAACGATAGGAGGATTGATCAATAGTTGTACACAGTATAAGGCATCTTCGATGAATAAGCACGTTAATAAAAGGCTTCCCTTGCGATGTAAGTGGGGCTAGAAACGGGCAGAAAGTAGTTTCGAAAATTAGCACCTGCATCCAGGCATTTCCTATTGCAGCACACTTCTACATGAGTGGGGTGGGTGGGTTGTCAAACAGTTGAGCTGCATAGAAAATTATTTAGGAAAAGCCTGGGCTTGCCTGACGTTTCCTCAGCCTATTTCCTGCACCATCAACTTCATTGCAAAGAACACGGTCGCGTGAAAGTCCTTTCAAGTACAGTGCAGTAGTTTACCGGGCCAGCGCGTGAACAGAGACGAAAAAAAGAAAGATGACAAACCGCATTTCGAATTGGACCCACCAAACAAGGAAAGGATTAGAAAAAGGCAAAGTACGAACGGGCACCATAGCGGAAGCCCTTTTGTAAGAGCTCATTGGTCCAAACCCCCAGCAATACAAAAAGGCACGTGGACTTCACGGAGAGAAATGTCAGCCTGCCCTCCGCCCCGCAAAAGACTAGACTCTAAAGCCCTCGAGGTTCTCTCCAGACAAGAAAACTGGAGCCGCTAAATTTATCTTCTAGCGGCGTCCTTAATTATTCGCAAGTAATAAAAGCGAACCTCAGTCCGCCCTGCCTCGTTTACTGTCAGTCCTCTGAATGCTTATGAGCACCGCCCCCTTCTCCTATTGGAAGTTATCGACAGAAATGGGAACCGGAAACCTCTCGAGCTGCACAAGCCGTTTTAGCCGCAAATAGGAACATTCTCCGGGCATCGGAAGGCGTAGAACGTAGATGTCCAGCGACGGGTAAGCGAACGAACGACCCAATGGGAGCGACCTTCATACTGGGAGGCGGGAGCAACAGACACTGTTAAGTTTAAAGGCCCGGCCAATCGAACTCCAGGAATAGCGGCAGAAGCCAATCTGTGGCGGCATATGGCGCTCGCGCAGTCGGGTGGTGGTGGGTAACAGTTCGTAGTGGGGGAGAAGGACGGCAAGCGAAGCCATGGATCAAAGTTACGGTGAGTCCTGCCGGGGGGAGGCACCACCGGCGGCGATGGATGCTCCGGCAAGTCTAAGCAGAGCTTCGGGCTTTGACAGAACCGGTTTCTCTTCTCAACGACGTAGTAGGACTCGCGGGTCGCCGAGCCCCCGGTGTCGGTGCCTTCTTTCTCGGAGAGGCGCCGGCAGCGGTGATTGGACCTTGCGCTTGTCCCTCACCCACGTTCCGCTTGTTGATTGGAGTGCTATTTGGCCGGCGAGGCGGAGGGTTCGAGTTTGACACCCCCACCCATTTGCGGTACCGAGCAAGAAAGGAGGACCGAGATCCTATTTCTAAAGACGACACAAAATGGCGTGGAAGAAGCGATCGCGTTCTCTTCCTTCCTGCCGCGGGGGTGGAGAGGTGTCGATGCCTTCCCGTTTGTAAACAGTGGCTCATGGGTCTTGCCTCTCCGCCGACGGCGCTTCTGGCTAGAAAAGAAGCGGACCAGTCGGCCGAAAAGCTCATCCTGGCCCGCGTTGTATTTCCATAGCCAAAAATAAATAAATGACAGGCAGGCGGGGGCAGATTACGAGGGACGTAATAACGCCCCTCCCCCTTTCGCGTCCCTCACAACCCTTCTCGCAGTGTGTTTCGGATTGCCAACATGCCCAGGAAGAGTCTCCACAGGCCATCCTCTGCTTTCTTACCTATCTCAGAATACAGAATAACAACAGCTGGAAGGGACCTTGGAGGTCTTCTAGTCCAACCCCCCCCCCCCCTGTTCAGGCAGGAAGCCCCATATTATTTCAGACAAATGGTTATCCAATCTCTTCTTTAAAACTTCCAGTATTGGAGCATTCACAACTTCTGAAGGCAAGTCGTTCCACTGATTAATTGTTCTAACTGTCAGGAAGAACAAACTTGCCTGGCCACATCGTTTTTCTTGTCAGGTCCCTAGATGTCTTTATCTTGTCCCAGCCCTAAGTACTAAAGTAGTGTTTATAGGCTTGTTTTCACACACCCTAAGCATAGACCCAAAGAATTTTAAATCGGTTTTGCGTTTCATCGTTTTGGAATTCAGGCAGAATAGGATGAAGGGAAACAATACATTTTATGCTTATGTGTACCCGTTTGCCAGTTCAAGGATGAATAAATAAATACTAGAGTGTTTCAACTGAGCAGAGGGGAAACTCAGGGACTGAGGGCTCTGTGACATTTATAAGGGTATATTGACTTTGTTGGTGGTACCAGACACTGAGTCGCAAATTAGGCCGGCTGCATTGTAGCCTAGTGAACTCAACTTGTGTGGTTGAGTTATAGTGCATTTTGTCAAACTAGAAAATTGTTCTTTGTGAGTATTGTGCGGATATATTGCCTATTTGGTTAAAATATTTTATTTGTAAACAGTATGACTGTTTAGGGAGGGAGGAGGAAAATACACCAAAGGAATACCTTTTTAATGTAATTTAGGAATATCTGTGTACATTATTGCTTTTCTTTAATTGTATCCAGTGGCTTAGATTAGAGGATAATCTTCAGCTTTATTAAGTCATCTTTCATTCTGTCAAAAGTGTTTTCAGATCTTGTAGATAAGGTAGTACTGTACATAAAGCTGGTGTAGCATGAATATAGAAGCAATGATATTTCCTATGAAACTGAATAATTAGATATTTTTAGTACTCATGGTAGGTTTGAATGCTAAACTTAATCCCCCTGTAAAGTGGAATCTTAACATCTGATAAAATGGGTTCTAGTGTAGAAATCATTATACCATAATAACCCTGATTGGTATCCAAGGCAACAGCAAATACTTGGGTCCCTGCCAGATGCTTGTACTACAGCTTCCACAAACTTCTTGCCCGTGGTAATGCTAGCTGGATATTGAAATCCAAGATCCAACACAGGCATTCTGTGTTATAAGATACTATATTATACTACATAATGACTGGAAGGGTTTAAAAATGTAAAAAAAAAGCAGAACTCTCAATCTGGCTGCTGTTTCAATTTCTTTGTTACATAACAATTTTAGTGATTTTCTTTTGTAACAACAAATATAGTTACACCAGAGAATGCAACAAATGTATGTGTATGCACACTGTGCATATATGGTGGAATTCACATTTTTGAATTGCCTATCTCAGAGAGGTACTTGAGGCAGTATATAATAAAATGTTAAAATATAAAACAGCATATAGGAATTTAGATTTTTTTTAAAATTTAAAAGCAGGCAAGAATGATTGGAAATTAGTTTAAAAAGTAAAGGGAGGGTTCTCAGGGTGCCAACCAGTGGTGGGTTCCTGCCGGATCGCACCGGATCGCGCGCTCCCTTTCGGCGCTAAACCTGGAAGTACGGTCTTGCCCCGCCCCTAGCGACGGGACGATGCTTGCCTGCGCTCCACCAGCTCGGCTGGGAACGGAGACATTTCCTCAGCAGAGCGGAGCGCCTGAAAGGGACGCAGGCTCAGCCTGCCAGGCTGCCACCACTCCACTGAAGACATTGCTGAGCAGAGAAACGTCTCCGTTCCCAGCCGAGCTGGTGGAGCGCAGGCAAGCGTCGTCGCGTCGCCAGGGGCAGGGCAAGACCGTACTTCCTGGTTTAGTGCCGAAAGGGAGCGCGCAATCCGGTGCGATCCGGCAGGAACCCACCACTGGTGCCAACCCTCTGGGCATGGGGCTGCAGAGCCATGTTTTAACTCTTTTTCAAAAGACCACAAGAGGGTTGCTGCCTCTCATATATGTGTGTATAGGTACACACTCACTCTCCGTGAATTCTAGTTCCACCATGGGTACAAAGCCAGCTAGGTGGTCTTGGGCTAGTCACTTTTTCTTAGCCCTAGGAAAGGGGCAGTGTCAAACCCAGAGGTGGGTTGCCAGTTTCGCAGAAGGGTCCAGGCAGGTGGGCGGAGCCTCCTGCCACCGCTAGTACCAGTTCGGCGGATCCGGGCTGAACCGGCAGCAACCCACTTCTGGTCAAACCACTTCTGAAATACTTTACCAAGAAAATTGCAGTGATTTGTCTTGGCAGTCTCCAAGAATAGGATACGATTGCTTGCTAGTTTAATGTTCTGAAGTACTTTAATGAGAACCAAATGTTAAAAGAGTACACCTATAAAAGTAATATTTTTATAGTCATGTTTATTACTATTTGCATTTTGAATATACATAGGAATCAGTTATATTAATTTCCCAGAAGAATTTTTTTATAGAAAATGCCTGTTACTATTTTATTTAGCCTATTGCCTTGATTTGTTTTACCTAAAGCAGCGATGGCGAACCTTTTTTGGCTCTCGTGCCACAAGTGGGGGGAGCGCAGGGGGGTCGTGTGCGGGCGTGCCGCACCCATAATACAATGCGCGACCCCCCCAATGTGCATGCACGCACAATGCGCTCCCCCCCATTTCTGCATGCTTTTTTCACCCTCCCCAGGCTCCAGAGGCTTTATAGGAGCCTGGGGAGGGCGAAAAGAGGCTCCCCGCCCCCCCCGGAGGCCCTCCAGAGGCTTCAGGGACCGTCCGGACATTCCCTAAAGCCTTGGGAACGCTTAAAACGACCCTCCGACCAAACCAGAAGTGACTTCCGGTTTGCTCGGAGGGTTGTTTTAAGCGTTCCGAAGGCTTCAGGGAAGCCTCCGGACGGTCCCTGAAGCCTCCGGAGGGCCTCCGGGGGGGGCTGCGGAGGCTCTTTTCACCCTCCCCAGGCTCCTATGGAGCCTGGGGAGGGCGAAAAATGGTTTTTAAAAAGGTGAACTCAGCTGGCCAGCACACGCATGCGCGCTGGCCAGCTGACAGGGCAGCGCCTCGCGTGCCCTGACAAATGGCTCCGCATGCCACAGGTTCGCCATCACTGACCTAAAGTATATAATCCAATAGAAGACAGTATATTTAGCTCAGGGTTGAACTCTGGAGTCCTTGATGTTCTTTGCGCTTGGTCCTCTGCTTGCAAACATTTCATTACCCAATTAAGTGACATCATCAGTGCTAGTGAGTATCAGGTTTGCTCCCTGTTTATGTAAAGTAGCCTGCTCTACCAGTGCTGGTGGCGATGTGGTTTTCTCTTAGGTAGTTCCTTGATTAGGGGATTGACAATAAAATAACAATTGTATGGACAAAAAAATAAAAAGCTAAGAAGAAAACAAAATCCTATCATCCATAGCAACCAACATTCAGATAAGTAGGGATTAACACCAGACAGTCAGGCAGAAATTAATATCTAATGAAGGAACCACCAAGGAGAAAACAGCCTTCCCAATTTTGGCAGGGAAAGCTGTTGTACATAAACAGAGAGTACACCCCACATTGCAAGTATTACCTAGTCAGGTAATGAAATACTTGGAAGCAAACAACCAAGGACTCCACAAAGTACATAATGTTAGCTTTATATGTTCAAGTGTTTCCTTCCTGAAATATTCATTTATAATAAATTGTTTATTTTGCTCCCTTTCAGAAGTGTTTTTGGTTCTTTTCATAAGAAATCTTAGTTCCACACAAGGATTTGTGTTTCTCTGTATTGTATGATATGAACCTAAATTGTTTTATAAGTAAAATCTTCTATATTTCAGTATTCTTTGTTTACACATGTGAAAGAGTTGAAATCAGACAACCCTTAATTCCTACTAATCATTTGGGAAGCATGATTGGTTAATAAGAGTTTGCTTAAGAAGATTTTGTAGGCCATGTATAATGTTGCTTTCAGAATTAGTTCCAGAGAATGGAACAAAATGTAAGTCAGTGTGTATAACCTTGGCATTTGGCCTGATTTCTAGCTCTCCTATTTTATTGGTAGCAATGAAAAACACACAACTTCCCAAAGGTTTGGTTCTTATCAAATACACAAAATGTATTGAAGATAAATCTCTGAATGGATATAGAAGATACACAGCAAATCTTTAGAAATATATTGTAGAGTTTTTTAATTTATTAATATAATAACATTTTCTTTTACAGGTTATAGTTCTTGGGGTACTGACAGCACCAATACTCATGGTAAGAAAATAAATATAGCTACACTAATAAGTTGATTATAACCCTGACTATTTTAAACCTGAGTCACAAAATAAGATTATTTTAATAGCATGAATTTTCAATAGCAGAATATTTTCACAGGCATATATTGAGAGTAATTTCCTTTCGGTCTTATTGGACTAAATATAGTTTATATCAGTTTTCTATTGTACTAATTTCTATCCAAATTCATATAAATTAGAGCTTTGATTTTATATAAAATAAAAATATTCAGCTGCTTCTTGACATGAATCATTTAATATCCTTTTTATAGGGAGATTGTGGAATAACTTGTTTCACTAATTCTAACCAATCTAGTTTAATTTCTGATTTGTCTAATATATTAGTGCTAAATTTTTGCCGTGGGATATAAAAAAGAATAACTTCATACTTATTCTAATATGAATTTTCCAAGCTTCTCCCACTGCAAGAAAGAAAGCCCAGTTACCAGGTTGCTTGAAGGGGTTTAAGAAAGCATATGGGGTAGTTCCTAAAACTCTGATTTTCAGTTTCACCAAGATTTTAGCCATTGCTTGAAATTAGAATGCAGCCCTTTTAGACCAGAGTTGCCCAACCTTTCTGGCTTTATGGACCAGCAGGGTGGGGAGGGGATGGTTCTGCAAGTGGCCGGCAAGCGTGCACGCAGCTTCATTTTCACAAGTGGCGTGCACACGCACCTGTCACTCACTCAATTGGAGCACATGTGCACGCACTCACCTGCTGCTTGTGCAAGTGGAGATGCATGTGTGTGCGTGCACTCATCTGGCGTTTGCAAACAGCTCACAGCTCACTGTTGAGCCATGGCCCAGAGGTTGGGGACCCCTGCCTTAGACCAAATAGAGCCTATGCAGATTGTCTATGTGTGTTTATCTTGGACAGTTCTTTGGGTTTCAGAGGAACCAGGAGATAAAGCAGCAAAACAGATGCCTAGACAGTGTTTTTCAACCTTGGCAACTTGAACATGTCTGGACTTCAACTCCCAGAATTCCCCAGCCAGCATTCGCTGGCTGGGGAATTCTGGGAGTTGAAGTCCAGACATCTTCAAGTTGCCAAGGTTGAAAAACACTGGCCTAGAGCATCTTAAGAAGACAAGGCAAAACTTGTAATGCAGCCTCCCTCTGGAGTTACAAATAGCACTGAACTTGTTAGCCTGTGAATATTGGCAATTCCCCAGGCTCTAAAGTCAAAATAATGTTGGTGGCATTTGGGCCTAGTATGGCTATGGTTGAGTGTGTTAATAATGAAATTTTATCCATTTATTTTAAATTGATTTATACATTTGGGTTGAAATATGTATTTCTGCTCTTTGGATAGATGAGTCGCTATGTACATTTGTTAAATACAAAACTTGATGTATCTAAGGTAAAAATAAACTTTGTTTCTGTGTCTCACTAAGGTACATATGCCACGAACGTGGGAAGTTGGCAGGGTATGTATTTTGCTTACTTTTCCAAAGTTTTGCCTTTCAATGGCAAAGCTCAAGACCCACCTATTTCAAGTTGCTGGCCTGGCTCAACTTTGATCCAATTATATTGCTCCTGACGGGTTTTTTATTTGGGATTTTAATTGCATCCAATTTACTTAGGGGTTTTTAAACATTGTGTTTTTACTTGTTTTTATCTACCAGTTCGCCTCCTCCTAGTATATGTTTTGTATATGTCTTGATATATGTTTTTGGTATATGTATGTTTGTCTATATATTTATTTCCTATGTTTTGTTGTACGCCGCCCCGAGTCCTTCGGGAGAGGGTGCGGCTAAGAAATAAATATTTATTATTATTTATTATTATTAGAATCTGAGGCATTTCCCCACTTTTTTTTTTAAAGAAATAAAGTGACATCTACTTTACTTACACAAGCTACATAAATTCATGTCTTTCTCATTTTGAGCTCTGTCCCAAAGTATTAATAGTAAAATAAGATCAATGATGATCAGTGTTGGTGAACCTTTTCAGCACCAAGTGCTGAAACGGGAGCAAATGCATGCGCGCAAGAGAGCGCTGGAAACTGGAAGAACAGTTTCCTGGCACCCACGTGCTGGAGCACCCGAAACCGGAAGAGCAAGCTTTTAGGTTCTGTTTTTGTTGATTGTGCAACCTATACTTTTTTTTTTAACCAGGTTATGAAGGTTATGATTATTATGGTGCTCAAGCCAGTAATACTACCACGGGTCCCACATATAACTATGATGCTACTGTTCCCCCAACTACCTGGAATACTTCAAAAACTTCTGACATGACAATGGGTACAAGTATGCCAGTTGTAAATTACAATACTGGAACAATGGAGGTAGAAAACTCTGATTCCATCATAGCAAAAATAAACCAGCGTTTGGATATGCTATCAAAGGAAAGTGGCAATGCTGGAGAAAGCATGGAAGATCAGGGAAGGTAATTTAAATTCTATTTTTTAATCGATTTTTAAGACTTGAGTTTTGCAGTAAAATAACTGATGGGATAATGTTGTTTTGCCTGCATAGATTAATCCAAAGTCAGCCATTCAGATATAATGTTTAAAGATATCATGCTGGAAACAAGGAAGCTAAACTTTAGTCCCATCTTACGCATGAAGGCAGCTGGGTGACCTCGAGCCAATCATTTCTTTTCACCCCTAAGAAGGCCAAACATTTCCAAAAATATTGCCAAGAAAACCCCAGCAATTCGTCTGGCAATTGCCATGAATAAAGATTTATCTCCCTCCCCCTCCCCTCTCTCACACACCTTCAAAAACACTGGAAGTCTTTAAGAAGATGTTGGATTGCCATTTGTCTGAAATGGTATAGGGTTTCCTGCCTAGGCAGGGGGTTGGACTAGAAGACCTCCAAGGTCCCTTCCAATTCTGCTATTGTATGTACGTATGTATAACACCTCCAAAAAGCCAAAACATTTATTTTGATGGAAGGCTAGGCTGTCCCAAGGAAAGCAATAATTGCTATTTCATATATTGATACGGGAACTTCCTTTCTCTATTACAGGGGTATAGTGCTTCAGGCTTGATTTAGGGGATGCATTTCATAATGATTAGAGTGCAAATGCTGTACTGATAATTGATTACACAACTTTAATAATGAATCACATAACTGCTTTTGAGACTGCCATCCTGCACATTTTGAAGTGCCTTATCCAAATCAAATCTGAATTATAGTAAGTAGTGTCCTGCTTCTCTAGATAAATCATTACAGCCTTTTAGAATAATGGTCCCCTTAAAGTTGCTACCCAGGTATTTTTTTAAAAATAAATAAATATAAATATTATATAATATTATTTTAAAATAAGAAAACTGTGGGAAAGAGGAAATAATCCATTTGAGCGTATTTCTTGGTTATAGGCCTTCCTTTCTGATGCTTCAGATAACTTAACAACCAAAAAAAGGTAGCAATCCATGTGGGTGGGGGGAAATGGAACTGCCAGTATGGTGCAGTGGAAAAGGTGTTGGAAGGACCAAATGAGCCTAGAAGCTTGCATTGGACAGATACTACTATGTTTCCCCGAAAATAAGACAGGGTCTTATTTTCTTTTGACCCCCAAAATATTGACTGGGTCTTATTATCGGGGAGGGCTTATTGTTTTGGGGTTACTGGGTGGCTGCTCTTGTGAGCGGGCGCCCGAAGAGCCAGGCACAGCCTCAGGGGCAAACAGCTGTGCTGCGCTGTCGCAGCAGCGCAACATACCAGCCATGAGGTGACCACGCTCACGGGCAGCCACAAACAGGCGCTCATACGGCTTGGCGATACCCCTAGGTCAGTGAATGGCAGTGTGCCTGGCTGGAAAGGGGGGTTGCCGGGTGGCTGCTTGTGAGCGTGGTCACCTCATGGCTGCTGTGTAGTGCTGCTACGACAGCGCAACAAAGCCGTTCGACCCTGAGGCTGTGCCCGGCTCTTTGGGAGCCCACTCGTAAGAGAGCAACCGCCCGGCAATCCCCCTCTCCAGTTGAGCACAGGACTGCTCACTGACCTAGCGGTATCCCGAAGGTACCAAGCAAGGCGAGCCTTTGCCCCCCCCCCCCCCACGCCGTTCCTGCAGCTTGGTGCCTTCGGGATACTGCTAGGTTGGTGAGTGGTGCTCTGCCTGGCTGGAGGGGGGTGTTGTCCAGGGGGCCTATTTTGGGGGGAGGGCTTACATTTTTGCCCACCCGAAAAATGTGGCATGGCCTTATTATCAGGACATGTTGTATTTTCGGGGAAACACGGTATCTTCAGTCCAACCTATCAGGATAGTTGTGGGGCGAAATGAGGGGATAGAATGTTCTGTATACTGCCTTGAGCTAGATTTGAGTCAAGTCACTGGGACCAGAGGTTTACTCTTCCAAGCTTTCAGACTTGTGCTATAACATCTTCAGGGAACTTCTCTCTATTGGAATACATGCTTTGGGCTGCTCTATAAGTTGTATTTATGTGGTGCCTTCCTAGTGCTTGATTGGTGTGTTATGGCTGGCAATCGGCTGTTCTTTGGGCTGCCAATCTCTCTGCTCCTAATACCTGATAAGCTGGTGGTAAATCAGCACTCCTGTTGACTGACAAGGGCCCCCATTTCCCAGGCTTCAATCACTTCCCTAGCTCTCTTTGTAATTGCATGGCCAACCATCTTAGCAGCTGCAAAATTGAATGTATGTCCTTGTTCATTGCAATGTGAGGCTATCAGTGAGTTTGGGTCTCCTCAAAGTCTCTCTGTCATGAGCCCCTGATAAAAATATGGAGTATTTACTCATAAATCTTATAAAGGGTATAAAACTGTTGTCCAAAACATCAGATGACAAATCTGTTTTGCCCATGTTATCAGTTCTGACTGCTTAGAGCAGGGGTGTCCAAACTTGGGAACTTTAAGACTTGTGGACTTCAACTCCCAGAATGCTGGCTGGGGAATTCTGGGAGTTGAAGTCCACAAGTCTTAAATTTCCCAAGTTTGGAGACCCCTGGCTTAGAGGCTCAGATGTAGTTCATTCCTAGCCTAACTACGTCACAACCTGTCAAGGAGTGATGGCTGTGGATTTCTGCACATATGACAGCTAGTTAGCTGTTCAATAGACTCTGTTGTTACAACTAAACTGACATCCCCAACATGGGAATTGGTAGTTCTTCAAAATCTCTCCTAGTTACTGACTGGATTCTTTACTTGTGATACAGCTCTTTCAGATTTGAGTCTTTTGAATCATACGACTCTAGAGCCGCAGTTCCTGATCGTGATCTGTACAAAACCAGCTATGACTATGATACTTTTGGAAGTCACTATGATGGTCCTGATAACCGCAGAGATCAACCTGGTAACAGAGGAAACAACTATGGTTTTGTTAGAGGGAGGGCCCAAAATCGAGGTCGTCCAAACACTTTCAATCGTGACCACTTCATGCCCTCAAGTACAGAACGGCTGTCTACAGAGTGGAATGAAATGAATTACATGGGCGGGAGAAATATGGGAGGACCTGGACCCAACAGGCTTCCATCACTCTTTTCTCGAGCACTTGTCCCTGAGTATAGGGATTATGGTGATTATGGAGACTATGGCGACTATGGAGAGTATGGCAACTATGGGGATTATGATTATGGCATGATGGGAATGCAAGGAATGGAAAGGATTCCTGGGAACATGCCCTATGGATTCGGCAGAACACGTGGCAGAGTAAGTTTAACATGCTAATACTGGGTACTCTCATAACTATTTTAATAATTATAAATGAGATTACTTCAGTAACTAAGAAAGTTGTGATCGTCTTATCATTTTTACATTGTCAAATGCATACCAGCTTATTTTTTCTCTTTCCTTGCAATTTTTTAACTTTTTGTCGGAAATGATGTTGATAAAGTCAGCAAGGAATAGTAAGAAGCATTGTCAAAATCTTCTCTGGTACACTGCTAGTGTCAATAAATGGGCCAAGAATGTTTTGTTCAACTTGTCCCTAGCCCAAGAGAAGAGCTTTCCGTGGTCGTCTGGGTGGGCGTTCTAATAATGAAGGCGGGTTATACAAGCGGAAACAACCCCAGAGTGGAGAGGAACCTGACAGCAAACAGGCAAAGACAGAAAGTGAAAGAGATGACTCTGACAATGGTAAACATTCAATTTATTTTGAGATTTGGATGCATTATTTGCTGACCCTAATACCTAGCTTCTAATCTATTATAGTATACCATGGCAACATCCACATTCAGTAGAAATGCTTCTCTGTAACTCAACCTCACAGCACTGTCATTTTTTTAAATAATTTAGTCATTTCTAAAATAATTATAATTTTTCACATCTAGATGAAAAATAGTTCAGGAAAGAGATCTTGTGCGGTTTTTAAACAGTGAGTGAGAAGTAAAGGTACTATTGCTTTAAACTGATACTGTTGTTTGGACTGTTGAAGAATAGAAACCATGCATTCACAATAGTTTTATATCTTGTGTATTGACAGATGATGGTGATGAAGACAAGTCAGCAGATGGAGATAAAGGTGTAAGTACCTTTCCAAAATAAGAGAAAAAAATATTGTAAGTGGTTGTTTTCAGACATGTCTTTGAAACTAAAACTAATATAAATATTGTATGAGTTATTTTCCCCTTCATGAATTACTTCCTTGTCATGGCGAAGGGGTTTGCGTAGCTCAATGAAGCTATGAGCTATGCCGTGCAGGCCCACCCAAGACCGACAGGTCATAGCAGAGAGCTCTGACAAAACGTGATCCACTGGAGAAGGAAATGGCAACCCAGTCCAGTATCTTTGCCATGAAAACCCCATGGACAGTACCAAAAGGCAAAAAGATACGACGCCGGAAGATGAGCCCCCTCAGGTCAGAAGGTGTCCGATATGCTATTGGGGAAGAGCAGAGGGCTAGTACTAATAGCGCCAGAAACAGTGAAGTGGCTGGGCCAAAGGCGAAAGGATGCTTAGCTGTGGATGTATCTGATGGTGAAAGGAAAGTCCTATGCTGTAAAGATGTATACTCCTTAGGAACCTGGAATGTAAGGTCCATGAATCAAGGCAAGCTGGACGTGGTCAGACAAAAGATGACAAGACTGAACATCGAGGTCTTTGGAATCACTCTTTTCCAACAACCCAAGAGACGACTCTACACATGGACATCACCAGATGGTCAACACAGAAACCAGATTGACTATGTGCTCTGCAGCCAAAGATGAAGAAGCTCTATACAGTCAGTAAAAATAAGACCAGGAGCTGATTGTGGCTCAGGTCATGAGCTTCTTGTTGCAAAGTTTAGGCTGAAACTGAAGAAAGGGAAAAACACTAGGCCACTCAGTTATGAACTAATTCATATCCCTGGTGAATATACAGTAGAGGTGACAAATAGATTTAAGGAATTAGATCTGACAGACAGAGTGCCTGAAGAACTATGGACCAAGGTTTGCAACATTGTACAAGGGGTAGCAACTAAAACCATCCCAAACAAAGAAATGCAAGGAAGCAAAATGGCTGCCTGAGGAAGCTTTGCAAATAGCTGAGGAAAGAAGGGAAGTGAAAGGCAAGGGAGAAAGAGAAAGATACACCCAATTGAATGCAGAATTCCAGAAAACAGCTAGAAGAGATCAGAATGCCTTCTTAAATGAACAGTGCAAAGAAATAGAAGAAAATAATAGAATAGGGAAGACCAGATATGGAGATATGAAGGGAACGTTTCATGCAAAGGTGGGCATGATAAAGGACCAAAATGGCAGGGACCTAACAGAGGCAGAAGAGATTAAGAAGAGATGGCAAAGTTACACAGAAGAACTATACAAGAACGAGCTTAATGTCCCTGATAACCAAGATGGGGTGGTCACTGACCTCGAGCCAGACATCCTAGAACCGTGATGGCGAACCTGTGGCATGCGTGCCACAGATGGCATGTAGAGCCATATTTGGTGGCATGCCAGTTGTCAGCTCCGATCCACATGCACGCACCAGCCAGCTGATTTTTGCCCTCCCCAGGCTTCAGGAAAGCCTCCCGAAGCTGGGGAGGGCGAAAAACGGCCCCAACAGGCAAAACGGAAGTTTGTTCCCCAAAATAGACTTCCCCGCCCCCCCAGAGGCCCTCCGGGAGCTGGAAACAGATTGTTTCCACACTTCTGGTTAGCCTGTTGGGGCCGTTTTTCACCCACCCCAGCCTCCAGAGGCTTTCCTGAAGCCTGGGGAGGGCGAAAAATGGCCCCAAAGGGCTCACCAGAAGTTTGGAAATGATCCTTTTCCGGTTTCCAGAAGGCTGAGAGAGGCTGTTTTCGCCTTCCCCAGGCTTCAGGAAAGCCTCCAGAAGCTGGGTTGGGGGTGGGGTCGTGCACAGGTAGGAGGGGAAATTGAGTGGGCACATGCATGTGATAGCATGCATGCTCGCAATTTTGGCACTCCGTAAGAAAAGGGTTCACCATCACTGTCCTAGAATGTGAAGTCAAATGGGCCTTAGAAAATCTGAGCAACAGCAAAGCAAGTGGAAGTGACAGTATTCTAGATGAGCTATTCAAAATCTTAAAAGGTGATGCAGTAAAAGTGCTACATTCAATTTGCCAGCAAATTTGGGAAACTCAACAGTGGCCACAGTATTGGAAAAGGTCAGTTTACATTCCAAATACAAAGAAGGGCAATGCCAAAGAATGCTCAAATTACCACACCATTGCACTCATTTCACATGCTAGTAAAGTTATGCTCAAAATCCTAAAAGCTAGGCTCCAGCAGTATGTGGATCAAGAACAGCCAGGATTTTGAAGAGGCAGAAGAACTAGAGATCAAATTGCCAAAATACGGTGGATCATGGAGAAAGCTAGGGAGTTCCAGAAAAACATCTACTTCTGCGTCATTGACTATGCTAAACTTTTGATTGTGTGGATCGCAATGCGTGACCCCCCCAGTGCGCATACACGCACTACAGGCGCAACCCCCCATTTTTGCATGCTTTTTTCGCCCTCCCCAGGCTCCAGAGGCTTTATAAGAGCCTGGGAAGGGTGAAAACAGCCTCCCTCGCCCCCCCAGGAAGCCCTCCGGAGGCTTCAGGGACCTTCAGGAGGCTTCCCTGAAGCCTCCGAAACAGTCAAAATGACCCTCCGAGCAAACCGGAAGTCACTTCCGGTTTGCTCGGAGGCTCTTTTTAAGCGCTCCAAAGGCATCAAGAGGCTTCCCTGAAGCCTTCGGAGCGCTCAAAATGACCCTCCGAGCAAACTGGAAGTCACTTCTGGTTTGCTCGGAGGGTCATTTTAAGCGCTCCGAAGGCTTCAGGGACTGTCAAGAGGCTTCCCATACTTCCGGTTTGCCCATAGGGCTGGTTTTTTGCACTCTGGAGGATTCAGGGAAGCTCATGAATCCTCCGGAGGCCTTTTCGCCATCCCCAGGCTCCTATAAAGGCTCTGGAGCCTGGGGAGGGCGAAAAATGGCTTTAAAAAAGGGTGAACTGGCATGCGCGCTGGCCAACTGACAGGGCAGCGCCTCGCGTGCCCTGACAAATGGCTCCACGTGCCACCTGTGGCACACGTGCCATAGGTTCACCGTCTCTGCTCTATGGTAAATGAGGAATAGTTCATCAACTGCACCCCACAACTGAGATAACCGGAATAGTAATGTGGCCCCAAATATATGCTGATTAATTTTTCTGCTGGTTGACAGGTAGAGAGGTATAACTTTGAGTCATAATATTTTTTTCTATTAAGATGCACTAATCACAGTCTCTCTTCTTCCAATAATGTGGTCATATTTATTAAAGTTGTAAGCTCTTCAACACTTTCTTCACTTTTTCAAAATAGCAGGTATTCTGTATTTTAATACATATTCATATAAATTGCAGCTCTAGACTTCTATTCCATACCCATTTACCAAAAAATAAGTTCTATGAAATTTACTGGGTCTTGCTTCACAAAAGACACGATACAATTGACTTTTGTATGGAAGAAAAATAGATTATATTATTGTATTACAATCATACATTTACCAATGTAAATGTAAGATTGTAATACATTTAATGAGATGAGATTTATTCCCATGTAAATGTAGATTAAAGAACTAAAATTATTTAATAGACAATAATGAAATTATTTTTAGTTTTTGATTAATTAGAAATGCTGAATAGTTTATATTTAAATTACTGATATATTAGAAATGGTAGTTTTTTAGTTTATTTTTAAAATGTATTAATGGAGCATGATACATTGGGAAGTAAAAGCTAGCCTCAGAAAACGTATTTTAAAAATGCTTGCTGATGGTTGAATTCCTAGACTTTCTTAGAAAATACAAATACTATACAGGTAGTCCTTGACTTACAACAGTTCATTTAGTGACCTTTCAAAGTTACAACAGCATTGAAAAAGTGACATGACTTTTTTCACACTTACAACTGTAGCAGCACCCCCATGCCACCTGATCAAAATTCTGGTGTCAGCCCTCAGGCTGCCATCCAGGGGGACCCTGTCCATCACCATGCCCACCATGCAACGCTGCCACTTTGATGTTGCCTCTCTGATGTCGATTGACCCTGTAGCTGCGTGTGGCTCTTCTACATGTGTGCGCTGGCCAGCTGACAGGGCAGTGCCTCGCGTGCCCTGACAAATGGCTCCACCTGCCACCTGTGGCACGCGTGCCATATGTTCGCCATCACTGCCTTAGGGTTTTCCCAGTTGCAATGTATGGCTGTAAAAGTTGGACCATAAGAAAATGGTGCTGGAGAAGACTCCTGCGAGTCCCTTGGACTGCAAGGCAATCAAACCAGTCAGTCCTAGAGGAGATCAACCCTGACTGCTCTTTAGAAGGCCAGATCCTGAAGATGAAACTTAAATACTTTGGCCATCTAATGAGGAGGAAGGACTCATTGGAGAAGAGCCTAATACTGGAAAAGATTGAGGGCAAAAGAAGAAAGGGACGACAGAGAATGAGGTGGATGGATGGAGTTACCGGAGCAGGAGGCATGAGCTTAAATGGACTCCAGAGGATGCTAGAGGACAGGAAGGCCTGGAGAAACGTCACAATAGGTCGGACACAACTTCACAACTAACAATGACAACTGAGTTATTCTATTCATAGAACAAATATGAATAATATACAGTATGTTCATCATGGGCCATATGCAGTTTTGAAAACCATTACAATTATAACAGTGAAATTTTACATTTTTATTTCTTTAAAGATATTGTTCCTTAGAGATTTAATTCCAAAAAAATATATAGATAGTCCTCATTTAACCACTTGTTCAGCAATTGGTCAAAGTAATACTGGCACTGAATGAGGTTTTTTTTTTTTACAATTGGTCCTCATTGTGATTGTTGCACTGTCGCTGTAGTGATGTGATTGTAATTCATGCACCTGGCAACTGGCTCATAATAATGTCACAGTGTTCCACAATCATGTCTTCACTATTTGCAAACTTCACCACCAGCCTTTGCAAACAAAGTCAGTGAGGAATTTGGCAAGAGGTTGCAAATGGTGTTAATGTAACCACACGTGATTGGTGCATGAGTCACCTAATGATGGCAGGTGGGGCACCCAGAATTGCCATCATATGTTGGTGCGGTCACATGATATTGCTCTTTACAATTTGTCAATAATGGAGTACCTGGTCCCAATTACTGTCAGTAAGCAAGGGCTACCTATAATTCAATACAGACTAAAAAGAAAATTTTTGCTCTTCATAGCACACAGGATAATTTCTTCATTCTTATTCTAGAATTCTAATTTCAAAGATTGTCTGCTCAAGCACAGGTTCCAGATGTTTTGAAGCTACAACTCTTATGTTCCAACCAACATGATTATGATTATGCTTGCTGGGAATTGTAATTCTTGTGCATTCTGAGAATTCTACTGGTCCTGTGTAAAATCATTCTGTCTTCAGAAAGGAAATGTTTTAAGAAGTTGTATGATGTTGCTCTGGGCCACTGCAAGAACAGCTGGATCAGCTGTTTGAGGCAGCATCATTATCTATAGTACCTAAAATGATGCAAAGTAAAGGCGGGATATAAATACAATCATCAATTCATTTTCAGAGAAATATTTGTCTTCCATCCTCTCATTAGGTCAGCAAAGGCTGGTCTAGCAGCCAAAAGCTAAATCATTGTAAGATACAGCAAGCATTATTGCCTCCTGAGGAAATAATGTAATAGTGAAGATAATTTCATAGTTGCCTATCATCATCTTCATATAACCAGCACTGTCAGTATAGTTCATTTATTTGAAAAGAGGCTTTTTATCTCATGTCCACATCAATGTTCCCTCTAATTTTTTTTCGATGTGAGCAGAAAAGTATAGTGTTTGAGCGGCACATTTTCATGCCTGAGCACCCGAATTTTTTTCACAGATGTCACCTAAGACAACAACGAAATCAGTATGATTTGAAACTCAAAGTTATGTTTCTTCAAGGTACCCGCTTAATTCAAAGTGTTATATAATATCAGTATCACTTAACAACGCTCCTGCTTAGCAACCAAAATGTTGGCTCAGAAACTCTGGCATTTGAAGCACGCAACTCTTAAAGCTGTCAAGTTACAAGACCCTTGCACCCCTAACCCTTTAGGGGAAAAAACCCCCAGGGGTCTTCAAACCTGACAGCTTTAAGATTTGTGGACTTCAACTCCCAGAATTTCTCCTCCAGTCCTGTTGGCTCAGGAACTCTGGCATTTGAAGCATGGAAGTCTTAAAGCTGTCAAGTTCCAAGACCCTTCCACCCCTAGAAAAAAAATGCAGAGCTCTTCAAACCTGACAGCTTTAACACTTGTGGACTTCAACTCCCAGAATTCCTCCTCCAGTCATGTTGCAGCGACGTCATCTGCGTGGATCTGCTCCATCTCTGCTTTCTTCATTGTGGGCAGGGCTGCTGCTGAAGTTGCCGACGAGTTGGCACCGGAATAACTGCTGCTACCTCCTCCTCCTCCAACAGCACCACCAGATTTGCTCCTGAGCTCAGCGCTGGGTAACCCGTGCCCGCTCCTCCTCCTCTGTGCTTTTGAAGAACCATGAAGCTTTTTTCCCCCCTGCTCCCTCCCCGCCTTCCTACTGTCTCCCGCAGCCTCATGGCTCTTCAAAAGCATGGCGGAGGAGGAGGAGGGGGCAGGCAGGGGTAACCCAGCGCTGAGCTCAGGTGCTCCGAGCAGAGGGGAGGCGCCGCTGCCACACGCGGAGATGCCGGCTGGAGCTTTGCCGGCTTCATCTCAGCCGCAGCGCCGGGCGGCAAATCCGGCAGTGCTGCCTGTTAGAGGAGGAGGAGGAGGTGGTGGCAGCAGTTCTTCCGGTGGCGGTGGGGGCTTTGGGGCTTCACAACTAGTCTCAGTCGCCCCGTGCTCCTCAAAGCAAGTCTGGGGAAGTCCTTTGCAGGCGGCCCGTTCTAGCTGCCTGCAAAGGACCTCCCCAGCTTCCAAAGCCTGTGGCAATAGAAATCACTGCGCGGCAGTTGAAAACTGCTGCGCGGTGTTTTCTTGCCACCTGCGCGCTAGCGCAGCCGCGCACCTTAGAGGGAACGTAGGTCCACATTGTCATTTCCAATTATGAGACAATTGTGCTTCATGTAACCTAAATGCAGATTGAGCTTAATATTACTCACTCTGCAAAGCATGCTTGAAAAGAGCACTTGTGAATCTTGAAATTCCTTCCTTCCAATAATTACCTGCTGCCCCAGAAAGTCCAATTGCGCTTTCCATAATTTTAAAATATGGGCTGTTTATCTTGTTTCTGAATTTGTACAATGCTTGATGGAATGAATATATCTTCAAATAGAAGAGGGTGTAGTTCGAAGGACCATGCAGGATTTAATCTCTAGTTGAAATAAATGAATATGTTGTTCATATTTGAATCGATAAAATCAGTCTATTTATTTGTCAGCTTTCTTGTAGAAAGTTGTTTACAAATTCTGTCTTTAAAGTTGAATTTTCAGAAGTTGTATTTCTGGTAAATATTTTTCAATCAAGAACTCATTGATAATACACTTACATAAATTCCTCTATAACTGTAGAATTAATTTGTTGTTTCTTCCTTCTCTTTTTTTAAAGGAGTATAAAGGAGGAAATGAAGCTCTCAAAGGAAAAAGTAGGGTAAGATCTATAGATGCAATTGAAAGACCTATGTTTCTTTTACTTGGAAACATAAATTAACTTTAGATTGAATTATTATTATTATTTCTTTGGGGATAGCATTCTAGTATCCATGCTTTCCTGCTTAGAATGCAGTTTTAAAATAAATAAATAAGTTGTACAATTCTTGCATAGGTTTACCACCTCTTGATATAACAAACTGGATTCAGTGAAACAAATGTCTGCTGTGTCATTGGTATAATGACATCCACAAATGATGCAAATCTCCACAATGCCCTCAATTTAATTCGGTGAGATTCCCAAATATTAAATTCCGCTTTTCTCAATTAGTCTGCTCAATCAAAATTTCCTTTTAGTTTATTAGAATATAGTAATAGCCTTTTTATCGATAACCGCGGTCATGGCCTCATTAAATCTAGAAGTTAATATTGTAATGATACACCAGATATCTAGAAACCTTGAACGTGTTCCTTGGAAGCTTCCTTCTTCGTCTAGTTTTATATTTTTAGATTATTTTAATTGGAAAAAATCTAGATGACAACCATCAGCCTCAGGAACAGTCCATATTTCCATTAATATATCTGACTTCTCCCATAAATCCCAGAGGTCTCAAAATTCTACATGTGCCTACTGTTCCAAAATGGTTGGTGAGTTCTGCCCTAAAATCTTATAAGCAACACCTCGGAAGAACAGAAAGCAGTATTTTATTTGTTGTTAGTTCATCAAAATTGAAGCACCTTTGAATTCAGCTCCTAAATATGTTATTTTCCTTGTCAGTAAGATTGAATGACTGAGTTGTAACTTGTCTTTCATTTAGAAGCTCAGGATGGCAAAAAAAAAAGTCCTCCCATTTGTTTTTCTGCACAAAAATCCTGTGAGGTAGGTTGGTCTGAAAGAGAGAGCAACCTAGAAATTTTCTCTGGCTGTGTGTGGACGAGGTTTCCTTGCTTCTAGTCCAACACCTTAACTACTACATTATACTGCCATCTTTCATTACACGTTTACATTGATTTCTCAGCCTAATGAACAGCCCTGCCGTTTCCTGGTGATCTCCCATCCAGGTATTAAACAAGTCTGAAACGGCTTATCTTTTCAGATTAGCCAAATTAGGTCAGCTTCATATTTGTGTTAAGACTTTGCATATATGTCTGAGTCTATGATGTATAAATAAATGTTTGAAATTATATGAGATATGAAATTTGTGGTAATTCTTCCTTAATAACATTCTCACGAGATTATCAGCATATAGGTCAAAGAGAATATGTAGAATTTTTAAAAAAACCATTCTAAAACAAATGAATGTTGCCTCTTAAATATAACTTTCTGTAGCAACTGGTGATGGCGGTGATGATGATGATGAAGAGGCAAAACAAAGAAAAGAGAAACAGAGGCAAAGGGATAGAATGCGTGACCGTGCAATGGACAGGTAATTAAAACAAATAAAAATCAGTTTAAAGTAGGGATGCATAAGATTGTATTTACCGAGCTACATATCAAAATCTAGTGGCTGGGGTGAAGAGAAAAATGAAACTAATTTATAGATAAAGATAAATGTATGATTACATATCACTAATTATTTTCAAGTTATGTACTTATTTAATTACCATTTTTCATGTATTATACTTTGTTGACAATTATTGAAGCCTTTCTGGTTTATATCCAAACTTTTGTGCGATATATGCGAACCTGCAGTCTGAAGTGGTGTGTTTCTCTGGTATAAAATATTTATTTCAGTATTATTAATATGCTCATGTGATTAGGTATCACTAGTTTGAAACATTCCAAATTTCTGAAATTCTAGTCAGAAGAAAATACCCTGTATTGTTTAATATGATTTCTGTGATTAACATACAACATTGGTGCCTGTGGCACTGGAATGTTCCAGTGCTTGAGATTTTGGAGCGAGCTATGCTTTTTGTAGCATTTCGTATGAAGCAATAAGGGGCTCCTGCCAACTGTCGTCTGCGTGCCACAGTGGTAATATGTTTGCTTGTTCATTTTCAAAGTTTTGAGTGTTTTGCTTGGCATTTATAAGGTTTATGACCATCTCTGCTTCTGTTAGAAAGCGTTGCAGTTGTAGAGGCAGGCTTCCTACTTTGGATGGGCAATTTTGATGTCTTTTTTACCCCAGTGATGGTAATTGTGGAAGTTTATCTTTCTGTAAGGTCTTATAATATAGGCCTCTTGTATTTGTAGACTACATTTCTACTACATTTGGATTCATGAGTACCACAGATGCATCCCGAACAGCATAACTGGACACATTTGTGTTCCAGTAGTACTTAAGCCCAGCTATGGCTAGACCATGCAACAAACCTTCACCAAGCCTCTTAAAGGCAGTAATCTGGCAGGAGACTTTGATCTCACCTACTAAAGGCAGATCACTAGATAAGCAAAGGTGCTTTTCAAAAGACAACTGGACTTTGTTTTTCCTTGAAGATGCTTTGCTTCTCATCCAAGAAGCTTCTTCAGTTCTGGCTGAATGGTGAAGAATGGAAGGATTTATATTCCTTGCAGTCATCAGGATGTTAGCATTCTTTCTGAGAATGGTGTTAACTCTGTTTTGGTTGATCTAATTGTCAGTTATTTGTGGTTTGATGCATGTAATCTATAATCTAGTCAGGTGTTTGGTACATCTACAGTTCCTAGTTTACAAATACTATGAATATAGATGATAAGGTATGTATCTTAGGAATACAGAAATTGATCTAAATATCTGCTAATAATCATAGATTTCTGCAAAGATGTAACGGATCCACAAATATATTCAAACTCCTTAATTGTATCCCCATTTATAGGGCAATTATTTCAACTCTTATTAATATTTGCTATAGCATACTATATACAAAATAAACATTTATATTCTACTACCATTACTTTCACATTTTAAAAACTATTTTCCTGTGGTTCATAGGAAAAGGTGAAACTTGTTATATCAAATGTTACATAAGCTATGTAACTGCATCAAATTATTCTAAATTTTTGTTTTTAAAAAATATGTTATTGACTTGAAAGCTACAATTGATTTTTTTGCATATTTTAATAAGGAATTTCAGTGGCACTAATATGAAACAGTCCCAATAAGTGCTTAAAATGAATTGTCAAAAAACACTTTAAATCAAACTTAGTTTGGACTAATGTTATTAAAGACAGCATCTTCAGATCTGAATTGTTCAATACTATAAAAAAACATGAAAACACACAACACAGACAAAAAACTGATTTTAAAATTGGGATTTTGTATTCAATTTTATTCTATAATATGCCTACTCTATATTTGTCTAATTGACTGCATAGACTAAATACCTGTAATATAAAAAAGTGGAAAACCTTAAAATGCTGTTGTTTAATAATATATTTTTCAATTGTTCAAAAATTGTTTCCCACTTTCTC